>NW_026606234.1:390000-990000 GCF_029834395.1 Sorex fumeus
ACTTATTGACCCTGGAAGTATTTCTATTGAAAGTCAGATAGTTAAGAAATTGGTTTCTGTGCTCTGGAGTCGTGGCCGTGCTGGAGAGCCGCTCGTGGGGGGCAACTGGTGGCCTCGGTAGGGCGTGAAGGGTGGACCGGAACGCCCCCCTTCCCATGAGGTTTTAGTCGCCCCCAGTCCCCCGGCTCATACCTGCTGTCCACAAGGCTCCCATGCGGCCGCCATCTTTCTTTCCAGGGAGGAAAGGGCAAATGGGGCAACACCTTTCCCCTCCGGACAGACATGATGGCCTGGATTAATGCATAGTCCGTTCACTTTTCTGCTCCAAGCTGCCGGGTTCTGCATTAAGTCCTTGTGCTTCTGGGGCCGTGGCTGTGCTGGAGAGCTACTCGCGGGGGGCAAATGGTGACCTCGGTAGGGCGTGAAGGACGGACCGGAACGCCCCCATTCCCATGAGGTTTTAGTCGCCCCCACACCCCCGGCTCATACCTGCTGTCCACAAGGCTCCCATGCGGCCGCCATCCTTCTTTCCAGAGAAGAGAGGGCGAATGGGGCAACACCCTTTCCCCTCCGGGCAGACATGATGGCCTGGATTAACGCATAGTCCGTTCACTTTTCTGCTCCAAGCTGCTGGGTTCTGCATTAAGTCCTTGTGTTTCTGGGGCTGTGGCCGTGCTCCAAACTTAACTCTGATTTTCAGGGAGAAACGCTGGGTGGTTTACTTCCCATTGATCACTTTGTATATAGAGAGATGTCACGCGGCCATGCCTCAAAAACTAGGACTTTTTGAGGAAAAGTCCTAGTTCCCGCATACTCGAGCTGTGCTTGTAGAGGCTTCTGGTCACAGGGGTTCCATCTGGGGGAGGCGGGATGTGGTACCTACCCCATCTGGGACTTCCCGATGATCTCGGCTCTTTTTGGAACCTGTTTTTTTCTTTTTCTCTGGGAGCTGTGGGTCCCGCCCTCCATGTGGCCCTTCTCTTCCGGCTGTATGCTGTAAAGATGGCGCTGGGGGGCGGGCTGTGGGCGTGACTTCTGGAATCAGAGGTTACCTGGAGCTGTAGTCCCGGCAGATTTGAGAAAAAGTCCTAGTTCCCGCTTACTCGAGCTGTGCTTGTAGAGGCTTCTGGTCACCGGGGTTCCATCTGGGGGAGGCGGGATGCGGTACCTACCCCATCTGGGACTTCCCGATGATCTTGGCTCTTTTTGGAACCTGTTTTTTCTTTTTCTCCGGGAGCTGTGGGTCCCGCCCTCCATGTGGCCCTTCTTTTCTGGCTGTATGCTGTAAAGATGGCGCTGTGGGCGTGACTTCCGGAATCAGAGGTTACCTGGGAGCTGTAGTCCCGGCAGATTTGAGAAAAAGTCCTAGTTCCTGCATACTCGAGCTGTGCTTGTAGAGGCTTCTGGTCACCGGGGTTCCATCTGGGGGAGGCGGGATGCGGTACCTACCCCATCTGGGACTTCCCGATGATCTCGGCTCTTTTTGGAACCTGTTTTTTTCTTTTTCTCCGGGAGCTGTGGGTCCCGCCCTCCATGTGGCCCTTCTCTTCCGGCTGTATCAAGAAACAGTTTTTGATACTGGAAATAGCACCATCATTAATATGAGTAGGAGACAAGTAGTATTAGTGCCATAGTGTCACAGGGCAAGACAGGACCAGATACAGCACTGGCAGGTGTCTGCTTGGCAAACAAGAAAATAAGCTGTTGTGTGCTAGGGTGGCAATCAGAACAAATGCACACAGGTGACTATGTGAGAAAGGTAGTAACTCAGTGTTTTGTGCAATGAGAGAGAGAGAGAGAGCAGCTTAGGTAGCAAAAAAATTGCTAGGTGTTTCTGAAGTACAAAAATTTTACTCAATGAAAGAACAGGCTGAAGAAGACCTTTTTTCAAATATAGTCATAAATACCACTTAGGAAACATAACATGAGAAGTAAAGAAGAGTGGTCAAATACTTTTCCCCCTATATTCAGTGCCTACTTGTTACTGCTGACTACAGTGAAGACTGCAGTGTAGAGTGCTGTGAGCCAGACTACAGTGAAAGCAGTGAAATGTGCACTAAAGCAAGACCTGCTTGTGAAAGCTTAAGCTATAAGCACGCCCCACAAATCAAATACAGTACTGAGAATCAAACTGAAGCATGTGAAAAACTGAAAGATAAATCAAATTTGCACATTCAAGTGAAAAGTAACACAAGCAGGTGCATATTAGTATGCCCATGCATAATTAGCTGATCAATAACATTTCTATGTTTAATGTAATGGAATGTATGCCGAAGTCTGTGTGTGTGTGTGCATATCTGTTTTTGAGACTGGCATAGAGAGAGAGGAAAAGGGAGGGGAGGGAGAGAAATAATGAACTGATATGTGTCATGATGTCGGCCTACATATGAAACTTGGAAAATTATTGTGGAATCCTAATGGAGAGTTTAGGGCTGGAGCGATAGCACAGCGGTAGGGCGTTTGCCTTGCATGCAGCCAACATGGCCAACCCGAGTTCGATTCCTCCGCCCCTCTCAGAGAGCCCGGCAAGCTACCGAGAGTATCTCGCCCGCAAGGCAGAGCCTGGCAAGCTCCCCGTGACGTATTCGATATGCCAAACATAGTAACAACAAAGTCTCCAATGGAGACGTTACTGGGCCCGTTAGAGCAAATCAATGATCAACGGGAGGGCCTTTACTTACTTTTACTTACTTACTTAATGGAGAGTTTTAGTTGATGAAAATACACATGCACACACATAAACACACAGAAACATGTGTTCTGATACAGCAAGTGTCATGAAATAAGGCAGCAGCACTGGCAGGTGTCTGCTTGGCAAACAAGAAAATAAACTGTTGTGTGCTAGGGTGGCAAACAGAACAAATGCACACAGGTGACTATGTGAGAAAGGAAGTAACTCAGTGTTTTGTGCTATGAAGAAGTAATTGTGCTCACACAAATATTACAAGGATGCACACAAAAGTACACAGCAGCAGTCGAGCAGAGGATTCCCAAAGAAGGGTGCATACATTGGATTTAAGCAACAAACCATGATCTTGAATTTAGAATTGGTATGAGAGAGATGTGCATGCTTCAACTGTGTTGCTGAGTAGTGCTAATGCTGGACATGTGTGATCAAGGAATAAAATATTTACAACTTTTATATTCATGCCATGAAATTTTAAAGATGCCAACCTCAAAATAGGGATGTTTGACAACATAACATATGATTCCTATTAGTCTATCAAATGTCACACATAAGTTTGAGCCACCGGAAGCACACAGCAGCAGCATTGTGAGAAGTAGTGGAAAGTGGTGTAAGCCAGATTATCTTGAAAATTGTACACTATGCACTGAAGCAAGAGCTGCTTGTGACAGCGTACTAAAAACTTTAAACAGCACTTAATAATCAAATTTAAGCATGTGATAGAAGTAAAGGGTAAAGCAAATTTGCATACCCAAGTGAGCATTAAGGTAACACAAGAAGATGCATGTTTGTACGCCCAAGCCTGAGGAACTTGGCAAAAAAATCCTATTTCGAGGCTGGAGCAATAGCACAATTGAGTAGGGTGTTTGCCTTGCACATGGCTGACCCAAGTTCGATTCCCAGCATCCCATATGGTCCCCTGAGCACCAGGGGTAATTCCTGAGCGTAGAGCCAGGAGTAACCCCGTGCATCGCCGGGTGTGACCCAAAAAGAAAAAAAAACAAAAAAATCCTATATCATAAGCAAATAATAGCCATGATCCGAGCATGTTTATGAATGCAGGTGTGTGTGTGTGTGTGTGTGTATGTATGCACATACGAGACAGAGATAGTAGATGGAGATTTGGCTGGCTGAATTTTGCATCTGCAAGTAACTTCCAAAGAACATGACTGATTAAAGAGAATATTCATTAAATGTGCACACATATGGATGAGATTCCACAGGCATGTGAATGAACACGCATGCCTGTGTCTGCTCTAAGGATCAGGATTAGGAAATAAAGTAGTAGTAATCATACCTAGGTGGCGAGTTATGCAGGGTTACTTGCCAGCTCATACCTATATCCAAGACATAAAACCTCATATCTGTGTATGTGTGATTAGTAGATCATAATTGGTAAACCATCATTAGTAAATCATGTGTGACACAGAATTATGGAAGAAATATGAAAAATACAGATACACAATAAATATGGAACATACAGGCATAATAAGAAATATGGAACATAAAGGTACAACACAAATTAGGAAACATATAGACTATACAAAAATTGTTAGATGGTTAGCACATGTTAAGCAACAGTTTACTTAAGTCAAAGTCAGAGCATGAAAACCACAGCATATTTGAGACTCAGTAATAACTTCAACCTTGTTTTCAACAGCTGGCTAGATAAAAAAGGTGATTTCCACAAATTCATCTTATTATGTGAAGAATGAATTATGGAGACCATTTGTATTCACCTATATCCTGTGATCCCAGTTTTAGTGAGTTTTTTAAGTATCAGTAACAACAATCTTAACAGAAATAGGACTCTAATGTAACACATTAGACACAACATGTCTCTAATGTAACACATGTTCAGAAATACTAAATCATGATCATTTCAGCAATGACATAAAACATAACAGCAAAAGAAGCAACACCATGAAGCATAAACAAATGCATCACATAAATGTATGGGATCAACAAAGGGGATTAGCACAAACATTACAAAAATAAAATAAGTTAGTTAATAAAAAGATCCAGGCACAGGTTTTGTAGTCTTTCATTAGTCTCCTTGAAATACACCCAGCAATGGTGCATGGGTGGCCCCAGCTAAGGTGAGCTACCACAGCCAACCTGTGAAGAAAACTTAAAACACCTGACACCATCTGGCGGTGGTAAAAGACACACTGCAACAGTACCCCACATTACACAAAGTCCAGCTTCTCCAGTAAGTCCAGAATACAAGCCAATGGCCCACATCATAACAGATGTGCAAATGTCCATGAGGCAGTCCTGAGGTCAGAAAAGGAACACCGCTAACACTCCTTCATTCACTCACCAGGGCATTCCTGAGTTACTACTGGAATGCCAAACAGAGCAATAGTGACTGAAATGTCCATTCACAGGCCACAGACTTAACCATATACACATAACTTGCCCAGGAATCTACCCAAAGTGTTTGGTTTCACTAAAGGTTGAAAAAAGGCAGAATAAGATAAGAGAAATAAAGGCCTATCTGTTCTTACTGACAGCAAATGCTCTGAACACTAATTTATGACATGCCTATCTTATAGAACGTTATCATGAATACATGTTCTCAGAGATCCATGAACGCCCTGAAAAAATGGGCCTCCACTGTCCCCCAGTTCACTGTACTACCTTCCCTTCCCTAACTGGGACTTCCTCTCTGGCCCACTTGTAAGGCACAGGAAAAAGGAGAAAATTTGCAAAGCCACACATTGAGAGAACCCTAAGAATTAATTCCATAAGAATTAATCATCTTTCGGGATAAATGCATTAGCAGACAATCCAAAACATTGGCACTGTCTTAGTCTCAGTAGAGAATAAAGTGCACTTGGATAACACATGGAAACAAAGTATAGCATGCCACAGTGCATAAGCAAGGGTGGCAAATCCATACGTGAATGCAACTAGTCTGGGCAGGCAAAAAGGAAACTTGAGGACTCACTTTGCATCTGCGTGAAAGTGGAAATCCACCAAAAACATTGCATAACCAATGTATGCTGAAATTATGAAAATGTTGACAGTGGTCTTTCACAGTATGCTTTGTCATGTAGTTATTTATCTAAGCTTTTCAGGACTCATTGTCATAAAATACAGATGGTGCTTCCCAGGAAGCTGCTTATGGGAGATGACCAATTTTCAATGATGGATAAGCAGTGCAAGTACAGCTGTGTCACACCCAGATAACAGCATGCAATCCCTAAAATGTCCTGTACCCAAACCAAAGAAGTACTCTACATACTGCACTATCAGTCTATGCCACAAAGTAGGAAATATAAATAAAAAGAATTTAATTCTGGAAAAAGCAGTGGCACCCAGCATTAGGATGAATAGGGGACAAGCAGTATTAGCACCACAGTCTTGCAGGGTAATATGTGTATGTGTTTTTGTGAGAAGAAAGAGAAGGAGGGCTAGGGAGCAAGTCACACTGTGTGTGACTAAAGTCCAAATCCTTTACTCAATGAAAGAATAGGCTGAAGCACTCCCTTTCCCCCAATCTGGTCAGAACTCCCACTTAAGAAACGTACCCTGAACTGGAGTGTAGTAAATCTGTGCTGCTGTGTGAAGTACAGAAGACTGGGGACATGTTCGCCAATATACCCTACTGTTAACCCAAAGGAAAACTGCAGTCTTACTATCTGGAAAATGGAATAAGCCTATTTCTGGTCATGTATGTGTCTACACGTATACATATACATGTATACATACTCACACTCCAGGATATTGGAACCAGTGAAATGGTTTATCGGGGTTTTCAACCTAGACCTGCTTGTGAAAGCACATGCTCTCAGTACACCTCCCCAAAATCAACAACAGTGCCGAGAATCAAATGTATACATGTGACAAACTTAAGGGTAAAGCAAATTTGCGCACCTAGGAGGAGTAAAGGAATGCAAGCAAGTGCATACCTATTAGTATGCCCATGTGACTAGCTGGACTATAAAATACTATGTTTAAGGAGTGTGTGCCTGTGTGCATGTATAGGTTCGTGCATACACACACCTGGCCTTGTTTAGGTGTGTGTGTGTGTGTATGCACATGCAAGAGACAGACAAAGTAGGCAGAGATTTGAGTGACTATCATTTCTGCATCTGCCTTTGATCTCAAAAAAGCATGTATGATTAAAGAGAACACACAGTGAATGTGCACACACACGAATGTGATTATACAGGCACGTGAGTGAACACACATGCCTGTCTCTGTTGTGAAGACACTTCACAGTCAGGAAACAAAGCAATGGCAATCATACACAGGTGGCGACCTATGCAGGTTTATACATGCCAGAAAGTATACGGGCAAGTAACTGAGGCATAAAACAAAGTTCAGTGTCTCTATGTGTAGCTGCAGTGGGAAAAGCATTGCCATTCTAAGGCATATTAGTAGTGATGCTCTGCATCCGTCAGAAATCAAGCCACTAAAACTTTTGTATATGTAACACAAAATCTAAATGGCACAGATGGCAAAACAAATTCTGGACAACAATAACAAGGTATGCCACTGCAGACTCTCTGATGTGATGTCCAACCAAGCCACCAAGGGGACACAGAGCCAGAAACATATAAGTACTTCAGAGGATATAACATACTGCAATTTTTTTAAAAGCATATACATGAGAATGAGTAATGACTTGCTCTTGTGATCAACAGCCTGATAGATAAATGGTGATTTTTGCAAATTCATTCTTTGTGAAGACTGAATTTGTGAGGGCATCTGTGTTTGCTTACATCCATGTTCTCAGTTCGTGAGGCCCCTGACCCCATGCTTTTTCTCTCTTATTTCTATCTCTTTCCTTAATCCTCAAAGTGTTACTGCTTCAAAGCCTGTTCACCTTTGACTGGTACCAGGCTACTGGCACCAGAACAGGGACCTGAACACTAAGGACTGTCCAATATAGAATCTAATAAGAAAACCCCAATAAACCATGAGTATCCAGAATTGAAATAGGGGATCCCTGCTGAAACAGAGTGAGCAAAGCTCAAAGGGTGTGTGTCCTGACAATTTTTTAATCAGGGTACTAATGGGCCAAAGTACTTCCAAAAATGGGGAGTACATTCAACTCCCAAAATCACTAATGTACATATCAGGATTAAAAATTAAAAAGAAAGCCTTTCAACAATATTGCAAGCCTCACAGGGAACTTTAGGTTCCAAACAATGGAAGAAAGTGACCTTAGAACTGAGAGCAGGGACTGGAGCAATAGCACAGTGGGTAGGGCGTTTGCCTTGCATGTGGCCGACCTGGGTTCGATTCCCAGCATCCTATATGGTCCCCTGAGCACTGTGAGGGTTAATTCCTGAGCACAGAGCCAGGAGTAACCACTGTGAATTGTCAGGTGTGACCCCCCCAAAAAGAACTGAGAGCAGCCCAAAGAAAAGGGGCACCCATACCTGAGTCTGTGTAGTCCCTTTGTAACTTGTCTTACCAGTTTTAGGATTATTACAATTAGAAAGGGGACCACAAAAAGGAGTTAAAGGAAAGATCTGAGGAGAAACCATCTAAGGAAAGTGAGGGGGAAGGAGGCTAATGATCCTTTTCCTGTTCAAATGGTGAAACCTCTACCCACCCAAACTCATCACAAGGATTTCTTAGAAAATTTGGAAAAATCTGTTTAAGAAAAAGGTAAGAGTGGCTTTGGCCTCCCAGTTCACCTGCTTCTCCCTCAGCTCCACCAGAAAAACATAGTAGTGGCAGAAGTAAGCTTGTCAATATTATCTAGAATTCACCAAGGAATTAGGCAGTCTCACTTAGGAGGGACTATGGATGCATATTTGTACCCTGTGTCCATTCTTCCTGCGGCTGCAAGTGAATTCCCACAGGAATGGATGAATACATGCATGCTCTTCCATTATGAGACTTTAAAAGAATTTAATGAGGCTCACATGCAGTAAGGAACTGACTCTCCCTATACTATGGGAACTTCTTGGCTTAACTACAACAGAGTGGATAATTCCTGCAAAGTGGGAACAATTGCCTTGCACAAGTCTCTCCCCTGCTAAATTTTACAACTTAAAACATAGTGGGTGGGGAGGGGCTGGAGTGACAGCACAGCGGGTAGGGCATTTGCCTTGCACATGACTGACCTGGGTTCAATTCCCAGCATCCCATATGGTCCCCTGAGCACTCCCAGAGTGATTCCTGAGTGCAAAGCCAGGAGTTACCTCTGTGCATTGCCGGGTGTGACCCAAAAAGCCAAAAAAAAACATAGTGGGGAGATAAGGCTTATGCTGGGGATTAGAAATGCAAAAGCTAACACCCACAGTGCTCTCTATGGATCAACTGACTGACAGGGACTGGGATTTGGGCAGATACAGAACTACCATCTGCTTATGGTGATAAGATTATTTCCCTAAGTTCATGACTGCTGTCTAAAAGCTTAGGAAAAATTTCTCCTCTTGATTCACAGTTCAGCCCTTTGTTAATTTTAAGCAAGGGCCTAAGTAACTTTATGTGGCATTCACTTCCCAATTAAAACATAGTTTAAATAAGATTGTTCCATTCATAGAGCTTAAGATATGCTGCTGCATATCTAGTCCCTTGACAAGGCTAAGGTAGATTATCAGGTGGCTTTAACAGCATTAAAACCATGAGAAGGAAAATTAGAGGATTAAAGTTTGCAGTGACATAAGGAACTATGCGTAGCAGAAACAACATTGTGCACAGCAGAAACACACACAGCTAAAGTGCAGGGCTATTGCATACAGAGCATAGTAAAACGATCTGAACAACTGTGTGTATTGAGGTGAACTTCACAATCAAAGGACTCTGAAATAGTTAAAAAATACGTAGTTATAGTGCATAACAGCAGACTGGACCATTTAGATAAATGGCTTTATAAGCAAACATAAAATCCAGCAAGGAAAAGATTACAAAAGAACTATATTTCATAGCAGCAACCTGAGCATCGCAACAATTTCAAAGTCAATGAAGGACAAATACTGGTAACAGTGCCTGTTCTGTTCATCTGTGACACACCAGGGAGCACCCATGGCTCACTCCTGGCTCAAGGCTCAGGTATCACTATTGCATGGCTCGGGACCTGATGGAGTGCCAGGGACCACATGATGGCCTTGTGAAAGCCGAGTGCCTGGCTGCTATTCTAGCTGCTTTCTACAGGCCCTCATACAGGCCCTTTCCACAGCACCTTTTAAATAATATTAAACGAAAGTACCATCATACTGGACTAGGGAGAGAAACCTGGAAAACAAAGAGAAGACTGACAGGGTGCATAAAGCAACAGGTGTGTAAAGTAACAAAATGGTGAAGGGTAAGGTCAGGTCATAATAATTCAGATGAGGTATATGACACTAAGGGGGAAATAAAACTGCATACAAAAGCATTGAGCACAGTTCTGTGGCTCATAAATCCAAACAAGTGAAGTGAGGGTACCACCTGACCACTTTGTAGATCCAAAGTAATATGCAGGGGATGATTAAAGTCAGACCTATATTTCTAGAGCAGGAACCAAAAAGACCCAGTTCTGAATATCAATGTGCACACTTCCCACTAACTACAAACACACACTCCCCCCACCCCAAAAAAAGCCACCTTGCATCACAAAAAAGGAGTCATTGAACAACAAATGGGCTTTTGAATTCAGTAAGCTGTTTACAGCTCCAAAATCATAAGGAACCACCACGTTATACGAGCCTCAGTATAAAATCTAAAAGTGAAACAACACAATGTAGGATAACATTGATTTGTCCTTTCTCCCTTGTCACTGGAGCTTAGGTTTATTGGGTTACACCCATCACAGTGCTACCCAGTCACTCCCATTCCTCTGTGTTTATCTGTAAACTCTTCTCTGTGCTCTCCCCAACCAGTTAATCACCTTTTCCCCTAATTAGATTCTGTTAGCTTGTAAGATCATAACCTTCTAAGAACACTGAACTTGTAAGTTCTGTCTTTTGCATCGTTTACCTTAAAGCAATGTCCTTTCTATACGGACACAGAAAGACAGTTAATATTATGCTTTTGTAACTTGGGAGTTGATTGACTCCGAATAATATTTACTCCTGGGCATCTGTTTTTTTGACTTAGTTGCCCTTAGTTCCTAGCACCCCCAAAGCAGGGTCCCAACCAGGGACTGAATGGACCCAGGACAAGCTGTGAGCTACCCTGGCATCAAACTGGGCCAGGCCAAAGCACCACAATACTCAACTATAAGTTGAGGGCATGATCATGGAAAAATACTGTCATGATGCAAAATTAATGACGAGATTAGGACCCTGCTGGGGTTGGGAAGACTAACCTGGCCTGAGGACTGCGGTCTGGAAAATATAGTGAGATGTCCTCAGGAAGAACCAAACTTTAAGCTTGATATATCTCTTACTGTGCTCATGCAGAATGACACTGCTAGAAATATTAGAAGTAGATTTACTACAACTCTTTAAGTGGATTACTAGCTGAGGAAAGAAGAAAGCGACACACCCTGGATGGGATCCCACCCTTGAGCAGATCTCCTAGTAATCTGTAGTAATCTCCTTAGATAAGATTTTGTCCTTGAGTTAATCTCCTGGAGGAATGGCCTTACCTCTCTTTGTTGATTTGTTAATGTTCTACTCACCTTTGTATCCCCACCCTACATGGTTTCTATAGAAACTAGGCTGTAAGAGTGGGCTGGAAGGCTGGAAGGAGAATGAGGGGGAAGCAAGAAGGAGAATGAAGGGGCAGAGAGAGAGAGAGAGAGAGAGAGAGAGAGAGAGAGAGAGAAGGGGAATCGGAGGAGTCTGGAGAGATTGGAATAAACTGCCTGGCCCTCGTTCCTTCCTTTGCCTTTGATAGAACATCGCTGCCCTTTATAAAATACACAACACAATTTTCCTTAGGTTTTCAGTATTGCTGAAGAGACTCCCAGCATCACTTAAGTGATTACTCCTGGTTCTCTCAAGCTCTATTGTGTCCTGCCAAAAATACCTGAAATAAGACCATACAACAATAAAGTAAAGGCCCTCCCGTTGATCATCGATTTGCTCGAGCAGGCCCAGTAACGTCTCCATTGGAGACTTTGTTGTTACTGTGTCTGGCATATCGAATACTCTCGGTAGCTTGCCGGGCTCTCCGAGAGGGGCGGAGGAATCGAACTCGGGTCGGCCATGTTGGCTGCATACAAGGCAGACGCCCTACCCGCTGTGCTATCGCTCCAGCAATAGAATATGCCAATCAAATGCAATAGGTAAAGTAAATATGGCAATGCTGCTTAAGGAAATATAGACATATCCTACACCTTGTATCATTTCACTAGGAGTCTCAAGATCTCCACATTGGACAGAACAAATCAGTGGGCAAAGAGCTGTATATGGCTATTCACAGCATCAATGCTCAGTGAGTAAATGCAAAACAATGGACATGTGGAGAAAGTGGGATCTACAAAATCTAGCACTCATTGAGCAATGTGAAAAGTAAACTGAAGTATTGCAGTACAAGAAGAAAAAACTTTTAATAAAATTAAAAGGAAAAGAAATCTATTTTACTCCAGCTTGGTTTTGCATGGAAAGCACACATACACCTACCAGCCCTCAGGGCTAACACCTGGATATGGGCTCGGGATCATGAAGTTAGTGGTAGGGAAGAAATCTGGACCTCCTGAAAGCTGCAGTGCATTCTCTCTCTGGACCCTCACCCACTCAAATCAACGGTAAAAAATACAAAGAAAACACTTCAGCAAGGGAGACACAGCTCTTGCACATACAAGATCCAAAGCGAAGTCTCTGGCACTTGGGTCACAACCACAGCAATGTAATGTGCAAGCCTGGGGTTCCCTGACCTGCAATGTAATGTGCAAGCCTGGGGGGTCTCTGACAGAGGTTAGCTAACCTACAGACCCCTGTGCTCCCTGTGGCCCGGTGATAAAGCAAGCCAAGCATGCCCTGGGGCTACCATGAGCCTATCTGCAGCACCTGGAGGGAAGCAGAAATCCCATAATCATGCCTTAGGAGGTATTTCTGGACTACACTCCAGGTGTGCTCAATGCCTAACCCTGACCATATGTTCGAATTGAACCCCAGTGCTTTTGAGAGGAGATATATCTATATACATCTATATAGATAGATAGATAGATATACATATATATGAAACTGGGTGATTTGGTCACCTAAGCGACAAACAGCATCCCCCTAATATACAGGTCTGATCCCACCGTACCAGAACTTTAGGAAAAAACTAGAGACCAGTAACTGTTATGCCTTAATGATGCAAACAGTGAATTTCTTGAAATTTAATCGCTTATCATGTTTTATAGTGATGTAGTAAATGAACACACCCAGGAAATAGCTGCATGATGTAAATGAACACACACATACAGCATGCAAACATGCAGCAAGGCTTCTGTACATTACACGGTTCACTGTATAAAGAGAAACTTAATTCCTGAATCATCGTTAGCCACTGTAAAAACTGGAAAAGATTAACCACAGTTGAATGCAACAAAAACTTTTCTACGTGTTGTGAAAATGAGCGTATGATATGACACACCTGCATTGTGTGTGATCGGCGGATTACTCACCCGCACACCAACTCTCTCAGGCACTCTGGACCTGGAAGCTATGTGTTGCGGCAGGAGCAGCAATGTGGGTCTGGTGGAACATGATAAGCATCAGGTCATGCATGCATGCAAGTCGGGGTTCTGGAGGCTGACAGTAAAACCTAGAAAACAGGCATGTAATAGTTGCTGAAAATCCATGGATGGATATGGTCAGGGACACACATTCATGTAAGAGCTAGAGTGATGTCTTCAAGTGGTCACTGGCATGATGCCCAGCACACTCCATTTCTATGGATTTCTCCTTTAGACCTTCCTGTGGGTGGTGGTCACCCAGTGATCTCAGATCTGTATGCTCCTGTGACTTAGTCAATCACTGCGCAGAGAGGTGTGTGAGGACACGCCACCTTCCATCTGAAAGGGAGCACTAGTCTTTGTCTCTGGAGAGGGAAGCTAACCTACAATCCCCTAGCCCATGACATGGGCCTTCACACATGCTAAGCTTGTTGCTTCCCATTGATCCTCACTGCAATGCCTTCTATTCGTTGCTCAGGGTAACTGTCTTCTTCGCTCACTCACACTCAAAACGAATGCAGTCTGAGGGGTGCCCCCTTAAAACACTCCATGATCTTTTAGAGCTGCTCCTGAGACACCTATGCTAAGGAAGGACAGTGATGATCTAACAGTAACACTGGTCACTAGGCTAAATGGGAGTAAGAGGCACGCAGGAGTCCTACCTCTGAAGTTCAGGCGCTCTGACCTCACCTTCTGGTGCCCATCCACAGCTTCAAACAGAACCTAGTGACAGAAAGAACACAGAATGTCAGGTACGGCACATTTCTGGTGCACATAAGGGTACCCCGCCCTGGAGAGGGAAACTGGGGACACTAGTGGTAAGAAGCATAGACTGGCGAACAGGTGGGTGTGGGAACATGACTGAAATCCAATCATGGACAGCTTTGTAACGGTGTGTCTCGCTGTGATTCAATTTAAAAAATAATCAAAAATACAAATAAAAGCTTTCTTCCAAAAAAAAAAAGGTGGCGGGGGACGGTTCCCGGCAACTGTGAACAGGGCTAGGTATCGCTGGCCAGGACTGAGCCGGCACAGACGTCTGGCACCGAGAACTCTGTCCCCAATCCCGCGTCGCCAAGCACCGGGCCTGAGTGGCCTCGGTCCGCTGCCCCACGCGAGCGCCCACCTCGTCCGGGCATCCCGGCAGCCGCCTCCGCGTCCCCAGGGTCGCTCGGAACTGTCACACCGGCGCCCCGAAGCTCGGACGCCGAGTGTCACGCAAGCCTCGCCACCACGCACAGACTCCCGCGACCAGGGCGCACGCACAGCCACGCCCGCGGGGCCTTCCCGGCGTGCCACGCGGCCACGGGCGCATCTGCGCAGGTGCGGGCTGTTCGCGCCCTCCCGCGCCGGCTCCCGCCTCTCCCCGCCCCCTCCCGCGCCGGCTCTCCAATCCTCCTTGGGGACTAGCGCGTCACCTCAGGGAGGGGGGGGGGGCGCCTCGGTCAGGTAGGGAAGCTGACTTTGCTTCAGTGAGGAAAATCCAAAAACAAAAACCAAAAGCCGCCTGACCGATCAAAGAAGCTCCTCTCTCTGGGCCCTGGCTGGAACTGAGGGAAAAGCCAAACGCCCTCACGCCGCCTCACTGCAAAGCAGAGTCGCCGGTGAGGTGAGCCGGAGAGAAAAGCCCCGCACACGCGCCGCGGACGCTCAGTCTGAGGGGAACCGCGCCGGCTGACCGAGTATGCGACCCTCCTGGACCCTCCGGAGAAACAGCCGGAGCCAGAGGACACGGACGAGTTTGGGCGCAGACAGACCCTCAGTCACGGCCGCTACATCCACAACCCTCCAGTCACGCGCCGCAGTGATGTCGGTGGGCCCCACGGGTGACTTATGTGAAGTGGGGAGGAGAAAGACAGCCACTTTCTCCTCACCCGCCTCTGCCACCCGGAACCCTGGGTAGGCTAGGACCGGTAAAGTCTGCAGTGAGCACCTGCTCCGCACGGGCCTGAGCCCCGCCAGCCCCACGAGGTGGCTGTCAAGCCACACCTGAAGTCGCTTGATCTTCTCGGCACGGGAGTTAATCCCCGCCACCCGATTGCTCCGGGAGCCACGGACTCAAGCTGGGGCGAGAATTTGCTCTTCGCAGGAAAGGAGAGACCAGTCCCAAGCCTTACCCGAGGTTTCTGGGGTTCTTGTCTCGCTCGCAGAAAAGAATTTCAGGAGTAGACGAGCAGTGAAGTAACAGGTTTTATTTGGAGGCTTTTGGAAAGGGAGAGGAAGGGATGAGCAGATAAGCGGGGGAATGGAGAGTAAGAGAGAGAGAGTAACGCGTCCAGAGGGAACGCGGGCTTCTCCGAGGGTGGAGAGAGCGCCAAGTGGGCTCTTGAGCTGGTTCTTATAGATCCTTCCGACTCAGAATGTTCTGGAATCTCCTTGGGGCTGGGTCACTGGAGTCAACCGGATTGAAAGCGGGTTCGAGAGTCATCTGACTTGGAATGTCCTGGGGTCTCCTTGGGGCTGGGTCGCTGGAGTCAACCGGATTGAAAGCGGGTTCGAGAGTCATCTGACTTGGAATGTCCTGGGATCTCCTTGGGGCTGGGTCGCTGGAGTCAACCGGATAGAAAGCGGGTTTCGGAAAGGAGGAATTTCATGGGGAGGAGGCCCATATTTTCAGGGTCTGGGGATGGTCTTATCAAGTCTTTATTCTCTGTGTCCACAGAGTGGATCGGTCCTAGAATTCTTCTATGAGACTTTGTTTCATTGCAGAGAGCCTTTCCCTATCTACCTGCCTACATCAGCAGGAGTCTCCGCCCCTGGAAGAGCGTGGGGAGCTCGGCGCACAGAAGCTAGAGCAGGAAAATGTCCCCTCAGCTGTGAGGTTGCTGGGATGAGGCCAGAAGTAGGGAAGCGAGGCCACGCCTCCAGGCGGTGCACGAGAGGCCACTCCCCTGCAGGCTCACAGGTGAGGCCACACCCCCAGGTGGTAAGAGGTGAGACCACAGCCCCAGTAGGCGCCCTCCCGGGTGAGGCCACACCCCTAGGCCCCCAGGCACAGCAAGGGAGGCACACCCTCAGGAGGTACATTAGAGACTCTACCCTCTTGGGAAATGGGCACTGGTGGAGGAATGGGTATTCGATCATTGTATAATTGAAACCCAGGCACAAAAATTTGTAAGTCTACAACTGTACCTCATGGTGTCTCACTAATAAACATTTTTTAAAAATTTAAAAAATAAAAAAAAAGTCTTCCCCCAAACTAAAGCCAAGGTCCAGATGGATTCACTAGCAAAATCTTCCAAACATTTGAAGAGGACCTATTTCCAGTTCTTTTCAAGCCTTTCCAGAAAATTGAAGAAACAGAAACACTCCCAAATAGTTTCTATGAGGCACATATCACCCTCATACCAAAAGTAGAGACACCACAAAAAAAGAAAATTACAGGCTTATATCACTGATGATATCAATACATTGGCCCAGCTCTTCACACACTACCTGTCTGAATGCAAGATTCTGTCCCAATGGAAAACCAGCAGGACTGTACTACTGTACAAGAAGGGCGACATCCATGACATTGGCAACTGTCACCTGATCTGCCTATTGTCTGTCATCTACAAGTTGTTCACTCGAGTCATCCTGAATAGGATTGGCAGAACAGTAGATGAAGGACAACCATGCGAGCAAGCCGGGTTCCACAAAGGATTCAGCACCATCGACCATATCCACATGATAACCAAGCTCATTGAGGTTTCATGGGAGTTCAAGATACTACTCTGTCTAACGTTCATTGATTTAAAGAAGGCCTTTGATTCTGTTGAGACAGAAGCAGTCATCGAAGCCCTAACCAATCGGGGCATTCAAACTCAATACATCAGGATCCTCTGTGAGCTGTATTACAGATTCACTACCAGGATCTCACCATTCTACAAAGAAGTGATCACTGATGTCAAGAGAGGGGTTCGGCAGGGTGACACTATTTCACCGAAACTCTTCAGTGCCACTCTTGAGAACGTCATGCGATGACTGGAATGGGAAGGAATGGGAGTGAAGATATACGGTTGGCAACTACACCACCTCGTTTAGGAGAAACGGTCTCATTCCTGATGTTCCATTCACTCTCAACGGAACGACCATTTTTGAATGCAACAGTTATGTATACCTAGGTCGAGAAGTCAACATGACGAAGGACCTGGCACCTGAGTTGCGCAGGAGGAAGAGAGCGGCTTGGAACACCTTCAAGAATGTCAAAGAGATAGCTAAGAGGACGAAGAACCTCTGGCTCCAGGCACATCTCTTCGATTCCATTGTTCTTCCTGCATTAACATACACCTCAGAGACCTGGGCCCCATGAAAACAGGATGGGAATGCTATTCGGGTCTCCCAAAGAGAAACTGAAAGAATATCATGCTTCACTGAAATGAGAGAAAGAATCCAGAGTTCTGACCTCCGTCAACGGTCAAGAAGCAGGGATGCTGTCTCATTTGCCAAGTCATCGAAAATCAAATGGGCTGGACACGTGATGAGATTTAGAGACGACCGCTGTACTAGAGCCATTACCGACTGGATTCCATAGGATGTCAAAAGATCGTGTGACTGCCCACCTATGAGATGATAAGACTTCTTCATCAAGACCCTGAACGATCGGTTTGAGGTTCTTTGTGTTCCTAGAACAAGCAGACGCCATTGGGCTACATTAGCATGAGACAGGGATGAATGGAGACATTACTGGCGCCCGCTCAAGAAAATCAATGAGTAACAGGATGTCAAGTGATCGAGTGATCAAGTGATGCTTGGTGTATCACACTTCACTCAAATGAGGGAAAGTGTCTGGAGTTCCAACCTCTGTCAACGGTCAAGAAGCAGGGATGCTGTCTCGTTTGCCAAGGCGTCAAAAATCAGAGGGGCTGAACATGTAATGAGATTTGGAGATGACCGTTGGACTAGAGCCATTACCAACTGGATTCCACAGGATGTCAAAAGATCGCGTGGCCACCCACCTACGAGATGGTCAAACTTCTTCAAAATCTTGAACTACCGGTTTGAGGCTCTTTGTGTTCCAAGAACAAGCACACGCCATTGGACTACACTAACACGTGACAGGGACAAATGGAGACGTTACTGGAGCCCAACTTGAGCAAATCAATGAGTATGGGATGTCAAGTGATCAAGTGTGATCATTTGTTAAAGAGGCTTTCCTTGCTCCACTTTATATTTCTTGCTTCTTTATCAAAGATTAGATGATCATATATTTGAGGGTGTGTGTAATGATATTCAACCCTATTCCATTAGTATGTGGATCCTTTTTCTAATAACCGTGCTATTTTATTTATTTATTTATTTATTTTGGTTTTCAGCAAACTATTTTTTTTACTTTTTTGTTATATTTATTTATTGAATCACTGTGGAAAAAGTTACAAAGCTTTCAGGTTCAAGTCTCAGTCATACAATGATCAAACACCTTTCCCTTTGCTGTTGGAGTACAAGGAGCTTAGGTTTATCGGGTCGCACCCGTCACAGTGCTCCCGAGTCACTCCCATTACTTTGTCTGTCTGTAACCACTTCTATGCTCTCTTCCCCAACCAATTTGTAAGGTCTCATCCTTCTTAGACACTGAAGCTGTACTGCAAGTTAATATTGCCTTTCTCCTTTCCTTATGTCTTTTGAATAGTTTAATGCAATGTCCTTTTTGTATAGATACAGGAAGACAATTAATATTATGCTTTATAACTTAGGATTTAATTGGCCTTGAATATTATTCATTTCTGGGCATCTGCATTCTCAACTTAAGCCTTAGTTGCCCTCACTTCCTAGCACTCCAAGGGCAGGGTCCCGACGTGGGACTGGATGGAACCAGGGCAAGCCGGTAAGTTATGTGCTACCCTGGCATCGAGATGGGCCAGGCCAAGGTGCCACGATTCTTAACTGTAAGTTAAGAGTTTTATCATAGGCAAATGCTCTCATGATCCAAAAGTAACGACGAGACTAAGACCCTGCTGCTAGGAATAGGGAAGATATCTGGCCTGAGCATTGCAGTCTGAGATCGAGATGGCCCTAGGAAAGCAATTCTATAAGCTCAAAGTATTTCTTACTGTGTCCATACAAAGTGATTAATATTATGTATGCTTATATGTTGGTTGGACATGGAGAGGAGAAACACATCCTAGAAGCAGTTTTCCTGGGTGTCCTGACTAGCTTGGATGAGACTGAACCTTTCTCCCCTTCTAACTGCCTTTAGTAAATGATTTCAGTATATTGAGGCAGTTTCCCTTTTCTCACAGAAACCTAGCTGGTCTTGGATATGCAGATCTCAGGTGCTAGCCAGACCTGATCTTTGGGATGTAGATTCCCAGCTCTAGCCAGGCTGGTCTTTGGGATGCAAATCCAAGTGCTTGTGGCTTATAGGGGGTGAGGCCAGGATTGCTGGCCTGCGGATGTAAAGAAACAATGTATGATTTGCTGCCTCAGTGTTCTTTCTGTAACTCCTTTTGATGACATCACTATATTGCGCCCTTTAGAGGTACTATGATCTATTTAAGGGAGATTTCAGGGCTCTCTGGGGGACACATACATCAGAGAACCTGGGAAGATGGGGCTGAGGAGGGAAGCTGAGAGAACAAAGGCGCATGTGCTTGAGAAATCCTGGGGCCTCCATGACATACAAATCTTCCATGTAATAAACTGCTGCTAAGACCAACCAGCCTGGCCCTTGTTTCCTTCCTTCTCCTGACCATCACCATCGACCTCCGTGGAGTGGGAAAACGGCCTGAGACTACCGAATGCGGGTGGTGGGAGAGATAGGCCGCTGCAGCTCCCTTGACCAACGGCCTTTTTATTTTTTGTGTGTTTACACACTTTGCCAGTACTTATTTTTCACCACCAAGAACCCCAATATACCCCCTCCCACCCCTCCCAATGCCTGTGAGGCAGATGATTTCTACTTAACTTTCTCTCTACTTTGATTATATTCATTATTTTGACAAAAGATTCACCATTATTGTTTAGAGTTTCCACCCAACAATCAGAACTGCTGAAAAGGCATTGTGAAATAATTTGTTTTCCATAGCTGGAATAACCATGCTATTTTAATTAATACCACTTTGTAGTACAGTTTGAGGTTGGGGAATGTGATGCCTCCCATTTGCCCTCCAAGAATTGGTTTAGCTATTCATGGAAGCTTATTGTTCCATATGAATTTCATATGAATTTCAGGAGTTTTTGATAATTTTTTTTGAAGAATGTTATGGGTACCTTATAGGGATTGAACTGAATCTGTATAATGCTTTGGGGACTATTGCCATTTTGACAATGTTAATTCTCCCAATCCATGAGCAGGGGATGTGTTTCCATTTCCTCGTGTCCTCTTTTATTGCTTGAAGTAGCATTTTATCGTTTTCTTTACTTCCTTAGGTAAGCTGATTCCAAGGTATTTGATTTTCTGTGGAATGATTGTGAATGGGATTGGTTTTTTTATATCACTTTCTTCTCTCTCATTATTTGCATATAGGAAAGTCTTGGACTTTTGGGTATTGATTTTATAGTCTGCGACTTTACTATGCAAGTCTATTATTTCTAGGAGCTTCTTGGAAGAGGCTTTAGGGTTCTCTAAGTATAGTATCATGTCATCTGCAAATGGTGAGAGTTGGATTTCCTCCTTTCCTATATGGATGCCCTTAATATCTTTTTCTTACCTAACTGTTATGGCAAATACTTCCAGTACTATACTGAATAGAAGTTGAGAGAGTGGGCATCCTTGTCTTGTCCCTGATTTTAGAGGGAAGCCTTTTACTTTTTCCCCATTGAGGATAATGCTTGCCATGGACTAGTGGTATATGGCTTTGACTATACTGAGGAAAGTTCCTTCAATTCCCATTTTGCTAAGAGTTTTCATCATGAACACGTGCTGGATCTTGTCAAATGCTTTCTCTATATCTATTGATATGATCATATGGTTTTTTCTTTTCTTTTATTGATATGCTGGATTATGTTTATTTACTTGTGAATATTAAATCATACTTGCATCCCTGGGATGAGTCCCACTTGATCGTGGTGTAAGATGTTTTTGATGAGTTGTTGAATTCTATTTGCTAATATTTTGTTGAGGATATTTACATCCATGTTCATCAGTGATCACTTGATCACTTAGTATCCCATTACTCATCGATTTGCTTGAGTGGGCACCAGTAACGTCTCCATTCATCCTTGTTCCATGCTAGTGTAGCCCAGTGGCATCTGCTCGTTCTAGGAACACAAAGAGCTTCAAACCGATCGTTCAGGGTCTTGACGAAGAAGTCTGACCATCTTGTAGGTGGGGGTCCACACGATCTTTTGATGTCCCGTGGAATCCAGTCGGTAATGGCTCTAGTCCAGCAGTCATGTCCAAATCTCATTACATGTCCAGCCCATCTGATTTTTGATGCCTTGGCAAACGAGACAGCGTCCCTGATTTTTGAGCATTAACAGAGGTCGGAACTCCGGATTCTTTCTCTCATTTGAGTGAAGAGTGATTCTCCAAGCATAGCTCTTTGGATTCCTCTTTGAGAGACCCGAATAGCGTTTTCATCCTGTTTTCATAGGGCCCAAGTCTCTGAGGCATATGTTAATGCAGGAAGAACAGTGGAATCGAAGAGATGTGCTCAGAGTTGGACATTCTTTGTCCTCTTAGTTATTTCTTTGATGCTCTTGAAGGCGTTCCAAGCCACTCTCTTCTTTCTGCGCAACTCAGGTGCCAGGTCATTTGTCATGTTGACTTCTCGACCTAGGTACACATAACTGTTGCATTCGGAGATGGTCATTCCGTTGAGAGCCAATGGAATGTCAGGAATGAGACCGTTTCTCATAAACATTGTCTTTGTGAGTTTCAGCTGTAGTCTGACCTTTCCACACTCATGGTCGAAGTCAGTCAGCATTTGTGCCACTTGGCCGATGTTTGGTGTTATAAAAACGATGTCATGAGCAAAGTGGAGGTGTTGTAGTTGCCGACAGTCTATCTTCACTCCCATTCCTTCCCATTCCAATTGTCACATGACATTCTCGAGGGTGGAACTGAAGAGTTTCAGTGAAATAGTATCACCCTGCCAACACCCTCTCTTGACTTCGATGATCACCTCCCTGTAGAATGGTGAGATCCTGGTAGTGAATCCACAATACAGCTCATGGAAGATCCTGATGTATTGAGTTTGAACGCCCCGATTGGTTAGGGCTTTGATGACTGCTTCTGTCTCAACAGAATCAAAGGCCTTCTTTAAATCAATGAACGTTAGACAGAGCAGTATCTTGAAATCCCATCAAACCTCAATGAGTTTGATTATCGTGTGGATATGGCCGATGGTGCTGAATCCTTTGTGGAACCCGGCTTGCTCTCATGGTTGTCCTTCATCTAGTGTCTGCCAATCCTATTCAGGATGACTTGAGTGAACAGCTTGTAGATGACAGACAACAGGCGATAGTTGCCAATGTCATGGATGTCTCCCTTCTTGTACAGTAGTACAGTCCTGCTGGTTTTCCACTGGGACGAAACCTTGCATTCAGACAGGTAGATTGTGAAGAGCCAAGCCAGTGTATTCATGAGTACTGACAGCAGGTTCTTCAGGTGTTTGGGTCTGACCTTGTCTGGGCCGGGTGCTGTTCACTTCTTTACCAAAGAAATGGCATGTCGAATTTTGGAAGGGAGAACTTTGGGAATGACATATCCATCCTGCGGAATTTGGTATGTGGGCAGGTGGATGTAGCTATCAAAGAGATCTGAGTAGAAGTCATGGATAATCTTCTCCATTACCCTTCTGGAAGATGTGATAACAAATGGTGCTGGAAAAACTGGACAGCTACATGCAAAAAAAAGGACTCAGACCTCTACCTAACACTATGCACAAAAGTTAGATCAAAATGGAGTAAAGACCTCAATGTCAGACCAGAATCCATAAGGTACATTGAAGAAAAGGTCAGCAAAATCCTCCATGATATTGAAGCTAAAGGTATCTTCAAAGATGAAATGCCACTGACTAAGTAAGTGGAAACAGAGATAAACAAACGGAATGCTCTTAAACCAAGAAGCTTCTGCACCTCAAAAGAAACAGTGACAGAGTACAAAGACAGTCTACATAATGGGAAAGGATATTCACTCAACACTGTTGGAATATAGCTCCAAATATTTTAGACCTAACAATTGATTTGTCCTTTCTACTTGCCAGAAGCAGTTTAGGTTGATTGAGTCACACTCATCACAATGCCCCCAGTCACTTCCATTAAGGAATGGTTTATCTGTAACCACTTCTATGCCCTCCACCTCAACCAGTTCATCAGCTTTTCCCCTAATCAGAATCTGTTAATTTGTAAGGTCAAATCCTTCTAGGACACTGAACTTGTATTGTAAGTTAATATTGCCTTTCTCCTCTTCTTCTGTCTTTTGAATAGTTTACTTTAATGCAATGTCCTTTTTGTATAGATACAGGAAGACAATTAATATTATGCTTTGTAACTTAGGATTTAATTGGCTTTGAATATTATTCATACCCAGACATCTACTTTCTCAACTTAAGCCTCAGTTGCCCTCACTTCCTAGCACCCCCAAAATCAGGGTCCTGACGAGGGACTGGATGGAACCAGGGCAAGCGGTAAGTTATGTGCTACACTGGCGTCGACATGGGCCAGGCCAAATCGCCATGATTCTTAACTATAAGTTAGGAGTTTGATCATAGACAAAAGCTGTCATTATCCAAAAGTAACTAGGATAGGAAAGATTCCTGCTAGGGATAGGAAAGATTATATGGCCTGAGCACTGTAGTCTGAGATCAAGATGGCCCTAGGAGAGCAATTCTATAAGCTTAAAGTATTTCTTACTGTGTCCACACAAAATGATTTATATTATGTATGCTTATATGTTTGTTGGACAAGGAGAGGAGAAACACAACCAGGGGATTCCGTTCTAGGGTGAGTTGATCTGCTAAATAAGAATCTGTCCTAGAAGCTGCTTTTCCTGAAGGAAAGAACTCTACCCCTATTGACTGTGACCACACCTATGTGTAATTGTTACTCCAACCTGTTGGCTGGACTGAGCTGTCAGGGTGAGCCCATGTAGACTGCACCACACAACAGGTGGGAACATAGGGACCCATGAAAATGGGCGAGATTTCTTGTGTGTCCTGACTAGTTTGGATGAGACTGAACATTTTTCCTCTTCAAACTGCCTTCAGTAAATAATTTCAGTATATTGTAAGAGGCAGTTTTCCTTTTCTCACAGAAACCTGGCTGGTTTTTGACCTGCAGATCTCAGGTGCTAGACAGGCCTGATCTTTGGGATGTAGATTCCAGGCTCTAGCCAGACTACTCTTTGGGATGCAAATCCAAGTGCTTGTAGCCCAAGAAAGGTTTCAGTCTTGGTTTTGTATCTTCTTTCCAGAGGTCAAAATTACTTGCCTGCAGATGCAAAGAAACAATGGATGTTTTGCTGCCTCGATGTTCTTTCTGTAACTCCTTTTGATGACATCACTACATTGCACCCTTTAGAGGTACCATGTTCAATAAAAGGAGATTTAGAGGCTCTCTAGGGGGAACACAGGCCTGAGAGAACCTGGGGGTGATAGGTATGAGAGAACCTGGGTCCTCCATTACATAAATTTCTTTTATGGGATATAATGAGACACTGTAAGGGTGGGCTGAAGGAGGCAGAGGAGAGACGAGAGTCAGTGGAGAGAGGATTGGAATAAACTGCAACTAAGACCAACCAGCCTGGCTGTCATTTCCTTCCTTCACCTGCCCATCGCCATCAACCTCCCTGGAGTGGGGGAAACGGCCTGAGTCTACCGAACATGGGCAGTGGGAGAGATAGACCGCTGCTATCTTTTTGTGTTTACACACAATGACTTTCTGATAAGGGTTTAATATCAAGGATACACAAGGCACTGGTTGAACTCTACAAGAAGAAAACATCCAATTCCATCAGAAAATGGGGTGATAAAATGAACAGAAAGTTCCTTAGAGAATAAATCCGAATAGCCAAAGGGCACACGAAAAAAAATGCTCTTCATCATTAATCATCAGGGAGATGCAGAACAAAACAATGAGATATCATCTCAAACCTCAGAGACTGGCACACATCCAAAAGCAACTGGTGTTGGTATGGATGCAGGGAGAAAGGGACTCTCCTTCACTGCTGGTGGGAATGCCAACTAGTCCAGCCTTTTTGGAAAACAATATGGACGTTTATCAAAAAAAAGTAGATTTTGAGCTCCCATTTGACCCAGCAATACCACTTCTGGGAATATATCCTGAAGATGCAAAAAGTACAGTAGAAATGATAACTGCACTTGTATGTTTATTGTAGCACTATTTACAATAGCCAGAATCTGGAAAAAAAACCCCAAGTGTTCGAGAACAGATGACTGGTTAAAGAAACTTTGGTACATCTACACAATGGAAAAATATACAGCTGTTAGAAAAGATAAAATCATGAAATTTGCATATAAATAGATGGACATGGAGAGTATCATGCTAGGTAAAATGAGTCAGATAGAGAGAGACAGACATAGAAGGACTGCACTTATTTGTGAAATGTAAAATAACATAATAGGAGACTAACACCTAAGTATAGTAGAGATAAGGGCCAGGAGGATCACTCCAGGGCTTGGAAGCCAGTCTCATGTGCTGGGGGAAGGGGTAACCAGGAGAGTGAAGGGACCACTAAGTAAATGATGGTCGGAGGGATGGGATGGCTCGAGATGGGAGATGTATGCTGAAAGCAGACTATGGACCAAACATGGTGGCTGCTTAAAACCTGTATTGCAAACCATAACACCAAAAGTGGGAGAGAGGGTAAGAGGGAATGTGCCTGCCACAGAGAAAGTGGGTGGGATGGGGTGGTGGGTGGTGGGAGGGAGGGATACTGAGAATATTGGTGGTAGAGAATGGGCACTGGTGGAGGAATGGGTATTCGATCATTGTATGACTGAAATGTAATCACAAAAGTTTATAAGTCTGTAACTGTATCCCATGGTGATTCATTAAAAAATGATGATACATTTTTTAAAAAAGTTTGTTTCCCTCCCTGTTCAGCAGATGGAACTAGGCTCTATCCCAGCACATGCTTAGCTTTTAGTTTAGTGTGGGTCAGACTCTTAGACCACACAGTCAGTGACCATCAAGCTTTCACACTGCATTACTGTGATGGGCAAAGGTGACAGCAAAAAATCTCCTTGCTCAGCATCTTGCATGTGCAAAGCTTATACCTCGCCTTTACTGAGTTACTTCCTTTGTCTCTTTCAAGGTTTTCACATTCAAGTAAGTGTGTGAAGGTGCAGACAGACAAGGCAGCCAGGTGGCTCAGTGTCCTGGTGTGAATTCTTTCCACTTAGGAGCTTCAGTATCCCTGCATAGTGCTCCCTGAATGATCCTCAGTATAGATCTGGGTGTTGTCTCTCAGCACTGTTTGCTGTATTTGCCTCAAAGAAACTGAAATGAGATTACTTTCTTCAGCTTCATAATTAATATTTATTGATCCATCATACAGGCAGATTTGCCTTTTTCTTTTTCTTTTTTTGCTGAGATGCTTCTTCACTCCGGATTATACATTTCATTTCATTTCATTTCATCATCCTGTTAATCGTCGATTGCCTCGAGCAGGCCCCAGTAACGTCTCTTTCATCCTAGCCCTGAGATTATATTCACGGCTCTTTAGGAGAATGAGACCCATCATTGTTACTGGTATTTGGCATATTTGGTAGGCCACGGGGAGTTTGCCAGACTCTGCCCTGTGGGCAGGCTACATTCGACAGCCTGCAAGTTTGTCCAAAGTAGGAATGAGATAATAAGATGTCGCGCGGCTGCGAATGCGGCCTCGCGGTTCCGGGATCTGGATTTTATAGTCTCTGAGTCTTGGCCACTGATGGGATTACACGGCGCCAGGGGGCCAGGTGGTGGGTGTGACCCCCGCCAACTGGAATTTGGAGGATCTGGGTGGAAGATGCTCGACTCCAATTCGAGTAGGCTTGGAAGTCTCGGCCCCGGAACCCGCGTGGCTTTGTCCCTCTGCCAGTACCTTCAGGTGTGCGGAGAGTGGTCTCAGCATGGTGGTGGCTGGTCCTGGAGGTCTCTGGCTGCCGTAGTCCTGGCCGGGGCGGGGAGGAAAGCTCAACCCGCTCCCCTCCAAGGGACTCCGGGAAGGAACACCGAGGCGCGGGGGCAGAGACTGCACTGCTCTCGTCCGGGATCTGGATTTTATAGTCTCTGAGTCTTGGCCGCTGATGGGATTACACGGCGCCAGGGGGCCAGGTGGTGGGTGTGACCCCCGCCTACTGGAATTTGGAGGATCTGGGTGGAAGATGCTCGACTCCAATTCGAATAGGCTTGGAGGTCTCGGCCCCGGAACCCGCGTGGCTTTGTCCCTCTGCCAGTACCTTCAGGTGTGCGGAGAGTGGTCTCAGCATGGTGGTGGCGGGTCCTGGAGGTCTCCGGCTGCCGTAGTCCTGGCCGGGGAGGGGAGGAAAGCTCAACCCGCTCCCCTCCAAGGGACTCCGGGAAGGAACACCGAGGCGCGGGGGCAGAGACTGCACTGCTCTCGTCCGGGATCTGGATTTTATAGTCTCTGAGTCTTGGCCGCTGATGGGATTACACGGCGCCAGGGGGCCAGGTGGTGGGTGTGACCCCCGCCTACTGGAATTTGGAGGATCTGGGTGGAAGATGCTCGACTCCAATTCGAGTAGGCTTGGAGGTCTCGCCCCGGAACCCGCGTGGCTTTGTCCCTCTGCCAGTACCTTCAGGTGTGCGGAGAGTGGTCTCAGCATGGTGGTGGCGGGTCCTGGAGGTCTCCGGCTGCCGTAGTCCTGGCCGGGGAGGGGAGGAAAGCTCAACCCGCTCCCCTCCAAGGGACTCCGGGAAGGAACACCGAGGCGCGGGGGCAGAGACTGCACTGCTCTCGTCCGGGATCTGGATTTTATAGTCTCTGAGTCTTGGCCGCTGATGGGATTACACGGCGCCAGGGGGCCAGGTGGTGGGTGTGACCCCCGCCTACTGGAATTTGGAGGATCTGGGTGGAAGATGCTCGACTCCAATTCGAGTAGGCTTGGAGGTCTCGCCCCGGAACCCGCGTGGCTTTGTCCCTCTGCCAGTACCTTCAGGTGTGCGGAGAGTGGTCTCAGCATGGTGGTGGCGGGTCCTGGAGGTCTCCGGCTGCCGTAGTCCTGGCCGGGGAGGGGAGGAAAGCTCAACCCGCTCCCCTCCAAGGGACTCCGGGAAGGAACACCGAGGCGCGGGGTCAGAGACTGCACTGCTCTCGTCCGGGATCTGGATTTTATAGTCTCTGAGTCTTGGCCGCTGATGGGATTACACGGCGCCAGGGGGCCAGGTGGTGGGTGTGACCCCCGCCTACTGGAATTTGGAGGATCTGGGTGGAAGATGCTCGACTCCAATTCGAGTAGGCTTGGAGGTCTCGCCCCGGAACCCGCGTGGCTTTGTCCCTCTGCCAGTACCTTCAGGTGTGCGGAGAGTGGTCTCAGCATGGTGGTGGCTGGTCCTGGAGGTCTCCGGCTGCCGTAGTCCTGGCCGGGGCGGGGAGGAAAGCTCAACCCGCTCCCCTCCAAGGGACTCCGGGAAGGAACACCGAGGCGCGGGGGCAGAGACTGCACTGCTCTCGTCCGGGATCTGGATTTTATAGTCTCTGAGTCTTGGCCGCTGATGGGATTACACGGCGCCAGGGGGCCAGGTGGTGGGTGTGACCCCCGCCTACTGGAATTTGGAGGATCTGGGTGGAAGATGCTCGACTCCAATTCGAGTAGGCTTGGAGGTCTCGCCCCGGAACCCGCGTGGCTTTGTCCCTCTGCCAGTACCTTCAGGTGTGCGGAGAGTGGTCTCAGCATGGTGGTGGCGGGTCCTGGAGGTCTCCGGCTGCCGTAGTCCTGGCCGGGGCGGGGAGGAAAGCTCAACCTGCTCCCCTCCAAGGGACTCCGGGAAGGAACACCGAGGCGCGGGGGCAGAGACTGCACTGCTCTCGTCCGGGATCTGGATTTTATAGTCTCTGAGTCTTGGCCGCTGATGGGATTACACGGCGCCAGGGGGCCAGGTGGTGGGTGTGACCCCCGCCTACTGGAATTTGGAGGATCTGGGTGGAAGATGCTCGACTCCAATTCGAGTAGGCTTGGAGGTCTCGGCCCCGGAACCCGCGTGGCTTTGTCCCTCTGCCAGTACCTTCAGGTGTGCGGAGAGTGGTCTCAGCATGGTGGTGGCTGGTCCTGGAGGTCTCCGGCTGCCGTAGTCCTGGCCGGGGCGGGGAGGAAAGCTCAACCCGCTCCCCTCCAAGGGACTCCGGGAAGGAACACCGAGGCGCGGGGGCAGAGACTGCACTGCTCTCGTCCGGGATCTGGATTTTATAGTCTCTGAGTCTTGGCCGCTGATGGGATTACACGGCGCCAGGGGGCCAGGTGGTGGGTGTGACCCCCGCCTACTGGAATTTGGAGGATCTGGGTGGAAGATGCTCGACTCCAATTCGAGTAGGCTTGGAGGTCTCGGCCCCGGAACCCGCGTGGCTTTGTCCCTCTGCCAGTACCTTCAGGTGTGCGGAGAGTGGTCTCAGCATGGTGGTGGCTGGTCCTGGAGGTCTCCGGCTGCCGTAGTCCTGGCCGGGGCGGGGAGGAAAGCTCAACCCGCTCCCCTCCAAGGGACTCCGGGAAGGAACACCGAGGCGCGGGGGCAGAGACTGCACTGCTCTCGTCCGGGATCTGGATTTTATAGTCTCTGAGTCTTGGCCGCTGATGGGATTATACGGCGCCAGGGGGCCAGGTGGTGGGTGTGACCCCCGCCTACTGGAATTTGGAGGATCTGGGTGGAAGATGCTCGACTCCAATTCGAGTAGGCTGGGAGGTCTCGCCCCGGAACCCGCGTGGCTTTGTCCCTCTGCCAGTACCTTCAGGTGTGCGGAGAGTGGTCTCAGCATGGTGGTGGCGGGTCCTGGAGGTCTCCGGCTGCCGTAGTCCTGGCCGGGGCGGGGAGGAAAGCTCAACCCGCTCCCCTCCAAGGGACTCCGGGAAGGAACACCGAGGCGCGGGGGGATTATACATAGCCTAGGGATAATGTGTTTTGTGTTTATGTTTTATCAGTTGATGTTTCAACGTCTAGGTTTTAATGGACTTATCTTTGGATGCATTTCTTGGGGGCTGCTAGACTCGTGGTCTTGGGCCTGTGTGTGTCCTGGAGGTCACATCAGCATGTGGCACACATGACAGTCACATGGCATAATATCTTTACTGCTACTCAGCTTATCATAAGCATTGATTTTTGAAAGGTATTACTTGCCTCTTTCCTAGGTTTCCTGCAACCTCCAGAATCGAGGTAATAATGGTTTCTTTACATCCTTACCTGCTTGCTCCTTATGAAGCCACTGACCTATCTGAATTCAAAGACTGCCTGCAGCAGAGGTGATGTGCACAGGTGACTCATTTCCATTCATACACCGGGCACATTTCTCATGTAACTGGGATGAACCTGTTTTTAATCATCTAGTGCAGGGAACAACCACCTGTAAACAGGGTTGAAGTAGGGACAACACAGGATTAAGAAGAGACAGCAATGAGAGAAAAAGCATGGAATCAAGGAACTAACAGCCACATAGACTGAGAGCCTAGACTGTCGCCTATCTACAATATTTATTTCTTACAGTCAGTACTTATCATGTGGAGAACAACATTCAAATGCTTATCTTAATCCATGAAGGCTAGACTTTTACATATGCTTGCTGGAACAAACATCTTTGTAATGGGCTCTCTCAATGGGAGATTTTTCCAGAAGAGGAAGCAGAGATAGAGCAGTTACAGGATCCCACCAGTCATCATTCCACCTCTGGGAGCCAGCATTCTACATTTAAAGTACCCATCCAGTTTGTCTCCTTTATCTCATCCAAAGCAACTTGGAACTTTTTTTTAATATTTAGTAAGATTTTTCTACTTAAACTTTTCTGATGAAAAATTAATATAGTCTGATGGGTAACATTGCTTTGTCCCTCTACAAGAAGCTTAGGTTTATCTGGTTACACCCATCAATCTGGTTACACCCATCACAGTGCTCCTGAAGCACTTCTACTTCCATTGTTTTTATCTGTAAACAGTCTTCCCTATGCTCTCCTTCCCACCCAGTTAATCAGCTTTCCCCTTAATCAGACTTTGTTAATTTGTAAGATCAGTTTCCCAGAAATCTATGATTTTATATGTATGAGTGAAATATTGCCTTTCTCCTCTCCTTATGCCTTATGAACAGTTTACCTTAAAGTAATATCCTTTTTGTATAGATACAGAAAGACCGTTAACGTTATGCTTTGTAACTTAGGATTTGATTGGCCTTGAATATTATTCACTCCTGGGCATCTGCTTTCTCAACTTAAGCCTCAGTTGCCCTTAGTTCCTAACACCCCAAAAGCAGGGTCCCGACGAGGGACTGAATTGACCCAGGGCAAGCGGTGAGCTACCCTGGCAGCGAAATGGGCCAGGCCAAAGTGCCACGATTCTTAACTATAAGTTAAGAGTTTGATCATGGACAAATGCTGCCATGATCCAAGGTAACGATGAGACTAGGATCCTGCTAGGGGTGGGAAAGACTATCTTGCCTGAGCACCGTAGTCTGAGATCGAGATGGCCCTAGGAGAGCAATTCTATAAGTTTAAGATATTTCTTACTGTATCCATACAAAATGATTTATATTATATTCTTATATGCTTGTCGGACAAGGAGAGCAGAGGCACACCCATGGGATTATGCTCTAGGGTGGGTCCTCCTGCTGAGGAAGGATCTGTCCTAGGAGCGGTCTTCCCTGAGGCTAAGATTTCTACCCCTGTTGATCTCTACCCCTATTGATTGTGACCACACCTATGTAATTGTTTTCCCCAATTCCTCTTGGAGAGAGATATAAGGAGACTGTAGATTGGGCAGGGGGGGCAGAGACAGAGGCAGAGACGAGGAGAGACAGAGAGAGACAGGAGCAGAGACAGATGAGGAGAGAATCAGGATAAACTACGACTAATACCAACCAGCCTGGCCCTCGTTCCTTCCTCCGCCTGACCATCGCTATCAACCTCTCCAGGGTGGGAGAAGGGTGAGACTACCGAACGCGGGCGGCGGGAGAGATAGAGCCACCGACGCTGTGGGTGCCAAGCCCCCTTTGTGTGAGTTTACACAATAGTCTCTAGTTTGGCATGTCTCTGTTTTTCATGCATCGTTTCCTCATTCATTTCCTATTTTGCCCCCTCCATCCCCTCACTCCTTTCAGATTATAAACTTCTGTGTTTGTGTGTGTGTGACTGTGAGATATTACTATGCTATCACCTTAAAGAAATTGAATTGCCTAGAGGTCATCTCTAAGTGTAAATTTTTCCCCATCTTGGCTCTTCTTTGTTGGTTCAGGTAACTGAACTGAGGCCTTCCTCCCATATTTAAGTAAGGTATGGGCATTTATGTAGAACCATGATCACTGGTTCTTCCTCGTTTTCTTCAGAATCAAGGTCTAATAGGGCAAGATATAGAGTGAAGGGGTGTGAAGGCATTTGTTTTTTGTAGGTAGGCAAACCCAACTTAATTTTATCTCCACCAATGCTTTATGGTGTCCCTCGGCTCACTTCTAAGGCAGTAAATAGATATGCCCTGTTATTGCAGTATAGATTCGGTTTACCTTCAAGTGGTGACCAGGAACCTAGGATCTACTCTAGGTCAGGCTCTCTCACCTTGAAAGTTCAGTGTGGGCTACTGAGACCATACAAGGTGCTCTTAGAGATCTCCAGGATTGCTTGTACTGAGTTTCATTACCTTCCACAGTATGATACTGGCCAAAGTTAGGAAGGAGCTTGAATATGTACACCCGGTGCCTTTTCCATTATTATCTTGTGTCCTTTGCCTCTTAAAAGTTTTTCAACTTTTGAAAAAGTATCAGTCCATAGAGACAGCTCATGACCTGAAGGCATGCTTTCTCTGTAGGAGGCCTATTCACTGTCTCTTCCTGAGCACACATCTAGGTATTGCCTCAGAGAACTGGTGGGTGTATTTTCCCTCAAAGAAAACTAGTACAACTAAATTTTGGCCTTGTAGTTGAAGTTATCTAAATTTCTTGGTAGTTATTAACATACCATGCCTTGTATTTCACTGTGATGCTTTCCGGATTAGTATTAGTCAACTTTACATACCTTGCCTACTGTGTATTTTCTAAAGGGCAGCGATGTTCTATCTCTCCTGCTGCTTGCATTCAGTGGTCTCTGCTTCCCCCACCCCAGAGAGGCCGACGGCGATGGGTCGGCAAAAGAATGAATGAGGGCCAGCCAGTTTATTCCAATCTCCTCTCCAGACTCCTCTGATTGCCCTTCTGCTTCTCTCTCTCTCAGCCCCTTCATTATCCTTCTTGCTTCTCTGTTGGAGTACAAGGAGCTTAGGTTTATCAGGTCGCACCCATCACAGTGCTCCCAAGTCACTCCCATTACTTTGTCTGTCTGTAACCACTTCTGTGCTCTTTTCCCCAACCACTTTGTAAGGTCTCATCCTTCTAGAACACTGAAATTGTACTGCAAGTTAATATTGCCATTCTCCTCTCCTTATGTCTTTTGAATAGTTTGCTTTAATGCAATGTCCTTTTTGTATAGATACAGGAAGACAATTAATATTATGCTTTGTAACTTAGGAGTTGATTGGCTTTGAATATTATTCATACCCAGACATCTACTTTCTCAACTTAAGCCTCAGTGCCCTCACTTCCCAGCACCCCAAAAGCAGGGTCCCGACGTGGAACTGGATGGAACCAGGGCAAGCCGGTAAGTTATGCACTACCCTGGCATCGAGATGGGCCAGGCCAAGGTGCCACGATTCTTAACTATAAGTTAAGAGTTTGATCATAGGCAAATGCTGTCTTGATCCGAAAGTAACGATGAGACTAGGACCCTGCTGCTAAGAATAGGAAAGATATCTGGCCTAAGCACTGCAGTCTGAGATCAAGATGGCCCTAGGAGAGCAATTCTATAAGCTTATAGTATTTCTTACTGTGTCTATACAAGGTAAAGGTAAAAAAAGGTAAAGGCCCTCCCGATGTTCATCGATTTGCTCGAGCCGGCCCAGTAACATCTACATTGGAGATTTTGTTGTTACTGTGTTTGGCATATCGAATACATCACGGGTAGCTTGCCAGGCTCTGCCGTGTGGGCGAGATACTCTCGGTAGCTTGCCGGGCTCTCTGTAAAATGATTTATATTATGTATTCTTACATGTTGGTCAGACAAGGAGAGGAGAAACACATCCAGGGAAATCTGTTCTAGTGCGAGTTGATCTGCTAAATGAGAATCTGCCCTAGAAGCAGTTTTCCTTTGTGTCCTGACTAGCTTGAATGAGACTGAACTTTCTCCCCTTCAAACTGCCTTCAGTAAATGATTTCAGTATATTGAGGTAGTTTCCCTTATCTCACAGGAACCTAGCTGGTCTTAGGTATGCAGATCCCAGGTGCTAAGCCAGGCCTGATCTTTGGGATGTAGATGCCTGGCTCCAGGCAGGCTGATCTTGGAGTTGTAGATTCCAAGCTCTAGCAGACTGGTCTTTGTTGTACTAATCCAAGTGCTTGTAGTTTGTAAAAGGTGAGGCCAGGATTACTGGCTTGTGGATGTAAAGAAACAATGTATGTTTTGCCTCAATGTTCTTTCTGTAACTCCTCTTGATGACATCACTATATTGTGCCCTTTAGAGGTATTATAATCAATATAATGGAGATTTCAGGGCTCTCTGGGGGGACACGTGCATCAGAGAACCTGGGAAGATGGGGCTGAGGACAGAAGCTGAGAGAACAAAGGTGCACGTGCTTGAGAGATCCTGGGGCCTTCATGACATACCTCTCTTCCATGTAATAAACTTCCTTCCTTTGCCTGACCATTGCCATCGAGCTCTGTGGAGTGGGGAAATGGCTTGACTGCCGGCCTTTTTATTTTTTGTGTGTTTACACACTTCCCCCTCATTTATTTATTTATTTATTTAGGTAATTATTTAATTATTTATTTAGGTAAATAATTTTTCCCATTCTGTGGGTTGTCTTTGTATCCTGGTTATCATCTCCTTTGAGCTGCAGAAACTTCTTAGTTTAATATAATCCCATTTGTTTATCTTTGCTTCGACTTGCTTGGTCAATGGTGTTACATCCTAGAAGATGCCTTTAGCTAGAATATCATAGAAATTTTTTTTTCTATATGGGCTTTATGGATTCAAGGCTGATCTAAAGGTCTTTAATCCACTTTCATTTGACTTTTGTACATGTTGTTAAAAAGAGATCTAATTTCATTTTTTTTGCATTTAGCTGACCAGTTTTTCCAACCACTTGTTGAAGAGGCTTTCCTTGATTCACATCATAGTTTTTGTCCTTTATCAAATATTAACTTGTAGGGATCCAGAGGTCTCCATCTTGGCTTATGTGCCCATAAGTTTCACATTCCTCACAAGCATATAACGTCCTGCCACATGACCCTTGTATGATGCAATATGGCTAGCCTCTCTGTAACCGTAACTTTCTGCTCCTTATAATGATGTCAGATCACTGAGCGATAGCCATGTCAGAGATCAGCCCATTCTGTTCCATGTGGGCGCCACCTTATTATATATAAGCACCCTACTAATAATAAAGTTTGTCGCATACACTCCATCTAAGACATGTGTCCGTTCCTTCTCATTCGGGAGCCCTCTCGCCCAGGATACTCCTCACAGGTGGATTCCTACAGGTCAGGACCCCACATTAACTGATACTATATCTGAGGGCCTGTGTCAGGGTATTCAACACTATTCCATTAATCTGAGGATCAATCTTTATTCTAAACCATGTCAAAAAACTCTTAAAGACAGAAAATCAGTGTGGTATCTGCGCCCTCTTCCAGGACATACAGAAACCTTCCCAGGATGAGTAGGGTAAAACCCTGGAGACCATGGAAGCTGCCCTTGTCCTGGAGAAGAACCTCACTCAGACCCATTGGATTTGAAGCTTGGGTTCTACCCACACAGATCCTCATCTCTGTGAATTCCTGGAGTACCGAATTTCTGAATTAATCAAGAATATGGATGACCACTTGAGTAGTCTCCACAGACTCCGTGTTTAGGGATCATTTCTGGTAGGTTCTGGGGACCATATGGAATCAAACCTTGCTCAACCATGTGCAAGGTTAACATCTTATCCTGATTGACAGAGACTGAACCTGAGTCAGCCATGTCCAAGGTTAACACCCTATCTGCTGTATAAAAACAAAAAAGGAAAACATAACACTATCCGTGGCTGTCTTCGCTCAACAGGCCAATGCTCCAGGAAATCCAGGGATCCAATCTGATAGGACTCCTGGTTAAGTTTGGAGGAAATTAAAATCAGGATTGGATAGGAGATTGGAGAGATAGCTGTGTGTAGGATAACATTGCCACAGGGAGCTTAGGTTTATCGGTTACACCCATCACAATGCTCCCTAGTCACTCCCATTCCTCTGTTTATCTGTAAACTCTTCTCTGTGCTCTCCTTCCAGCCAGTTAATCAATCACCTTTTCTCCCTAATCAGATTCTATTAACTTGTAAGATCAGATCCTTCTAAGGATACTGAACTTGTGTTGTACATTGTGTCTTTTGCATAGTTTGCCTTAAAGCAATGTCCTTTCTGTATGGACATAGGAAGACAGTTAATATTATGCTTTGTAACATGGGAGTTGATTGACTCCGAATAATATTTACTACTGGGCATCTGCTTTCTTGACTCTGTTGCCCTTAGTTCCTAGCACCCCAAAATCAGGGTCCCAACCAGGGACTGAATAGACCCAGGGCAAGCTGTGAGCTACCCTAGCATGGAAATTGGCCAGGCCAAAGCGCCACGATACTCAATGATAAGTTGAGGGAATGATCATGGACAAATGCTGTCATGATCCAAAAGTAAGTAATGATGAGACTAGGACCCTGCTGGGGCTAGGAAGACTCACCTGGCCTGAGGACAGCGGAATATATAGTGAGATGTCCTCAGGTAGAACCAAACTGTAAGTTTATATCTCTTACTGTGCTCATACAGAATGACATTGCTAGAAATATTGGAAGTAGATTCCTTACAACTATTTAAGTAGATTACTAGCTGAGGAAAGAACACACTATTGTTGAGATCCCACCCTTTAGCAGATCTCCTAATAATCTAGAATAATCTCTTTAGATGAGATTTTTATCCTTGAGTTAATCTCCTTGAGGAGTGGTCTTACCTCTATTTGCTGTTTTGTTAATGTTCAACCCACCTTTGTGTCACCACCCTACATGATTGCTATATAAACTAAGACCGTAAGCTCAGAGGGGGCTTGGGCTCGAGAGAGAGCAGAGACTGAGGCTCAGGCTGAGGCTCAGGCTGGAGCTCGGTCTCCAGAGGGCAGAATCAGAGGTGAGAGTGAAGATTGGAATAAACTATAATTGATACTGACCAGCCTGTCCCTCGTTCATTCCTTCATCTGCCCATCACCATCAACCTCCCCGGGGTGGGGGAAACAATGTGAGACTACCAAATGCGGGCGGCGGGAGAGACAGGCGCCACCAGACCTTTGAAAACACACACCTGTGGAATACAGATAAGTTCATGGAGAAGTCACTGTCACTGTCACTCTCCTCCCCTTGTTCATCGATTTGCTAGAGCAGGCCCAGTAACGTCTCCATTGTGACAATTGTTACTGTGTTTGGCATATCGAATATGTCATGGATAGCTTGCCAGGCTTTGCTGAGCAGACGAGATACTCTCGGTAGCTTGCCAGGCTCTCTGGAGAGGGATGGAGGCATCAAACTTGGGTCGGCCATGTTGGATGCTTGCAAGGCAAACACCCTACCTGCTGCGCTATTGCTCTAGCCCCATGGAGAAGGGAAACAAAAATATGAATTCACATTAATACAATCTCTTAGGATCAATTGTCATTAAGAAAGTCTATTTTTGTAAGAACCCATGGTCTTCAGGAAAATCAGTTTTGAGCTGGAGTAGCAGGAGGAAAGTGTAATGAAAAGGTACAGTAGTGCTAAATATTCCCTCTGCTGTTGACCCTCAGCTTCTCCAATGAGGGCTGCACAGAACAAGGCTGTGCCTTATCATTCCTACTCTGACTTTGGGTGACACTCTTCTCCTTTTCGTATAAGAAGAACCCATAAATATCCAGTGAGAAATTCAAATTTCCAAGCACAGAACTTCCTCTCAGAGACAGCATCCAGGTAAAATGTTTTTTCATTCTGGGTTACTTAATTACTTAGAAGTTTTTTTTAAATTTTATTGAATCACCATGAGATAGTTACAAGCTTTCATGTTTGGGTTACAATCACACAATGATCAAACATCCACCCCTCCACCAGTGCACATTCCCCCCCACCAATATTTTCGGTATAACCCCCCTTTCCCACTCTTCCCCTGCCTCCATGGCAGACATGATTCCCCATAATCTCTCTCTATTTGGGGCATTATGGTTTGAAATACAGACCCTGAGAGGTTATCATATTTGTTCCCTTATCTACTTTCTGCACATATCTCCCATCCTGACCAATGCCTCCAGCCATCTTTTTCTTAGTGATCCCTTCTATATTCCAGCTGCCTTCTCCCCTTTGCTCATGAGGCAGGCTTCCAGCTATGGAGCAATCTATATGTCCCGTGTATCTACTATCCTTAGGTGTCAGTCTCATGTTATGTTGTTTTATACTCCACAAATGAGTGCCGAGTGCCATCCTTCTATGTCTGTCCCTCTCTTTCTGACTCATTTCACTTATCATGATACTTTCCATGTCTATCCATTTATAAGCAAAGTTCATAACTTTATCTCTCCTGACAGCTGCATAGTATTCCATTGTGTAGATGTACCAAAGTTTCTTTAACCAGTCATCTGTTCTAGGGTACTTGGGTGGTTTCCAGATTTGGGCTATTGTGAACAGTGCTGCAATGAACATATAGGTACAGATGTCATTTCTACTGTGCTTTTTTGCATCCTCGGGATATGTTGCCAGAAGTGGTACTGCGGGGTCAGATGGAAGCTCAATTTCTAGTTTTTGAAGGACAGTCCATATTGTTTTCCAGAAAGGCTGGACTAGTGGGCATTCCCACCAACAGTGAAAGAGTGTCCCTTTTTCCCCACATCCACGCCAGCACTGGTTGCTTTTGTTCTTTTGAATGTGTGCCAGTCTCTGTGGTGTGAGATGATATCTCATTGTTGTTTTGATTTGCATCTCCCTGATGGCTAGCGATGTGGAGCATTTTTTCATGTGCCTTTTGGCCATTTGTATTTCTTTTTAAAGAAAAATTCTGTTCTTTTCTTCTCCCCATTTTTTGATGGGGTTGGAGGTTTCTTTCTTGTACGATTTTACTAGTGTCTTGTATATCCTGGATATTAATCCCTTATCAAATGGGTATTGGGTAAATATTCTTTCCCATTCTGTGGACTCTTTCTGTATTTTGGTAACTGTTTCTTTTGAGGTGCAGAAGCTTCTTAGTAGAAACAGACCTGCAGACCAATGAAACAGAGTTTAATATTCTGTCACAGACCCCCAAATATATGACCACTTAATCGTTGACAAAGGAGCAAGAAATGTGAAGTGGAACAAGGAAAGCATCCTGTTGGTCAACAAGTGGTGCTGGAAAAACTGCATGGCTACCTGCAAAAAAAAAAATGAACTCTGACCTTTGTCTAATGCCAAGCACAAGTCAGATCAAAGTTAATTAAAGACCTCAATATCAGGCATGAATCCATCAGGTACATAGAAGAAAATGTAGGCAGAACTCTCCACGACATTGAAGCTAAAAATATCTTTAAGGATGAAACAACACTGACAATGCAAGTGGAAGCAAACATAAATTACTTAGAATTTACATGATCAACATGTCCTATGGGTGTGTCTCTTGGATGCTGACAGTTTAGGTGAATCAGGGCTGACACATTGTCAGGGAATGAAAAGCACCAGATTTTTCCAGAAATATTTGAGAACTGGGTTTTTCATGATACAAAAATTGAGATTGGTGCATAAATAGTGTGGTATTGCCCATCCTGAGCCTGCCGACGACTCTCACACTCATAGTTCTTCTGCACCCTTAGTGATTATCACGTACTTTTATACACATTTTGTTCTTACTTCACGGCTCTTTTTACTTATTACCCCCTTTTGACATTTGCATTCAGATATATTTGGAAAATACCAGTCATCTTTTCCCTCCTGTAGGAGACATACTTTTGCATCAATTAATAATATAATGATGGATTTTCCTTGGGCATATCAAGCCATTTACAATCAATCACAATCACAATCATCCTGTTGGTCATTGATTGCCTCGAGGAGGCACCAGTAACATCTCCTTCGTCCTAGCCCTGAGATTCTAAAAAGTGCCACATTCAGGGCTCTTTCAGGGTTAGGAGAATGAGACACATCATTGTTACTGGTATTTGGCATATTGGGTACGCCACGGGGAGTTTGCCAGACTCTGCCGTGCGGGCAGGCTATATTCGGTAGCAACATCTTATTATCTCATTTCCAGTTCAATAGATAGAAATGAAAACATTAGATACCATTTTCTCCTTTGTGCTCAGAAAGTATGATTTTATAATTTCAAATTAGGGTTACTGCCAGGTTAACTCTTTATGAGACCCACTTCAAGTCAGATATATACAAGGCAAGTACCCTATCCGCTTTACTATTGCTCCAGCCTCCACAAGACAGCTTTTCTTTAATGAAATGAAAATGAAAGATGTGAGGGGAGAGAAAGAGAGAAATACATGTTAAAGAGAGAGAACAGTTTTCTCGAGATTGAAGAAAGCAAGCAAGCAAAGATCCATGTTCAAGGGAGAACATGAGCTTGAGAGAAGAAACCAATATTATACGGAATATTTTTAGATGATTTCTTCTAGGAATCAGGCTTGTGTTTTTATTACATTTATTTTAGTGCAATTATGTGAACCCATAATATTTAACCTAGCTTAATTTTCCTGATCCTCCTCCTCTTCCTCCTCTTCTTCCTCTGCCTTTTTACTCATCATCATCTTCACCCTTCTCCTCCCTCTTCCTCACTTTTGGGGGATACACACACCGGTAGTCAGGGCTCACTCCTGCTTCTGTACTCAGCGATGACTGCTGGCAATGCTCATGGGACCATATATAATGCCTGTGGTTGAACAGCATCAGCTGTGTGCTAGGTAAGTGACTTAACCCTATGACATATCTCTAGCACAGTCTTTCTTCTTATTTCCTAATTTTCATAATGTTATATTATTTACAGTAAAAATGCAGACATTGATGAAATCAAAAGTGAACCAAAAATGAATCAACGGGTCCTATTGATTTGTATTTGACTTTACAATGGAGAAACAAGAATGAAATGGGTATAATATCATCTATAGAGAGTGGCTTTTCCAGGGAGAAGCCACTGTCTAGTGAGACTTTGGAAGAAAGATTTTATTTTAACTCCAGTTGAGAGTTCACAGTGGTCATTAAGTCATAGATGACCGGCTCTCTTACAGAGCTAGGTAGCATTCAACATCAATGAATATCAGGAGAGCAGTACCAGCTTGAGGAATATGGGAAACACAGAAGTAACTGAGATAAGACCGTGGAATTAGGGAAAGAGAGGTATGGAAGCAAAACAAATGTTTGTGAGGGAAAAAAGTACAATCAGTCCAGTCTCACCCCAGTGAGTCTCACCCCCCTTTCCTCTACCAATGGGAAGGAGCAGATAAGCATTCCACAAGTGTTCAGAACAACTGCCATAATGAGGAGGTTGAATGCTTCTATCCTCATGTTTGGGTGAAATTATTAACATTGAGGATGGCTCAGCTGGCTCTCCAAGGTCAAAGTACTAGAAATTATAAATGTGAGATTTAAAATTTATTTCTGACTATAAAATTGTGGATCATTAAATCTAGGCTTTTGTTAATGCTGGTTTAAAATTCAAATTGTCTCTATACTTGTAACTTTAATTTTTGGATTTATTATTTTTGAGTCCTCTTTGCCAAACTATCAGGAAGATGTCTTGATGTTATAATGATATTGCTCCTCTCTCTTGGGAAAGAATTACTTTTTTTCAGCTTATTAGTTCTTCTTGGCATCTAGGAGACACATCTGGGTTGGAATGTGGCCAGGACCAAGGAAGCCGTCTTCACAGCATGGTCTCTTAGGATTACAAGAGTAATTGCATTTCTTCCCCTTGTGCCCTTTTACAGCTCTCTTGTTTAAATGATATTTACTTACATCCCTTTAGTATAAGAAAGATAGTAGTCATATTAAAATACCATCCTATGTGTATATATTCATGGAAGATCACAAAACAGAATATATGCAACTTTTCTTCATGCTTTAGGAGAAAGATACATATAAAAAGATACATTGATGTTTCGAGCATGCCTTTATCACAGAATATCACTAATGATGCATAAAGTTAGCAGAATAGAATGGTTCAGTAGGCCACAGTGTGTGCACCTGAGTGTGTGACTGCTGGTGTGAGTGTGTATATGTGTAAGTGTGTGATGAGTGTAAGAGACTGTGCAACTGCTTACGTGAATGTGTATATGAATGTGGGTAGGTGTGAATGGATGGGTGTGTTAACTGTAAGTGTGGATTGAGCAGTTATAGGTGTGGAAGTATGTGTGCAGAAAGTGATAGGGGTAAATTAGTGGGAATGTGATGAGTGCCTGTGCTTGTGAATGTGGTTGGTATATATGTGTGAGGGTGAGTGTATTTGTGTGCCAAAGGTTTGGGTTTGTTAGTGTGCTTGTATACGTGACTGAGAGTCATGTTCGAGCTCCTAAACCCCCAATGTGAATCTAGAAATAAAATGCTGAGTATAACCCTCATCTTGTATGAAAAGGCAGCCCTCTGGTTCCCAGGATGTGAGTGCAGGAACACCCTGTGAGTTGAGAGTGCAGCCCAGAGGGTGCTCTCACAGCACCCATCCTTATACTGTCTCAGCCTCGAGCACAAGCTTCCTTCCTCCTGAGTTTCATTCTCGGAATCAAATGTTTTTACAAGGTCTTTGCACTGGTCTTCCCACCGATGGATACATATTTGGCTAGAAAATCTCTTGACTCCTATCCCAAATACTTGTAGTTTCTATTCATATGCTTGCTAATATAGCCTGAAAATTCACTGAGAAAGTAATTCCCCCATAATTCTCTCCTTTATACCTTCTTAAATTTTCTCAGGTCATTGCTCGCATTGTGATCATTTATATTGTTGATATTTTTCTAATCCATTCACCATAATTGAACTATAGGAAATTTAGTTTAGTATAAGAATACTAATTTATGTGTCACAGGATGGTCAATTGTCAATTTAGTTCTTCAATACACATAAATGTCCTCATTAAAAGTGTGGAGGAAGATGAGAGTGAAATAAATATCCCTACCCAAGTGATGTAAGGAGATTCCCTATACATGAACACATTTTAAAAAGAATGGCCAGAGAGTAAAGCAGGTAAGTTGGTTTCCTTGCATGCAGCTGAGCTGGGTTCAATTCTCAGCACCCCATATGGTCCCCTGAGCCCCACCAGGAGTGATCCCTGAACAGAGAGCCAGGACTAAGCTATGAGCACAGCTGGGTGTGCCCCCAAAAAAACAAAAAATAAAAATCCAAGAGCAATTTTATAGATAATTAGTTATGAATCTAAAATACAATATAATGACAACATTAGAATATATTTTTTTTAATTTTTGAACTTTTTAAATTTTCTTTCCTGATAGTCAACTTGACTACATGAAACCAGGCAATGACACAAGATTATCAAATTTTCTTCTGCTGGGAATTTCAGAGAAGAACTACAGGTTGTCCTATTTGGGTTATTCCTCTCCGTGTACCTGATCACTGTCCTTGGAAATCTGCTCATCATTCTGGCTGTCCATTCAGACTCCCACCTCACCATGCCCATGTACTTCTTCCTGTCCAACCTGTCCTTTGTAGACATCTGTTTCACCTCGACCACCGCTCCAAAGATGCTGCTGAACATTCAGACAAGAAGAAAAATTATCACTTATGCAGGCTGCATTACCCAGATATATTTTTATCTACTCTTTGCAGTATTAGACAATTTTATCTTGGTTGTGACGGCCTATGACCGCTATGTGGCCAACTGCCACCCCTGCACTACAAGGTCATCATGAACCCTCAACTCTGTGGGCAGCTGGTTCTGATGTGTTGGATCACAGGTCTCCTGTGTTCCTTGTTACAGTGCTTAATGGTTCTGAGACTTTCCTTCTGCAAAGGTAGGAAGTTCCTCACTTTTTCTGTGAGCTCAACTATGTGTTTCAACTTTCCTGCAAAAAACACCTTTATTAATAACTTAGTGTTGTATGTTGGAGCTGTATTTCTGGCTGGTGGTCCTGTCACTGGGATTGTTTACTCTTACACCAAGATTATTTCCTCCATCCATAGAATCTCATGAGCTCAGGGGAAGTCGAAAGCATTTTACACCTGTGCGTCTCACCTCTCGGTGGTCTCCTTATTTTATTCCACAGCCCTAGGTGTGTACCTCAGCTCTGCAGGTACTAAATACCCATCTTCCGAATTACCGTACCATATTTGATAGGATTCAAATATGGTAACACCTACGAGGGCTATTAGAGGTTGCCACAAAAGTCTCTATCCCTCTCAGAAAGCCTGGCAAGCTACCGAGAGTATTCTGCCCGCATGGCAGAGCCTCGCAAGCTATCCGTTGTGTATTCGATATGCCAAAAACAGTAATTACAATGGGTCTCATTCACCTGACCCTGAAGGCTTCAACAATATGGCAGCATTGAGAAGGATGAGAAAGGAGAGGCCGATAAAATCTCAAGGCCGAACTAGGCTGCCACAACGAAGGAAGACAAAAATGATCATCTGTACTTTCAATGCAAGTACGCTAGCATCAGATGCATCCATCGAGGACCTAATGGTACAAGCGCGAATGATCAAGTACAACATCATTGGTCTGACCGAGACAAGAAGGCACCAATCTCATCATGCCGTTTTCGACACTGGAGAAGAGTTATTCCTCAGAACATGCAATAAAAGAGGTGTCAGAGGCGTCGGTGTCCTTGTCAACACAAACTTGGCCATGAGCATTGATTCATTCGAATGCCTAACAACCCAAATCAGACGTTTACATTTGAAAAGATGTGGTTCACTGCTGGCAGTTTCTATCTTCATTGTCTACGCACCAACATCTCATTATGATGAAGGAGAAATTGAGAAGTTCAACATGGAGCTGAAGAAGTTCTATAAAGAAGACCACACCTTCTACAAGATCATTGTGGGTGATTTTAATGCCAAGATAGGACTGAGAAGATCAGCTGAAGAACTTCACATCGGGACCCATGACCTAGAATGGAACGAACAGGGTGAGAGACTGAGTTCATCATGTCGACCAAGACCATCCATGGTAACTCACAGTTCCATAAGGCCGAATCTAAACGTTAGACATGGGAGTCTCCCAGTGGACGATTCCACAATGAAATAGACCACATCATACTCAATCGACAGTTTTGCCTGACCAATGTCGCTGTTGTCCCAAATTCCAAACTGGATTGGACCACCGTCTCCTTTGTGCAAAATTCTACTTCACAGAGCGGGGTAAAAGGACTGCAAAGTTTAAAAAGAGAACTCCCAGAACGACCACCAACTGGGAGCTCTTTGGCACTATTGCGGCAACATGGCAAGATGCCATTGTTGACAACATTGACGAGGAATACGATTGACTGGTTCAGCACCTCCATGATTGTGTAAGGAACGCCAAGAGAGAGATAGCCACAAAAAAACGCCTGTCTTCGAAAACTCTTGAGCTTATTCACCAACATGGTTTGGCGCATGCCTCAGGCAACCGCAAGCGAATGTCCCAGCTCGCAAAGCAATGCAGAGATGCGATCAAGGAAGATCTCAAAGAGAGAAGAGCAGAAGTGCTGGTAGATGCAGCAGAAGCCGAGAAAAGTATTCGTAATGCCCTCCTATCCTTCGCCAACTACAAGACGAAGATGACTGCCCTCCGACGTCCTGATGGATCTATCACATCTTCCAGAACGGCAATGGAGAAGATTATCCATGACTTCTACTCAAATCTCTTCGATAGCCATGTCCACTTACTGACATACCAAATTCCACAGGATGGATATGTCATTCCCAATGTTCTCCCTTCCGAAATCTGACACACCATTTCGTCAGTAAAGAAATGAACAGCACCCGGCCCAGACAAGGTCAGACCTGAACACTTGAAGAACCTGCCATCAGTACTCATCAATACACTGGCTCGGCTCTTCACACACTACCTGTCTGAATGCAAGTTTCCATCCCAGTAGAAAACCAGCAGGACTGTACTACTGTTCAAGAAGGGAGACATCCATGACATTGGCAACTATCGCCCTATCTGCCTATTGTCTGTCATCTACAAGTTGTTCACTCGAGTCATCCGAAATAGGATTGGCAGAACACTAGATGAAGGACAACCATGCGAGCAAGCCGGGTTCCGCAAAGGATTCAGCACCATCGACCATATCCACACCATAACCAAGCTCATTGAGGTTTCTCAGGAGTTCAAGATGCTGCTCTGTCTAACGTTCATTGATTTAAAGAAGGCCTTTGATTCTGTTGAGACGGATAATTTATAGGTTGGGGGACAATCAACAAACACAAACTCTCAACCACGGAGAAGGGCAAACACGTTATCCTACAGTGTCAGAGTGAATTTATTCCAGATTTTGGTTGCATTCTTTCAAAATAGAAATTGGAGTGTTTGTATGTACATTTCACTCTGAAGTTTGCCAATCAGTGTTTCTGTATATGTAAAATTGCACATGTGTGGAATTATGGGAGCTCATGAATATTGGGAACTTGGATTTGTCAAACATCGCATTACAAATTGCTTTAAAATTTTACTTATTAAATTGTTCAGCTGTTGCTTATATTTTTCTCACCTGAGAAAGTTACTCTAAACAAAAATGAAAATGGACATTATTCTGTGTACTTTGAGCTAACAAATAACTGAACATTTACACACTTAGGTTTTTTCTCTTTGTTATGGCTCTGAGGCTCCTGATCTGGTACTCCTGACTCTGAGTTTAGCGATCACCCCTGGGGAGCCAAGGGGGACAATATGTTGTGTTGGGACTGAACACAGGCTGGTGCCTGTGAGGTAAGTGTCTCATTCACTGTTGTGGGAAGCTGGCCCTTTAACTGACCAAGGCCTAAGTGCCTGTGCTACGTGACCTGCAACAGGCACAGCCTGTGCCACGTGACTTGCAACAGGCAAGGCCAGTGCTAGGTATGGTTACCTTGAGGTATGGTGATAACAAGAAGTAACTATCTCTTGCCTAGTATGTGATGCCTATAAATCATACGGACATGGCCCTTTGTGTAACAAACCTCCCTAACCATATATGGGCATGACCTTCTGTGTAGCTACCTAGCTAATAGATATATACCCTGATTGCCCCCAGTAAAGTCTGTCCCTTTTTCTCTCTGTTTCTGAGCTGCATTCTGTCTCTTGTGTCTCGTGTTCATTCGGTCGGTCCTTCCCAGCACCTACGGATCCTAGGGCCACCTCCGTGGGCCGGGGAGTGGTCTGGCAGGGCCCCCCGCAACTGGCGCCCACGCGGGGCGGTGTCTGGGAGACGACCTCCGAACTCCCCTTCAGGAAGCGGTGGCCACCGGGACGCACAGAGAAGTAAGTGCGCGACTAATCAAAAATCCCCGTCTCATTCGAGGCCGAGTGGGAAGATCCCCGTCTCATTCGAGGCCGAGTGGGAATTAGCCCCTGCCTCGTTATAGAGGTTGACGGGGTGGTATAAGGGGAGAATTGAGTGTTCAGTCTCATATGAGGTATATGAGACGGTCACTGGGTTGGATAAGGCTCCCCCGCTCTCCTTTGTCGTGTCCTTTGTGGAATGTGTGTGTGAGTGAATGAGCGGTCAGAGGCGTCCTCGCTTCTGATTCAAGTCTGTGGTTCCACGGCTGGGCACCCTTAAGGTCCCCGAAAAGGCTACGGAACCCGGTTGGGCTGTCTGTGGTTCCACGGGAAACTTATGGTCTATGGTGGTGCTGACTTAGACGTCGGCCGTAAGTCACCTTTGGCTGATCCACTATGGCTAAGTTTCCCACTGACCAGACAAGCACCTGAGTGGGCCCCTTTGTTGGGCCTCCCCCGTGTCTTGCGTCTGTTTCTCCCAGGTATTCACGCAGGGGACAGCCTTCCAGTGACCCATCTCCTGTCTCGTCTCTCTTTATCTCCTGTCTGCCTTCTATTTCTTTTATCTGTCTTACTCCTTCTCTCCTTCCTATATTTCTCATTTTCTATATTCACATGTATCTGTATCTCTGAACTAAGCAAGAAGGAATTGTTTATTCGTGGTTTAAAGACCTCCCTTAAGCACCGAGGAATCTAGGTAAAGAAAAAGGGACAGACTTTACTGGGGGCAATCAGGGTATGTATCTATTAGCTAGGCAGCTACACAGAAGGTCATGCCCATATATGGTTAGGGAGGTTTGTTACACAAAGGGCCATGCCCGTATGATTTATAGGCATCACATACGAGGCAAGAGATAGTTACTTCTTGTTATCACCATACCTCAAGGTAACCATACCTAGCACTGGCCTTGCCTGTTGCAAGTCACGTGGCACAGGCTGTGCCTGTTGCAGGTCACGTAGCACAGGCACTTAGGCCTTGGTCAGTTAAAGGGCCAGCTCCCCACACACTGTACTATATGGCCCTTAATCTGCTCATTGTTTTTTTCACTCTTGCTCTTTGTGGTTAGATGTGAATCCTCTTTGACCATCACCTGGAAAGCATTTATGCTTTCATCTTAATAAATATTACCCTACATTCTACTGGCAGATGTGAATCCATATAGTTTCAGTAAGATGAAATGATGACTTAGATAATGCTTTCTCTGCATTGATACTGGCCCTAGGAGGGCTAACCTAGGTGTGAAACTGTCAAAGCTAAGTAATAGCACCAATTTGTTTAGTCAAACTCTAGTCTAGATGTTGTGATAAGGTTTTAGTAAATTGTCCTTCAGTGGACAAGGAGAGGAGAAACACACCCATGGGATTCTACTCTTAGGCAGGTCGTCCTCCCAAATGAGAAGCTGTCCCAGAAGCTTCTCCTGAGGGAAAGACCTCTGTCAATTGTAGGACTACACCTCTGTGTAATTATGACCACTACCCCCCATGTAAAGCTCATTCCTTTCCATGTAGGGTTGCTCATTCCCTCTATGGAAGACTGTGTATTTACTAAATAAATTACGAAGGGACCTCAAGACATGGTGACTCTCTCTCTCCACTGCCTGCGTTTGGTAATCTCACACTGCTTCCCCCACCTCAGGAAGTCCGATGGCAATGGGTAGGTGAAGGAAGGAACGAGGGCAAGGCTGGCTGGTCTCAATTGCAGTTTATTTCATTCTGATCTCAATTCTCCTTTGATTCTCCCTCTGCTTCTCCCTCCAGCCCCATTCCCCTCTTCCAGTCTTGTTACATCCCAAATCATGAGGGGTAGGGGTCATAATTACATGGAGGTGTAGTCCTACAATTGGCAGAGGTCTTTCCCTCAGGGAAAGCTTCTAGGACAGATTCTCAATAAGCAGGATGACCTGCCCAAGAGCAGAATCCCATGGGTGTGTTTCTCCTCTCCTTATCCAACAAACATATATACATTCATAATATTAATCATTTTGCATGGACACAGTAAGAGATACATTAAGCTTATAGAATGGTTCTCCTGGGGTCATCTCAATCTCAGACTACAGTGCTCAGGCCAGATTAGTCTTTCCTAATGCTAGCAAGAGTTCCGGCTTCCATCGACGATCAAGAATCAGGGATGCTGTCTCATTTGCCAAGGCATCGAATATCAGATGGGCCAAACACATAATGAGATTTGGAGATGACCACTGCACTAGAGCTGTTACAGACTGGGTTCCACGGGACATCAAAATAACGCCTGGCCTCCCACCTACTAGATGGCCATACTTCATCAAGACCCTGAACGAATCGTTTGAGGCTCTTGGTGTTCCTGGAGCAAACAGATGCCATTGGGTTACACTAGCACGTGACAGGGATGGAGATGTTACTGGCACCCGCTCAAGCAAATCGATGAGCATCGGGATGACAAGTGATACAAGTGAACACTAGCAGGGTCCTAATCTCGTCGTTATTTTTGGATCATGACAGAATTTGTTCATGACCATGCTCTCAACTTATAATTGAGTATCGTGGCGCTTTGGCCTGGCCCATTTTGATGCCAGGGTAGCTCACAGCTTGCCCTGGGTCCACTCAGTCCCTCGTTGGAATCCTGCTTTTGGGGTGCTAGGAACTAAGGGAAACTGAGGCTTAAGTCGAGAAAGCAGATGACTGGGAGTGAATAATATTCAGAGTCAATTCAAGTTACAAAGCATAATATCAACTGTTCCTATGTCTATACAAAAAGGACATTACTTTAAAGTAAACTATTAAGATATAAGGAGAGGAGAAATGCAATATTTAACTCATACATATAAAATCATAGATTTCTGAGGAATCTGACTTTACAAGTTAACAGAATCTGATTAGGGAGAAAGCAGATTAACTAGATGGCGAAGAGAGCATAGAGAAGTTACAGACAAGCACAGAGGAATGAGAGTGACTCAGGAGCACTGTGATGGGTGTGACCTAAAGATAAACCGAAACTCCTTGTGGCAAGGGAGAAAGGACAAACCAATGTTATCCTACAGAAGACCTCAGAGAAAAGACCTCAACATCTTTCAGAGGCAAGTTTCAGTGCTGTGCTGACTGGTATGAGAGAATATCTCATTATTTTGACTTGCATTCCCTGTTGATAAATGATGAAGAACACTTTTTCCTGTACCTATTAACAGTCAGTATGTCTTTTATTGAGGAAGGATTTGCTTAGCTTCTCTACACATTTTCATGAGGATTTTTGATGTAGATGTTTAGAAAATTGTTGGGTAACATTGCTTTGTCCTTCCACAAGAAGCTTAGGTTTATCTGGTTACACCCATCAATCTGGTTACACCCATCACAGTGCTCCTGAAGCACTTCCACTTCCATTGTGTTTATCTGTAAACAGTCTTCCCTATGCTCTCCTTCCCACCCAGTTAATCAGCTTCCCCTTAATCAGACTGTTAATTTGTAAGATCAGTTTCCCAGAAATCTATGATTTTATATGTATGAGTGAAATATTGCCTTTCTCCTCTCCATATGCCTTATGAACAGTTTACCTTAAAGTAATATCCTTTTTGTATAGATACAGAAAGAACGTTAACATTATGCTTTGTAACTTAGGATTTGATTGGCCTTGAATATTATTCACTCCCGGGCATCTGCTTTCTCAACTTAAGCCTCAGTTGCCCTTAGTTCCTAACACCCCAAAAGCAGGGTCCCGACGAGAGACTGAATGGACCCAGGGCAAGCAGTGAGCTACCCTGGCAGCGAAATGGACCAGGCCAAAGTGCCACGATTCTTAACTATAAGTTAAGAGTTTGATCATAGACAAATGCTGTCATGATCCAAAGGTAACGACAAGACTAGGATCCTGCTAGGGGTGGGAAAGACTATCTTGCCTGAGCACCGTAGTCTGAGATCGAGATGGCCCTAGGAGAGCAATTCTATAAGTTTAAGATATTTCTTACTGTATCCATACAAAATGATTTATATTATATTCTTATATGCTTGTCGGACAAGGAGAGGAGAGGCACGCCCATGGGATTATGCTCTAGGGTGGGTCCTCCTGCTGAGGAAGGATCTGTCCTAGGAGTGGTCTTCCCTAAGGCTAAGATTTCTACCCCTATTGATTTCTACCCCTATTGATTGTGACCACAATTCCACATGGAGAGAGGATTTAACGAGACTGTAGGAGTGGGCTGGAGGTTCAGAGAGGATCAGAAGAGAGAGGAGGATGAAGGGGGATGGAGAAGGAGAATGAAGTAGCTTGGGGGAGGAAGACTGGGAGCAGAGATAGAAGGAGAAGGGGGCAGAGACGAGGAGAGACAGAGAGAGACAGGAGCAGAGACAGATGAGGAGAGAATCAGAATAAACTACGACTAATACCTACCAGCCTGGCCCTCGTTCCTTCCTCCGCCTGACCATCGCCATCGACCTCTCCGGGGTGGGAGAAGGGTGAGACTACCGAACGCGGGTGGCGGGAGAGATAGAGCCACCGCCGCTGTGAGTGCCGTGCCCCCCACTTTGTGTGAGTTTACACAGAAAATGACTTATAAATCTTGGATATGTGTAGTGAGAAAATATTCTCTTTCACTCAGTGGAGAGTGATTTACTATACTGGTCTTGATTATCTATGCAGTGGAAATTTTTCTTATTTTGATGTAGTTCCACATGTTCACTCTTGCTTTAGTTTTCTTGGCCAGTGGAGCAAGTCATGAAGATACCTCTAAAGACATTGTCCTAAAGAGTTCTGCTCATGTTTTGCCCCAGATATTTTATGGAAAGGATGATGTATTGATAATTTTAATAGACTTTGAGTTATATTTTTGTGTGTGGAGTGACATAGGGATGCAGATTCATTCTTTTTCATGTGGCTGGTTAACCAGTTTTCCCAATACCACTTGTTTATAAACTTTTTTGACTCACCTCATGAATCTATTTATTTCTTAGATATTGGCTGTCCATATACCTAAGTATTTGTCTCCAGGATCTCAATTCTATCCTATTTGTCTTTATTCTAGGACAGTTTTGATTGCTCTAATTTTATAGTATAATTTGAAGTCAGGGAGAGAAAAGCCTTCCATATTCTTTTATCCTAGGATTGTTTAGGCTTTTTGTAGGATTTTATTACTCCATATAAATGTTATATTTAAAAGTAAAATAATGTGAAGAAATACAGGAGAGAAGGAGAGGGGGAGAGGGAGAGAGGAAGAGAGAGAGAGAGAGAGACCCAGGAGAGCAAAACTTCTCCAGATGGGAAAAAGCCAAGAACGTACATCTCAGAATGTGGGCAAATCTCCAAAATATAGAGTACAATTAATTCATACAAATTTCAAATTTTAGAAGAATTTGGTTGATATTCTTAAGAAATATGAAGACAATTTTATGGGGAGTGCATTGAGTTTGTATTGTACTTTGTATAGGATGGTCATTTTAATAATGTGAATTTTTCTGATGTGTTTGACTTTCATTGTGTTTTCTGTTCTTTTAATAATGATTTCATAGTTTGTATTATGGTTGAGTGATGTGAGTTTTTGTATCATGGTCCTCCCGTTATTCATCGATTTGTTCAAGTGGGCCCAGTAACGTCTCCATAGTAAGACTTGTTGTTACTGTGTTTGGCATATCGAATACGTCACGGGTAGCTTGACAGGATTTGCCGTGCGGGCAAGATACTCTCAGTAGCTTGCCAGGCTCTCCGAGAGGGGCTGGGGAATTGAACTCGGCTCGGCTGGGCCGGCTGTGTGCAAGGCAAACGCCCTACCACTGTGCTGTAGCTCCAGCCCATTTCATAGTTTAATTTGTATTAGTGTTTTAACTCCCGTGTTTATTTAAAAGTATTTAATTTTCTCGTATAATTGTGAATGGTATTTTTTCATTTCTCTTCGATTTCATTTTTTATGTAGAGAAATGCCATTTATTTTGGCAAATTGATTTTTTAACATGTCACCATTTGATTAGGGGGCTGGACTCTCAGTCCATCATGTCAGTGTATGAAGAGGAGAGAGTGGATGGAGTTTGAAGCACTTGCAAGGGCCTTGGGTTTAAGCAGTCATAACCTATGACTATGTGATAGAGCCTCTGTAAACAGCCCCCTCTCCCCAAGGCCAGAATTCTTAGAACTTCTGAATTGGTGAACACTCCAAAATCTCCAAGGGGCATGGAAAGATGGGCAGTCAGCTCACTTTCACAATACCTTGCTAGGCACCATGTCCATGTGTCTGCTCCTTAGTTTTGTTTTTAGCATAAATCAGTAAACTAGAAAGTAAAATGTTTCTCCGAGTTATGCATTTGTCCTTTTAAATCCAAAGAACCCAAGGATAGAATTACAGAAACTTCTGCTTTCTAGTCAAATGTTCTAAAGTATAGATACTGAAATTCAAAGAGATGATAGATCCCCAATTTATATGGACAATTTTTTAGATTTTTACATCATAACCAGAACTGTAGCAGTTATCGAAGGTGGAGAATAGCTTCTTGGAGTGGGCAAGGGTTGGGGGAAGGAGCAAGGACGGGACTGAGCCTTCATCATGGAGCTTGATGCTTTCATTCCTCAGATCATGTTACTGCTTGTGTCTGAGAATTGCTCATTGTGGTGTTGGGGAATCACCTCCACGTGAGGTTTGGATCTAGGATCACAAGATACCACCCTCCCTCTTTGGAGAGGAGAATATTAATTTAGTGGAGAAACAGGGCTGTGTGTTCCTCGCCAAAATTCCAAACTTTGGAGATGTGTGGTACCTAAGCATGTCAGTTACTCAGTTGTATGTTTGTGGAACATAGAAACTCAAAATTAGGTTAAATTACAAGGAGATTAGACCTCCTGAAGGTAGATAAGTTTGCTATAGACAATACTACAAATGGCTTCATCTGATTTCTAACCACATTTTCTGACAGAGTAATCAAGGTAATTTTCCCTTTGTTTTCCAGACCAGAGTCCCCAGGGAAATAAGTTCTGAAGTATCCTACTAATAAACAAGCAGGAAGCTTTAAGTATCTGCTTTGCTGCAGTCCCTAGGTGACTGGACACACGTGATCTTATCTTAGAGATTGAAATTGAGTTGGCGGATCAATGCTTGACTACCACCTGCTGTAGAGCTCTTCTTCCCATCGTCACTAGTCACACAGAATTTGGACTTCCACAGAGAACCATTTCTCTCAGAGACTACATTCAGGTGATTAAAAACCCCCAGCAATTCAGGAAAGGTTCACAGAGAAAGGGAGTCAAGAGCTTTTACCTAATCTCCCCTAAGCTAAACTGCCTAGTTCAGTGCTGAGATATTGTCATACTTATTTGTATAGTTGACTAATTTATAGTAAAAGTAGTTTTTGTAGTTTTAGAGGTGGCAGATGGACTTAACTATGAAAGGAACATTGTAGGAATTAAGAGATGGAACTGGAAATCAAATTGGATGAGTCTGAGGTAAGAATCAAGATATAAAATAGTTCCAATAAATTTAGAACATTTTATACAAAGTCTGTAGTTAGGATGAGTAGAAAAACAACATTAGATTGCATTAGATTGGAGTCAATTGCAATTAATGAATGCATTTAAAATAAATTATGATATGCATTTGAGCATTATCGCATTTATTAGAAATCCTGGATGATGGAGGTTAATACTACTTTGCAACAGCAGTTCTTGAAATATGCCATTATCTTGTTTCAGAAAATCACACAGAAAACCCATGTTTAACATGTAGATTTGCTAATCAGCTTCGCTTGCAATTATTTCACTATCAAAAGACTAGGAAACAATAGAGAATTCTGATTGGAGGAAGAAAAAAATAAGCTAATATCTTAGCAGCTAATGTTATTCGTCGATTGCCTCGAGCAGGTCCCAGTAACGTCTCTTTCATCCTAGCCCTGAGATTATATTCAAGGCTCTTTAGGAGAATGAGACCCATCATTGTTACTGGTATTTGGCGTATTTGGTACGCCACGGGAAGTTTGCCAGACTCTGCCCTGTGGGCAGGCTACATTAGATAGCCTGCAAGTTTGTCCAAAGTAGGAATGAGACAATAAGATGTCATAAAAAAAAAGTTCTGATAAGATGTCGCGCGGCCGCGAATGCGGCTAATGATCACTTACTAATTGAAAGTTACTATTCTAATTTTTTCATTTGTCATTCAAATCTGTCTACCATCTTAGAAGAATATTCCATTAACTCCACGATTTAGTTGAAAATATGAATATTTAGGAGAATCTGTTGTCTTTTCTCTTTATTTCGATTTTCTTCAATTTTATTAAAGCACCATGATTTACAAAGCTATTCATAGTTGAGCTTTAGACATGCAGTGTTCCAGCACCAATCGAACCTCCACGCAACTTTCCTCCACTAGTGCTCCTGGGTTCCTCTGCCCTCCAACACAATACCCAGTCTGCCATCAGGAGAGGCACATTTTTTAAGTTAAGTTGTTGAAGTTCAGATTTCTTGTTTTCAGTGTTGTTGACTCCATGGTTTGGATAGTTAGCTCTGCAACTCCTTTGTACCACCAGCGTATCTGAATCCCCTTGTTCTCTGTTCCTTCCTGTCTTTTTCTTCTCCTCCACACCCCCACCAAGATTTCTTTACTTCTGTTGTCTCTTCTAATTCAAGCAACTAATAATCTCTGAGATTCAGACTTGACTTTCCACTTCTATACATTTTTGCATTTAAAATCATTTTAAAAAGTACTTTCCAATTTTATCTTTAAAAATACCCCCAATCATTGTACATTATATTTTTATTTAAAAATGTTTTTATTTCTTCAGCATACATTAAAAATGGGAGATTTTATCAGTAACATGTTTACATGATAAGTTTTTCATTATTTCACCTTTGGATTCATTGTTTGGATTTTGATTAGTTACCTGCATCATTGAGAACCTGTTGAGATGGAATGTGGCCAGACCAGAGCTAAGGAGGATGCCTCTCTTCGCAGGATCTCAAGGCCATCCTAATTTATTAGACATTGTGGATCAGCACTCTTTCTTTTCTCTCGTCCTTTTGAACTGTATTTGTTCAGTCCCTGAACAAAACATCTCCAGAGATTTGGAGATCTCTGTTTAAAAGTCACCTGTTAGATTGGGAAATGTTTAAGGGACACTGCAAATATAATTTGTAAACTGGTTATGCATCTGTGAAGATAAACATAGTTGATATTTGACAACATGTACCCTATTGTGATGGCTGGGTTGAGGAAAGTATGATCAGAATTGAGTCTAGGAGGAGTGTGCGTGTGAGAGAAAGGGGAGTGGGTAGGAAGGAGAAGGGTGTTGGGGGAAGAAAGAGAAAGAAAGAAAAAGATTTTATTTTGATGAGGTTTGAACCCCATAGTTCTAGATCCTTTATACCTCAGCTTATACCTTTCCTTTTTGAGGAAAAATGTGACTCAGAAAATATAGTCACTAAGAGTTTTCTACTTGCATTACATCTTGGGATCAATTCAGAGGTCTCCAGAGCTCACAAGCTATGCCCTATGTCTTCCAGCTCAGCTGCAGTGAGCAGGCACTGTTTCCTTCACTTCCCAACAAATCTCATATCATTCTCCCTCTGGCTCCTTCCCAAGGCTTCACTCATAGATCTGAATATCTACAATGTGTCTTCACAGGGCATTTGAATTGATTCTTCCCACTCAGACTCATACTTTCCCTGAGAAAGTGCCCACTCCTGCTCAGGCTTATTGGAGAGCTCAGTTAAAGTGCTTCACCTTGTCTGCACATCTTTATGAATTTCCAGTAAAAGCAAATAAAACCTTCGGAGGATCATACCTTCCTTCTTTCCTTCCTAGTCCTAGCTAAGGTTAGGGTCACCCTACCTTTTGACAATAAAAGGTAAAGGTAAAGGCCCTCCCGTTGATCGTCGATTTGCTCGAGCGGGCCCAGTAACGTCTCCATTGGAGACTTTGTTGTTACTGTGTCTGGCATATCGAATACTCTCGGTAGCTTGCCGGGCTCTCCGAGAGGGGCGGAGGAATCGAACTCGGGTCGGCCATGTTGGCTGCGTGTGTAAGGCAAACGCCCTACCCACTGTGGTATCTGAAATTGTATGAGGTTTTATTTGTTTGATATGGGGGCAACACCTGGCTCTACACTCAATAACTACTCCTTGTAGGGCTAGGAGACAATATAGGATACCAGGAATCAAACCTCACTTAGTTTAAAGGCAAGCACCATACCTGCTGTACTATCTCTCGATCCCCTCAAATTTTATCTTTGTTGTGTTCTTTCTCCATAATAGCTGTCAGATTTTCTGCACTCCTTGCTTGATGATGATAGTTCTCAACACATATTCCCCAAACATAAGAAAGTCTCATCAAAATCCTGATTTCATATTGATGAAAATATTTAAAATGGCAAAGGAATTTTTAATCATAAAAATCAGAGACACTTCTGAAATAGGAATAGATATTTAAAATATATGTTTGTCCAGAGTGATAGTATAGCAGGTGGGGCACTTGCTTTGCACATAGCTGACTCTGGTTTGACCCCCCCAGGATCCTATATGGTCTCCCAAGCCCTGCCATGAAGAATCCCTGAATAGAGAATCAGGAGTGAGCCCTGAGCCCTGAGCACTGCTGAGTGTGACCCAAAAACAAAAAAAAATTGTTTATATAAATTCTTCATTGTAAAATAGAAAAGGCTAAATTTTATGCTACTTACAATGTCCATTTGGGTGAATAATAATCTTTTCTTTTCATTCCTAGTCATAACCATCAAATATGATACCACATAATCATACACAAATTATAAAATTTTATCTTCTGGGATTATCAGAGAAATCAGAACTGCAGCCCTTTATATTTGGACTTTTCCTTTCCATGTACTTGATCATTCTGTTTGGAAACCTGCTCATTATTCTGGTTGTTATAGCAGACTCCCACCTCCACACACCCATGTACTTCTTCCTCTCTAATCTGTCTTTTGTGGACATCTGTTTCACCTCAACCACCATCCCAAAGATGCTGATGAACATCCAGAAACAGAACAAAGTCATCACCTATGCAAGTTGTTTCGCCCAGATGTACTTTTTTCTTCTCTTTGCATATTTGGATGACTGTCTCCTGACAGTGATGGCCTATGACCGCTTTGTGGCCATCTGTCACCCCTTGCACTACATGGTCATCATAAACCCCCTGCTTTGTGGAAGGCTAGTTTTGATGTCCTGGATCTTTGGTATTGCAATGTCCTTGTTCCACAGCTTTATGGTGCTGCAGCTGTCCTTCTGTACAGACATTAAAATCCCCCATTTTTTCTGTGAATTCAATCAGGTAGTCCACCATGCCTGTTCTGACACTTTTCTTAATGACTTGGTAATATATGTTACAGCTGGAGTTGTGGGTGGTATTCCCCTCTCAGGGATCATTTATTCTTACTCTAAGATTGTCTCCTCCATATGTAGAATCTCATCATCACAGGGGAAATATAAAGCATTTTCTACCTGTGCATCTCACCTCTTAGTGGTCTCCTTATTTTATCTTACAATCCTTGGTGTGTACCTGAGCTCTGCTGCTTCCCAAAACTCATACTCAAGTGGAACTGCCTCGGTGATGTACGCAGTGGTCATACCCATGCTGAACCCCTTCATCTATAGTCTGAGGAACAAAGACATAAAAGGAGCTTTGAAAAGACTCTTGGAAATGGCAGTTATGATGGTGCCAAATTTCAAGGCTCTTAAAAAGTGTTGGTGATTTGCAGAACTGAAATTTTCAGAATTCACAATCTATATTTTTGATTACTATAAAAGTAGAATTTGTTCTTCAGTTTCTTGAGTATTTCATTTCATGGGGTTGACTTCTCGACAATAACTACCTCGCTTTGTTGTTTTCTTCTGAGATACAAATTTTCAGTGGTCTAATTTCTTATTGTTTGAATGTCTTTCCATTCATGATCCAGAAATATTTGGACTTCCCATTTATTTTTAAATCAATTTCTTTTAAAATCGGACACTCAGGCCAAGCCTCATGCATGAATGAAGCCCCACAGAATCCAGACAATACGGAACTTGGACTTTGTGACCTTGGACTCTGGACTCAATGGGACCCTGGAACAGAAATTCTCCACCTTCCTCCCCCAGTCCCCTGTGACTCAGGGATCACACCCATAAGCCACACCCTGCTAGTACCAGATAATCTCATTGGCCACCCTCCAGAACTCAGGATGCTCCTCCCAGACGGGAGTATAAAATAAGGCCCCCAGAACCATGCCACCGAACTCTGCACCAGGCTGTGGGGCGGGTGAGAGCCCTCCTCACCCCAAGGGACCCAGCCCCAGCGGCCGACCTCCACTACCCAACCACTGCCATGCTCTGGGCTTCTTTCTGGACCGCTCAACCACTTCGAGTCTGCGCGACACATTATAAGACTCTTCCTACCCATTTCCCACAATTACTACACCATATCTGATGGGATTCAGAAAGTAGGCAACAAATCTTAGAGAAAAATATACAAATATATGCCTCTCAGAGAGCCCAGCAAGCTACTGAGAGTATCTCTCCTGCATGGGCAGAGCCTGGCAAGCTCCCTGTGGCGTATTTGAATATGCCAAATACAGTAACGACAACAGGTCTCATTCCCCTGACCCTGAAAAGACGAGTAAGAAGAGGCTGCTAAAATTTCAGGGCTGGCATCCACTCAAGTAATTCAACGATCAACAGGATGACAGTGATACAGTGATATATTATTCTGGTGATAGTGTTTACAATAGTGTTCAAGGTTCTGAAAACTGATGTAAAAACCGCTGCTCACCCTTGCCTTTAATGTCCACCCTTATGTAGACTCCTTTAGTGAACAGATAGGTACCTTATGGATGATTGCTACTCAAATGACATAGCACTGTAGCACTGTCCTCTTGTTGTTCATTGATTTGCTCAAGCGGGCACCAGTAACGTCTCCATTGTGAGACTTGTTACTGTTTTTGGCATATCGAATATGTCATGGTTAGCTTTCCAGGCTTTGCCATGTGGGCGCTATACTCTTGATAGCTTGCCGGGCTCTCCAAGAGGGGCAGAGGAATCGAACCGGGGTAGGCCCAGGTCAGCTGCTTGCAAGGCAAGCACCCTACCTGTTGTGCTATCTTTCCAGCCCACTCAAATGACATACCTTTCAAATTACCTTCTTTGATTTTGCTGATTGCTAAATGATAATATGGAAGAAATGAAATCATTCATATACCTTTGTTAGTTTTGTACCACTCCCAGTGATGCTCAGGGGTTACTCCTGGCTCTACAGCCAGGAATTACTTTTGGTGGTGCTTGGGGATCATATGGGATGCAGGGAATGCAACCAGGTTTGGCTGTGTGCAAGGCAACTGCCCTACCAGCTGAACTATCTTTTCTGCCACATATTTTATATTGCAGAATAAAATCTGTACCACAGTTTTAATTTAAGCATGACTTATTTTTCTGTTTCAATGACTTAATGGAATAACTGGACATCATAGAATTTATGCTTCTGTGTTATACAATGGCTATCCTGTTTTTATTCTATTATTCAGCTTGACTTCCATAAACTCTACCATAGTCATGATGAAAATTGATCAGACATATATTTTTATTTTATAAGATAGTTGATAAGAAATAGTTCAGAGGCTATGGTTTAGTTAAAATTAGATACCTTGCTATAGCCATGCCAGTGGACTCTGCACCAGGCTGTTTCACTCGGGGCTCCCCAGAGTGGTGAGAGTGAGAGCTCTCCCCACCCCAAGGGACCCAGCCCTGGCAGCTGAAAACTTCCAGAACCCAACCGTCGCTCAAGGCCGCTCCTCACACGCTCGGGTGAGCCTCACATACGAGTGAACAAGTGAACGTATTTCTGGACCACGTGACTGTTGATGCACATCATAAGACATTCTGTACCTATTCTCCATAAGTAACACATCACATTTGATGGGGTTAAAATGGTAGAAAACCAATCTTAGAGGGAAATATATATATACACATATACATATTTTTAGATATATATGAAAGCTCACATCACTCAACCTTTAACAGCATGTTAGCGATATCCTAAAAAATGTCTTAATGGCCCCTGCCAAAATAGAACAATCTTCATGCTGTTTCCTCTATGGATATTTTTTGTAGCATTTTCAGTGGTTTTTTATAACAGACAATACGAAATATATTATTTCAGTTGTGCTTTGAGACAGGGCTTGGCGCTTGGGATGGAAACATCCCAAATTTAGTGGTGGGAAGGTGTAATGGTGGTGGGATTGGTATTTGAATATTGAATGTAATGGAATATTTAATGTAATTATTAAATGTAAATCAAATATTGTGAACTACCTTATAAAATAAAAAAATTAAAAATTAGATACCTAGCACCACATAGTCCCCTGGGCATTATTGAGTACAGCCCTGGAGGCCCCCAAGCACCACCAGATGTGGCCTGGAGGCTCCCTAAAGGCCCCAAGCACTGTGAGGGTGGACAGGGTAACCTCCAGCACCATAAGACTTGGAAACACCATGTTGTCAGGCTCCTGCATTGAACTACTGACCTATTTAGTGAGAAACACCAGTGGAGTCCCCAGACTTCCCAAGGACCAGTTAGGATACGCCAATAACTATTTAATCTCAGAAAGAAAAATATACATAAGATTTTTAAAATGATTATTCTTGTGGATATTTAATCATGGTGAAAGATAGAAAAGTCAGGGTTACAAGTAAAATCTTTATCCCTAGCTTGCATTTCCATTTATTTTAAAAGAAATAACATTAGCTTACATGACTAGTTTAGAGTTGTGATTTCAAGTCTCTACAGTCTATGTATTACAATACCACAATCGTTACCATAGTATCAATATCCATCCACCTCAGTCCATGGGACCTTGGACCTTTCCTGATAGACTTTGTCATATGACTAGGAGTCTGTGGCCTGTGTGGTTGGCTTGGCCTCAGCCATGCTGCCCACGCGAGTCTTAAGCATACATTGTCCCTGACTCGAGGAATAGTCCTTCATTTCTAGGGGTCCCCATAGTTACTGGATAACTACATCCATGATTTTATAGCAAAGGAATACCCTTCTCTCTGTCATTGAGAACTAAATTTGAGTTTTCTAGAGAGATTAGTAATTGTTCCTACCAGCTTAACCACATGCTGATGGCTAAGAGCTGCATGAGATCTAATTAAGGTTAGAAAAAATCTAGAAAAAATATTACTGAAACTTGGAATAAGCTGTAAGGAGGTTAGAATTTTAAAAGACAGATGAGGTTATGGATAAAAAATATTAAAAATAAATCCAGGTTCTCAGAACCAGTGACTGCAAACTCCAGGCCTCAAGGGCTTTGGGACTAGCCAGTCCTTCACATCTCCCCACCCCTTTGGAGTCCTGGCTGTCACACCATGAGCTGTCATTTAAGTGCATTAACGGCCATGATCTAAAGGCTCACAAATGAATCTTGGAATCTAACAGATCGCTGCAGAGATGTCTCAGGACCTAACTATCTAAAATTATAGAATTCCAGGGGCTGGAGCCATAGGACAGTGGGTAGGGAGTTTGCCTTACACGCGACCGACCTGGGTTCAATTCCCAGCATCCCATATGGTCCCCCGAGTACCGCCAGGAGTAATTCCTGAGTGAAGAGCCAGGATTAACCCCTGTGCATAGCCGGGTGTGACCCCAAAAGGAAAATAAAATAAAATAGCACTGTAGCACTGTCCTCCCGTTATTCATCGATTTGTTCCAGCGGGCCCAGTAATGTCTCCATCATGAGACTTGTTGTTACTGTGTTTGGCATATCAAATATATCATGGGTAGCTTGCCAGGCTTTGCTGTGTGGGCGAGATACTCTTAGTAGCTTGCCAGGCTCTCTGAGAAGGGCGGAGGAATCGAACTCAGGTCGGTCACATGGGCCGCGTGCAAGGCAAATGCCCTACCCGCTGTGCTATCGCTCCAGCCCCCAAATTATAGAGTTCCAGGAGTGCACTGTCACTTTCTCAGCCATAAGACACCTCATGCTGTTCATAACATGCAATACAAAATAAATCATCTAGCATCTGCCTGTTGGCAGGCTTGAGTGGTGGGGGAAATATTTGAAATAATGGTGGTGGGAAGGTGTAATGGTGGTGGGATTGGTGTTGAAATATTGAATGTAATCCATTATTATTATTATGGTACAAGCGCGAAAGATCAAGTACGACATCATTGGTCTGACCGAAACGAGAAGACATCAATCCCATCATGCTGTTTTCGACACTGGAGAAGAACTGTTCCTTGGAACATGTGATAAAAGAGGCGTCGGTGGTGTCGGTATCCTTGTCAACACAAACTTAGTCACGAGCATTGATTCATTCGAATGCCTAACAACCCGAATCGGACGATTACACTTGAATAAATGTGGCTCACTACCGGCAATTTCTATCTTTGTTGTCTATGCACCAACATCCAGTTATGGTGAAAGAGAAACTGAGAAATTCTACATGGAGCTGGAGAAGTTCTATAAAGAAGATCACACCTTCTACAAGATCATTGTCGGTGATTTTAATGCCAAGATAGGACCAAGAAGATCAGTTGATGAACTCCACATCGGAACCCATGGCCTGGAATGGAACGAACAGGGTGACAGACTGTCTGAGTTCATCATGTCAACCAAAACCTTCCATTTTCATCGTCGATTGCCTCGAGCAGGCCCCAGTAACGTCTCTTTCATCCTAGCCCTGAGATTATATTCACGGCTCTTTAGGAGAATGAGACCCATCATTGTTACTGGTATTTGGCATATTTGGTAGGCCACGGGGAGTTTGCCAGACTCTGCCCTGTGGGCAGGCTACATTCGATAGCCTGCAAGTTTGTCCAAAGTAGGAATGAGGTAATAAGATGTCTTCAGGTGCCGGAGCCCCGGTCGGGGCGGGGAGGAAAGCTCGACCTGCTCCCCTCCAAGGGGTCCCAGCGAGGGACACCCAGGCGCGGGGGCAAAAGACTGCACTGTTCTCGTCCGGGATCTGGATTTTATAGTCTCTGAGTCTTGGCCGCTGATGGGATTACACGGCGCAAGGGGGCCAGGTGGTGGGTGTGACCCCCGCCTACTGGAATTTGGAGGACCTGGGTGGAAGATGCTCGACTCCAATTCGAGTAGACTTGGAGGTCTCGGCCCCGGAACCCGCGTGGCTTTGTCCCTCTGCCAGTACCTTCATGTGTGCGGAGAGTGGTCTCAGCATGGTGGTGGCTGGTCCTGGAGGTCTTCGGCTGCCGGAGCCCCGGTCAGGGCGGGGAGGAAAGCTCGACCCGCTCCCCTCCAAGGGGTCCCGGCGAGGGACACCCAGGCGCGGGGGCAAAAGACTGCACTGTTCTCGTCCGGGATCTGGATTTTATAGTCTCTGAGTCTTGGCCGCTGATGGGATTACACGGCGCCAGGGGGCCAGGTGGTGGGTGTGACCCCCGCCTACTGGAATTTGGAGGATCTGGGTGGAAGATGCTCGACTCCAATTCGAGTAGGCTTGGAGGTCTCGGCCCCGGAACCCGCGTGGCTTTGTCCCTCTGCCAGTACCTTCATGTGTGCGGAGAGTGGTCTCAGCATGGTGGTGGCTGGTCCTGGAGGTCTTCGGCTGCCGGAGCCCCGGTCGGGGCGGGGAGGAAAGCTCGACCCGCTCCCCTCCAAGGGGTCCCGGCGAGGGACACCCAGGCGTGGGGGCAAAAGACTGCAAAAAAAAAAACCTTCCATGGTAACTCACAATTCCAAAAGGCTGAATCTAAACGTTGGACATGGGAGTCTCCTGATGGACGGTTCCACAATGAAATAGACCACATCATACTCAATCGGCGGTTTTGCCTAACCGATGTTGCTGTTGTCCCAAAATTCCAAACGGGATCAGACCACCGTCTTCTTCGTGCAAAATTCTACCTCACCGAACGAGGAGAAAAGAATGCAAGGTTTAAGAAGAGGACTCCCAGAACAACCACCAACTGGGAGCTCTTTGGCTCTATAGCGGCAACATGGGAAGATGCCGTCATTGACAACATTGATGAGGAATACGATCGAATGATTCAGCACCTCCATGATTGTGCAAGGAATGCCAAGAGAGAGATAACCACAAAAAAACCGTCTTTCTTCGAACACTCTTGAACTTATTCGCCAACGTGGCTTGGCACATGCCTCAGGCAACCACAAGCGAACATCCGAACTGGCAAAACAGTGCAGAGAAGCCATCAAGGATGACCTCAAAAACAGGAGAGCAGCAGTACTGGTAGATGCAGCAGAAGCTGGGAAAAACATTCGTAATGCCCGCCTGTCCTTCACCAACTAAAAAACCAAGATGACTGCCCTCCGACATCATGATGGATCTATCACATCTTCCAGAAGGGCAATGGAGAAGATTATTCATGACTTCTACTCAGATCTCTTTAATAGCCACATCCACTTGCCCACATACCACATACCACATGATGGATATGTCGTTCCCAATGTTCTCCCTTCCGAAATCCAACATGCCATCTCGTCGGTAAAGAAACAAAGAGCACCTGGCCCAGACAAGATCAGACCTGAACACCTGAAGAACTTACCATCAGTACTCATCAATACATTGGCTCGACTCTTCACACGCTACCTGTCTGAATGCAAGGTTCCATCCCAATGGAAAACCAGCAGGACTGTACTACTATACAAGAAAGGAGACATCCATGACATTGGCAACTATCGCCCAATCTGCCTATTGTCTGTCATCTACAAACTATTCACTCGAGTCATCCTGAATAGGATTGGCAGAACACTAGATGAAGGACAACCATGTGAACAAGCTGGATTCCGAAAAGGATTCAGTACCATCGACCATATCCACACAATAACCAAGCTCATTGAGGTATCTCGGGAGTTCAAGATGCCGCTCTGTCTAACGTTCATTGATTTAAAGAAGGCCTTTGATTCTGTTGAGATGGAAGCGGTCATGGAAGCCCTAGCCAATCAGGGCGTACAAACTCAATACATCAGGATCCTTCGTGAGCTCTATTGCGGATTCACTACCAAGATCTCACCATTCTACAAAGAAGTAATCATCCATATCAAGAGAGGGGTTCGGCAGGGTAATACCATTTCACCAAAACTCTTCAGTGCCACCCTCGAGAACATCATGCGACGACTGGAATGGGAAAACATGGGAGTGAAGATAGATGGTCGGCAACTACACCACCTCCGCTTTGCTGATGACATCGTTCTAATAACACCAAACATCAGCCAAGCGGCACAAGTGCTGAACGACTTTGACCGTGAATGTGGAAAGGTCGGACTACAGCTGAATCTTACGAAGACAATGTTTATGAGAAACAGCCTTGTTCCTGACGCTCCGTTCGCTCTCAACGGAACCACCATCTCTGAATGCAACAGTTATATATACCTAGGTAGAGAAATCAACATGATGAATGACCTGGCACCTGAGTTGCGCAGGAGGAAGAGAGCAACTTGGAATGCCTTCAAGAGCATTGAAGAAATAACTAAAAGGACAAAGAACCTCCAGCTACGAGCACATCTCTTTGATTCCACTATTCTTCCTGCATTAACATATGCCTCAGAGACCTGGACCCTACGAAAACAGGATGAGAACGCTATTCGGGTCTCTCAAAGAGGAATCAAAAGAACTATGCTTGGAATATCACGATTCACTCAAATGAGAGATAGAATCCGGAGTTCTGATCTTCGTCAACGCTCAAGAATCAGGGACGCTGTCTCATTTGCCAAGACATCAAAAATCAGATGGGCTGGACACGTAATGAGGTTTACAGACAACCGCTGGACTAGAGCCATTACTGATTGGATTCCACGGGACATCAAAAGATCACGTGGACGCCCACCTATAAGATGGTCAGACTTCTTCGTCAAGACCCTAAATGATCGGTTTGAGGCTCTGCATGTTCCTAGAACGAACAGATACCATTGGGCTACGCTAGCACGCAAGCGGGATGAATGGAGACGTTACTGGCACCCGCTCAAATAAATCGATGAATAACGGGGATTAAGTGATTAAGTGATTAATCCATTATTGTGAACAAATTTATGAAAATAAAATTTAAAAAGATAAAAATAGATTCACCTGACTTCTAATTTAGTCTCTTGAGAATAGAGAATGATCAGGAATTTTTTCCTTTGTGCCACCATGAGGGTCCCATGGGAAAATGATGTGCTGAGAGGTGGGGATGACAATAGGATGCCTAATGAGCAGACACAGGGAGCTTTAAATATCCCCTCTGCTATACTTTTCAGTGTGTGTAGTCTTAGGCTGAGCAGGCCCTGGCTCTTACCTTTGAATTGCTGGTTCTGACTCATGGAACAGTATTTTACTTCTCTCCTACTGTCCTCTTTGGGAGCAGAACTTCTGTCAGAAGCATCAGTTACCCCGGTGGGTTTTGACACCCACATGGTAAGTTTCTTTGCAAATATCCTAACTGGTGAGTCAGAGAGCCCAGCAGTTACTTCAGGAATGATTCTGAGAAGATGAGAGCTGGTAACTCTAAGCTTCTTGAACTCTAACTCTAACTCTTGAACTTTCTTGAGATCTTCATCTTCCTAGCCTAGGTCCAAGATATTGCTTCACTTTTTGCTATAATAGACTAAGTTATAATTAATGTCCATATTCTTTAAAGAAGAGAAGTCTTTTGGACTCAGCAATACAAGGATCTTTTTACAGTTGAGTTCTGGGAATGAAAGACCAATGAGAGAAGACTGAGGGAGTAAAGGAAGGTACTTAGTCATATCAGGAACACAGAACATGGTCAAAGTGTTTTGCACTCAAGATGAGTAGGATAAAAGCACTACAACCTCAAGACATAGGCAGTGAACTGAGGGCACATTTTAGAATTTTTATGATGTCTTAGCATGTTCTGTGAGTATTAGAAATAAACCAAGGGAAGTAGATATTGCCTTGGTATGCCAGCTTTGGAGAAATACATTTCAGTATCATTCCCAAACGTTGGACACTAACAGGAAAATTGCTTTTATTATGTGAAGAGCGGAATGGTAAGGGTTTTTGCAGCTGCCTAATTATGGAGAGGTGGAGAAGTATTGAGTATAAGAGAAGCATTTAATCAATAGTAGGAAAAACCTTCTTCATCAATTTTATCACCAGTGATACCATTATGTTGGTACTAAAATAGAAGCATACTAATCTCCTCAGGACAACTGAATGTCACTGTTTTCACTATTCTTATGAACATTTTAACAGAACAAGTCAGTTGACTTTCCAAGTCCAAACAGCTAATAATCTAACTTATGGTAGAACCAAGATTAAAACCCCAGTTTTCCAAACACATTGCATTTAATATAATTTAACATTATTTAAATTTTTTTGCTTTGGAGACACACCCAGCAAGGGTAACTCATGGCTCTACACTCAGGAATTACTCCTGGCAGTGCTTGAGGGACCATATGGGATGCTGGTCCCCTCTAAATCCAAAACTCCAGATTTGCACATGCAAGGCAAGCACCCTACCCACTATGCTATCTCTAAAGTACCTATTTAACATTATTTTTAAAGTGTTTTACTGTATCATTTTTTAAAATTCCTCATTATTATACATTGTATATTTCATGAGTTTCCTACATTTCCTGGCCTTTTTAGCAGGAATTTGAATCAGTAAGATGTCTTGACATGTAAATACATCATTGCATTCTCTCGTAGATAAATTGATTTTGGTTCCTTTTTTTGTTGTTCTTAAAGGTATCTGGGGATTCATGCATGGTTTGGAATGCTGCCAGGACAAGAAAATTTTCTTTTTAGCATAGTCTCTTCTGAAAAACAAAAACAGAACATCATTAGCTATTCCTAGTCTAAGATATTATGTATGATTCCTTTTTTTTTTCTTTTTCTTTTTTGCTTTTTGGGTCACACCCGGCGATGCTCAGGGGTTGCTCCTGGCTCTGCACTTAGGAATTACTCCTGGTGGTGCTCAGGGAACCATATGGGATGCTGGGATTCGAACCCAGGTTGGCCGCATGCAAGGAAAACGCCCTACCCGCTGTGCTATCACTCCAGGCCCTGTATGATTCCTTAAGGGGGGTAAAAATCATACACAATCAGATATATAGATTTCTTGAATGCAAAATAAAAATGTAACATTTTATAGGTTTTAATGCTATATTATGAAAAATGAATTTTAATTTTCATTCTTAGTTTATAAAGATCATCAACTGATATCAGACAACTATACAAAATTACAGAATTTTATTTTATTTTATTTTTTTAATTTTTATTAGTGAGACATCATGAGGTACAGTTGTAGACTTACAAATTTTTGTGCTTGGGTTTCAATTACACAATGATCAAATACCTATCTCTCCACAAGTGCCCATTTCCCACCACTACTGATCCCAGTATCCCTCCCACCCCCCATTCCCTCCATCCCACCCTGCCTCTAAATGTTGCAGGATACCAAAGGTATGGAAATCAAGAATATTTACACAATTTCACCTGAGAGTTTGTTCAGATCAATATGTTTGCTTTGTTAGGGTCAAGACGCTCGTCGCCCATGAAGGAAGACTCCAAGAGACTTTCTCATGCAACACACACAGGGTTTATTGTCCAAGCTTGCTGGGGCTCACTACATGTCCCAAAACCTGGACAGAGGCAGAGAGCCCCGAGCCAAAATACAGTGGGTTTTATAACCAAGAATAAACAAAGGAATCTTACAGTACAGCAGTATGCATCTTTTCCAAGAACAGCACGACACTTGCACAAGATTAACTTCTTCGGAACATCTGAGCACATGTCCCCATATCTGGCCCAACCACAAGGTCATAGCAGGGGGTAGGTGGGAGCTACATTATCTCTTCAGAGCCAGCTTTTGCAACTCTATCTTTCACAGCTTTTACAGTTTTCTGGTTCACTCTTTGCTACCACTTAACTCTTTCATGACTATTAGTCCGGGCTGCCCTTACAGCTTGACTGCAAATTTATTAATATTTGTATTTATGATGCCAAGTAAGTAAGTAAAGTAAGTAAAGGCCCTCCCGTTGATCGTCGATTTGCTCGAGCAGGCCCAGTAACGTCTCCATTGGAGACTTTGTTGTTACTGTGTTTGGCATATCGAATACTCTTGGTAGCTTGCCGGGGTCTCCGAGAGGGGCGGAGGAATCGAACTCAGGTCGGCCATGTTGGCCGCTTGTAAGGCGAACACCCTACCCGCTGTGCTATCGCTCCAAGAGAAATAAATTTTGATGCCAAGAAGAGAAATAAATCTTGAATAACAATGAAAGGGAGAAAGACAATAAATGATAATTAGAGAAGTTCAACCAGAAAAAGAAATGGGAGGTTTAATTTCTTCTTGGTAACATAGAACATAAGTCTAAGGGTTTTCAAAAATTCTAAAGTAATAGGAAAGTGGCTGTGAATAAATACATACACTGATGAGAAATTTACAGATGGATTATATTTGATAATAGGATTTTTATTCTCAACAAAGCTCTTGTGGGGACAGAGCAATAGTCCAGCGGGTAGGGCACTTGCCTTGGACCTGTCTGACCAACTTCAATCCTAGGTACTGCATCTACTCTCCTGAGCCCTTCCTGGAGTAATCCCTGAGCTCACAGAAAGGATTACACTATATGCACACCACTGGGTATGACCAAGAAAACCAAAATCAAAACCAAACCAAACAAAAACAGGAAACAAAGCTCCAGACCAAGGGGCGAATGCAAATATTTCCTTAGAGCAGTAGTTAATAAATAACACATTTCACAGTATCATCACTTAATCACTTCACTTAATCACTTAACTTCCCGTTAGTCGTCGATTTGCTCGAGTGGGCGCCAGTAACATCTCCATTTGTCCCTGTCGCGTGCTAGTGTAGCCCAATGGCATCTGTTCGCTCCGGGAACATGAAGGGCCTCAAACCGATCGTTCATGATCTTGATGAAGAAGTCTGACCATCTGGTAGGTGGGCGGCCACGCGGTCTTTTGACATCCCGTGGAATCCAGTCGGTAACAGCTCTAGTCCAGCGGTCGTCTTTAAATCTCATTACGTGACCAGCCCATCTGATTTTCGACACCTTGGCAAATGAGATAGCATCCCTGATTATTGATCGTCGACGGATGTCGGAACTCTGGATTCTTTCTCTCATTTGAGTGAAATGTGATATTCCAAGCATAGCTCTTTCTATTCTTCTTTGGGAGACCTGAATAGCGTTTTCATCCTGTTTGCATAGGGCCCAGGTCTCTGAGGCATATGTTAATGCAGGAAGAACAGTGGAATCAAAGAGATGTGCCCGGAGCCGGAGGTTCTTCATCCTCTTAGCTATTTCTTCGACGTTCTTGAAGGCGTTCCAAGCCGCTCTCTTCCTCCTGCGCAGCTCGGGTGCCAGGTCATTTGTCATGTTGACCTCTCGACCTAGGTACACATAGCTGTTGCATTCGGAGATGGTCGTTCTGTTGAGAGCGAATGGGGCATCAGGAACGAGGCTGTTACTCATAAACATTGTCTTCGTAAGATTCAGCTGTAGTCCTACCTTTCCACACTCACGGTCAAAGTTGGCCAGCATTTGTGCCACTTGGCTGATGTTTGGTGTTATTAAAACAATGTCATCAGCAAAGCGGAGGTGGTGTAATTGCCGACCATCTATCTTCACTCCCATTCCTTCCCATTCCAGTTGTCGCATGATGTTCTCGAGGGTGGCACTGAAGAGTTTCGGTGAAATGGTATCACCCTGCCGCACCCCTCTCTTGACATCAACGATCACTTCTTTGTAGAATGGTGAGATCCTGGTAGTGAATCAGCAATACAGCTCACGGAGGATCCTGATGTATTGGGCTTGAATGCCCTGATTGACTAGGGCTTCAATGACCGCTTCTGTCTCAACAGAATCAAAGGCCTTCTTTAAATCAATGAACGTTAAACAGAGCGGCATCTTGAACTCCCGAGAAACCTCAATGAGCTTGGTTATCGTGTGGATATGGTCGATGGTGCTGAATCCTTTGTGGAACCCGGCTTGCTCGCATGGTTGTCCTTCATCTAGTGTTCTGCCAATCCTATTTAGGATGACTCGAGTGAACAACTTGTAGATGACAGACAATAGGCAGATTGGGCGATAATTGCCAATGTCATGGATGTCTCCCTTCTTGAACAGTAGTACGGTCCTGCTGGTTTTCCATTGGGACGGAACCTTGCATTCAGACAGGTAGCGAGTGAAGAGCCGAGCCAATGTATTGATGAGTACTGACGGCAGGTTCTTCAGGTGTTCAGGTGTGACCTTGTCTGGGCCGGGTGCTGTTTCTTTACCGACGAAATGGTGTGTCAGATTTCGGAAGGGAGAACGTTGGGAACGACATATCCATCCTGTGGAATTTGGTATGTCGGCAAGTGGACATGGCTATCGAAGAGATTTGAGTAGAAGTCATGGATAATCTTCTCCATTGCCGTTCTGGAGGATGTGATGGATCCATCAGGACGTCAGAGGGCAGTCATCTTGGTCTTGTAGTTGGCGAAGGACAGGCGGGCATTACGAATACTTTTCCCGGCTTCTGCCGCATCTACCAGTACTTCTGCTCTTCTCTCTTTGAAGTCTTCCTTGATCGCATCTCTGCACTACTTTGCAAGCTCAGACATTAGCTTGCGGTTGCCTGAGGCATGCGCCAAACCACGCTGGCAAATTAGCTAAAGAGTTTTCGAAGATAGGCGATTTTTTGTGACTATCTCTCTCTTGCCGTTCATCGCACATTCATGGAGGTGCTGAACCAGTCGATCGTATTCCTCGTCAATGTTGTCAACAATGGCATCTTCCCATGTTGCCGCAATAGTACCAAAGAGTTCCCAGTTGGTGGTCGTTCTGGGAGTTCTCTTTTTAAACTTTGCAGTCCTTTTACCCTGCTCTGTGAAGTAGAATTTTGCACGAAGGAGACGGTGGTCCGATCCCGTTCAAAATTTTGGGACAACAGCGACATCAGGCAGGCAAAACCGTCGATTGAATATGATGTGGTCTATTTCGTTGTGGAATCGTCCACCGGGAGACTCCCATGTCCATCGTTTAGATTCTGCCTTCTGGAACTGTGAGTTACCATGAATGGTCTTGGTCGATATGATGAACTCAGACAGTCTCTCACCCTGTTCGTTCCATTCTAGGCCAAACGTCCCGATGTGAAGTTCTTCAGCTGATCTTCTCGGTCCTATCTTGGCATTAAAATCACCCACAATGATCTTGTAGAAGGTGTGGTCTTCTTTATAGAACTTCTCTAGCTCCATGTAGAACTTCTCGATTTCTCTTTCATTATAATGAGATGTTGGTGCATAGACAACGAAGATAGAAACTGCAGGTAGTGGGCCACATCTATTCAAATGTAAATGTCCGATTCGGGTTGTTAGGCATTCGAATGAATCAATGCTCTTGGCCAAGTTTGTGTTGACAAGGACACCAACGCCTCCAACACCTCTTTTATCGCATGTTCCGAGGAACAATTCTTCTCCAATGTCGAAAACGGCATGGTGAGATTCGTGCCTTCTTGTCTCGGTCAGACCAATAATGTATTACTTGATCATTCGCTCTTGTACCATCAGGTCCTCGATGGATGCATCTGATGCTAGTGTACGTGCATTGAAAGTACAGATGATCATTTTTGTCTTCCTTCATTGTTGCAGCCTAGGTCGGCCTTGAGATTTTGTCGGCCTCTCCTTTCTCATCCTTCTCAGTGCTGCCATGTCGGGAAGCCTTCAGGGTCAGGTGAATGAGACCAGTTGTAGTTACTGGTTTTGGCATATCGAATATACAACGGATAGCTCAGATTGACACTACTTCCACTACCCAGCCGTTGCCACACTCCAGGACGCTTTCCAGACCCTCGCGGCCGCAAAGCGACCGCGCGACACATCATAAGACACTAAATACCCATCTTCCAGAATTGTCATATTGTATTTGATAGGGTTCAAATATGGTAACACCTACAAGGGTGATTAGAGGTCGCCCCAAAAGCCTCTATCCCTCTCGGAAAGACTGGCAAGATACCGAGAGTATTCCGCCCGCACGGAAGTACCTGGCAAGTATCATCACTATTATTTCTAATTTTCAGACATTAATGTCATTGCCTAGAAGATTAAAAAGTGGGTTTGGTATGTTTTGATTCTGTTTTCCATTTTGGCAAAGCTGTTTCATATAGTGAAGAGCTGTTTTAGAGACAACAAAAATCTTTAGCTGTTCTTTTCTTAAATGTTTTAAATTGATCCTTCAAATATTAGTGATAATCTGACAGGATAGACAGTTCTTGATTAGAGGCTTTTCCATTCAAGAGTTTGGTATATCATACCATTCCCTTTTTACTTGTAGTAGTTTCATTTGAAAAATCCAATATGATCCTTATTAGAAAAAGACCTTCTCAGATCTTGACGAAATATTAGTCTCAGAGTAGAAGGAATGGGAGTTCACGGCTCTAGAGAGAGATCTCAAGGAGAAGAGTAAAAATAGAATTTACCTGATTTGTAACATCTCTCCAGGGAACATATCTAGAGAAGAAAACTTTCCTTTCAGGCCACACCAGCAACCTCTCAGGAAATCAATTACTTCGAGGTCTTAGGAACAGAGGTATTTTTTGCTTCCTCTTGCCGCAGACTTGCTCGGTCGAAGACCACCAGGCTGAGGGGAGACCAGGCGAAGGTGCACAGGAAAGCAGGAGATTCGGCGCATTGGACAGACAGACACCAACACAAGAGAGTTTGAGTGCTGCTGCAGTTTATTGCATCCAGAGTTCTTCTTTTTATACACTTACAGAAACAACTTGGCAAAGCACACATTACATCAGACCATGGGTCTGATCAGGGGACACATACACGCTCTGTATTAAGATTAGGGCAAAAGATCCGCTCGTTCCAATAAAATATGTGAGTGAAATATTATGTTCCTTATAATTCCTTTATTGTCTACTTTTACTGACATTAAGTTTTTATTTCCCTAAAAACGCCTACCCATAAACTAAAGAAAATATCGGGACTTTATAAGAGCTAATATTAACTCTACTATACTAGCAGGCATGTAAAAATCAGAATTTTGCAAAAACTAATATTAACTCTACTAGCAAGCATCTTTCCAAGGCCAAAAGTTAAATCAAGATATTTAACAAGCAGGCTCCTGTTCCCACAGAATGGCAAGTGAAGACTGCATGTCAGAGGCGCCTAGAAAACAGTGAAAGGGGGCTGCCGGAGGCATAAACCCGTAGGTCACGAACCTCCCATTCCCAGGGACCCAGGCCCTTGCCTGAGCCTCCTTGCAGCATGTTGCTACGTGGGCGACGCCGTTACCGGCGTGGCATCCTCTTGCTAATTTTAGAGGTCAACCTCTCTTTGATAATTTCCTTCTTTTTTATTTCAGTATTTCCTGGTATCCTTCTGTTAGGGTTTAAGCTTTTGAAACTTTGGGGATTTTCTATATCAAAGAACAAGTCTCATGAGATTGAAAAAGTTTGGTCTATTATTTCTTGGCACAAATTATCCTTCTCTACTACTTCTCCTTCTGGAAACATGACAATATAAAATTGTTTCTCTTTCTAACTATCAATGGGAATTGCTGTTGGAAACTTCCTCAGGGAATTTAGAAATTTATTGTGTTCTTTCAATCTTTCTGGCATTTTGCCTCATACATTGATGAGGGTGAATTTCTAATCTTATTAATTATACCTAATACTAAGGTTAAGAATAGAGATCTGAGCAGGAGCTTGCCTGAACAATAATCAAGTTCTTAGACTTGATATATCAAGTCCATAACTATGATTTTTAGATTCTGCAGGCCTAGATATCTGCTGGGAAATTTTGATTTGTAGTAGCTATTATACACTGAGAATTTGTAGTAACAATTTTACTGCATCAACTGCATCTCTAGTATCGGGCAGGTCCATATTACAGTACATGCAACCGCAAGCATCCCTTATATCAATTTAAGTATTTGTGCTTGTCAACAGCTGATAGTATGTGCTACTAAAATAAAGTCAGCCTGGGGAATGTCCTGTGGTTCCACCCTAAGATTTTTCCAGACCTTAATACTATGCAAAAGTTTCCCATAGCAGGCAGAGAGTGACTTGCTGCCAGCATTTATTGGTCTCTGCAACAGTCTCCTGCCTAGTATAAGTCACTTGTGTGTTGGGAACAGGGGTTGTATCTTCATTTTGGGATCTTCAGGGAAGGAAAACGGGGAATGGTAGAGGCAAATGCCCACTAATGCCTCATCATCTTTAGCTAAGGGCGACCAAATTTATACTCCAGGTTCTTAAGTCAATTCCTGCATTAAAAGGGCCCAGAGTCAGTTTTCAGATGGCTGCTGAGGGCCACAAATATGTTATAAACTACATATCTTGCCACTAGCTTAAGTTTTGTTAGAACGGAGTTTTAAGTTCAGTGGTTTTGAGCACTCAGCCAGCCTCTAATTTGCCTCTCTTCTTTCTAAGGGTCATGCTCCTTAGCTGTGAAGATTACTGCATACGTTACCAGTTAATCTCTTAGAGATGGTGGCTGAATTCTCCTGTGGAATTTTTTAGCAGACCCTAACATGGGATTCTGTGTTTAATTCCTATTTTATGCAATCTGTGTATTTGTGCTACTCCTGCACTATCAGACCATTCTCTTTTTTGGTCATCCTGTCTATGTCCTGTACCTCTGGCTTTTATTTCCACTGGACAAGAATATATGAAGTGGTCACCTTTTCGAGAGTGTATGCAATGGCTGTGCCCTATAACAGGAACACATTTCCTTCAGTATGCTCTTCCACCAGCTCCTTCTTACTTGAAACCTCTTTGTGGCTCCCAGGTCTTATCTGAAATATGCATAAAATAGCTATCTTTCTTCTATTTTCCACATGTACCTTCTCTTATCTTCAAACACCCATTATCATATGACATGCCACATTACTCTTGTTGATTTCTATTTTAATACATAGATAAACACATAATCACATAATTTTAGTAGCTCTAGATTTCAGCAACAATAATCATTTCCCAGACTGCATGTGAAACATTTTTAGCACTTAACTTATGTTCCCTAACTTCATGAAAAAATATGCATTATAATAATGTGGACAACATTCCACAGTAATATTATATTACTATTATAGATAAATCATGTTAGATTAAAATTATAGGTTCACTTGATCACTTGACATCCCATTATTCATTGATTTGCTCGAGCAGGTGTCATTAATGTCTCCATTCGTCCCTGCCACGTGCTAGTGTAGCCCAATAGCATCTGCTCGTTCTAGGAACATAAAAAGCCTCAAACTGATCTTTCATGGTCTTGACGAAGAAGTTGGACCATCTCCTAAGTGGGCAGCCATGTGATTTTTTTTTTTTTTGCTTTTTGGGTCACACCCAGCCTATGCTCAGGGGTTACTCCTGGCTCTGCACTCAGGAATCACTCCTGGTGGTGCTTGGGGGACCATATGGGATGCTGGGAATTGAACCCGGGTCGGCCGCATGCAAGGCAAACACACTACCTGCTGTGCTATTGCTCCAGTCCCCACCAGGTGATCTTTTGACGTCCGGTGGAATCCAGTTGGTAATGGCTCTAGTCCAGTGGTCATCTGTAAATGTCATTACATATCCAGCACATCTGATTTTCAACATCTTGGCAAATGAAACAGCATCCCTGATTCTTGATCATTGACAGAGGTCGGAACTCTGGATTCTTTCTCTCACTTACGTGAAGCGTGATACTCCAAACATAGCTCTTTCGATTCCTCTTTGGGAGAACCAAATAGCGTTCTCATCCTGTTTTCATAGGGCCCAGGTCTCTGAGGCATATGTTAATGCAGGAAGAACAGTGGAATCAAAGAGATGTGCCCGGAACCAGAGGTTCCTCGTCCTCTTAGCTATTTCTTCAACACTCTTGAAGGCATTCCAAGCTGCTCTCTTCCTCTTGCGCAACTCAGGTGCCAGGTCATTCGTCATGTTAACTTCTCAACTTAGGTACACATAACTGTTGCATTCGGAGATGGTCGTTCCATTGAGAGTGAATGGAACATCAGGAACGAGACCGTTTCTCATAAAAATTGTCTTCATGAGATTCAGCTGTAGTTCAACCTTTCCACACTCATGGTCGAAGTCAGCCAGCATTTGTGCTGCTTGACTAATGTTTGGTGTTATGAGAACGATGTCATCAGTGAAGCGGAGGTGGTGTAGTTGCCGACCGTCTATCTTCCCATTCCAGTCGTTGCATGATGTTCTTGAGGGTGGCACTGAAGAGTTTTGGTGAAATGGTATCACCCTGCCAAACCCCTCTCTTGACGTGGATGATCACTTCCTTGTAGAATGGTGACATCCTTGTAGTGAATCCATAATACAGCTCACAGAGGATCCTGATGCATTGAGTTTGAACCCCCTGTTTGGCTAGGGCTTCGATGACTGCTTCAGTCTCAACAGAATCAAAGACCTTCTTTAAATCAGTGAACATTAGACAGAGCAGCATCTTGAACTCCTGAGAAACCTCAATGAGCTTGTTTATTGTGTGGATATGGTCAATTGTGCTAAATCCTTTTCGGAACCCAGCTTGCTTGCATGGTTGTCCTTCATCTAGTGTTCTGCCAATCCTATTCAGGATGCCTCAAGTGAACAGCTTGTAGATGACAGACAACAGTCAGATCAAGTGACAGTTGCCAATGTCGTGGATGTTTCCCTTCTTGTACAGTAGTATAGTCTTGCTGGTTTTCCATTGGAACGGAACTTTGCATTCAGACAGGTAGTACGTGAAGAGCCGAGCCAGTGTATTGATGAGTACTGACAGCAGGTTCTTCAGGTGTTTGGGTTTCACCTTGTCTGGGCCGGGTGATGTTCACTTCTTTACCTACAAAATGACGTGTCAGATTTCAGAAGGGAGAACGTTGGGAATGGCATATCCATCTTGCGGAATTTGGTGTGTGGGCATGTGGACATGGCTATCGAAGAGATCCAAGTGGAAGTCATGGATAATCTTCTCCATTGCCCTTCTGGAAGATGTGATAGATCCATCAGGATGTTGGAGGGCAGTCATCTTGGTCTTGTAGTTGGCGAAGGACAGGCGGGCATTGTGAATGCTTTTCCCGACTTCTGCCATATCTGCCAGTGCTTCTGCTCGTCTCTCTTTGAGGTCTTCCCTGATCTCTTCTCTGTACTGCTTTGTGAGCTCGGATGTTTGCTTGCAGTTGCCTGAGGCTTGTGCCAAGTCACGTTGACGAATGAGCTCAAGAGTTTTCGAAGACAGGTGTCTTTTTGTGGCTATATCTCTCTCAGCATTCCTCACACAATCATGGGAACACTGAAGCAGTTGATCGTATTCCTTGTCAATGTTGTCAATGACGGCATCTTCCCATGTTGCCGCAATAGTGCCAAAGACCTCTCAGTTGGTGGTCGTTCTGGGAGTCGCTCTTCTTAAACTTTGCAGCCCTTTCTCCCCACTCTGTGAAGTAAAATTTTGCATGAAGAAGATGGTGGTCCAATCCCATTTGGAATTTTTGGGACAACAGCGACATCAGTCAGGCAAAACCATGGATTGAATATGATGTGGTTGATTTCATTGTGGAATTGTCCACCAGGAGACTCCCATGTCCAATGTATAGTTTCAGCCTTCTGGAACTGTGAGTTACCATGAATGGTCTTGGTCGATATGATGAACTCAGACATCTCTCACCCTGTTCGTTCCATTTTAAGCCATGGGTCCAGATGTGGAGTTCTTCGGCTGATCTTTCGGTCCTATTTTGGCATTAAAATCACCGACAATGATCTTGTAGAAGGTGTGGTCTTCTTTATAGAACTTCTCCAGCTCCATGTAGAACTTCTCAATTTCTTCTTCATCATAATTGGATGTTGGTGTGTAGACAATGAAGATACAAACTGCCAGCAGTGAGCCACATCTATTCAAGTGTAAGTGTCCGATTTGGGTTGTTAGGCATTCGAATGAATCAATGCTTATGGACAAGTTTGTGTTGACAAGGACACCGACACCACTGATGCCTCTTTTGTTGCATGTTCCGAGGAACAGTTCTTCTTCAGTGTCGAAAACGGTGTGATGTGATTGATGCCTTCTCGTCTCAGTCAGACCAATGATGTTGTACTTGATCTTGTGCGCTTGCACAATCAAATCCTCGGTGGATGCATCTCATGACAGTGTATGTGCATTGAAAGTACAGACAGTCATTTTTGTCTTTCTTCATTTTGGCAGCTTAGTTCTGCTTTGAGATTTTATCAGCCTCTCCTTCCTCATCCTTCTTAACATTGCCATATTGGTAGCTCTTTCAGGGTCAGGGGAATGAGACCCATTGTATTTACTGGTTTGGGCATATCAAATACTCCACGGATAGCTTGCCAGGCTCTGCCATGTGGGCGGGATACTCTTGGTAGCTTGCCAGGCTCTCCAATAGGGATAAAGGCTTTTAGGGTGGCTTCTAATTGCCCTTGCAGGTGTTCCCATGGTTCAAACCATATTTGAACCCTATAAAATATGGTGCAGTAATCTTGAAAGATGGGTATTAAGTGTCTTATGATGTGGCTGCATGGTCCAGAAAGCATCCTGGAGTGTGGTGGTAGCTGGATAGTGGAGGTAGTGGAGGTCTGCCGATGAGGTATTTATCTGGTACCGATAGGGTGGGTCTTCTATGTGTAATCCCTGGGTCGCCAGAGGTTGGTGAAAGCAGACAGGGCAGGGTAGTGTGGGGCTTCTGGTTTTAATCCCTTGGTCATCGGAGATTGGTGGGAGCAGGCAGAGGATCCCTGTTCTTGGGTCCTGTTGAGCCTAAGTCTAAGGTCACAGAGTTCTGCTTACCTGGTTCTGTGGGACTTCACTTGTGCATGAATCGCAGCCCGAGAATCCGGAAAGCATCCTTAATTATAGGTTAAGATTCCTCATTAGCAATAGCATAGGAATTTTATAAAGGGAACCATATTTACACGTAAAACACTGAAATTAAGGTCTTGATTGAGAAACACAAAGGATTTCAATGATATGAATAATAGCTGTTCATGTGAAATTTTTTCATACTATTTTACCTCTTTTCAATTATGCCCCTGAACCACATGGAGCCAGGAAATTTTACAGAAATTTCAGAATATTTTTTGTTGGGATTTTTAGAAGAACCAGAACTGCAGCCCCTCGTGTTTGGGATTTTCCTCTCCATGTACCTGATCACTGTGCTTGGAAACCTGCTCATCATCCTGGCTGTCGGCTCAGACTCTCACCTCCACACTCTCATGTTCTTCTTCTTCTCTAAGCTGTCCTTTGTGGACATCTGTTTAACCTCCACCATTGTTCCCAAAATGCTAGTGAACATCCAGGCACAAGAGCAAAGTCATTACTTATGAAGAATGCATCAACCAGATGCACTTTTTCATACTATTTGGAGGTCTGGACATCTTTCTCTTGACTGTGATGGCTTATGACCACTTCGTGGCCTTTTGTCACCCCTTGCATTACATGTTCTTCATGGACCCCCTGCTCTGTGGAAGGCTAATGCTCATGTGCTGGAGTGTGGGTGCCCTGTATTCTTTGTTAGAAATCTCAATGGCTTTGAGGTTGTCCTTCTGTACAAACTTGGAAATTCCACATTTTTTCCCTGTGAACTCAATCAGATGATTCCCCTTTCCTGTTCAGTCACCTTTCTTAACAGACTAGGGATGTATTCTGGAACAGTACTACTGGGTGGTGTTCCTTTTACTGGTATAATTTATACAAACTCTAAGGTAGTTTTCTCCATATGTAGACTCTCATCTGCTCAGAGAAGTACAAAGCATTTTCCACCTGAGCATCTCACCTGTCAGTTGTCTTTTTATTTTACAGTACAGCTCTAGGTGTGTACTTCAGGTCTACTGTTACCCAGGACTCACGATCAAGTACAACAGCCTCAGTGATGTACACAGTGGTCACTCCTGTGCTGAATCCCTTTATCTGCAATCTCAGAAACAAAGACATAAAGGGACCTTTGAAAAGAATTTTTGAAACAGACTGCATAAATGGGCCTATTGTCTGAGCAATTGCTAGAAATAGCAGGATCAAAGCCTGAGTCAATATGGTAACTTGATTCTACTCTAGAAGTAGAATTCATCTTGTCTTTTCATGTCCTAGATTTTCCATTTATTATATTTTGACTTCTCTGAAAGTTTGTGTAATCTTTATTAAACCCTTTTTATGGCCTTATTTGTGATATTTCTGATACCCAGAACATACTGGACAGGAATACAAAACAAAGGTTTTTCTCTTTGTCATTTTCCTATAATCCAATCATAGTCCTACCCTTCCTTAATTCTGAAATACTTAGAAATTTTCATTTATCTCAGAAATCATGTGGATATTTATCACATTTTTCTAATGGGAAATATATCATATTAGTATTTTTCTTGTTTAAAAAGAAAGTTATAAGTTATAATTTTTCCATAAGAAAAAAGCAGTTATGAATATTAATTTAAAGAAACGATTCAGACCAATCTTTTCACTTTTTCAAACATCATTACATATATATCACTTAGGCTTTTCTTCCCAGTTATGTAGACTTTAACTTTCTGGTTATTAGACCTGCTCATGGCCTTGTATTCTATTTATTATTATTATTATTATTATTATTATTTTACTTTTTGGGTCACACCTGGTGATACACAGGGGTTACTTCTGGCTCTACACTTAGGAATTACATCTGGTAGTGCTTGGGGGACCATATGGGATGCTGGGAATCGAACCCGGGTTGGCTGCATGCAAGGCAAATGCCTTACCCACTGTACTATTGCTCCAGTCCCATCCTATTCATTATTGTCCTGTTCTTTTACACAAACCATTGGACACCATTGCTTACCACAGTCACTATAGAAGATGATACTAAATTACATGCTTCCATATCATCTATACAGGAAATAATATATGAATTAATAGATTGACATAATAGAATGTAGCACTGTCCTCCCATTGTTCATTGATTTGCTCAAGTGGGCACTAGTAAGGTCTCCATTGTGAGACTTGTTGTTACTGTTTTTGGCATATCAAATATATCATGGGTAGTTTGCCAGGCTTTGATGTGCAGGCACGATACTCTCAATAGCTTGCTGGGCTTTCCGAGAGGGGCAGAGGAATCGAACCTGGGTCTGCTGCGTGCAAGGCAAACGCACTACCCGCTGTGCTATTTAAAATCAGAATTGAGCTTATTTATGATTAAGGAACATGTTAAATTATGCATTTATCACTATAGAAAGTCTTTCAAACTGTTTGTCTACTCATTGAAATGTGGAAATCAGGGGCTATTTGTAAGGAGTTTATTCACTGAAACAAAGGATTACTATCAGGCTTATAATTTTAATATTTTTTAACCAAAAAAAAATTTTTTTTTGGCCACACACAGTGATACTCAGGAGTTACTCCTGACTCTGCACTTAGGAATCACTCCTGGTGGTACTCAGGGGAACATATGGTGTAGGATAACATTGGTTTGTCCTTTCCGCCTTGCCACAGGTAGCTTAGGTTTATTGGGTTACTCTCATCACAGTGCTCCCATTCCTCTGTGTTTATTTGTGACTTCTTTCTTTGTGCTCTGTTGACTTGTAAATATTGTTTTTCTCTTCTCCTTAAGTCCTTCACATAGTTAATTCAGAGCAATGTCCTTTTTGTATGGACACAAGAAGACAGTTAATGTTATGCTTTCACAACTTGGGAGTTAATTGACTCTTAATGATATTTACCTCCTGGATATGTGTTCTTTCGACCTAAGCCTCAGTTGCCCTTACTTCCTAGCACCCCAAAAGCAGGGTCTCAACAAGGTACTGGATGGACCCAGGCAAACTTTGAGCTATGTGCTACTCTGGCATCGAAATGGGCCTGGCCAAAGGGCCATTATACGTAACAAAAAGTTAAAAGCATGGTCATGGACAAATTCTGTCATGATCCAAAAAAGTAATGACTAGATTTGGACCCTGCTAGCGTTAGGAAAGATTAATCTGGCCTGAGCACTGTAGTCTGAGTCTGTGGCGAGATGTTCCCAGGAAAGTCACCCTACAGGCTCAATCTATCTCTTACTGTGTCCATACAAAATAAGTAACACTAAGAAGTAGAATCAAGTGTTAATTAAGATTTTAATAAAGTTATTGGACTGAGGAAAGGAGAAAAACACCTTAAGTGATATTTTGCTGGGAGCAAAGGAAGGGCTTTCTTAAGCTGATTTTGCTACAGGACTGGGTGTAGCGTCTACCCCCAGCTCTGGGAAGTTGGAGAGATGAGAGAGAAGAGAGAGCAGGGAAGCAAGATGGAGAGACTGGCAAGGGAGACAGAGGGAAAAGAATGTAGAGGAATACAGGAGCAGGCACGTGGAGGGAGAGAGAGAGAGAGAGAGAGAGAGAGAGAGAGAGAGAGAGAGAGAGAGAGAGAGAGAGCATGCCCAGGCTGTGAGATGGAGCATGGAGAGAAGAGCAGGAGAGACAGGAGGAGACAGGAATGAGGGGCAGTGTGAAACTACAATGGAGGGTTCAGAGAGACTGGAACAGGCGCGTGGGGAGAATGGAACAAATGGCAACTGATCATCAACCAGCCTGGCCCTCGTTGCCTCCTTTGTCCGCCCACGGCCTGTGCAGCTCCTGGTGGGGAGCGCCCCGAGCCCAACGAACCCGGGCAGTGAGAGGGAGAGCTGCTGGGGCTTTCCAGAGCCGCCCCAGAGATTATACAATATGGGATGCTGAGGATCAAACTTGGGTCAGCCATGCGCGAAGCAAGCATCCTACCCACTGTACATCACTCTGGCCCCAAGGTTTAATTCAATTATTTTTGCTTTTCCGTTTGAAATTTTCCAAGGCTGATTCTTCCCATTTCCCTAAGTGGAATATCCCTCGCTACTAAAGGGGAAGAAAATAAAAATAGCAATATTTATATATAATTAATACACATATTATTAATGATGATCAAGGGATTATGGTTGGTGATGCTTGTATTCCTGTCCAGTTTATGATTCAGGGACAAATTCTTTTAAATTTTGTTGCTACTTTTCATTTTTTGGGTCACACAGCAGTGCTTAGGGGGCAGAGAGATAGTCCAGAAGGCAAAACACTTGCCTTGCATGTGGTCAACTAGGTTCACTGTACTTCATATGACCCTCTGAGCACTGCCGGGAATAACAAATACAATCCTCACTCCAATTGCCTGAAGAAGTCAAATGCCACCTTGTGCTCCCACAAGCTATGCCTTTCACCTTCCCGCACCTCCCACAGATACTTGGGCCCTCCGACTCCTGTCAGACCCCAGCATTACCTGTATCCTTGTGCTCTGTCCAAGGCCTTACGGAGAATTCTAAGGTCCACCATCCAACTATTTGCTGCAGCTAAGGTACTTGCTGCCACCATGAACAGACTCAAACCACACCCCCAGAGCAGCACCACGTTGCACAATGCTCTGCAGCTCTTTTCTGTCAAGTATCTGGACTGGCCACAGCAGCTAGGGACTGATGTCTACAGCTGGCCTGCGCAGTGAGCTCCACAGCTCTAAAGCCCATGCAGTAATGGCTAACCACAGGAAACTGGGTACTGCAGTATGTGAAAAAACGCCATCGGGTGGCCTTGTCCTGCATCACCTGGTTCTGTGACCTCTCAGAGAAACATGATAACGTGGTTACCATTAGGGTGTCGGGGTACTGGCCAGTCGACCCTGGCACACTGAAGTACCATCTCTGGTCGCCGGAGTTATTCCCTATAGGGGAGGGAGTGGGCAGGAGAGGGCCTCTGCCCTGGCCCTCCGTGCACCCGCAGACTCCCGCTGCCACGGAGAAAGAACCACGCGAAGGGGGGAAGGTTGGTGGTCAATCAGCAATCTGTTTATTAGCTCTCACACGGTGTGTGTGTGGGGGGGGGTTATACCTACATTTCAGGGGCAATCCACATGTATCACATTTACCTTGTCAGGCTCAATACAGATGTTAGTTAATGATTTACATGTCCAGCTCTCAGGGCCAGGTGTATTAGCTCAGTCAGATGGTAACTATTACATCTCTCATCCTCCACCAGAGTGCCCATGTGTGTGGAATGCTGGGGCAAGCCCCCGGCCCCTGTAAACAGGGCTGGCTCTTGCTTTCAGGGGCAGGGGATTTGGTCAAAGTCTCAGGCCGGCTACTGAGACCCCAACATTAGGGGACTCCAGGATGGGTATTCCGTGTTTAGGGGTGAAAATGAAAATGTTCTGGGGAACGGTTGAGATATTTCACAGTAATGCAATTAATTAAATAGAAACATGCACATGGAATTGTTTAAATGGTAAATATGATGTACATCTAATTCCATAGGGTAGACTGATCACAGAGGCTTCAGGAGTGGTGAAGGAACCAAAAGTTTGGAGAGAGAATAGGATGGCCTGATCACAGTGTAGAACTCCGTACTGTAGAGTGGCCAGGGGTGGGGAACATTTCCTATAACTGAGACAGGTGTGAGAAGGTGAAATGGACCTGTGAGTGGACCATACCATAGAAACTGCAACAGTTTCCTCATTGGGAGTTATCTAGTGGGAGGACAGGAGGAGACCCCGCGTGACCTCTGAGACTTCCGAAGTACTGGACTGCAGTTCGTCTGTTTAAAGAGTCAGAGACCCTAGCAGGCATTTCCTCTGTTCTCTAGATCCAGAACACGGAACCATAGGACCAATGAGCCAGCTGAACCCCACATTAAATGTGGGACTCTGAGTGAATCTCTCCATCCTGGATATCCCAGAGATTAGGGGGAGGGGAAGACGTCAGTAAGCCTTATCCCTAACACCTTTCACCCTCAGTCGTACCCTGAGACTATGCTGAGGCTTTATGAGCCACAACTTTGTAAAGATAGTGTAATTGCAGTAATAACATGACAGTAACAACAGACACAGTGCATTCCATAAGTGGGTCACAGTAAGTTGAATTTGGGAGTGAAATAATAGTCAACAACTATCTTACATATGTAAATAATGTGCAAGGTGTATTTGTATATGGATATAGAAAGCAGGCGTTTGAGACATTAAAATGGTAAAATTTATCAAAAGTGACAGTTACAATGTAATTCAAGCTCAAATTATCCTATCCAACTACCTCAATGATATATAAAAACAACCACACAGGAGGTTAGTTGGCATATCATGGTAGTTTAATTTTGGTTTTTTGAAGTTTGTAAAAAACTCCTGGATATGTAAATTAAGAGTTGCATTAATGTGTCAATAACTAATAAGATCTCAGGACTAGAAATATATATTTTAAATATTATTTGTTTGGACATATCTTCCTGTGTTGATGAACGCTTCCAAGGAAATGGGTGAAATAAAAAGAGAATCAGATGGAACTTTAAAGAAGTTTGAAAAACTGGCCAAAGCAAAGGTGTCCACAATAAGCAGGAGTGCTGATTTGGAATAATGTCTTGGAAACAGCAAGACAGGAAGAGTGAGAGTGATACCACTCTTCAAAAAAAGAGTTTTAAGAAGACCTGTGATTTCTGGAACAAAAGTTTTAGAATGAAAGTGTTAGCACAGACATAGAGAAATAGGGAAAATTCAATTACATTTTCACTAAATGTGTCTGTGAAGCAAAATATCAATAAAACCTCAAGAGATGGCTGTAAAGGGAGACTATATCTAGGGTGGAGACATGGTGTGGGGGTTAAGGTGCTTGCCTTGAATGTTCCTAACCCCAGTTCAATTCCCGTCACCAGCAGCATTGTGAGCAACCTGGAAGTAACCCTGAGTATTGCCATATATGGCCCCACACACAAAACAACAACAACAAAAATATATTGCAGAGAAAGATATAACTGTTTCCCCTTGACTTACAGATATTTTTGCTATAAAATAAATACATGTGCTCATTAATAGCTTGCAAGATTATATTTATTTTTACATCCAGTCAACAGAACAAAATACAATGTAAAGAGAATTCATTTTTTAATGAGATACAATGGTTATGTTATTCTCAGTATGGACTATAGACCCTGCTTTGCTCTTGGGACACAAAAGCGTTACAGATGTCCAAGCAGGAGCATGATGTGATGTGCCTGTACCTGTAGGGGGCAGTGCTGCCATCAGGACAGTCAAGAACAATGTTCCTGAACTCGTAGTTTTCTTCTCTGCAACAAAGGCAGGAATTTTCTAACTGAAAGATGTCATAATTGTACCTAAAAGAAAAGAATATTTAACGATAATTATTTTGGAAAATCTTCTGCAGTAAATTGACAGCATTATCCAATACCAATAGTCTCAGTGATCTAGTAAGTCTTCAAACTAATCCTTCACATACACACAGCCTCTTCAAAACATCTGACGTGAATCAGTGATCACTGGTAGTACGACCATAAGACAAAGAAAAAAACTCCAAAAAGATTTATAGGTTCTCATTTAGATGTAACGAATAGGATTTTACATATAAAATGTAACACTGAACTACTATTCTCCATATTTTTCAGTCTTATTCTAATTGCAGCCCCCTTTTAAACTTTGTTTTCCTCTTGTGGCCTCCTTATCCTACTATTGCGCCCTGGAGTGTCATACAATGGCCACCATTAATGTGATTTCCACAAGTTACATCCCCCCTTGGAACATCCTGGGGGTCCACAGGGCCCAAATAATTCAAATTGATAAACGCTATATTAATCGAAATGTGGAAGTGTACATGAATGAAAATAAAAGTTTCTGTCTAAAATGAAAGTCAAAGTACATATTTAAATAAGAATGACTATTATCTGAAGCCAAATATATCTGCATATAAATAGTATACTTGGTGAATTAGTTCAAAATGATTCATAATTATTTAAAACACTCACACCTCATATATTAATGCTTTAGTTATTTTTATCTTGCAATACTAGGAATCAAACTCAGGGTCTCACACATGCAAAGCAAAAGCTTTACCATTTTACCACAATTCCAACCCTGCTTTAGGTAATTTTCTCATGTTATGATTATTAACTCTTACATGTAAAATTATCTATGCAATCTTTTAAAGGTTTAATTTCTGCCACAGTGTTAGGAAATTAATGCGGATACTTTAGGACTCACTTTATAGTCTTTTTGCATTCTCCAGTGCATCTTGCCATCTCAACTTTTTTCTTACAACCATTGTACCTAATAGTCACATTCACCGGTGAAGATCTGCAATTAGTTTTACCTAGAATATAATGAATAAAAACACAGAAATGAAGTTGAATATTAGCAATAGTTTACTGTCAGTATTCTTAGCCATAAAGTAGAGAATAAGTACAACTATGCATAAAATTTTCAGAGATTGATAATCTCAGTATCCAACACAAGGTACCTAATTAATACTCCATGATTGCTTTCTTGTCATAAGTTACTTTTGCTAGAATTTTTGACAATTTTAATTATCATTTTAATAATTGCTATTTAGACGATGGAACAAAGAAGGTGGAAGAATGAGAGGGGGAAAAGGTAGAAAAGGTAAGTGTTTATAGAGGGTGCTGAGTTGCTTTTGAAATACATCTTCTCACTGCCTATCATAGTTATATATAGATTAAGACTTCAATTTACAGAATAATCTTATAATGCTAAGAAAATAAGCTAAATGCTTTTCATGAAACTTATTTGCATGGAATGGATCACACTTTGTGCTGCTCAGATATTACTCCTAATTCTGTACTCAGGGATAACTCTTGGCAGAACTCGAGGAACCTATGGAGTACTGGGGTTTGAATCTGAGTTAGTCTGTGCAAGGCAAGTGCCAAATCCACTATGCTACCTCTCTGGCCATAAAATTAAATTTCAATTCTTGTAAACACCACCGTTTATACTTCAAAGTTGTCACCAATATGAATAAATATATATGTAATGATAACATGATATATACAAACATAGCACAGCAGTAGGGCAAACAGCTGGCCAGGCCAAGCCGGGTTCGATTCCTCCACCCCTCTCAGAGAGCCCGGCAAGTTACCGAGAGTATCTCGCCTGCACGGCAAAGCCTGGCAAGCTACCCGTGATGTATTAAATATGCCAAACACAGTAACAACAAGTCTCACGATGGAGACGTTACTGGGCCCGCTGGAGCAAATCGATGAACAATGGGAGGACAGTGCTACAGTGCTGTCATAAACATAAACTGTTAGTTAATATATAGGTTAGATTGCATATTAAAAATATACATGGATTTCTATTAATGAAGAAATGTTTTAAAGAAACATTAGACTTTTATCAACAGTTTATATTTCCTTTACGTGAAGGTCTAATATTACTTACATGTATAACAACATTTTTTTGAATCATAAACTCGGTCTTCCTACAAGGGTAAGGAAAAAGATAAGAATGTAAAAATTCTCTATATTTTTCTCTAAATTAGAATATCATTTCATAATTTAGTAAAATAGTATCAAAAAGTATATGGAGTTGAACTGGAACCCCAGGTTTAGAATGCATGGATGCCAGGGAATAAGGGGAGTCGGTGAGGAAATGACACTGAATTACGGGGCTGTGAATTTTCAAAGGCAGAAGGAAAGGAAATGGCAATACTTAAATGACTCTTGTGTATCGAGCTGAGAGTAGTTCCTGAGCATTGCCAGGTATAGCTCCACCCCCAAAAAGGAACCAACCCCACCAAAAATACCCCACAATATTGTAACCATGTTTCCTAAACTATAATAAAAGATTAATATATAAAATGAAAATAGCTAAACATTTTCTATCATAATTTATTTAGAATGGCATTAAATTAAGTTTTATAAAACTTCAAATAAACCTTTGATATGAAAATTATATTTGGCAATTACAGATAGACATCTGGAATGGAACACATAAGAAATCATGTTCCTGGCAGGACAAATTTTTTCAAAGTAGAAAGAAAGACAGTTGTGCATGTATATAACATCCTTTCTCCACAACTGAAGATTACTTACCTCTGCACACCAGGTCTGCTTGGGGCAGTCTTGAACCACTGCAACAAAACCTGTGTTGTGGCAGGTGTAGGAGACACAAGGGTTGCTGGGATCATCAAAGGAAGCACCAACCTGGTCAGAAGGGAGGGGAGAGAATACAATAATGACTTCTTTGCAAATCAGAAGTAACCAAAGAACAGTGGTGGAGAGTCATGGGCACTTTGGTGGTGGTGAGGTACAGTAACTTGTACTCTCAGGATCTCGTCCGCATGGCAAAGCCTGGCAAGCTACCCGTGATGTATTCACTATGCCAAACACAGTAACAACAAGTCTCACGATGGAGACATTACTGGGTCCATTCGAGCAAACTGATGAACAACGGGAGGACCGTGACCGTGATGACAAGTTAAAATATATTAGTATAAATTTGACAATACTTTTTTTTATTTCCTGATAGTCTTTCTTAAAAGTTTAACTAAATTAAAAAATGAAAATCAGCCAGATAACTATATCAAGGCAGAGTACATGTTTTGCATAGGAAGCCCTTGTTTTATTCTTAGCGCTGCATGATCTCCCAAGCACTACAGATCAATCCCAAGCAAGTACTAGGAGTAGACCCAATCATTGCCAAGAATGCCCCACCAAAGTTAATAAATAAATAAATGACTATGAAAATCTACCCCAGAATAGATTGCACTTTTATTTTACATAATCGGGTTCTAGTGATTTCGGATCTTATTTGATTTTTGAGAGTTGGTTATCTCATTTTCTGATTATTAACATACTTTTAACTATATTAATTAGAGAGACTCAAGTAAAGAGCAACCTGAGCTGGTATTCAGTATATTCTAGAATGTAATGACTAATACCTATGGTTTTTTGTTGTTGTTGCTTTTTACCTAACATGAGATAGAAAAGGGTGCATTTATATATTTGGTTTGGGCCGCACCCAGTGGTGCTCAGGTTACACTCCTGGATCTGCACTCATGGATTCACTCCTGGCAGGGCTTGGAAGAACATATATGGTGCTGGGAACCAAGATGGGTCAGTCATGTGCAAGGCAAACATCCTACCCACTGTATTATCATCCCCACCCAATTTTAATTGTATTATTAAAAGACCCTGGCAAACTACCAAGAGTATCTCGCCCGCACAGCAAAGCTTGGCAAGCTCCCCTGATGTATCTGATATGCCAAAAACATTAACAACAAGTCTCACAATTTGTTGTGAGACATTACTGGTGCCCACTCGAGCAAATCGATGAACAATGGGAGGAAAGTGTGTTGAAAAGTATAAATGAGAGCATTCAGCCGAAGAGAAGAACAACATGGAGGGCGGGATCCACAGATCCCGAAGGAAAAAAAAAAAAACAGGTTCCAAAAAGAGCCGAGATCATCGGGAAGCCCCAGATGGGGTAGGTACTGCATCCCGCCTCCCCCAGATGGAACCCCGGTGACCAGAAGCCTCTACAACCACAGCTCAAGTATGTGGGAACTAGGACTTTTCCTCAAAACCGCGCGGCCGCTCGAGCGGCCACGCGCCATCTCTCTATATACAAAGTGATCCATGGGAAGTAAATGACCCAACGTTTCTCTCTGAAAATCATAGTTAAGTTTGGAGCATGGCCACAGCCCCAGAAACACAAGGACTTAATGCATAACCCAGCAGCTTGGAGCAGAAAAGTGAACGGGCTATGCGTTAATCCAGGCCATCATGACTGTCCGGAGGGGAAAGGGTGTTGCCCCATTCGCCCTCTCCTCTCTGGAAAGAAAGATGGCGGCCACATGGGAGCCTTGTGGACAGCAGGTATGAGCCGGGGGTGTGGGGGCGACTAAAACCTCATGGGAAAGGGGGCATTCCGGTCCATCCTTCACGCCCTAATGAGGTCACCAGTTGCCCCCCGCGAGCGGCTCTCCAGCACGGCCACAGCCCCAGAAGCACAAGGACTTAATGCAGAACGCAGCAGCTTGGAGCAGAAAAGTGAAAGGACTATGCGTTAATCCAGGCCATCATGACTGTCCGGAGGGGAAAGGGTGTTGGTCCCTTCCGCCCTCCTCCCTCTGGAAAGAAAGATGGCGGCCACATGGGAGCCTTGTGGACAGCAGGTATGAGCCGGGGGTGTGGGGGCGACTAAAACCTCATGGGAAGGGGGGCATTCCGGTCCGTCCTTCACGCCCTACCGAGGTCACCAGTTGCCCCCCACTAGCAGCTCTCCAGCACGGCCACAGCCCCAGAAACACAAGGACTTAATGCAGAACCCGGAAGCTTGGAGCAGAAAAGTGAACGGACCATGCATTAATCCAGGCCATCAAGTCTGCCGGAGGAGAAAGGGTGTTGCCCCATTCGCCCTCTCTTCTCTGGAAAGAAGGATGGCGGCTGCATGGGAGCCTTGTGGACAGCAGGTATGAGCCGGGGGAGTGGGGGCGACTAAAACCTCATGGGAAGGGGGGCGTTCCGGTCCGTCCTTCACGCCCTACCAAGGTCACCAGTTGCCCCCCACGAGCGGCTCTCCAGCACGGCCACAGCCCCAGAAGCACAAGGACTTAATGCAGAACCCAGCAGCTTGGAGCAGAAAAGTGAAAGGACTATGCGTTAATCCAGGCCATCATGTCTGCCCGGAGGGGAAAGGGTGTTGGTCCCTTCCGCCCTCCTCCCTCTGGAAAGAAAGATGGCGGCCACATGGGAGCCTTGTGGACAGCAGGTATGAGCCGGGGGTGTGGGGGCGACTAAAACTTCATGGGAAGGGGGGCGTTCCGGTCCGTCCTTCACGCCCTACCGAGGTCACCAGTTGCCCCCCGCGAGCGGCTCTCCAGCATGGCCACGGCCCCAGAAGCACAAGGACTTAATGCAGAACCCGGCAGCTTGGAGCAGAAAAGTGAACGGACTATGCGTTAATCCAGGCCATCAGGTCTGTCCAGAGGGGAAAGGGTGTTGCCCCAGTCGTCTTCTCCTCTCTGGAAAGAAAGATGGCAGCCTCATGGGAGCCTTGTGGACAGCAGGTATGAGCCGGGGGAGTGGGGGCGACTAAAACCTCATGGGAAGGGGGGCGTTTCGGTCCGCCCTTCACGCCCTACCGAGGCCACCGGTTGCCCCCCGTGAGCGGCTCTCCAGCACGGCCACGACTCCAGAACACAGAAACCAATTTCTTAACTATCTGACTTTCAGTAGAAATACTTCCAGGGTCAATAAGTAAAATAGCAGAAATCCAAAACCAACAAATAATTCTTGAACCCAGCTGTAGAAAGCAAATCACTTCACAATGCTTTGTCAGCATGTCTGATTCGGGGGGGGAGGGGTAAACTCTAAATAATAGTGGTGAATCTTTTATTGAAACAGTGAATCTAATCAAAGCAGATAGAGTGTTAACTAGAATTCATCTGCCTCACAGGGACGGGGAGGGGTGGGGGGTGGGGTTTTATTGGGGTTCTTCATGGTAAAAAATAAGTATTGGTAAAGGGAAATGTGCTTGATATTTGCATGACTGAGACCTAAACCTGAAAGCTTTGTAACCTTTCCCATGGTGATTCAATAAATAAATAAATAAATTTAAAAAAAAAAAGAAAAAAAAAGAAAAGTATAAATGACCTTACCTCATAGTCAGTATTGTTAAACAAACATGTTCTTGGTTCTGAAAAATAGGATGTTTTTTAAAAATAAACATATAATTATGTTAAATTTATGAAGCAGAAATTTGTCAACTAATTAAAATGACTCTTCCCACAACACCCTTATTAATAACTATTTTGTGTTTCCTCCACTCCAAAGATATTAAGTTTTAAAAACAGTGAGTACTGATGCTGTTTTACTTATCACACCCACCTGCAATAGTGCTCTACATTATTATTAGCTCAATAAATTTGGGGAGGTGTCACACCCAGTGTGCTCATGAGTCACTCCTGGCTCTGCACTCAGGAATCACTTCTGGCAGTGCTGGAGGACCTTATGGGATGCCATATTTGAAACCAGATCGGCCACATGCAGACACCCAGCCTGCTTATACTAAAAAATAAATTAATTAATATTTCTTAGATATATAGAAAAGTAATTTTTCAACATAAGTAATGTTATCCATCTTATCAGGACATCTTTTTATGACATCTTATTATCTCATTCCTACTTTGGACAAACTTGCAGGCTATCGAATGTAGCCTGCCCACAGGGCAGAGTCTGGCAAACTCCCCGTGGCGTACCAAATATGCCAAATACCAGTAACAATGATGGGTCTCATTCTCCTAAAGAGCCTTGAATATAATCTCAGGGCTAGGATGAAGGAGACGTTACTGGGGCCTACTCGAGGCAATCAACGAATAACAGGATGATGAATGATGAATGAAAGTAATGTGTTGCAATTACGCACCACAGTAGCCTATTTCACAGCAGGTATCATTAGATTTGAACTTTATAAGCTTCTCTCCAGTTTTGCATGTTGGTGGAGAAGGGCACTCTTGGGGTTTACAGTCGACAGAATTGGAATCAGTACAGGTGCATCTGTGGCAATTGGCAGTCCATATGTCTCCAGGCTACAAGCACAAACCAAGTTTAGACTACTAGTCAAGTACAGGAATGACAAAAAAGTTATTATAATAGATGCAAAGTACTTACAGATTTTTCTTCTCCCAGTGGACCATGACAAACTGTTACGATGAAGTGACAAAGATTAATTAAATTCAGCAATACGTAACAGAGTTCTTTATAGAAAACCACCAGGTGTTCAATATTATTGACACTAGGATTTCAGAGCCACAGAATTAGGGAGGGTCATATGGTACTTTAAGATGTACATATTACATCTATCTACTTTGAGCAAACTGCTCCTAGCAGACTTTCATTTATATCCAATTTACAACTCCAAATTCAGGGTATTTTTTTTTATTTCTCGGAATAGTGGTCAATAAACCTAATGGCTGTTGCTGTATTTATTGTTTGTAGTCATCTTGCCTCCGTAGCCCTTTAGATCACCATGACCTCCTAATTACCAATACCAAGGACTCTCCGTTTTTCAAGTTTCCTGCCATTATCAATTATCAACATTAAAAACTCTTCTTGCTTCAGATCCAATACTCTGCAGTCCCTAGTATCACTAGTTCTTCCTCAATGCTCTCAGTTGTGTTTCTATCCTTTCCTCCACTTCCCCAGTGTCCTATAAAGCAGAGACCTCTCAGACTTCCAGCAAGGTCAAAAGATCTGTTGACTATGAGGCCTTTCTGCCTAAAGAAATATATCCAAGCAAATCTGTAAGAATATTAAACTCAACGTGCACAAAACTGCATTATTATGTTCCTAAAACCAGTCTATTATCTAAACCAAATTCCTCTTGTTAAAGACTAAGCTTGTCTTTAATATTTAAGCTTAAAACATATGAATCGTTCTTATTCCTACATTTCTATCACTTGGCTTCCAATCCACTATAAAATCCTAAATCTAGTGAAAAAATACTATTAAATGACAATATTTTTCATGAAGTTATTATTTGATTATATGAAATGCTTAAGCAGTTCAACTGTGTCCACATCTAAGTAAGAAGATGCATTTGTTGTTTGACTTCATTAGTCTGTGAGTTGTATAAAAACCTATCATTCACTATGTATTTGGTGAATGAGAGCTAAATCATCCAGGTAAAGTATTCTATAAAATTTCCATGTATACTTACTTTATGATATAACTGCTGAAATTTGATTCATAAGAATATGATTCATGCCTAAAACTTAATTGTCAGTAACTTTGTAAATCATGGATCTTTAATTTTAAAAAAAGGGAATGCCCTGCCACAGAGGGTGGGATGGGGGGATGGGGGGGTGGGAGGGATACTGGGATCTGTGGTGGTGGGAAATGGGCACTGGTGAAGGGATGGGTATTTGATCATTGTATAATTGAAACCCAAGCACGAAAATTTGTAAGTCTACAACTGAACCTCATGGTGTCTCGCTAATAAAAATTTAAAAAAAAAAAGGAAATGATTCATGCAAAGTATAAATTTGGAAATAAAAGTAGTCGGGTGTTTGTGTTTGTGTGTGTGTGTGTGTGTGTTTGTGTTTGGGCCACACCGGGAGGTACTCAAGGCATACTATTGCTTGCTCTATGCTCTGGGATACTCCTGGAAGGGCTTGGGAGAGCATATGAGGTGCTGGGAGTCAAACCTGGGTGAAACATCTGCAAGGCCAAGTGCCTTAACTGCTATTCTTTCCAGCCCTGAAAACAGTCTTACCTGGAGGTGGTGGGAGTGATACTGGGCATTCTGAAAAGCAAGAAGCCTCCTATTAGTTTCTAAAGTTATTGAAATAGTATCAGAGTGAGTTCAATTACCTGATTCATTATTCTACAACTGAAAAATAACAGGCTACATTGCTAGTCATAGAAATAGTTATATTCAAAAAATGACCCTGGTTCTGCTCTTGATATTTGAAATTCTACCATTAGAGAGTGTATCTCTAGTTTTAGAGTGTGAATCTCTAATTTTAGTGGAATGTAAATGGGAAATGAGAAACAAAGTAAACTTCTTAAAAATTTTCTTGGAACAAAAGCAACCGGTGCTGGTGCGGATGTGGCGAGAAAGGGACCCTCCTTCCTCCTTCACTGCTGGTGGGAATGCCGGCTGGTCCAACCCCTTTGGAAAACAGTATGGACGATTCTCAAAAAATTAGAATTTGATCTCCCATTTGACCCAGCAATACCACTCCTGGGAATATATCTCAGAGAGGCAAAAAGGTATAGTCAAAGAGACATCTGCAATTGTTTGTTCATTTCAGCACTCTTTACAATAGCCAAAATCTGGAAAAAACCTGAGTGACTGAGAACGGATGACTGGTTAAAGAAACTTTGGTACATTTACACAATGGAGTACTATATAGCTGTTAAAAGATGAAGTTATGAAATTTACATACAAGTGGTACTACATGGAAAGTATCAGGTTAAGCAAAATGAGTCAGAAAGAGAGGGATAGACACAGAAAGATTGCATTCATCTGGGGAACATAAAGCAACAAAAATGAGAGACTAACACCCAGGAATGGCCGAGATTAGTACCAGGAATTTTGCTCAATGACTTGAAGGCCAGCCACACGTGCTAGGTGAAAAAGAAGCTCAGATAGAGAAGAGAGCACCAAATAAAGGGTGTTGTGAGGATCCTCCCAGGGTGGGAGAAGCATGCTGAAAGTAGTCTGTAGACCAAACATGATTGCCACTCAATGCCTCTCTTGCAAAACACAGTACCCAAAAGAAGAGAGAGAGAATAAGGGGGAATGCCCTGCCACAGAGGCAGGGTGGGACGGGGGATGGGGGAATGGGAGGGATGCTGGGACCCGTGGTGGTGGAGGATAGGTACTGGTGGAGGGATTGGTGCTTGATCATTGTATAACTGATACCCAAGCACAAAGATTTGTAAGTCTATAACTGTACCTCATGGTGTTTCACTAATAAAAAAAAATTTTTTAATTTTAAAAAATTTAAAAAATAAAAAAATAAAATAATTAATTTAAAAAATTTTCTTGGAAGATAATTCTAAAGAACAATATTTTACACACTTACACACACCAACTAGGAAGTGGTGATAAAGCAATAGAATAAATATAAGACAATTAGTTATCCAATTTTAATCTATTAAGAACTTTTATTCTCCCTTTGTCTTCTTGAAACTACTTCAAACTTGTTTTATCTAAAATCATAATAAGTACTTTAAATTATTCATATACACAACACATATTCTGGCAAACCAACAAATCTAAAAACTTTCAAATTCTTTTATAAACTGCTAAAACTGATTAATATTTTTCTATCTGCCAAGCAAATGCCTGTTCTTATCGCAGAAGAATATTTGAGAAGTTAAATTTTGTATATGATTCAGGAAGAATAATTCAAAGAAGTAATAGGTACAGAACACAGAAAGGAAATTAATTGGAGACGTGGAATTTGGGGGTTAAAAGTTTTTACTGAGGGAGACTAAGTCTTAGTTTTGAATGTTTAGCACATTAGTAAAAGCAAGCAATAGAGGAAACTGTCTATTTGACAAAACCATAGAAAAATTGTTCTAAACAGCATTTCATGAGTTCATTGAAGATGTCTGCAAGAGGAGTGGCCAAACAAAATTTCATAATCTCTACATTGCTATCAGAGTAATTTCTCATAGATATTTCTATGATGCACCAGTTAAAAATAAAATCCTTAAGAGAATTTCATTTAATATAAGAATAACATCTTATTTAATTTTGGGCATAGACCCTTCACAAATTTTCCTCTGCTTCCTTTTCAATGTCATTCCTCCTCTGAATCTCGTGTCATTACCAATATCTGTTGGTTGCTGATGACCTGTGTTCTAGGTCTCTATCCTTTCCCAGAATTTTGGGTGGAATTCCGACTCCACCAAGCCAATATAAAATTGAGTGTTATCCAACCTCTGACTTTCACTCAGCACTACCAACTATTTATCAGAAGTTAATATACTTCTCTCACCCCTGAGACATACACTGAGACAGTTGTTATAGGTGCTATTGGGTTAGCCTTAAATACACTGTAACAGTGACATACAGACCCATAATAATCACTCACTTAAAGTCATCAGAAGGCAATAGTGGTATCTGTATTGATGTTTTTTCTTAGTGAATGCCATAGTATCTGATATAACTAGCATGTAAAAGGTATTACATGAAAAATGTCAGCTGAGTAAGTAACAAAGACAGTAGACTTTCTCTATACCAACCTGTTTTGTTTTCAGTTTGTTGATCTTCTGCTTCTACAGTGGTTTCTGAGAGGAAATAAGAGAATTATGTTGCTGTTTTCATTATTAAAATAACCTATGTACACAGTAGATCTCTGTGTACATGCATAAATTATGCAAAAGTTCATCATAGCACATTTGGGTCATGGCATTTTACCTGAGTGGGATGTAGCATCTCTATTTGACACTAAGACGGAGGTTGCAAAAGGAAATATATAATTAATCATACAGAAGTAATATATTTTATAAACTCCATTACTATAACTCCAAACTGCATAACTAAGTATTCACATGAGAAGACTGCTGAAAGTCTAACCCAAACACAACCCTAATTGAACTTCAAAATCATGTTCCAGAAGGAAGTCTAGGATTATCTTCCTGGCCTCTGTCCTTGTTTTTCCCACTGCTTCCTTGCTTCTCTCTCCAAAGTAAAACTCCTTATGTGAAATCACACACACACACATACACACGATCGTTGAAGAGACTGTAGTGCCAGTATTTACCTGTTTGCACTGAGGTCACAGAGGGTTCCTCAGATCCTGTGGAAGCAGTGACTTCTAATGGAGAGAAAAAGAGTGGTGAGTATAGGGCTCTGCAGAAGGTAAAGCAGGACTTCAGATTTTTTGTCCTTTCTCTGAGATGCCAGGAAGCAGGCGTGTGTTACTGTCTGACTTACCTGTGGAAAAGGCTCCTCCAGGAGCAAGGGTTCTTTCAGATACTTTCTTAGAGGTACCTAGAATAAGCAGAGGAAAAATTATGACGCATATTTCTTGTCTCAGAAAAGCAAGTCCTGAGATAACTCTATATGTATCAAGAATCTAAAGCACAACAAATATGCTGATACTTCTACTGAGGATGGCCCAAACTCTTGCCTTGGGGAAAAAAGAGATTCCTATCTTAGCATTTCCTTGTTCACAGAATTAACGTGAAGATTGTTCTATGATGCTAATTTTCTCATGCTGATCACCCTTCTCCACATGTTAAGAACTTGTCTCACTTTGACTCTTCTATTTCCTATAACTTGATTTACCAGTTCTGTATTCATTTATAATTTTTTTCTTTTAATTATAGTACAAGGAGAGAAAAGGAAACTTCTTTGTTGACCAGGATGATCTTAACTTTCATTTTGATTAAGACTTAGACATGCTGCTTCCTTTCTTAGAGTGTGGTACATTCTTTATAAAAATTCCATTATAAGTTCTTTCTCTGGCCCTTTAGGGCATAAATCTTCTCCTAGTCTCTGGCCAGTTTTACATCTGGATAATATTTTTCAGAGTCCTAGGAGTCACTCCTTTGAAAAGCAAGCACTGGGGAAAAAATTAGGGACACCTTCTTCCCAGAAATAACATCCTGGCTTTATTCTAGAGATACTTAGAAGATATAATTCCTGTAGATATCTTGAAGGAGAAATAACAGAAAGAGGGTACAGCTTATGACACGCCTGGGCTGTACTGTACTGCTCAGGGAACCCTTTGTGAATCACATGCACACTTTCTCTGGGTCAATGGTATCCTGGGAATGTTGGCTACTGGGAAATTTCTACTCTCCCTCTGAGCCTTGTGCTCTAGAAATCCTTGTTAAACCTACCTAGGGCTCTGATCTGAGCAAGAACAAAATCTTACACAACTTTTATTAAAAACTGAAAAAACACATTCCCCAGTGAGATTATACATTTTGACCTCAACACTCCCCCACTGATGAAATAGACAGGAAATTTATACATGAGAACTCAGCATATGTGAACCATACTGACCTGTTTGATTTCCAACCCTACTGGTAATCCCCAAGAGAAAAAATAAGAATAATACCAGAACAACAGCATGGATTCTATGATTGCCAATGCCACGGAGAGACCCTCACGTTCCTGGACTTAGCTTCCCAGAGCCACTGACTAAAGATTTACCTACCAGTGTTAGAGCTTCCAGGGGTAATACTTGTGTCAGAGGACATCACAGTACTGCCTGTAATAAGAGGAAAAGATAAGAATGTGCCTTTTGAAAGTGTACCTGCTTCTATGAAACAATACAAAACAGATGAACCACTTTTCTGTGCTCCAAACATCAAAGCTGGCATGCCTCCTAAAGCACTTTCTTTCTAATGACTGCTTATTCAAAGAAAATATGGTGTGGAGTTGAAATTGCTTCATATATCATATTTCTATATATCTAAAGGCATCTAGAATTTATTATGAATGAGAAGTGTTTGTCTTGTGTTCATAAGATTTATTTCCAGTGACTCAACTCATTGGTTCTCCAGCAGAAGAAAGCAGTAAAGAAATGCAGTTCCACTGAGCACCAAAGGTGGGCATCTCATCAATGATTTCATTAACCAGATCATTTGTTTCTCCTGGAGTGATCTACACTTACCTTCTTGGCTACTGGTGGCTCCCACAGATCCTGGTTGTTTTCCTGAGGAAACAAAGTTTCATAGAAATAATGCCACTAGAGAATTATAGTACAAGTATATTCCAAAGAAAAAAAAATCTAGGCTGGCTTTATGATCTGATTTACATGTTCTGAAACCTTCAGTTGATAATATACTACCCAAATCTGTCATACTGGTACCCGGTATAGGGGAGAGAAGAATGGGAGACAGGGTAGTACTGTCTTTCTTACTGAGTATATATCATACTTCGGACATATGTGTGTTTGGATGAAACAATGCACATATTCTCCAGACTTTCTTGTCAAAATAATAAAATAACTGTTTGGCTCTATTTTTATTTCTTGTGAAATCTTTAGTCATCTAAGATTTTTTCATAGAGATTGGTGACTTCGCCATGCTTATCTGTTTTACTTTTGGTATACTGGCTCCCTGTAATAAGGTTGCTGACTGACTCCTGAATTTTAAAAACGGAAATATTTAACAGTCATAAAATTTCAATTTTTAAAATAAGAATGCCTTATGAAAGAGGCAGGGTGGGATGGGGAGGATGGGGGTGGGAGGGATGCTGGGACCCGTGGTGGTGGAGGATGGGTGCTGGTGGAGGGATAGGTACTTGATCATTGTATAACTGAAACCCAAGCACAAAAATTTGTAAGTCTATAACTGTACCTCATGGTGTTTCACACACACACAAAAAAAAGAATGCTCTACCATCTGACGGCTTTATTAGTCCAGGTCGTCTAAAAGTGGAAACTTACCCAAAATCATGTATGTTCCCTATATAGTCTGCTAGATACTACTTGTCCTGAGATTCTGAATCCCCATTTCAGGAGTGCAGACTCCTGGGTCTATGCTCCAACAGTTCAGCTAATGCTGAGCAAAGCCCATTTTGTCAATGTCTAAGCTTGAATTTCTCCCCTTTTCAGAACCCTGGGTATTTTGCCAACCCTTTAAAGCTAAGGAGCTAGACTCAACTGTCTGATTGTTCCCTCTAGCTAGGATATAATCTTTTAATTTTTATTATAATGAAACATATTGTATCTTTTCAATTATGTTTCAGTAGCAACTTTAACATCTAGAAGTTCTCAAAAAAGATTTAGCTACCACTCTTGTAGAGGTCTCCCAAGACATGCATTATTTTTCACAAATATAAATCATTAAAATTTCCTTTACTATTTTATATACCCATGCTTTTTAACACAATAGGGAAATATTGAGTTCCTTGATAATTTCCAATTAGTAAATTTAAAAATTATTTTGTCGTGGGGCCAGGGTTCAAACCTGGGGCCTCACACATGCAAGACTAAACTAAAACATCTTACTGGGAAACTCCAAAAATATCATGCTTGGCTCATCCTCATTTACCTGGGTTGGAAACTTCTTGGTAGCTGGTGACTTTCTCTGAGATGATAGTAGTACCTATGAAGACAAGTAGGGAAATACTTCACTCACATTCAGACACACACACACACACACATACACACACAAATTCAATGCCTCATTAACATAACCTGCGGGGGAATTATGTTTCAATAACTATGCATCTGATTAAATGTTCAGTTCAGGGAATTCCAGAGAATCCATGTTGACCAACCTTAAATAAATGCGAAATCTTACAGTATCATGACAGAAACAAAATGTGGTAACAAGCGAAGTCCTAAAACTTCTGCTATGCCATGACACACCTGTTTGTATTCCACTGGTTCCAAAGCTGCAGTCTCTGAGAGTAAATAGTTAAAGACTTGAGCGATTTTAAACAATTACAAAACTTGAACACATGTTGTGCTGTGGTAGTGAGACATTGCAAAAGAAGATGATACTTTGCCTAAAATACTGATAGCCTTTCTTGGTAGCTCTGAAAAACCCCTGTTAGAATTTACAGGAATAAAATGTTAAAACAAGTAAATTTGATTTTTTTAACATTTAGAACTAGTGAAATTTGGAATAAAAATGAAAGAACAACTGAGAAAGAATCAGAGAGAGCGGAAAGAGAGAGATCACAGCCCCTCTTTTTGCTCTTCACATGGACAAACACAAACAAATCTGCTGAAAATATAGAGGGTGAAAAACATCACTCACCAGTGACAATTCCAGCACTGGTGGTGGCTCTGACTTTCAAAGAAGTTGTTCCTTCTAGGAAGAGATGAGAGAAAGTGATACAGAATACAGTATCTTCATAGATACTACTATCATCTCAGAGAAAGTCACCAGCTACCAAGAAGTTTCCAACCCAGGTAAATGGAGATGAGCCAAGCATGATATATGTAAGGACCCTCTTGTAGACATCAGGCCTCTAAAGGTCTTCAATTTCTCTGTACTCACTTGTGTTAGAAATCCCAGGTGCAGTATGGGTACCAGCAGGCACCCCAGTGGTAGCTGAAATCACATAAGGAGGGTGTTTATGAATTTCCTTTTACTTAAACCTAGGATTTGGGCTTAGACTTTATATTGGGGTTTCCATAACAAATTAAAAAGTTGGGTTAGAGAGATAGTATAGAGGGTAAGATGCTTTCTTTGCATGCAACTAACGCCCTTTAAAGTTCCAGCATACATAAGGTCCCCAGAGCACTGCCAGGAGTGACCCCGGAGCATTGCCAGGTGTGGCCCAAAAGTAAACCAAAAAATAGCCCAAATAATTTATATAAGCAACCTTATTACTTTGATAGGTCATGTGTCTTCTATTATGGTATTTTATTACAAATACACAAAACAAAGGGAAATTCTCACAGTGTGAATTGTTAACATCTGTACAAGTTATATTCAAAGAGAGATCTGGTTGAAGTAGAATTTCCCCCTAAGATTTTTATAGCCAATGTAGATCACTTTATTATTATTATTATTAATAATAATAATAATTATTATTATTATTATTATTTATTTGCTTTTTGGGTCACACCCGGAAATGCACAGGGGTTACTACTGGCTCTGCACTCAGGAGTTACTCCGGCGGTGCTCAGGGGACCATATGGGATGCTGGGAATGGAACCCGGATCGGCTGTGTGCAAGGCAAACATCCTACCCGCTGTGCTATCTCTCCAGCCCATTATTATTATTTTTTAATAGTGAATTACCATGAGGTACAGGTACATACTTCCAAACTTTCATGTTTGCATTTCAGTCATACAATGATTGAGTACCCATCCCTCCACCAGTGCCCATTATTTTAAGATAAAAAGAAAAATAATTACTGACCCACTAGTGCTTACCTGTTTTAATTTTACTGTTGGTGATTTCGCTTCCCAAAGCCGTAGTGGTCTCTATGTAAAAGAAACAATGAGGAGGGAAAGTCAGTTCAGAAGTATTTAGGTATGATAGTTACATGATTTCCTGAAGGGTTTATTATTTGTGTAAATGTTAAATCACATTCACTGAAAAAAAATCACAACATCCAGAGCTAGATCAATCATTTCTGCTTTCCAAGGTAGAATTTATGGGCAGTATTTTGTCAATTTCATACCAAATACAATAGCTTAAATGCCAAAAAGGGAAACTATTCTGCTTCTCCTCTTAAAAACTAAAATTCTTTTCATAAACATAATATTCCTGTAATAAGTCCTTCATCTACCTGCTTGAATAATAGATTTCCCTCCAAGAAGAAGCAAAGTCACTATATTAATATTCTCTTGAAAATTTTATTTGGATAAATTATTAGTGCTATAAAATATTTTATGTTCTATAAAAGCTTTTACATGAGAAAAAAACTCTAGTGCTATATATAAAGGTAAAGGTAAAGGCCCTCCCGTTGATCGTCAATTTGCTCGAGCGGGCCCAGTAACATCTCCATTGGAGACTTTGTTGTTACTGTGTCCGGCATATCGAATACTCTCGGTAGCTTGCCGGGCTCTCCGAGAGGGGCGGAGGAATCAAACTCGGGTCGGCCATGTTGGCCGCGTGTAAGGCGAATGCCCTACCCGCAGTGCTATCGCTCCAGCCCTATAGTATCTTTGTTAAGGAGATAAACTTTGGAGTCAGATACCTAAGTTAAAAGCTGCTGTTTGTTTGCTATGACACTAGCCAAATTTATTAACATTTCTGAGACACAGATTTTCTCATCTGTGAAACAATATATTTGCCTCACAGTTTGCATGAGGTATAAAAGAAATTATAAGGATGAGTAGAATGGTACTCTGGTACTTAGTGCTCACATCTGTCTCTTGTTCACATACTGTGATTATTGTGTGAAGTAGAAAGGTTTGGAAGCTTAGGAGGAGAGCGCACCTGTACTTGGTCCACTGTCTGCAGTCTCACTACTTGCAGATGGAGTTGTAGCTTCTAGGAGGCAGGAAAGGCATAAAACCATGTTTTAAGGAGGATTTAAGCATTCTGAGGAAAGTTAAGTTGTACTTTCTCAGTAGCACCTCAGAAATCTTTCTGGGAGAGTGCTCTCCTTTGTGTTGGCTCACCTGTTCTCACACTTCCAGATGCAGTAGCTGCCCTAGTGGTGCCTGAAAACAAGAAAGGAAGGGTCACTTCCTTTATAATCTGGTAGAGCGAAGAACTCTGCTTCTTCTTCTTGGGACTTTTCCAACTGAAGGTAACTTTTTTGCATAGTTTTTCCCATCCCAAATAAAAATTATAAATACCTTAATATAGAAAACCCCTTTTTAGAGACTTACGGCAGAAAGACAAGGGTTACTTACACTCTCCTTGTTCTAGCCTCTCTCCTATACTCACCTAATGTGCTTTCAGTTCTTTCATGAACTGATACTCCAGTGGTAGCTCCTAAGAGGATAATATAGAAAGACATTTGATTATAAATATCAACAAATTATTGGAATAACCACTATTAATTTCAGTCACTTTTGTGTTCAAGAAACAGTCTAATTAGGTTAGACAAATTTTCTCTATCCATTGTGGCTTCTGTTTACCTGAAATGGAACCCTCTGGAACTGTATTTTCTTCAGTTAATGATGTGGTCATGTCTAAAATGAAAATGGAAAACCATTTTTAGATAATTTTCATTTCCAATCTTATTTTCAATGGCCTGCATATGTGAGGTGAGGTTGTATCCTAGAAATGGAAGGATTAGAAAACCAAGTGATAAAGAAAAGTACTGTCTGTTTTAGATAAGAACACCTACAAATCTTCACACTCAAGAAAATATACTAATCTTACTATAAATAAAAGTACCTTATCATTAACCAAAAGCCACAACATGCACATGTACACACAGGTATACACATATATGCAGAATCATACACATGAACACATACAAGGACTTATGTAAGAATGCAGTCTTATACATGCATTAATTCTAAGAATTTCTTTTTCTAGTACCTAGAGTGATTCTACTCACTTCTAGGTAAGATGTGATTCTGAAAGTAAAGGAGAAGAGGCAGATAGTACTATGATTTAAGAATAAGGGGAAAATACTGAGGTTCTAGCAGGATGACCTTATTTTTGTAACCTCATTATCAGAAAGGGCACTTTTTCCCCAGCTTGTTAACCTACCTGTATTAAAACTTCCAGGGGTAATCGTGGTACTTGAGGAGGCAGCAGGGTAACCTGAAATAAGAAAGCAATGGGATCATTATAAGAATTTTATGACTAAGGCTATCTGAGTCTAAAATATGCACACTTCCAAGGTTATATCATTCAGTGGCGCATTGTGGAAGCCACCAAATTTGTTTTAGTTAGTGTAACTTAAAAAAATAATGAACTCCTATTTTCTTACCTGTTACTTCAGGCTGTTTTGGTGGCACTAAAATTTAAAAAGCACAAATATATTTATATGTACACTTTTATTTTCTCTATTAACATTAATTTGTTAGATTATAATCGGGAAAGAATACCAGAGTCCCTTAGGCACTTTTAGTGCTGACACGGAAAAGATAGAAATGCTATTTAAAGGGTCAGGAAGCAGATCCAGGGCTTAAAGAGCTTGCTTTACTTTTACCTACAGCCAACCCTGTTGTGGTCCCTGGCACCACATAGTCCCCCGACCCCCAGCAGTGACTCTCAAGCACAGAGAGAGTACAGGCATAGAGCACCACTAGCTGTGGCCCAACACCTCCCCAACCCTCTTCAAGTCACATTGTTTTTGTTATTTTAATGTTAACTTACCTACTATAAGTTCTGGTGGAATTCTATTATCTGGATCTCATTAAAGAAAGAGAAAATTCACATTTCAATGGTAAAATATACTTGAATTTTATTTTTAAAGTTTACTTTGATGCTTCAACTATTGTGATATAAATATTTTTTGAAATATAAACACATGGCCATTTACTTAGACTTATTTCTTATTAAGTCAGCCTGAGAGCCCATGGAAGAGAAATTGTGAAGTGCTCTGCCAATAAATGATCTATAATTTTCAAATTATCAAACTGAAAGTAAAGCCACTGTCTTTGACCCATGTAATATTGGGGTACACTGAAAATTCCAGTGACCAAACCCAGAGTACATGTCAGGCAGGTAGCCTGTCACTGAACTATCTACTCATTCCCACCTCAAGAAAAATATATACACACACACTTAAATCTTCATTGGCTTCATTTAGTTAAAAACTGAAGGCTGAACTTGTAAAATGAAGAGAAATCACATATTGTGCCCCAAAAGCCACATACTAGTAGACATTATTACTTTATAACTGTGATGTTCAATTCTTAAGAGAGTTGGTTAATCCATTGGTATCAATTAATTCACATTCAAACACAGACTGAATAACTACTGAGTAAGCTTGAATTGTTTTATTAAATTATTTTCTAGTGCCTAGTTAAAAATAAACGTACATAAGAGTATTTATAATAGTAGTTATAATAAAAGTAGCATAAATATTTGCCAGAAAAATATGAACAATATATTACTTAAACTAAGAATGAATCCACAATCACTAAAACTAAGTTCCACACCAAGTAAAGGATGTTTGGAGGACTCACTTGGGATGCGAGATGCGTGCTGAAAGTAAACTATAGACGGAACATGATGGCCACTCAAAACCTCTATTGCAAATTACAACACCCTACCGGAAAGAGTGAGCAAAAGGGAATGCCCTGCCACAGAGGCGGAGTGGGGTGGGGTAGAAGGGGTGGGGGGTGGGAGGGCTACTGAGATCATTGGTGGTGGAGAATGGGCACTGGTGGAGGGATAGATACCCGATCATTGTATAACTGAAACCCAAGCATGCAAGTTTGTAAGTCTACAACTATACCTCATGGTGTTTCACTAATAAAATAAATAAATAAAATAAAACCGAAGTTCCATTAGATAACATGTTATTTGATAAATTTATGTCTCATGTACTGTGCTGCTAATATACTATCTCAGAAATTTAAATAATAGAGTCTGAAATAAATGCTTTAATCCATTTATGCAAGATTGTGGGGGGAAATCACTCTAGAGATTTTATGGCAGATTGAAATAACTGTGAAAAAATAGTGGTAACGCCTTTACTTACAAAATTATAGTATTATATTTCTATTTTGTTTAATTGTTCATCCATTATTGTTAATCATCTTACTACCATTTTAAATTGGCCAATGCACCCGAGACCCACTAAGCTGCATGTGACCACCCCTGATTACTCACCACTTATTCCTGGCTCTCTGGCAGGTGTTGAGCTGAGAATGGCTTGTGTGGGACCTGAGATGACAAGTGGAAAAGGTATGAGTTACGTTCTTTTACTGGGATAACGCTCCTACTGACACCACACACCATTTACTGGTTGTTGATCGACGTTACTGTTTTGAGTCTGGGAGCTGTAACTCCAGTACCTGGTCTGAAAGCCATGCTTGCACTTCCAGATCCTGTGGAGGTTCCATCAGACAACCCAGTTGTATCTATATTGAAAACTGTCACTGTCACTGTCACTCCCGCTGTTTATCGATTTGCTTGAGTGAGCCCAGTAATGTCTTCATTGTGACACATGTTACTGTGTTTGGCATATTGAATACGTCATGGGTAGCTTGCCAGGCTTTGCCATGCGGGCGAGATACTCTCGGTAGCTTGCCAGGCTCTCCAAGAGGGGCGGAAGAATCGAACCTGGGTCAGTCAGGTCAGCTGCATGCAAGGCAAATGCCCTACCCATATTGAAAACAATAAAAATAATTCCAAGCAGCTGTAATTTATTTGGATTGCTCCTTGACATTTAAAAGTTGCCTGATTAAAAACCTGAACCAGTGATCTTACCACAACTTGTTGCTCTTTTGACATCCCTCTTGCATTGAGCAATTACTGTGATTAGTGATTACTGGATGTGTCAAAGCCTGGGAAATTACCTTTAACTAAATCCCCTTTCAAATTATTGACAAATTCCTCTGACAGTTTCCCAGGAGAATGCTTTGAATATTTTTGTTGCTTTCTGCCTGCCACCCTGGTTTATTTGGAAGTTTAGAACCTAACCATTTTCTGCCACCTGGAATAAGTCTCTAGAAGTCCCTCTGATTCCATTCTTGCTTCAGCAGCCCTTTAAGCAATCTTACAGATCATTAAAAACAAAAGCTGATCTTGTCACTGCTCTGTTTCACACCTCTGGATACCTTATATCCATCCTCACTTTTCAGAACAAGCCTAAAAGCCCCCACTTGAACTAAGCTCTGCCTGTTCCTTTCCCTCCTGCTTTTCCAGGGATATTTTCTTCCATGTCCTGAAGCACCAGGAGCACTGCCTCAACAGCTGGATTCCTACAGCTCTGACAAAACAAGACTCTAGGACATTCACCTGGTCCTGTCTTCCACATTCTCTCTGCTTTTTCCTTTCCAATTGACCAAAGCCTCCTTATTCTTGGGACAGCAGATGGAGGGTTACTTCCTTAATACTTTCACCTTGTTCTTAGTACTCAACTGCCCTTGAGGGACTTTTTCACCCACAAGTTCTCAAGGGCAAGGCCTTGTTCGTCTTTTCCATCTCTGGACCAACGTGCCTGTCATGTACTGGGCACACAGTGGCAGTTATGAAAGATAATTAAATAAACAGATATTATTAAGATGGTCGTAAAATTTGGGACTATATTACCAGAGAAAGTTTAAATTTTTGTTTCAATATATAAACTCAGGTATATTAATACTTCTGTTTATCTAATATTGTCTGAGAGGCTGACTTTGGTGTACCTGAAGCTCAGCTGGGATTTTCCTGGCATGGCTGATATACATGCAAAACAAGCCAGTGAGCCATAACCCATGGACCCCACCAACCCCTATTCCTTTCCCAGCGCCCACTTTAAAGTTTCTAAAGCAAACGGTGAGTCAAAGATCAAAGCAGCATCATGAGAGTTCGCAGCAGCTAAGGACCATGAGAGCTTGTGGTAGCTGAATCTTTGATCCAAATGGTAGTTTTGATTTTAGTGAGAAGTGTCAGTTGTTATCACATGCTTACCTGATTTTCTAGGAGTTGTAGCTCCAAAAATTGGATCTTCAGGGGTACTGCCCTTTATATCTTCAGCAGATGGCATGCCAGTCGTGCCTAATTTTTTAAGCAGAAAAACTGAAATTAGCAATGATTCAATCATGTTACCATAGTGTTATATACAATTCATTATATTATAAAAAGTAGAAAATGACAATGGATCGGCAATAATTTTTTATATTTATGATTACCAAGTTATAGTAATACTCAACATGGCTTTCTCATACATCAGCAGTCTTGGCTTGATTTATAATTCCTTTTTGCCCTCACATGTCAGCATCCATTAGATCATTCAGAAACCCTGAGCCACAAGTGAGCCACATTCTGAGCTAAGAGATTTCTTTTTATTTATTTATTTATTTATTTTTTATTAGGGAGACACCATGAGGTATAGTTGTAGACTTACAGAATTTGTGCTTGGGTTTCAATTATACAATGAGCTAAGAGATTTCTTTTTCATGTGACTGATGTCCAGAGGTAGTTCTCCGTTATTTGTGCTTTCACCTGATACAATGTTTCTCTCTGGTTCTTTAGTTATGACAATTGAATTGATCCTTAGTATCTCTCTCATTTATTTTTGTTTTGGGGTAATGCCTGGTCATTTTGGGAGGTGGCACTAGTGGTGCTCAAGCAACCATGCCGAGCAGGAGTAGAACCGAGGTCTCCAACATTTAGTACACGCACTCCAGCCCATTAGGCCCTCTGGCCCAACTGATGACTATCTCCACAAGGTTTACTTCAATTAAGAACAACTTAATAACACTAACTTTAGTAAACTTCAATTTTACATGTTATAATAAATCTATGGGCAGGAGAGATAGCGTAGTGGCTAGGGCGTTTGCCTTGCAGACAGTCAAGCCGGGTTCACTTCCTCCGCCACTCTCAGAGAGTATTCCACCAACAAGGCAAAGCCTGGCAAGCAACCTGTGATGTATTCGATAAGCCAAAAACAGTAACAACAAGTTTCACAATGGAGATATTACTGGTGCCTGCTCGAGCAAATCGATGAACAACAGGAGGACAGTGCTACAGTGCTATCATAAATCTATAGCATATCTTAAACCTTTCCTCCAAACTTGTCTTTGGTTAAACTAACACAAACTCCTATAATGTATTTGGTCTAATCGCATTTGTGTTGCTGCACTGCTAAGCACCCAAAGGTTCTGCATATTGTTCCCAACAGAGGTGGCTCCAGACTCTGATGCTTCTGATAAATTTTTCCTACTTGAACATGAGGTGAATCTACTGACCCCCTAATTGCATGTGATCAAATAAAATAAAAATAGCAATGATAAAACCTAAATTTGTTAAGACTGAGGAATCAATTTTAAATACTAATGCTCCTCAAAGCTTTCATGTTTATTCACACAAAAATAAGCATGTTAAGAAGTAACATTAGTTTGTCCTTTTCATCCCTTCAGGGAGCTTAGGTTTATTGAGTTACTTCCACCACAGTGCTCCTGAGGCATACCTAATTCCATCAGGTGTTTCCAATCCTCTGTTTATCTTTAACCTCTCCTTTGTGCTCCTCTTCCCCATTTGTTATCCCCAAATCAAACCCTGTATCCTGCAAGGTCAAATTCTTTTGAGGGATCTGGATTTTGTATATGTAAGTGAAATATTGCTTTTCTCTTTCTTTTATGTCCTTTGCATAGTTTTAGTGCAATGTCCCTTTTCTATAGACATGGAAGACAGTTAACATTACACTTTTGTAACTTGGGGGGTTAATTCACTCTGAATAACATTTACTCCTTGGAATCTGTCGTGTTTGACTTAAGCCTCAGTTGCCCTTAGTTTCTAATACCCCAAAAGGGTGGGTGGTCCTAGTGAGAGACAAATAGAAACCCAGGACAAGCTGTTAGCTACCCTGGCATTGAAAAGGGACAGGCTAAGAGCCAAAAGAAGTATAAGTTAAGAGTAGAGTCATGAAACAAGCTAAAATGACGCAAAAAAGAAGTGACTGAATTAGGACCTGAATAAGTGACTAATATCTAATTAGGACTGAATTAAATATGTAAATGTTATCTAATTAGGACTGAATTCTATATGTAATATATATCATATATCTTATATATCTATATCGCATATATATACATATAAGTTTACCAGGAAGAGCTATCCTTTATGCTTAATATATCTCTTACTGTGTCCATATAAAATGACTAGAAATATTATTAAGAAGTAAATTTTAGATGACTATTTAAATGGATTACTAGCTAAGAAAAGAAAAAGCAATATGACCTTAGATGGAATTCTACCCTTAGATAAATTTCCTACAGGGATCTAGAGTTCTGAGCACCCAATGAGGTTCTGTCCTTCTGTAAATTTTCCTCTAGCCTTTCCTGAAAGAAAGGCTTCACATCTGTCCATTGTTTGTGGTGATGTTTCACTGAATGTGTAATTGTTATATGTAATTGCTACTCAAAATCCTTCATGATTTCTATATAACTAATGATGAGAGATTTGAATAAATGGAGACTGATTGCCAACCAGCCTCGTGGGCCCCATTCCTTCATTTGTCCACAACCATCAGCAGGTCAGGGGGATGGTGATTTGGTCCCAAACATACCAGGGGACTACTGTGGGGTCACTGCATTCGGGACAATGACCCCACCAGAACAGTGATAATATACCCAAATCTATATTTACATAACAATTTACCTTCAGGTGCTGTCAGCTCATATCTGGGTTCCCCAGTCACTCTTCCAGATTCCGTGATTAACCCTGTTGAAGAACCAACTGTTCCCGATAATCCAAGTGATGGTCGACTTGTTGCTGATCCTTCAATAGATGATATAGTGGTCTCTGACTCTTTAGCAGATGGTCTAGTGGTCCCCATACCAATAACATAAGGTCCAGTAGTCTTTGGTTCTTTAGATGATGGGTTACTTGTGCCCAATTCTATAGATGATGAGCCAGTGGTTGCTAAACCTACAGAGGACTCAGTTGACCGTTTAGAGATTTGTCCAGTGGTTCCTGTGCCTTCACTGTTTGACCCTGTTGTCCCTGATACTACAACATATGACTCAGTTGTTTTTGACTCTTGGTAACGCGACCCAGTTGTTGCTGATTTTAAAACAGATGATTCAGTGGTACTTGAAAGTCTAGATGATGATTGAGTTATATCGGATATTTCAAATAATGGTCTAGTGGTCTCTGATCCTGAAGTCATGGGGTCAGTTGTTCTAGATGCCTTGGAAGATTCGACAGTGCTGTCAGGACCAACAACATTTGATCTTGTTGATTTTGATCCATCCATTGACGGTCCTGTTGTGGGAGATCCTCCAACTAGTGGCGTGGTTGTTTCTGCTTCTTGAGATGATGACCCAGCTGTTGCTGATCCAACCACAGAAGACTCAGTAGTCTCTGAACCTCTGGAGATTGACCCGGATGTCCATGATCCTTTAGATGATTCTCTTGTGGTTCCTGTCCCTGCAGCATTGGGTATTGTGGTCCGTGATCCTGGCACTGAAGTTCCTGTTGTAGCAGATCCTCCAACTAGTGGCCATTTTGTCGTTGATTCTTGACCTGATGATCCAGTTGTTGCTGACCCACTAACAGAAGATTCAGTAGTCTCTGAAACTCTAGAGAGGGAACCAGTTGTCCATGATGCCTTAGAAGATTCTCTTGTGGTTCCCGTGCCTGCAGCATTTGCTCTTGTTGTCTGTGATCCTGGCATTGAAGAACCAGTTGTAGCAGATCCTCCAACTAGTGACCCTGATGTTTCTGCTTCTTGAGGTGATGATCTAGTTGTTACTGATCCACTCACAGAAGACTCAGCAATCTCTGAAGCTCTAGAGACTGAACTGGTCGTCCATGATCCTTTAGATGATTCTCTTGTGGATTGTGTACCTGCAGCACTTGCTCTTGTTGTACGTGATCCTGGCATTGAAGATCCTGTTGTAGCAGATCCTCCAACTAGTGACCCTGTTGTTTCTGCTTCTTGAGGTGATGATCCAGTTGTTGCTGATCCAACCACTGAAGACTCAGCAGTCTCTGAACCTCTAGAGACTGAACCGGTTGTCCATGATCCTTTAGATGATTCTCTTGTGGTTCCGGTACCTGCAGCATTTGCTCTTGTTGTCCGTGATCCTGGCATTGAAGATCCAGTTGTAGCAGATCCTCTAACTAGTGACCATGTTGTTTCTGCTTCTTGAGGTGATGATCCAGTTGTTTCAGATCCGACCACAGAAGACTCAGTAGTCTCTGAACGTCTAGAGACTGAACCAGTTGTCCATGATCCTTTAGATGATTCTCTTGTGGATTGTGTACCTGCAGGATTTACTCTTGTTGTCCTTGATCCTGACATTGAAGATCCAGTTGTAGCAGATCCTGCAACTAGTGACCCTGTTGTCTCTGCTTCTTGAGGTGATGATGCAGTTGTTGGTGATCCACCCACAGAAGACTCAGCAGTCTCTGAACCTTTAGAGACTGAACCGGTTGTCCATGATCCCTTAGATGATTCTCTTGTGGTTCCTGTGCCTGCAGCATTTGATCTTGTTGTACGTGATCCTGGCATTGAAGATCCTGTTGTAGCAGATCCTCCAACTAGTGACCCTGTTGTTTCTGCTTCTTGAGGTGATGATCCAGTTGTTGCTGATCCAACCACTGAAGACTCAGTAGTCTCTGAACCTCTAGAGACTGAACCGGTTGTCCATGATCCTTTAGATGATTCTCTTGTGGTTCCGGTACCTGCAGCATTTGCTCTTGTTGTCCGTGATCCTGGCATTGAAGATCCAGTTGTAGCAGATCCTGCAACTAGTGACCCTGTTGTCTCTGCTTCTTGAGGTGATGATCCAGTTGTTGCTGATCCAACCACTGAAGACTCAGTAGTCTCTGAGCCTCTAGAGAGAGATCGTGTCGTCCATGATCCCTTAGATGATTCTCTTGTGGTTCCAGTGCCTGCAGCATTTGGTCTTGTTGTACGTGATCCTGGCATTGAAGATCCAGTTGTAGCAGATCCTCCAACTAGTGACCCTGTTGTTTCTGCTTCTTGAGGTGATGATCCAGTTGTTGCTGATCCAACCACTGAAGACTCAGTAGTCTCTGAACCTCTAGAGACTGAACCGGTTGTCCATGATCCTTTAGATGATTCTCTTGTGGTTCCGGTACCTGCAGCTTTTGCTCTTGTTGTCCGTGATCCTGCCATTGAAGATCCAGTTGTAGCAGATCCTGCAACTAGTGACCCTGTTGTCTCTGCTTCTTGAGGTGATGATCCAGTTGTTGGTGATCCACCCACAGAAGACTCAGCAGTCTCTGAACCTCTGGAGACTGAACCAGTTGTCCATGATCCCTTAGATGATTCTCTTGTGGTTCCTGTGCCTGCAGTGTTTGGTCTTGTTGTACGTGATCCTGGCATTGAAGATCCAGTTGTAGCAGATCCTCCAACTAGAGACCCTGTTGTTTCTGCTTCTAGAGGTGATGATCCAGTTGTTTCAGATCTGACAACAGAAGACTCAGTAGTCTCTGAACCTTTAGAGACTGAACCGGTTGTCCATGATCCCTTAGATGATTCTCTTGTGGTTCCAGTACCTGCAGCATTTGCTCTTGTTGTCCGTGATCCTGGCATTGAAGATCCAGTTGTAGCAGATCCTGCAACTAGTGACCCTGTTGTCTCTGCTTCTTGAGGTGATGATCCAGTTGTTGCTGATCCAACCACTGAAGACTCAGTAGTCTCTGAGCCTCTAGAGAGAGATCGTGTCGTCCATGATCCCTTAGATGATTCTCTTGTGGTTCCAGTGCCTGCAGCATTTGGTCTTGTTGTACGTGATCCTGGCATTGAAGATCCAGTTGTAGCAGATCCTCCAACTAGTGACCCTGTTGTTTCTGCTTCTTGAGGTGATGATCCAGTTGTTGCTGATCCAACCACTGAAGACTCAGTAGTCTCTGAACCTCTAGAGACTGAACCGGTTGTCCATGATCCTTTAGATGATTCTCTTGTGGTTCCGGTACCTGCAGCATTTGCTCTTGTTGTCCGTGATCCTGCCATTGAAGATCCAGTTGTAGCAGATCCTGCAACTAGTGACCCAGTTGTCTCTGCTTCTTGAGGTGATGATCCAGTTGTTGGTGATCCACCCACAGAAGACTCAGCAGTCTCTGAACCTCTGGAGACTGAACCAGTTGTCCATGATCCCTTAGATGATTCTCTTGTGGTTCCTGTGCCTGCAGTGTTTGGTCTTGTTGTACGTGATCCTGGCATTGAAGATCCAGTTGTAGCAGATCCTCCAACGAGTGACCTTGTTGTTTCTGCTTCTTGAGGTGATGATCCAGTTGTTGCTGATCCAACCACTGAAGACTCAGTAGTCTCTGAGCCTCTAGAGAGAGATCGTGTCGTCCATGATCCCTTAGATGATTCTCTTGTGGTTCCAGTGCCTGCAGCATTTGGTCTTGTTGTACGTGATCCTGGCATTGAAGATCCTGTTGTAACAGATCCTCCAACAAGTGAACCTGTTGTTTCTGCTTCTTGAGGTGATGAACGAGTTGTTGCTGATCTACTCACAGAAGACTCAGCAGTCTCTGAACCTCTAGAGACTGAACCGGTTGTCCATGATCCTTTAGATGATTCTCTTGTGTATTGTGTACCTACAGAATTTGCTCTTGTTGTCCTTGATCCTGACATTAAAGATCCAGTGGTAGCAGATCCTGCAACTAGTGACCCTGTTGTCTCTGCTTCTTGAGGTGATGATCCAGTTGTTGCTGATCCACCCACAGAAGACTCAGCAGTCTCTGAACCTCTGGAGACTGAACCAGTTGTCCATGATCCCTTAGATGATTCTCTTGTGGTTCCAGTACCTGCAGCATTTGGTCTTGTTGTCCGTGATCCTGCCATTGAAGATCCTGTTGCAGCAGATCCTCCAACTAGTGACCCAGTTGTTTCTGCTTCTTCAGGTGATGATCCAGTTGTTGCTGATCCAACTACAGAAGACTCAGTAGTCTCTGAACGTCTAGAAACTGAACCAGTTGTCCATGATCCCTTAGATGATTCTCTTGTGGTTCCTGTGCCTGCAGTGTTTGGTCTTGTTGTACGTGATCCTGGCATTGAAGATCCAGTTGTAGCAGATCCTTCAACTAGTGACCCTGTTGTCTCTGCTTCTTGAGGTGATGAACCAGTTGTTGGTGATCCACCCACAGAAGACTCAGCAGTCTCTGAACCTCTAGAGACTGAACCGGTTGTCCATGATCCTTTAGATGATTCTCTTGTGGATTGTGTACCTGCAGCACTTGCTCTTGTTGTACGTGATCCTGGCATTGAAGATCCTGTTGTAGCAGATCCTCCAACTAGTGACCCTGTTGTTTCTGCTTCTTGAGGTGATGATCCAGTTGTTGCTGATCCAACCACTGAAGACTCAGTAGTCTCTGAACCTCTAGAGACTGAACCGGTTGTCCATGATCCTTTAGATGATTCTCTTGTGGTTCCGGTACCTGCAGCATTTGCTCTTGTTGTCCGTGATCCTGGCATTGAAGATCCAGTTGTATCAGATCCTCTAACTAGTGACCCTGTTGTTTCTGCTTCGTGAGGTGATGATCCAGTTGTTTCAGATCCGACCACAGAAGACTCAGTAGTCTCTGAACGTCTAGAGACTGAACCAGTTGTCCATGATACTTTAGATGATTCTCTTGTGGATTGTGTACCTGCAGCACTTGCTCTTGTTGTACGTGATCCTGGCATTGAAGATCCTGTTGTAGCAGATCCTCCAACTAGTGACCCTGTTGTTTCTGCTTCTTGAGGTGATGATCCAGTTGTTGCTGATCCAACCACTGAAGACTCAGTAGTCTCTGAACCTCTAGAGACTGAACCGGTTGTCCATGATCCCTTAGATGATTCTCTTGTGGTTCCAGTGCCTGCAGCATTTGGTCTTGTTGTACGTGATCCTGGCATTGAAGATCCAGTTGTAGCAGATCCTCCAACTAGTGACCCTGTTGTTTCTGCTTCTTGAGGTGATGATCCAGTTGTTGCTGATCCAACCACTGAAGACTCAGTAGTCTCTGAACCTCTAGAGACTGAACCGGTTGTCCATGATCCTTTAGATGATTCTCTTGTGGTTCCGGTACCTGCAGCATTTGCTCTTGTTGTCCGTGATCCTGCCATTGAAGATCCAGTTGTAGCAGATCCTGCAACTAGTGACCCTGTTGTCTCTGCTTCTTGAGGTGATGATCCAGTTGTTGGTGATCCACCCACAGAAGACTCAGCAGTCTCTGAACCTCTGGAGACTGAACCAGTTGTCCATGATCCCTTAGATGATTCTTTTGTGGTTCCTGTGCCTGCAGTGTTTGGTCTTGTTGTACGTGATCCTGGCATTGAAGATCCAGTTGTAGCAGATCCTCCAACGAGTGACCTTGTTGTTTCTGCTTCTTGAGGTGATGATCCAGTTGTTGCTGATCCAACCACTGAAGACTCAGTAGTCTCTGAGCCTCTAGAGAGAGATCGTGTCGTCCATGATCCCTTAGATGATTCTCTTGTGGTTCCAGTGCCTGCAGCATTTGGTCTTGTTGTACGTGATCCTGGCATTGAAGATCCTGTTGTAACAGATCCTCCAACAAGTGAACCTGTTGTTTCTGCTTCTTGAGGTGATGAACGAGTTGTTGCTGATCTACTCACAGAAGACTCAGCAGTCTCTGAACCTCTAGAGACTGAACCGGTTGTCCATGATCCTTTAGATGATTCTCTTGTGGTTCCGGTACCTGCAGCATTTGCTCTTGTTGTCCGTGATCCTGGCATTGAAGATCCAGTTGTAGCAGATCCTCTAACTAGTGACCCTGTTGTTTCTGCTTCTTGAGGTGATGATCCAGTTGTTGCTGATCCAACCACAGAAGATTCAGTAGTCTCTGAGCCTCTAGAGAGAGATCCTGTAGTCCATGACCCCTTGGATGATTCTCTTGTGGTACCTGCAGCATTTGCTCTTGTTGTACGTGATCCTGCCATTGAAGATCCAGTTGTAGCAGATCCTCCAACTAGTGACCCTGTTGTTTCTGCTTCTTGAGGTGACGATCCAGTTGTTTCAGATCTGACAACAGAAGACTCAGTAGTCTCTGAACCTCTAGAGACTGAACCGGTTGTCCATGATCCCTTAGATGATTCTCTTGTGGTTCTGGTACCTGCAGCATTTGCTCTTGTTGTACGTGATCCTGGCATTGAAGATCCAGTTGTAGCAGATCCTCCAACTAGTGACCTTGTTGTTTCTGCTTCTTGAGGTGACGATCCAGTTGTTGCTGATCCAACTACTGAAGACTCAGTAGTCTCTGAAACTCTAGAGACTGAATCGGTTGTCCATGACCCTTTAGGTGATTCTCTTGTGGCTCCTGTACCTGCAGCAATTGGTCTTGTTGTCCTTGATCCTTGCATTGAATTTCCTGTTGTAGCAGATCCTTCAACTAGTGGCCCTCTTGTTTCTGCTTCTTGAGGTGATGATCCAGTTGTTGCTGATCCAACTACAGAAAACTCAGTAGTCTCTGAAGCTCTAGAGAGTGAACTGGTTGTCCATGATCCTTTAGATGATTCTCTTGTGGTTCCTGTACCTGCGGCATTTGATACTGTTGTCCTTGATCCTTGCATTGAATTTCCTGTTGTAGCAGATCCTCCAACTAGTGGCCCTTCTTTCTCTGCTTCTTCAGGTGATGATCTAGTTGTCACTAATCTAACTTCAGAAGACTCGGTAGTCTCTGAAACTCTAGAGAGTGAGCCTGTTGTCCATGTTCCTTTAGATGATTCTCTTGTGGTTCCAGTACCTGCAGCATTTGGTCTTGTTGCCCGTGATCCTTCCATTGAAGATCCTGTTGTAGCATATTCTCCAGTAGCTAATTCTGTTGTTTCTGATTCTTGAGGTGATGATACTGTTGTCCTTGATCCTACAACAGATGGCCCACTGGTATCTGAGTCTTTAGATGATATTCTTGTTGTCCATGATTCTTTAGCTGATTTTCCAGTTGTCCCTGTACCTACCGCAGTTGGTTCGGTTGTCCTTGTCTCTTTTATTGAAGACGTAGTTGTGTCATAGCCTTCATTTGATGGTCTTGTTGTCTCAGATTCTTGATCTGAGATTCCTATTGTTGTTGAACCTACAGTGGATGACTTGGTGCTCACTGAACCGATAGATTTTGCTCCTGTTGTCCATGATCCTTTAGATGATGACACACCGGTCTTTGATTCTACAGAATATGGTTCAGTTGTTCCTATTACAGATCTTCCAATTGAATATTCAGTTGCTGCTGGTCCAATTGTGTCAGAACCTATATCAAATGATGTAGTGGTCTCTGAACTTCTTGATGTTGATTCAGGATTCTTTCCATCTTTGTAAAATGGATCAGTGGTCTCTGATCCTTCACCAAACTCAGAGGTACTTGATTCTTTGGATGACTGTCCTGTTGTCACTGTACCTTCAGCAGTTAATCCTATTGTTCTTGATCCTATATATGATTCCACAGTGGTAGTAGATCCTACAAAAGATGGTCGTGTTGTCTTTGATTTGAGGGTTGATGATTCAGTGTTTCCTGATCCTACAGAAGATGATCCAGTTGTACCTGATCCTTTTGATGATGGTCCAGTGGTTCCTGCAGATTGAATATTTTCCCCAGTTGTGTCAACTTCTATAACTGATGGTTCAGTTATCTTGGATTCTTTATCTGATGGTGTAATTGTGCCAGATACAACAGTGTTTCCTGACCCTTTAGATGGTAGCCCTGTTGTTTCTGATTCCAAAATAGACTGCCCAGTTGTCTTCAGTTCTTTGGTTGATGGTCTTATTGTGTCAGATTCTACCACAGAAGGTCTAGTGGTGTCATCAGTAGCCCCTGATTCTTCAGTTGATGATCCGGTGGTACCTGTCAAAACAAGGAGTTAAAATACAATCTTGTTTAAATATCTCTGTCTTTGTTAGCCTTCTGCCTAGCCTACCTTTTCACCCTGTGTATGTGGGGTTTTTTTTAATGTCTTTAGTCAATTCTTTTTTGCAGCCAGCCTGGCAAGCTACCTGTGATGTATTCAATATGCCAAACACAGTAACAATGAAGTCTCCAATGGAGACGTTACTGGGCCTGCTCAAGCAAATCAATGAACAACGGGAGGACAGTGACAGGACAGTGATATTGATATATATACATGTATATATATATATATATATATATTAAGGGCTGGAGCAATAGCACAGTGGTAGGGCGTTTGCCTTGCATGCAGCCAACATGGCCAACCCGAGTTTGATTCCTCCGCCCCTCTCGGAGAGCCTGGCAAGCTACCGAGAGTATCTCGCCTGCACGGCAGAGCCTGGCAAGCCACCCGTGATGTATTCAATATGCCAGACACAGTAACAACAAAGTCTCCAATGGAGACGTTACTGGGCCCACTCAAGCTCGAGCAAAATCGATTTGCTCAATTATAAAATCGAGCAAATCGATTTTATATAAACCATAAGCTGACTCTACTTCAAATTCAACTCTACAGCCTTAGAAATTCTAGAAAGAGATGTCGGAGACTGAAGTATAAATCACCTCTGCACCAATGTTAGAGAACTGCTATTATCCACTGTAGGATAACACTGTTCTATCCTTCCTGCATAACCTCAGGAATAGTTGATAGTTTATTGGACAGAGGAAAAGAAAAAAACACCTTAAGAGGTATTTTGCCCTTGAGCAGTCAGGAAGGGCTTTCTTATGTTGATTTGGCTACCTGACTGGGTGGAGTGTCAGCCCAGACTAGAAGGGAGCTGGAGAAGGAGAGAGCAGGGCTGAAAGATGGACTACTGAGAGACTAGCAAGGGGAACATGTGCTTGAGAGAACCTAGGCCCTCCACAACATAAGTTCTTCTATGGGATAAACTTCCTTGTAATAAACTGCCACTAAGATCAACCGGCCTGGCCCTCATCTCTTCCTTCATCTGCCCTTGGCCAACAGCCGTCCCGATGCAGGCCACACACAGCGGCTCTAGGGCACTGAACGCGGGCGGTGAGATAGAGCCGTCCAGAGAGCCCTCGAACACACAACCTTCTGCGTGCATAGTTTTTTACAATCCACCCCATGCATTCCAGGATATACATGGCAAGAATTGGTATTTGTTTCATGAATAAAATATTACTGACATTCTTTACATATAGGTGATTTTGATTAAAACAAACAAGACCAATATTTGTTTGAGGAGAGGTAGAAATGGAATAGTGAGGAGCAGAATGTAACCTCTAAATTGTAATGATTTAGTCATATCTGTAACATATTCAGAGCCTGAAATGCAGCAGGCATTTAGAAACATAAATTCTTTCGAATGGATGTTTTTCTGTTTTTCTGAAGTCATCCAAAAGAGAAATCACTGGGTCATATGGAATTTTATCGAGTACCCTCCACACTGTTTATTCAGTATCCTCCATACTACTTTCCACGGGCACTGGACCAAACAGCAATACAAACAGCAGTGGATGAGGGTTCTTTTATTCACCACATTCCTGACAACAAAATTTTCCAGGTATTTTTTGATATGCGCTATTCTCACTGTTGTAAGATATTTCATTGTCATCTTGATTTGGATTTCCCTAATATTTAGTGACAGGCTTTTTTTTTTCATGCACTTTCTCTTCCCCAGAGAAGTATCTTCATTTTCTCTCCCCATTTTTGAATAGTTTTGTAGATTTTTTTCTTAATATATGTGAGTACTTTATATATCCTGGATATCAGCCCTTTATCTGATAAATATAAGCATACCATTATTCATTGCAGCATTCAGTATTAATAGCTAAGATTTGGAATCAACCTGGTGCACAATGGCAGATGAACAAATTATGAAGATGCGATAGTGATATGTATGTACACACACACACACACAATGGAATACTATACAGCTAAAAGGAATGATGAAATCATGCAATTCATGAACATGGATGGAACTGGAAGACATCATATAAAGTAAAGTAAGCCAGAAGAAGGAGTACACAGAGAATTATATTACAGAATTACATGTTACATTTAGAATAACTGGGTAAAGATGTAAAAGGGAGTACCAAATGGGGGGTATTGGGAGGATTCCCCCAGGATGGAAGAAGCTTGCTGAAAGTAGACTCTAGACCAAACATGATTGCCACTCTATGTCTCTTTTGCAGGCCACAGCACCCAAAAGGAGAGAGAGAGAGAGAGAGAGAGAGAGAGAGAGAGAGAGAGAGAGAGAGAGAGAACAAAATGGAATGCCCTGCCACAGAGGCAGGGTGGGATGTGGGGGATGAGGGGGGTGGGAGGGATACTGGGATTAGTGTAGGTGGAGAATAGGCACTGGTGGAGGGATGGGCACTCGATCATTGTACAACGGAAACCCAAGCACAAAAATTTGTAAGTCTACAACTGTACCTCATAGTGTTTCACTAATAAAAAAATAAAATAAAATACATGCTGGGGTGGGATGAAACTACCCTTAAGGGAAAAAATATAGAATAACTGGGTAAGTGAATGCAATATTTTAAATGATTGGGGCTGCCCAGATCAACCTTATCCCTGGAGTAGAGGGCAGAGAAGGAAAGAAAGAGTGAAGGTGATGGATAGAAGGGACAGATAAGAAGAAATGGGGGCTGTGTCCGGGGATTCGGGTTGGTACAAAGGTGGTGTTAAGGAATAATAGAGGCAAATAACCAAATAACCAAACAGAGTCAACAATACTGAAATCAAGAGACCCAAACTTCAACACTGAACTTAGATAGATGCCTCTCAAGAGGGCAGGCGGGAGGGGAATGGGGAGAAGGGGGTGCAAGGTATGGGAGGGAGCCTGGGAACACTGGTGGAGGGAAGTTGACACTGATGGTGGAATTGGTACTGCAGTATTGTATGTCTAAATCTCAACTGAGAATAACTGTAAATCATGGTGCTTTAATAAAATCAAAATGTAAAAAAAAATAAGCAAAAACAAAACATAATAAATTGTTAGTTGGGTACTAACTGTGAAATAGTGTCATTTATCAAGACTTATTATTACACTTTTTAAAATAACCTACATAAAATATTTTTAAATCAAGAAATATTTTAAGGTAAGTAAAAGAAACACAAAAAATATCACCCATGGACTAGTAAAAAGTCCTGTGCCTGTTTAAAAGAAGTGACTTTTCATGACAACAAGGTGTGTATGTAGATGTATCTAAAACTAATCAGAATGGAGGGATGTGAAATAATAGTGACATATTTATTAGTAGTTCAGTTTTGGGAGATTCTTTCTGGCATGTTTGACTAGGGTATAAAATGGAGAGGGTAGAAGTATTAGAGAATAGTTCTTAACCGTGAAGAATCCATGCTCAGTGCCTAATAGACTTAAGTAATATGAGGGGCTTTTAACTCAGGAAGGGAATGTATCATTTTATTTTTCCATGAGTGTCTAGGAGATGCTTATGCTGTTTGTGTGGTTTGGATATCAGTGCAGAGGAAGATAAGCTGGGGAGAGAAGGTGAGAAATGCTTAACCCCTGAACAAAAGCAAAGGCAGCACTGAGAAGAGGATATTTCAAAGGTACTTCAACCCACATAACTAGCAGGGAAGAAGTCAGATGTTTGCTTTAATAAAACTAATTTAAGCCTGAACTTAAAGAATGGTCATTTTCTATTCATCAAACCAAGAACCGCTGAAATTTAGTCATTGATGCACAAAGCATATCTATTCTCCTAACTTTTCTGTTTAGGGCCAAGGACAGGCTCCCTCAGGGAATGCCTAATAGGCATTATGATTATTACGAATTAAAGGGACTGAAAGATATGATGCAAGAACAGAAGAATGAAATTTTGCCTACAAAACTTCCTATAAACTCAGGTTTCTACGATGTTAGCCTGTAGAAACAAACCCAGAAATATTCATTTCTAAACCGTATTCAAATCTAAGACTTTTTTCATCTTGCTTTTTTCTCTCAAAATGATTACCTCCTTTCTAATAACTATGTTCATATGCTTTATAACAGATCACAGGTGTTATAGCTTAAGAACTTTGATGTGCATGAAGCGATGTTTGTCTTTTCCCTTCTCATCTTTCTTGCTACTAGGCCAGTCAAAGAGGGGGAACAAGGTAAGAGGAAGATTACCTCACACATTTAAATTCTCCTTTGATCTGGTTTATGCTCTAATGCACATAGCAGAGAACCACTGAACTATTACAGAGGAGACTAAGGATTCTGGGTTCAAGTCCTGCCTTACCAGTTTAGAGACCTTTAGTTATTTTCTCCCTCAAGGGAAATCAAGAAAACTAAGTACATGCTAGTGTCAGTTACCCTGAACATTATATATTTAAACATAATTTAGAAATTTTACTGTACCATAGGAGTAGACATCTAAACTTCTATTAATAGTAGATACTGAACTTCCTGCCAAAGCCGTCAAGGTTACTTGGCACCAACACTGGAATCACTATCTTACCTTGCATCCAGCACACTTTCTGCTCTCTGGAATGACAATTACTCAAGTGATAATGTCTAGAAGGGGGAATTTGGCACTTCCAAGTCACCTACTCTCAAGCCTGTGTCAACTGTGCTCCCAACCTCAACCATTTGTGACTGGTACAATCACTGCTCCTAGGCATGTAAAGAATTTCATAACTACCAAAAAGAAAAATAAAGTGCATGAACATCACCAGTTCTCAATACTATGGGGCATATGTCATTGTAAGGCCATCAAATATGTGAAAAAAGAAAATAGAAAAAAGTGAAAGATTCTAATTACATAGAAGAACCCCCTAATAGTTTTACTTAGTACAATGCTGAACTAAGCAGTACTGCCTGCAGTCAGAAGTTTAGTTTTGCTGTGGCTGACAGTCTTTTCTCTGAAATTAACTTGCCTGTAAAGTGTCCATCAGTAGAAGCTGTGGAGATAAGAAGTGGAGCACCGGTGACACCTGAGAAAAGTATGAAATGGACTTGTAAGTGAACTTGAACTTTGTAGCCAATAGATGATTGCATCGCTGAATTAATGCCTACTACAGAATACAGAATAATGTAGCCACTGTCTTTCTGCTTAGAGTCTCCTAAAACTTGTTCTATTATTATGCAACTAAAAATTTTAATGCTATAAATAAAAAATCTAGATTCTATGCACCTTAAATTAAATCATACCAAGTTATTGCATATTTGTCTCAATAAGACAGATTCCAAAAAACAGAACTTTTAAGCCCTGATTACACAGTTAGTCCAAACTAACAGAAACAAGGATAAAATTTTATCAGTGATTCTAATTTCTACTTCCGTACTTAAAGGATCCAAAAGAATAAAATATATCATTAGGTATATATACATCCTCTCTACCTATATTTATTTTTCAAATTGGAGACTTCTATCATTTGGTGACAATGTAGATACTTCATATCAGGCATAAGAAAGAAAATAAAACTAGAAACTATATATATCTTGTCAGTATAAAATGGTCAGATACAAGTAAAATTCAATTTAAAAATGTTAAAGCCTTTGGAGAAAACTTTGTTTGAAATGTTAAGACTCAACTCCCATTTAATTTTTTTTTTAATTTTTATTAGTGAGACATCACTCCCATTTAATTTTCAAATGCCAAAGTTACTAATAATCTTTACTCCTAGATACCTTTGTTTTAAATTAAAATAATCAGTTAGGGGTCAGAGTGATAGCACAGTGGGTAGGGAGTTTGCCTTGCACGCGGCCTACCCCAGTTGGATTCCCAGCATCCCATATGGTCTCCTGAGCACTGCTAGGGGTAATTCCTGAGTGCATGAGCCAGGAGTAACCCCTGTGCATTGCTGGGTGTGGCCCAAAAAGCAAATAAAGTAAAATAAAATAAAAGCAAAATCATCAGTTAAAAAATACAAACCTGTAGTTAAAGTTTCACTGGGGAGACTGTATGTCGTTCCTGAGAGTAAAAGACAAGGTGATGTTCATTTGTCTGAGTTCAGAAGTCCACACAAGATGGCTCACTTGTTCTCAGTAAACATTATTTGTAATATATTTAGTATTGGATTAATAATGATTTCTTTTAGAAATAGTGACATGATCGCTGATAAAATTTTATCCTTGTTTCTATTTCCAGTGTGTGTGTGCCACACATACACTGAGTTCTAATACATCATAAATGGGTAAATGGAGGTAAGACATAAACAATAAGAAGTCAAATATATATTTATCAGTGTCTGTTTTTAATTTAAGCAGTTTTTAATTTAAGTTCACTGTATTTCTGGTTCTCTTCAGCTTGTGGTAACCTTCATTTAGTGAGAAATAAGGGGATAGTAAGAAGAAATGATTTTTACTCTTTATTAAAATACCATAATAAACAGAGCTTATTTTCATGATTTAATGGAAAATATTCCTGTAAATTAAACTAAGATAACATTTATCCTCTTTGCCTCCCTAATGTCTGCTACTGACAGGAAATGCACTGAGTACTTAAGGTGTTCTGTGGACTTAAAATGTAGTCTTTTACATTTGGGGGTTTTATAAATTTAAAAGCCAAATATCTTTATACTTAAGTTTTAATTTTCATTGAAGAACCCTAAAACTCTAAGTGGCATGGTCACTTTATGGGTATTCTGGTGGTGGTGTATGCAGAAAGTTTTTACAGCAATACTATAAATGGTGACACTATTGTACCCATATTACCCATACTATAGTTTTAAAAGAATCATTGTGTTTGCAGTTAAAAACGATCAAAGATGTCACAAATCAGTCCACCTCTCTTCCTGTTCACTGCGCATCACTTCCTACAGTCTTCAGTGCTATCTCCTCCTAACTAAGCCCTTATTGTCAGTTCTCATTTCTCAGCCCTTTCTTGACTTCATCATATTTGCTCTCCTTCTTTGCAGGAAATTACAATTACTCCTTCATTTGCAGAATATTGACTATGCATGCCACTTCATGTCTCAAAAATTTAGAAAAATATATGAGGCTGTTCCTTCAAAAAACTGTTTCATTATTATACAGAAAACAAACAAAAGACAACAGAACACTGAATTTGGCTTTCCCCCCCCTTCTTTTAGTAGTTTAATAATGATTAGTAAGAACAAAAAGCACATCTCTTTGATTCCACTATTCTTCCTGTATTAACATATGCCTCAGAGACCTGGACCCTACGAAAACAGGATGAGAACGCTATTCGGGTCTCTCAAAGAGGAATCGAAAGAACTATGCTTGGAATATCACGATTCACTCAAATGAGAGATAGAATCCGAAGTTCTGATCTTCGTCAATGCTCAAGAATCAGGGACGCTGTCTCATTTGCCAAGACATCAAAAATCAGATGGGCTGGACACGTAATGAGGTTTACAGACAACCGCTGGACTAGAGCCATTACTGATTGGATTCCACGAAACATCAAAAGATCACGTGGACGCCCACCTATAAGATGGTCAGACTTCTTCGTCAAGACCCTAAATGATCGGTTTGAGGCTCTGCATGTTCCTAGAACGAACAGATACCATTGGGCTATGCTAGCACGCAACCGGGATGAATGGAGACGTTACTGGCACCCGCTCGAATAAATCGATGAATAACGGGGATTAAGTGATTAAGTGATTAAGTGAAGAACAAAAATAGTTCTTTTCTGATTCTTCTAATACTATCGTTTACATATAGATTGTTATGAATCCTCAGTCAGAACTAAATGAACATTATTGATATGGCTGTTAAAATTCATAAGCAGCACACTCTATCCTAAATGATTTTTGTTATGTCAAGGAGCTCGTTGCACAGCTAAAGAAGACAATTTATGATTGTCCATTTAACTGAAGCAGTGAAGAAACCAGTGATAGAATCTAGAAACCCAAGTCATAGATTTTGGGAAACTAAATATAATATTAGAAAATATTATGTGAAGTAGTAAATGAGAAGCTAAGAATTACATTCTTATCCCAAGAACTCTTGGTAATCTACTCATGACCTATTTCAGATGATACAGAGCACTGAGAACATTAAATTGCTACAGTGTTATGTTAAAAACTGCTGAGGAAGCAATGAAAGGAAACATGTATGTATATTTGTATATTAAAAAAATAAGATGAGCATTCTTAGCTCTATGTGTCTATGTGTCTATTGTGATATAGGGTATAGATATTATATTGAAATACTTTTCAGATTGCTTTTGACTTGCTCTGGTCAAGAATAATTTTATTTTCCTAGTCACAAGTTTCATGTTTAAATATAATTTAATGATTTTATATTAACTTAAAGAGAACTATATAAATAAACCAAATCAATCATCTTAGAATGAGAATTCTAAATTGAGCCCATTTCTTATGGCTACAGATAATTTGCAGTCAGACAAGATTCTACACTGCATATGAAACATTTCAGAAAAATATCAGGGTAAAATCAATGCTGGTCTTAGGAAATGAATTCAAAATCACACAATACAGAGCACTATCACTGAAATGTGTTAGACTTTGTAAGATTCAGGGTTGCAGTGAAGGAATCAGTAAATCTATGTTGCTAATGATATCCCATACAAAATAAAGTTTGATAAGAAATGTTAATTTGAACATTTCAATTTTCAATTTTTATTTATATTTTATAGTGGACTCTATGTTCCTGTCAATGCTGTGCGGTTGGTTCTAACATGTAAGTAAAACAATATTAATATAAATAAAATTGTATTAGTCACTTTATAGATTTTAAGATTTACCTACCTATCATTTCACTGCTTAATGTTGAAATCTCTTTTGTGAGCACTGCTTAATTTGAGAAAACAAAGGAAAACATTAGTTTGTGGGATCAAAGAGATATGTCAAAGGACTGGAACATGTGTTTTATGTGAGGAAGACCAGAGTATAAAACCTGCTACTACATGAGCCTCTGAGCACTGATATAGGAGTAGCCTTGGACTCTGTGAAGGTGCCTTGGACTCTGTGAAGGTGCTGTCTTTAAGCACTGCAAGGTGTATCCCAAAATCAAAAATGAAGTAAGTTCTGTGTACAAGGAAAATTGTGTTTCTGAGAATATCTACACAAATGAATCAACTTTCAATTCATCCTTCACAGAAATCTGATCACATGGATGAATCAAATGTAAAATTGAAAGTCAAGTCAATAAGCCACAGGTAGAAGGCCAGAGAAATATTTTGCATTATATTTTTAAAGATTTCCCCTAACACGAAATAAAGGCCATAAAAGATTCCCTAAAATGTCATCGCAATGGTATAATATGGCAAATGAAAGTTTGAATTTCTTTTTAACTGCCCTATTTGGGCGGGAGTGATAGCACAGCAGGTAGGGAGTTTGCCTTGCACGTGACCAACCTAGGTTCAATTCCTGGCATCCCATATGGTCCCCTGAGCACCACCAGGAGTAATTCCTGAGTGTAGAGGGAGGAGTAACCCCAGTGCATCGCTGGGTGTGACCCCAAAAGAAAAAAAAACTGCCCTACTGATTAAATTGTGATTGGAGATTAGGGCTTACCCGAGCCTGTACTCCTAGTATTCAATGTGATTGCTGTAAAAAAAAAAGAGAGAAATATATTCAGAAATGTATATTTAAATGGTGTTGAAAGACAAAATTTAAACGCATGTTAGATATTTTATGTATTTATAGGTTGCAAATGAATAACTGTAACAGTTTAATTTATTACATGTTTACACTTTTCTATATACATTTGCATTTTCCAGCCACACTTTAATTTTAAATCATAAAACAAAGTTTAAGTTTAAAAGATTATTTTGTGTCTTGAGGCCACATCTGGCAGTGCTTAGGGCTTACTCCTGGCTTTGTGCTCAGGTAACACTCCTCCTGTGGGTCAAGGAACCTTATGTAGTGCTGGATATCAAACCTGAGGTGGCTGCATGCAAGGCAAACAATGTTGTCACTTTCCAACCCGACGTTAAAATTCTTTAGGGTAATAATAAAATTGTTTGTAAATAATTTTCTTTTGGGTTTCTCATTACGAATTTTTCATTATAAATTCAATTTGGTTTTGAGTTATCTTGCATTATCTTATATAAAGTTTCAGGTATGCATGATTAAAATCAACATGCATATGTACATTAATTTCACTGCTAAAGGCTAATTCCATCCTCAACAGGCAAATGGAAATTATTTTCAAATAACTGAATATGAAATTTTCTGTAATAGCCATTGTATTCAAATTAGTAGTGCAAAATATTCCTTTTAGGACATCAAACTTCTTAATAGAAAAGATATTATTTGCAACAGTATGATTGGTATAGAATCTACGACTTGGCATTTAGAAAATTAATAAATAGAGAATAACAAATCTGAGGGAAGAGCAAAACCCTGAGATGCAAATTTGCTTTCCTGATAATTTGGGAGCAAAAACTAATAAGTATCTTTTACCTGCTTTGGTGTTTGATATGGAGGTGGCAGTTGTAGTAGAAACTGTTCAGGAAAAAAATGGATTCATCAAAATATATTATTTGAATAGTTTTCCTGGGAAATACAGACTGGAAATCAGTTGCTATAAATTCAATAAATATTTTAAATGGTGTGCTGACAGATCTTCATTTCACTCAATACAAATAATAGTATTATTTGTTGTGAATAAAGAGAAATAATTTTATGTTTCCTGGATTTAGTAATATCTTAGCAGAACAATAAAACGTCTATTTAAAGACAAGAAGTAAGATTTAAAGCAACACCTATGTTTAGGTAGTTGACCAATTAAAATAAAACTTAAGTGGCACTTTATGATCACATAACCATCTTCATATAGCAATCCATAAGAAACAAAATCCTGCCTGTATCACAGAAAACAGAACATGTGACTCTAAGCGGACTAGTAACTCTCAAAATATGTGTGCTGACAATGAATTAAATGTCCCAAGCTAAAGTTAAATAGCATTTGCCTGCTCTAATTGAAAATGCCATTTTGTCTTAGGCTAATTCATGAGTTAAAAATCTAATCAGGGGAAGCATGATAGCACAGAAGGCAGTGTGCCTGCCTTGCACTGGGGTGATCCCAAGTGCAGAGCCAGGAGTCTGCCCTGAGCATACTCAGGCGTGGCCCCCAAACAATAAAGAAACAAACAAGCAAGCAAGCTTTTATTTCTACGCCGTCCAATCACTCCCAGAGATATATGATATGTTTTTGTTTCTTTCTAGGCCATAGCTAGTGGTGCTCAGGGCTTAATCCTGGCCCTGTACTCAGGGCTCACTCCTGATGAGCCTGGGAGACACAATGGGGTACCAGAGATAGACCAAGGTCTCCCGCACACAAGGCAAGCACCTTACCCTTATTATCCTATCACTGTGACCTTGATGCATGATATGTGAAAAATTAATTTCATTCGTCATTTTTACTTCTATTTCAGTCCTTTAGTCCCAATCATTTATAAATGTTTTGGATGATGATATTTAATAAGCATCTCATATTTTCACTGCATTTCGAACTTAACTCACAAAGCATATTTCGACGTTTTCTAGTAACTTCATTTCAACTTACAATTTCTTAATAGCAGATTTACTGAAATAAATTTATGTGAAACTATGAATTATGATTCAAAAAATAAATTGGAGATATGCATGCAAAATAAAAAGATGATTTTACCTTTAAATGTTGAATTTGTTCCAGTTTCTGAAATAAACATAAATTTCCATTATTGCTAGAAAAAACAAACCTTGAAAAAAATTTATATCCCCTCTTTCCTAACAATCATCTGTCTCTTTTTAATTTTAGTTATATAACTTATTAAACAAAAAGTATATTCTTATGTTCTTTGGAAAATGTCTCAGATTTGTTTTTTTAACTCATGTATTGTATTTGAACCAACCTTCTATTACAACTGTCTGTGTTAACTCACTTCCCCATCCCTTCACTCATGACCCTGAACACAGATTCAACTGAGCTGAAGTTGAAGAACCCGGCATCTGCCAGCTGTTACTGGAAAGGAGTGAGAAATACTGGAAGATAGAGTCACAGGAGCAAATACTCTGGACTGAGCCTTTTCCTTACAGATGAAGCTGTGTAGGCACTGACCACTAGTCTTCTGCCGCCTCTCAGATCCCCAAACTCCAGTTGTCATCCTTCCTAAGCCAGTTAAAGTGAAATGCAAGCACTCACCACTGCACTCCAGCTCCCCTGCAATGCAGTAGCTGCAAGTCAAATTTTAAAAAGGAATGAGTCTGAAATTTTAGCTCTTAGTGACATACATCTCTTAAATACAAAGCATCAAATTAACGGAAAATTAAAACAGAGCAAATAAGAGAACAGGAAGTAACTGTTTTTCCCAAGAGCAAACGATCAAAGCAAATCACCTGTTGTTTCATGTCCTCTGTCCTTTATCACTTCATGAAGCTTTGAGAATCTAAAATTATGCTCTGTGGACAACTGTAATGTTAGTTCTCACATTTTCAGTTTCAAGAGTGATGTAGGAATAATTGTGCTGCACTAGAAGAATCCACACTTTCTGGCTTTCAAGTTACTTTCTGAAAACCTACAAACATGAAAACCTACCTCTAAAAAGTAATTTTATTTTTACCTAAAATCACAGTGTCATTTTTGTCCTATCTTCTGCATTATTTAGTTTAAGACTGGACAGTCACTTGTTGATATATGGATTTATTGAAATTATAAAATAACATAACTGAAATCAGTATAAAGTTGACCTCGTTGAGAAACAAGAGGATAATGTTACACAGATGTTTTTCCTTCTCTTTAATTTGGTTTTTGTTTGGGGATCAAATCCTGGCAATGTCAGGGATCAAAACTGGGCCTCCAGCTTGCGCAGAATACACTCGAGACCTTCGAACAATTCATTCCCCTAGCCCTATTTCTTTTTGTTTTGTTTTGTTTGGAGAGTAGCAAACACTGCTCAGGGCTTTGTGCTCAAGTTTGTGAGACCATATGCAATCCCAGAGATCAAACAAGGGTAGGCAGCAATGCAAGGCAAACTTCTTAATAGCTGTACTATTGCTCTGCCCAGATCCTGCCCCAGCCCATTTTTTGCTGAATAAAAAATTCAAGAAACAGAATTGCTAATTGTCAAGTCAGTAGAGAACATACCATGTTCTTCCACAGTTATCTTGGATCACGCCCCCTGCTGGTATGATATCATTATAGAAGCAGCTACACTCAGGTAAACGAACACATTTCATGGTGTTCTCATCCAGATAAGGAGCGCTGTCTGGACATTTAGCATAACAACCTGAATGAAAAAAATGACACATAATCATCTCTGTGGGCTGAAATCCCACTACACTATACATTCCTGAAGTAACTGAAATTAACTGAAACTGAATAGAAAAACATTACACAATGAAAATAAATTGAACAGGATTCTTATCCTTTTACAATGAAATGCCATCCTAAGAACCCACAAATCTCTATTATTAGTAGTATTAGTATTAGTATTAGTATTATTCTCCGAGCAATAACACAGCTGTAGGGCATTTGCCTTGCACGCGGCAGCCCGGCTGACCCGAGTTCGATTCCTCTGCCCCTCTCGGAGTATCTCGCCCGCACGGCAAAGCCTGGCAAGCTCCCTGTGGCATAATCGATATGCCAAACACAGTAACAACAAAGTCTCACAATGGAGACGTTACTGGACCCACTCGAGCAAATCGATGAACAACGGGAGGACAGTGCTACAGATAGTGCTATTATTATTATTATTATTATTATTATTATTATTGCCATTTGGGGTTTTGTTTGCTTAATTGTTCAGAGTTCTTTTGAGGCAGGAACCTAGCTCAGGACTTCAAACATGTGAGGCATGCACTCTTCCATCAAACCATATTCCAAACTCCTATCTGATTAATTTTTTTTCTAAAGTGTTTCCTATTTTTAAGTCATTTGCTACTTTATTGTTGGGTTTGATATTGAACATGAAATAAGACCTTTAAAATAAGCATCTTGAAATGTTAATGGTCATTCTCTTTTTGTAAGTGTAGATGAAGGCATGATTGTCAAACTAAAATTAGGGTTAGTACAGAACCCAATGCCAGAGAGTTAGCACTACTGTGACTTTTGGGAAGATTTTGCTTCATCTGTTTTCTCCCTGCTTCTTTCTTTTGCTCTAAGATATATAAATAAAGCGAGGGTATTGTTTGGTATATAATTATGTGTGGTATATAGTTAATTCTGTTCAAGTGAGACAATATATTTTTTCGCTTTCTGAAATTACATTGTCCAATGAAAGGATTAAAGATTGACAATGTAATCTCAGCACATATGCTGTTTTTATTGCCTATTAAAAAGAATGTTTGTACAGATAAAATGCTTTCAATATTCTAGAAACAAAAACTGTTGTAATGTCATTCATTAGATTACAAAAGTCTAGGACATGAAGCTGTTCACAAGCCAACATTTTCTAACCTAACATATCATTTTAATTATTTATACTTTATTAATTTCATTAAAATATGCATTACCTTCTAAAAGAGCAGAAAATTTCTGCCCAATCACTCGATCCTTGCATGTTTTTGCTGTTACTGTGCCACAAGGTTCATAATGCCAGCTGCACTCTCCAGGAGCATTGTAGTAATCACAGTAGACAGCTGTAGTTAAATCACATCAAATTACTTCCATTAATTGCACGTCAACTTTTACCTTTAATTCTCAAGTAATATAAAAATAAAATAAACTCGTATTATAGTAACAATAAATAGACCTAAAGTATATCATTATGTCTTACCAACTTCTCTGATTTTATCCAAATTGATATGTACGCTTAAATAGCTCAGGAAAGAAGAGGGTAGCAAGTCAGCTCTGCCTCACAGTAAAGTCAGCTTCTTCCCAGTGATACTTTTAGATAAGAGTCTAGAGTCGTCATTTTAATGTTCAAGTTTAGATAGGAAAAAAAGTTCTCCAAAACAGGGTAAATACAATAATAATAGATAATAAAATATAAATAATAGTTCCTAAATGAGAAAACTGTAGATTATATGTTTCAATCTAATCCATAATGCTATGCATAATAAAATGAATAAAAATCAATTTCTAGATTGATATTTTTCTTGATCATATTTTCTCTCTAATAACAATTTGCTTTGGAAGAAAAAAATTATGAATTTCTATTAAAATCGTCACATCATAAGATTTACCGAGAGTGTCTTGCCCTCACAGCAAAGCCTGGCAAGCTACCTGTGACGTATTCAATATGCCAAACACTGTAACAACAAGTCTCAAAATGAAGACGTTATTGGGCTCGCTCAAGCAAATCGATGAACAACAGGAGGACAGTGACAGTGACACTGACCGTACTTCACATCAGTATTTTTCCCCTCTTGTGAACACAAAAGAATTGGAAACTAAAATTTGATACGTTGTGTGATGTTAGCATGTTTTAAACCTTTCTAGCTACAAGACTATGTGTGTCGGAGAAGCTATAAGGAGGACTGCCCAGCAAGACAATTACACATTTTCTTTCAAACACAACAGCGAGGCTTGACTTACGACAGAGATCTGGTTTTCTCCAGGTGACACAGATGCCCACGGCACTACACGCCTCTGCATACATGGCCACTGCCGTACAGAAGCCCTGGTACTTGCCCTCCATGTCACAGGCACATGCCTCCTCGATGCACGCCTCATAGTAGGTGCTGGGGTCCACCTGCAGGTGCACACTCATCAGGGTCTGGGAGTGCAGCCACGGCACTCATGCAGCGCTGTATGTTCAGGACTGCCACCTTACCTTGCTATGACACTCCCTGAAAGTGCTATCCCGAATGATCTCACATTTCCTCACAGCCCAGGCTTTGCAATAGGGGTTTGAGTCACAGGGGAAAGTTTGAGCTACTGTGTCTGAGCATTCTTGACTGGTTTTCCAACTATTTCCAAATTCCAGTGCCCCAGCAGCTACGGACGAGTATCTTGTTGTGAAGTCATCCTTGAGATCACCGTTGTTATTGCCACAAAGACCACACACTTTGCCCTGTGAGGAGGTTAACTAGGAGTTATCCTGGGGACAATTAGATATATCAAGAGATGACAGCAGAAATGGAGATTACAATGAGTTGTATCAGGGCTGCACAGAGGATAGATAGGTACGTGGAGATATCATGATTATACACAACATGCCATTATTATATTATGGATATGTTTTAAACTGTATAATTTGGAAAAAACCATAACTTATAGAAAATATTCTGCTTGATTTAAATCCAAGATGTCCTGCATTAAAACATATGATATTATTTATCATGTAAGTCAACTAAAGAAAATGCCATAAGAGTTTTTAAACATTATATTCATTAGCTTTAAATTATACATAAATATACTTAGAATATTTGTACCAAGTATAATTTGCCACAAATTATAATTTAACTTACTCATAATTCCATATATTCTCTAATTGTCTCAAAATTTCATTATGTGAAATACAAGAAAACAAACCAAAAAAGCTATCAAATACTATTGAACTAAAATGTCTTCTATTGGTTGTTGTACTTTTTTTTTTATCAGCCTCTACTATCATTGATTTGCTCAAGGGCTAGAGCGATAGCACAGTGGTAGGGCGTTCGCCTTACAAGCGGTCAACATGGCCGACCTGAGTTCGATTCCTCCGCCCCTCTCGGAGAGCCCGGCAAGCTACCAAGAGTATTTGATATGCCAAACACAGTAACAACAAAGTCTCCAATGGAGACGTTACTGGGCCCGCTCGAGCAAATCGACGATCAACGGGAAGGCCTTTACCTTTACCTTTACTATCATTGATTGGGCTGCAGTGATAGCACAGCGGGTAGGGCATTTGCCTTGCACGCGGCTGACCCGATCGATGGGAGTTTGATTCCTCTGCCCCTCTCAGAAAGCCCGGTAAGCTACCGAGAGTATCTCGCCTGCACGGCAAAGCCTGGCAAGCTACCCCTGACGTATTCGATATGCCAAACACAGTAACAACAAGTCTCGCAATAGAGACGTTACTGGGCCCGCTTGAGCAAATCGATGAACAATGGGAGGACAGTGCTACAGTGCTACTATCATTGACCGCATTTCATATAGCAAACGTTTATGTATACACACACACACACACACACATATATACATATACATACATTCCATTGTGGGTCCAATATTACAGACATTCTTGTATTTTTGTCCCAAATCACGGTTACTCCATTTACAAACTTCACAATCAAGTAAAGACCAACAGTATGTAGAGAGTATGAATTTCCACTGAGATCACAATCCTTAGTTTCTGTAGTTTTGACTGCTGTTACTTTACCATCATGAAGGACAACATTCTGATCCTATGAATAAAAAGAGAGATTTTTAATTATTTGATTTCTCACAGTCTGAGAAAAAGTTAAAAAAGAGAAATAGTACCTCACCTGAAAAGCTACTATAATTTTTCTTGAACATGTAAGGCCATCTTCACAGCATGGGACGCTTTCAGTTAAAATACGAAATGTGCCATTTTCACCACCACAATAATCCTTTGAAGATTAAATTATGTTTATTAGTACAAGAGAAAGGATATCAATTATAATATTTATATCAGACAAATATTAATATTATTAAGCTGATTCCTTAAATGAAATAAATCACCTTCTGCTATATTATGCAATTTTCAAAAGATAATTATTTAAGTGCACTTATGGGTAAGAATCCTTGATCTAGGTAGGTCTATCTGGTACCCCATACAAGTTTAGAATTCTATTATAAAGTGTTCAAATTATAATTACGTGACAGGGACAAACGGAGACGTTACTGGTGCCTGCTCAAGCAAATTGATGAGTAACGGGATGTCAAGTGATCAAGTGATCAAATTATATAGGTTTGTAGTCATAGATTCACTCTATACTCTGTAAATAATTAAAGTTCTTTGCTCTCCTTTTACTTTATGATACTTGATATAGAATAAAATGATGCTTACATACTAACCAACCCAAATTTCACCCACTGTGAATCAGAAAGCAAGGTGGTCGTGGATACTGAGCAAGAACTCTGGAATCAAATAAATCTGAGTTTCTACACACAATTTTTTACTTCGTAATTTACGTTATTTAGTCTCTTTAGAACCTGGTTCTCCATTTGGATCGCTGGAGTGGCATCAGCATTTTGATGCTATTATTATCAATTGTAACAAAATGTTTAAATTATCTTGGCAAAGATTCACTCATAGAATGTAACTGTCATCGTTTCTGGAAGTGTTGGTGTTAACAGGTAAGATTTAACATTAAGGCGGTCCTAGGCAGTGCAAGGGATACCTGGGGGTCCCTCCATTCCCTGCAGTTCTCATTCAATCCGGTCAGCAGTTCAATGCAAGAGCCCAAGGATGCAGTGATTTTGCCAGCTATTACTCTGGCCACCCTGGTACTGCTTGGCTTGCAGGTCTCCAGAGCTACGTGATACATGGGGATCACATTGTACTGGGGATTGAACCATGGATGACTGATCAAGGCAGGTGTCTTAATTCCTATACTACCTGTCTAGCCCACAATATCTAACTTTTATAGAAAATGTAGGATATGCTCTAATATTTACTCAAATTTTTTTCAAGAATGGACTATTTCCCAATAGACTCGTATAGTAAAGTTGCAGGTTATAAAATCAATACCCAAAAGTCCATGGCTTTCCTATACGCAAACAGTGAGAGAGAAGAAAGCAACATGAAAAAAACAATCCCATTCACAATTGTGCCCCAGAAAATCAAGTACCTAGGAATCAGCTTAACTAAGGAAGTAAAGGACCTGCACAAAGAAAACTACAAAACGCTACTTCAGGAAATAAAAGAGGACATGAGGAAATGGAAAGATATCCCCTGCTCATGGGTCGGGAGACTTAACATTGTCAAAATGGCAATACTACCGAAAGCATTGTATAAATTCAATGCAATCCCTATAAGGATACCCATGACATTCTTCAAAGAAATGGAGCAAACACTCTTGAAATTTATATGGAACAATAAGCCCCCACGAATAGCTAAAGCAATTCTTGGGAAAAAGAAAATGGGAGGAATCAACCTCCCGAACTTCAAACTGTACTACAAAGCAGTAATAATTAAAACAGCATGGTACTGGAACAAAGGCAGAACTGCAGACCAATGGAACAGGGTTGAATACACTGACATCTCTCCTCAATCATTTGCTCATCTAATCTTTGATAAAGGTGCAAGTAATGTGAAGTGGAGTAAGGAAAGCCTCTTTAATAAATTGTGTTGGCATCACTGGACGGCTACATGCAAAAAAAATAGGCTCAGAACTCTGCCTAACACCATGTACAAAAGTAAGATCAAAATGGATTAAAGACCTCAACATCAGACCAGAAACCATAAGGTACATTGAAGACAAAGTTGGCAAAACCCTCCATGACATTGAAGCTAATGGTATCTTCAAAGATGCCACGCCACTGGCCGAGCAAGTGAAAACAGAGATAGATAAATGGGACTATCTTAAACTAAGAAGCTTCTGCACCTCCAAAGAAATAGTGACCAAAATACAAAGACAGTCTACAGAATGGGAAAGGATATTCACCGAATACACATCTGACAAGGGGTTGATATCCAGGATATACAAAATACTGGTTAAACTCCACAAGAAGAAAACATCCAACCCCATCCAAAAATGGGGCAATGAAATGAACAGAAACTTTCTCAAAGAAGAAATCCGAATGGCAAAAAAGCACATGAGAAAATGCTCTACATCATTAATCATCAGGGAGATGCAGATCAAAACCACAATGAGATACCATCTCACACCTCAGAGACTGGCCCAAATTCAAAAGAACAAAAGCAACCGATGCTGGCGTGGATGTGGCGAGAAAGGGACACTCCTTCACTGTTGGTGGGAATGTCCACTGGTTCAGCCCTTCTGGAAAACAGTATGGACGATTCTCAAAAAATTAGAAATTGAGCTCCCATTTGACCCAGCAATACCACTCCTGGGAATATATCCCAGAGAGGCAAAAATGTATAGTCGAAGTGACATCTGCACTTGTTTGTTCATTGCAGCCCTCTTTACAATAGTCAGAAACTGGAAGAAACCTGAATGCCCAAGAACAGATGACTGGTTAAAGAAACTTTGGTACATCTACACAATGGAGTACTATGTAGCTCTTAGAAAAGATGAAGTCATGAAATTTACATACAAGTGGTACAATATGGAAAGTATCATGCTAAGCGAAATGAGTCAGAAAGAGAGGGATAGACATAGAAAGATTGCATTCATCTGGGGGATATAAAGTAACAAAGTATGAGATTAATACCCAAGAATAGCTGAGATCAGCACCAGGAGGATTACTCCATAACTTAGAGGCCAGCCGGGTATCCTAGAGGAAAGGGCTATTCAGATAGAGAAGGGAGCACCAAATAAAGGATGTTTGGAGGATCCTCCCAGGAGGGGAGATGCATGTCGAAAGTAGACTATGGACTGAACATGTTTGCCACTCAATGCCTCTTTTGCATACCACAACACCCAAAAGGAGAGAGAGAACACAGGGGATTGCCCTGCCACAGAGACGGGGGGATGGGGGGATGGGGGTGGGAGGGATATTATCCATGGTGGTGGAAAATGGGCACTGGTGGAGGGATGGGTATCTGATCATTGTATAATTGAAACCAAAGCACAAAAAATTGTAAATCTACAACTTTAAAAAAAATAAAATAAAATAAAGGGGGAAAAAAAAAAAAAAGAATGGACTATTTCCAACCCAATTTGGAGATAGGGGCACATTATGTGTCATTATGGAACATATATATGGACACTTTTTTGCATTTTGATAAGAGACCCTGAGTCTGTCTACGAACAAATAATAATTAAGAAGTGCAAGTGTAAGTACTGGAGAGATAATACAATGGGTAAAGTGTTTGCCTTGCATGCTGCCAGCCAACCCCAATTTGAGCATCAGCACCTCATATGGTCTCCTGATCCCTGCCAGGAGTGATCCCTGAACACAGAGCATTGCTGAGTGTGGCCTCAAAAACCTAACCTCTCCTCCAAAATATGTGCAGTTGTACCTTGCTTTTTGAATGTTGTGCTAACTCCCTTTGCCTTCACATTGATGCTGGAGAAAAAAACAACTGAAAGAAATTCAATGACTAATTGTGCTTTTATGCAATAACGTTAACATTCAGTTCTTCCTTTGCAGTTCAGTCGGAGAGGCAGTGGCACCAGGCAGCAATAGTGTCCCTGCAAAATTTGTCCTCTGACTGCTGCAGGAAGCTGTGTCTTTATAACAGATTCTACCTTTCACTCTTTGTTAGTGTTATATATTTCATGTGCTATTTGGTACTACTTATGAGTAGTTTGGGGGACTGGGAATTATTGACTATTTGATTTTTTCATTAAATTACCATGGATTACAAAGTTATTCATGATTGAAATTCAGGAGTACAATGTTCCAACACCAATCTCAGTATCCACTTTCCTCTATCAATGTGCTTGTTTGCTTTATACCATTTCAGCTAGCAAAAGTTTTCAAAGGAATGCTCTTATTTTAGGTGACACTCTTATGAATTACCTCAAGAAATGAATACTGGCAGAGACCATCAAAGCTGTAACTTTTTCCATCAAAAGTTCTAACATGACCTTCCCCGTAGATGTGACATGTAGTTTGACATTCGTTTTGTGTGCAGTTCCAAGATCCTTTTATGCAAGTACTAAAAGTAAAGTAATAGAATGTAAAAATAGTTTTATTGGGAAATTCATACATTCATACTGTTTTCTGAATAAGAACATAATAACTGATTTAAATTTTTAGGATTTTTGTTAAATTATTAAATTATATTACCGTTACATAATGATTATATTAAATTATATAATCGTTGTCATGCATTATGCTATAGAAAGTTTCTATTTAAAAAATGATCTTTTTCCTAAAGACATTTGATCATTATTTTTTCAAATATGAAAAATACTACTTCTTTAACATGAAATAAGCATACAATAAACTTTTTAATAATGAAAACAGAAAGACTAGAAATATTTTCTCTTGTACCATTTGTTGCAGCCAACTGAGGTGACACTCCCTTGGTCATACTCTCGTCCACCAAATGAACATGGGCAATCATCAGGGAAAACACATTGCCCTTTAGAATTTCGAACCATTCCTTCTGGACAGTAGCATCCACGTTTGCAAGACAAGTTCTCCTACAAAAATAATATTAAATTCACAATGAGGTATTCATGTATCTTATGTATACCTCATTTTCTGCAAACTTTGTAATACAGAAAAACACAATACATAAAATGCAACACGTAAAAAATTTAGAATCAACTTTATGAGTCAAAATAACATATACTCAGGGCTGGAGTGATAGCACAGTGGGTAGGGCGTTTTCCTTGCACCCAGGTCCAATTCCCAGCATCCCATATGGTCCCCTGAGCACCGCCAGGAATGATTCCTGAGTGCCAAGCCAGGAGTAACCCCTAACCATCTCTGGGTGTGACACCAAAAGCAATAATAATAATAATAGTAATAATAATAATAATCACTGTCACTGTTCTCCCATTGTTCATCGATTTGCTCGAGCAGGCCCAGTAACATTGTGAGACTTGTTACTGTGTTTGGCCATATCGAATACGTCACGATAGCTTGCCAGGCTTTGCCGTGAATAATAATAATAATAATAACATATAATCAATAACATGATCTAACATTCAATGTCTTGAAACAACTGAAAGCTTTGGAAAGCTAAACTCCAATGTCATATTACTTACATCAAAAGTAGGTATATTTCTAGTGCTACATGTTCTATCCACTCTTCTCTGTGCTTTAGGGTCCTTGCAGTCCACGTACTCAGCACCTCCAGAACAATTCTCTGCAGTGTATATTACAAGAGATATTTGTGTTATTCAACGGCCCCTTATCCATTCATTTGGCCAAAGTATATATTTTCAATGTGTCTCATGATACAACACTTACGTAGGGTTAAATCAATGGGAGTCTGACAAAGAAGAATTCCATCTCGACAGACACTAAAATAAAACAGAAAATGATATATTTTAAACATTAAATTTTAATTAGAACTTCTTAATACACCATTCCATAATTTCAAAATTATATTCATATACAAACCACCTTTTAAAAATTACAATTATATGAATGAGACAATAGCACATGTGAAATGTATCAAAATATAAGACAGTTTTGTACATATTATAAGGTGGAGAATCAAGAATATACTGACTTTAGGGGGTAATCCATGGAAAAGGGGACTAGATATTGATGAATGAATAAGATTCAACAAATTCTGCTGATAAATGCAAATAATTTTATATGCTAATAATTTGCATGGATATAAGGTAGGATACAGAACAGGAAGTAGTGTTCAAAGTAAAATGGGGCCAAATAATATATGATCCTAAATAAAAAGAATGTGTCAGGACCAGGGAAATAAGATGGGGATAGGCACTTGCCTTCCATGTGACTGATCCAGGTTCAATCCCAGTCACCCCATATGGTCCCCTGAGCCTGCCAAGAATGATCCTTGAGCATAGTGTAAGGAGTAAGCCCTGAGAATCACAATGTGTGGCACAAAAATAAAACAAAAAAATAAATGTGTCTTTGTAGCACTGTAGCACTGTCCTCCCATTGTTCATCTATTTGCTTGAGAGGGCACCAGTAATGTCTCCATTATGAGACTTGTTGTTACTTTTTTTTTTTTTTGGCATATCGAATACACCACGGAGAGCCTGCCAGGCTCTGCTGTGTGGGCGGGATAATCTCGGTAGCTTGCTGGGCTCTCTGAGAGGGGTGGAGGAATTGAACCTGGGTTGGCTGCTTGCAGGGCAAGCATCCTACCCGCTGTGCTATCACTCCAGCCCTAGACTCTAGTCTTCAAAAATTATAACATTAAAGCCTCTTAGCTGCTACATGGGCAAATCAGATCAGTGCTCTGGTGAAAATCTCACAGCAGTGCAGGAAACCAGAGACAGAGTCTAGGCAAAGAACAAGCAACAATGGTAATAAGAGCTTGGGACAGAAATAAGTCAATAAAAGTAGGGGGACATAATTGGGAGGGGTTAGCTTGAGTTTCATTAAAAAAATCACTAATTCACCAACATCTCTAGATAAAGCATGATTATTAGACTTCAACTATGTTTTGTATGCTTCTGTGTAAAGTGATAGTTATTGATGTTCTCCTTAAAAGAAGGCCAAGAAAAAAAAGCACTCATTCTTAAATGATAACTTTGTGGAACTAAATAAAAGAGAAAAGATACAGCCAAAGATTTTAATTTTAATTTTTTGGAATAAGTAGTTTTATGGTTATGTTGTAAAGAATGCCTATAAAATTAGAAATCAGCGAAAATATAAATAAGAAAAATTTGTTTGAAACTGCAGAATTCACATTCTTTTTAAATTCACCCTTTTTAAATGTTAGATTCTATTTCACAGAAGCCAAGTTAAAATTTCTGAACATGAGCTGTCTTCTATTTTTCCATCCAATCCTATGAAGTAATCACCTACATATACAATACATTCTCAATCTTATTTACACTGGTGTATTTTGTTTAAAAAAATCACTTTTCATACTTTGATGCCAAATCTTTTAGGAATCTCAAATGTGAGTCTCCTCTGTAAAATTTCTCTCACTTCTTCAGATAGTGAATGGTTTTTGCTACTACCGATAGTACAAAAACATGCTTTTCACCACAATCAGTACCATGTGTAGATTCAGAGCCCAGAAAATGCTCATACATGGTACACAGCACATGTTAACTGAATACTTGAGAGTGGTGAAGAGGAAAGACAACTGGAAAAGTGTCTTTACAGAGCAACGTGGCATGTTGGAGTAGCCCAACTAATTCTCTAAAAGCATACATTTAGTCTCCATGCCATTTATTGTCAGGGCTTACTCCTTAATTCTCTACTGGCATTTAAATAAAAGAAGAGTAGACTAGAGCAAGTACAGTCAATATAATACCATGAAAACTCCAGGTTAAAGGTGACAACAATTGACATTCATAATAAAAACAAAGTTAAGATATTGTGGGCTTGAGGAAGATTTTATATTCAAAAAAATGTATTTCCCTGATAAGGACAGTCCACCTGATTTTATTGATCTAACAAGTATACATTTAATCTTCATACCATTTATTGTCATCAATGTGGATGAGTTTTCCTGGCTGCATGACCTCATCATTTAAGTAGCAGTCACACTGAGATTTTGGAACACAATTTCCTTCATTATTGCGGTACATTCCATCTGCGCAGGTACACCCATCAACTGGGACATCATCTAAATCACAACTTCTATCTCTCTCTGACAGTGATCGGCAAGAACTATTGCAGGCTTTCACATTGTACTTGAAAACTAGGCCACTTGGACAAGAGAGTTCTGTTTGTACATGAGAAATAGAAAAATATCTATGTAAAAATTAGTAACTTACTTTAGCTTGATGTCTACAGATATTACAATGAACTATTCCATGATCGATACTATGAATAATAAAATACAAGTTACTTGTTTACTTTTTTCTGTCAGTATCGCGTCCCTGCTTTATGTTTATACATTCTCCTGGGGATGCAATCCATCAATTAATTAGGTCACTCACAGTACAATGTCACTCAGGTTCCTGAGGAAAGAATCGTTGTGGAATATACCATAAAGTCAAAGTGTGGAAAGCTCTAAGTGTGGGTGGCTGGGAGCTTATTCTCAGTGAATATGAGCAGGTATGTGGCATGAAGATGTTAGAGAGCAAATGCTCTATAAGGAACAGCCCAAGTTAGAAGAGAGGATACTTCTTCCAAAGAGGAAGCAGAATGGTTGCTAGGATCCCTGAGATCAGTAGGTAGAACTAGCAAGGTGCTTCAGGTAGCTTGGATTTCTGGCTCAGAGAATTGAAAACCCACTGACTTGTAGACTGAAGTGTCACATAATCAGTGTAGTTTTATTTGTTCTTCTCTTAGGAATATACTAATTTAGCTATAAAAGTGGATTATAGATCCAGTAATGAATATTGAAGACTCCAAAGCAATCACCATACAGGGAAAACCATGGTTTCTTATTTTTGAAGATATGGATTGATAGATATGAATCAATTTGAGAATGAATTTGGAGGTGAACTTGGCAATAGTGACTGATTTATTGTGAATAATGAAGTATTAAGTGTGATCTCCAGGAGTACGTTCCTACAATTTTCTTTTGTAAATGAAGATGCCTGAAGTCATAAACAGTGTAACAAGTATTTCCAAATAAAACAAGGTTTATAAATTTAATAGTTGAGCCCCTATTATACTGATTTTTTCAAAATAAAGTGTTAATGATAACCCATGATCTAAATATACAGCAATAACATAATTTTCTGCATATAATTGAACAGAAACATATCTATAACTGCATATGCATATCTGTAACTGCATTCTGTTCTTGTTTATGATTACACTGAGATAAAAGAATTAAGAAGCAAAACGGCAAAGATTGTTCAAAGATGATTTTTAAAAGACAAAAAAAATTGAAAGAACTAAGTACAAATGTGCCAAGATATATTCCTAATGCCATGCGTGTGTGCACATGCACACACACACATATATACACAAGAGTGCACGGGAGCTTCTATTCTGCTTACCACATCGTCCACTCCTCCATTCTGATATGTGTGTCTTCTTTTCAGCACATGCTTTCACATAGTTGCCTAAAATTGTACACAGGCAATCCTGGCTGTTTTCACAAGAGCAAGTGTATTTTTTGCATTCCTTTAAAATAAGAACCAAATTTGCATTGTATTATTAAACAATTCAGAAGAGCAGGTAAATTAGGATAACAACACCTTATAATCACTCCCTTCCCCCATAAAAAGCTGCCAAGGAATTTTGTAAATATTTTCCAAAATATTCAAATAACAAATCAATTAACTTTTGAAAGAACTTAGAAAATACAGAAAGAAAATAAAGATTTTCCTTTTGTATACATTTTCTAATACCACTTATTTTATGCTGATAGATGTAACAATAAAATAATTAGTGGGATCTAATGTCAAATTTAATCATCCACCGTGATTTAATGATAATGAATTTTATTTGAAAATATTTAATATCTTTGTGATTTTTAAAAAAATAATACAAAAGCATGCCTCAAAAAGACATCAACAGACACTCACATACCTCATGATATGGTTTAGGGTTCACAATTGGATGGCAGGAAGCAAAAGGTCCACTTGAATCAAGAAGAATTCCACAATTCTTTTCAGCAAATCTTTCTGGAAGAAATCAATGCTTCTAACATCAGTAACAATAATATTATTTTCATAAGGAACACATCCAATGCTACTGGGCAGGGCATGCAATGCTGGGGATCAAACAGATGATATTACACACGTCTAAGCTACCATTTGAGCACATCTTTAGCTGCAAAGGAATAAGTTTTAATTGAAATTAAAAGTACAAATTCTGTGTTTGTTTTTATTAAACAGCTGTATATAGTACATAGTCTCATGTTCTTGCTATATTAAACCTAATTTTATAACTGTATGCAAAAATAGCCTAATGTAATCATAAATATTTTAAACTTAGAATCAAAATAGTTTGATATAGTTTGTATTTTTCATATTTTTTATTTTTATAGTTAGTATTTTTTCTGAAATGCAGTTTCTATATAAAAATAAGAATAAGAATATTTTGTTTTTCTTATTCTAAAATAAATATTTGTCTAGAATACAATAATTTGGGCATTAAGAAACATTAACAAATTTCACCATCTTCTGCTTCAGCCCAGAATGCTATGCTCTTCGTTTCCTGAGGGTCATGCCTTAGGACAGCCAGTATCAATATTTCAAAATCACTAGTTTTAAGTGTTTAAGTGTTTTAATATTTATTTGGGTATAAATAACTACCTCATTATTAGACTAACAAGAAATAAAAGTCTTTAAAAAAACAGTAGCTAAAACTTTCTAAAGAAATGTATTTAGTAATTTTAAATATTGTTTCATCCACTAGGGTTATTTGTTTCAACAATTAAATTTATAAACATAATATACCTTAACTTTTGATGCACTCCTTACTCATGACAGAAACAAGTAAAACTCATGAAAGTAAACACTCAGAGCAAAACTTGTACTCAAACACTTGGATTATAACTTTATTTTTAATCATTGTTGATAACATTCTATATGGGCTTCATCACCAAAATCTACACTAAGAGGTATGATGACCTCATCTGTGAAAATAAATTAAATCACTATTTAGGAAATTATTTGGTTTAATTATGAAAACATGCAGTTTCCTTAAAAATACATATTGGGTTGACAGAACACACACGCAGGGTAGACATGTGAGGAGAACTACCCTCTACCTCTGAAGGGCTCAGAGTTATGTTGGGTCTTGTGAGTTCAAGTCATGTCCACTTCCACAAGTAAGTCTAAGAAAATAATACAAATTAACAGATTTTTTTTCTTATTCACGGGCCACACCTAGCAGTGCTCAGGGTTAACTCCTGGCTCTGCACTCAGGAATTAATTCCGGTAGCATTTGGTGGGTCATATAGCACAGCGGTAGGGCGTTTGCCTTACAAACGGCCAACATGGCCAACCTGAGTTCGATTCCTCCGCCCCTCTCGGAGAGCCTGGCAAGGTACCGAGAGTATCTCGCCCGCACGGCAGAGCCTGGCAAGCTACCCGTGGCGTATTTGATATGCCAAACACAGTAACAACAAGTCTCATGATGGAGACGTTACTGGGTCCGCTCGAGCAAATCGATGAACAATGGGAGGACCGTGACCGTGATGAGTTTATGTAGCTAACCCAAGTTTGCAATCAAACCTGGGTTAGCCACATGCAAGACAAGTGCCCTACCTGCTGGACTATCTCTCCAGTCCCCAAACTAACAGATGTGCAATGTCTCCTCTAGGATGTATCAATGGAGAAAACTATATAAACAGGTGAAGCATTTATATAGAAGGTAAAGGTAAAGGCCCTCCCGTTGATCATCGATTTGCTCGAGCGGGCCCAGTAACGTCTCCATTGGAGACTTTGTTGTTACTGTGTTTGGCATATCGAATACGTCACGGGGAGCTTGCCAGGCTCTGCCGTGCGGGCGAGATACTCTCGGTACCTTGCTGGGCTCTCTGAGAGGGGCGGAGGAATCGAACTCGGGTTGGCCATGTTGGCTGCATGCAAGGCAAACGCCCTGCCGCTGTGAAGATAATAGGGTTGATCATTTTCCCAAAATTAAAAACATAAAAGTTTATTACAAATTTCTTAGCAAGCCAGACTGTTTATCTAAAATTGTAATTGTACAACAAACACTAAAACCAGGCTAATGGTATTCTATTACCAGGGTAAGTCTATAATTTCTGGTACCAAATATTTAGTAACAGAGTTTGATATTCAATTAACTTTAGTTTTTCTTTCCTCTTATTTTGTTTTCTATTTTTGGTGTGTATTCTGGGGGCTACATCCAGTGGCACTCAGCAACTATTATTGGCACTTTGCTGAGAAGTGACAACTGGCAGTTCTCAGGAGATGACATGTGGTACATGGGATTCAAACCAAGGTCACTGCCATTGCAGTCACATGCAAGGCAAATGCCTTGGCTCCTGTTTCATTTCTCTGGTCCCAACTTTACCTTTTTCTATACTGATGCATGAACTGGGGGTTCCTTTAGGACACGGCATCATTTCCCAAGAACTGGCAAATGCCTGCGATGTCTTCTCCAGTATGTTCTGACTGGACATGAAGTCGTCTTCCACTCTGTTGTTGTAGGAGCCACAGAGCCCTGTGAAAGCACAGAACAGTTGAACATCACCTTCTCCAACATAGGTGTCTGGGTTCATTTCTCATTTTGTACTCGTCTCTTTGTTCTAGTCAAAATCTGAAGAAGCCATTTGAGTATGTATTGGTTGCTCAATAAATAAAGTAAAATGTTACGACGCTTCAGTTTAACAGCTCCTTTACTTCAAACTCAGGAGCACTGAAATACCATTTGCTATGGATGTCGTGACTTCCCTGTATCGCTGAATCATAGCTTTCTTTGTCCAGGCAGTAGGAAACATGTTGCAATAGGGAAGTTATGACTGAAAGTCTTCACAGATCTTCACAGATTCAGTGTGAAACTATGAGCCACATTAGAAGCTGAACACCTTTCTTATTTTGAGGAGTGGGCAAGGGGAGCTCACACCCGATGGTGCACAGGGATTATTCCTGGCTCTGTAGCCAGGGATCACTCTTCATGGTGGTAAAGAGACCTATGGGGTGCTCGAGATGAAGCCCAGGTATCTCCATGCAAGGAAAGCACCCTGCCTGCTGTACTGCATGCATCTCCAGCCCCTAGATCCCTTTCTTATCCACATACACATAAGCAATGTGTTACATTTTTTTCTCTGTGTAAAAAGTCCTTTTTTCAAGTATAGGTATGCTGCAAAAACTTAGATGGTTTTAATTTAGTGACTGGTATTTGTCATAGTGTTTTGCTTGGTATCCATTACAGCACATCCAGAACTGATCTCTAAGAAAGAAATCTCCTACCAGAGGTATGGTAATGTGATTCACCAGCAGAAACTACAATGGAGCTTATATTTAAAGTATGATTTTCTAAAGATTAATCTTTTCTTTTCTACAAAATGGAGTGTTAGTTCATATTTAGAAAGTGATATATAAAAGACAAATCTCGATATAAGACTAATTTTAAAATACCAGAATATTTAAATTGTTGAAAGCCATTTGACAATGGATTTTATAAGAAATAAAGCTCTGATTATTATAAGGAGGAAGTTAAAATTATATTACTGCAATTTGGGAGGGAAAATTAAAATTTTTTATGAGAAATTATTGAAAATTATAATAAACGAGGATCCTATTGCAGTGTTGGAAAGAAAACACATGCCCAGAGAATTAGAAAACTTACCGACAGTGTCTGTGAATTGGTTGGGTGGCATGGAAATATATAACTGCATTACAGGATCAGTTTGTATTTGCATTTTTACATGGGAGTATGTTTCTACTTGAAAATATGAGGAAGATATTTTGGAGATCTGTACTTCATCTGAAAATAATATAAATAACAATAACAGAAATATTAAAGTTTTAAATGTAATCAAATGCATTATATTTTAATATCTGTTTAAAATCAGAAACATTTAGAATCTTTTAAATTTCCACACAAACACATTAAATTTATTTTAATCCTATTACTTACCTGAATAGTAATAATGTTGATTTATGATCTTGTCATTTGTGACTGTGCCATCACTGTTGAATACATGTTTGCTTACTGAAACAGACTGATATTTAAAATACATAATTAGTTCATATTAATATATAATTCTAATTGAAGTACTACAAACTTCAAGTTTTGTGTTATAAAACATGTTGGTTTTTAATGAACTCATTTATAAATATCTGAAAAATAATACAATTTTAAAGTATTTTTAATACTTTGTTTCTTTTTTCTCACTTTCTGAGGAATACTTACAAAAGATTGCTTTTCTCATTTGTAAAGGAGGAAAATGAGCCCCTAGAAGGTCACATAGTTCACCAAGGTCAAACACCTTAGTAATCTTCCCTCCCCTGTTAGGTCTCTTTCCACTTTTAATGTTGGTTCTAAACTCATGAAATTCTAAAATAAACAAATGAATAAATAAATGCCTTCTCAAATGGTCCACAGAATTTAATAATTTAGTAAGGGTGATCTGTACTCACCCTTACTAAGCAGATATTAAAATATAATGCATTTGATTACCTTACATTAGCTGTTTTTCTAGGGTAATTTTTACATTTTTAAGAAATCTTAGAACTATTGGGGTCATCCAAAAGACTATTAACATTTTATTTTTGACTTTCATTTAAACATAAAAGTCTCTCTTCTTCATTCTTCAAAGAACTGAAATCAAAAAGTAATGATTGGCTTTTCTTTGATAAACCTTAGGAAGACAATGACTTACCGAATTCAAGACAAGTGTGACACTATTTAAACACGTTCCTGACTGACCACTGGGACATGGACGAAGTTCCACACTAACAGACCAATCTTTATCCTATAAAAAATATATAAATATATAAAAAAATACATTTCATTAAACCCTCATTAAAATATTTCTGGTTATGTGTGACTCTGATTCATTCACAAATCATTTAAATATCCGTGCACTTAAATATCCGTGTTTCTACAATCAGACTACCCTGGAAACAGAAACCTGAGAGTCCATGGGAGTGTCTGGGATCAGCCAAAAAGGGTTTATACCTAGTTTGCAAACATTTAATAAGCTCTAGCTATGTATCAAGAATTGTTGAATTTTCCTGGACTTTTTTTTTTCATTTAATTTTGTTCTATTGTTAAACTACAGAGAGTAATAGAAATTAGAGATAACTAAGTAGTTTTTATATTCTCGACAATCCACAATGTATATTTAAATCTAAAAGTTCATATTAATACATAATTAATATGACCACACTATAAGTAATTTTCAACATTGACTCCTAGTTCTTACATGCAGATCTAGAAAGATTTTTTTTATCTGTAAGAAACAAAAATTTCCAAATATTTCAGCACATTTCTCTTTTTGTTTCCCCTACAATAAGTGAAAATATAAAGAAGAAAATAATAATTTGGTAATCAAAGCACAGCGGGTAGGGCATTTGTCTTGTATGAGGCCCGGGTTTGATTCCTCTCCTCCTGTCAGAGAGCCCGGCAAGCTACCAAGAGTATCTTGCCTGCACGGCAAAGCCTAGCAAGCCACCCATGACATATTCGATATGCCAAAAACAGTAACAACAAGTCTCACAATTTGTTGTGAGATGTTACTGGTGCCTGCTCGAGAAAATTGATGAACAATGGGAGGACATTGCTACAGTGCGATTTTTGAAAAGCTAAACTTCAGTGGACAATAATTTGCATCTGTTCTTCAAGGACTCAAATTCTATTAGTCTTTATTTCTTCCTAGAAAGACTAAGTATAATTGTAATTCTGATACCACCTAGAGAATTTTATAGCCTGATTCCAACAATAGTGACCAACAAGCTGCAAAAAAGAATTACTATTGTTGAAATCAGGCTATAAAATTCTACAAAAATTAAAATAAATTTAAGGTAATAATGATGGAAGAGAAAGATGCTTCATGGGAAGAAAATGTAGTGGCATGTTGTAGCACATACAAAGAGAGCTGAAAATGAAGTTATGTTCTGGTATATTTAGAAAATGATTAACAAATGAAGGAGGGGTTGTTTTTTGTTTATTGAGGAATTTTTTAAGGACCAAGGATGATCTATATGTGCAATATTGATGTGTGACAAAAAAAGATACTGAAATATGGAATACATAACTGAAGCTTGTCATTCATTTGTGAAAGGGGTCTCCCTGGTGATGATCTTTCCCACTGATGGGACTGATGGCTCAGTATCTGGGCCCGTGGTAGCACTCAAGAGGGCCATGTTAGGGCAAGAGGGATTGAGGTTAGGGCAGTGCTATGTAATTGCCTTACTACGTGAGCCGTCTATCCAACCCCTGCTATTATTTATATACTCACTTGGGAGGAGTTGGCCACATTCAGCAGTGCTAAGGACTTATTCCTGGCTCTGTGCTCAGGGATCACTCCCGGTGTGCTCAGGGAGCCATGTGCAGTGCCAGCAATCAAACATTACCTGCTATACTATCTCTCTAACCCACGTTATTAAGTTTTTTCTATTGTAACATAAAATACAGATTGAATATTACATTGGTTGAAAAATAGACTGGAATCTTATCAGTTTTCTCAAGTGCTTTAAGGCAATTACATACATGAATGGCCAAAAATTGACAGTTTCCAGGATGATTGTATTTAACACCATCAAAAGTGGTGATTGAGCTTCCTTCCACCTTACATCTTCCAGGACACAATGCTTCAGTACAAGACCACTTAGCTTCTTGGCATGTGCTGTTAAAATGCAATGTTATAATTAAAATTATTAGCCATATTTGTTATCTGATGGAAAGAAATATCACAACATTTAAAACAATCCAACTTAAGCAAGATGTGTAGTAAAGCTTCATTAGACTATCATCTTTCCCCGTACTGTTCAACTCCGGTAATATACCTCATTGACAAGGGTCTTTAAAAATACTTACGTTCCATCAACTAAAATTGTTTTTGTTCACATTAAGCATAATAAAAATTTGAAAACGAAGTTTCAAGGGTGTATATTAGTGGAACACATGTCTCTAATAGTACTAAAACACTGTTACCCTCTGCACTGCAGACATCCAGTATCTAATAGAGTGTGGAGACACAATAATTGATTACTTAGCCCAGTGGTAGGGCTTTTGCCTTGCATGCAGCCAACATGGCCGACCCGAGTTCGATTCCTCCGCCCCTCTCGGAGAGCCCAGCAAGGTACTGAGAGCATCTCACCCGCACAGCAGAGCCTGGCAAGCTCCCCGTGACGTATTCGATATGCCAGACACAGTAACAACAAAGTCTCCAATGGAGACGTTACTGGGTCCGCTCGAGCAAACCGATGATCAACGGGAGGGCCTTTACCTTTACCTTACAATGTGGAAGGTCTAGATTTAATTTGCTATACATGCAAAATACACATATAATTTGAAGATTTTTTACTAAAGATTGAGAGGCTGAAGATAGCACACTAGTTTAGGTGTTTGCTTTTCCTGTGGCTAATCCATATCTAAACTCCAGAATCTGATATGGTCCCCTGAGCAATTCCAGGAGTGATCTCTGAACCTAGAACCAGGAGTAAGCCCTGAGCCTAAGGTGCCATCAAAAATAAAAAAATATGGGGGTATGGTGCCACCAGCAGGTCAGTTTGTACCTGTGAGGTGAGGGCATCAGCAGCCTGATGACACCGTCAGGCTTTCAGATACACCAAAATTGCTGCTGTGCCTTTAGCCAGACCCCAAAAACTTGGGGCAAAGTTTACCAAGAAAGTAAAGCGTCAAAAATTAGGTATGTGGGAGACACACCCACAGACCACCTCCGGCTCAGCTGTATAATTGGAGGCATGGCCTCTCTGGTTCCTGATCGAACTGCTTAACGGCCATTATCCCAGAAACTCAGAAACGAATCTCGGAACCCAAAGGCTTTTGGCAGAAATGCATCCTGTTCCTGCAGTAGGTTACTGGCGCTGGGCCACTCCAGGTGGGACTAGGTGTCATGCCTTGGCCTGTTCCCCTTGGCGGTCCGGTGACCATCATCCTCCAGAGGCCACTGGACAGTCAGGTCTGGGCCTACAGTGACGAGACACGTGGGGCCTCACCAGACGGTGGTGGAACCAGCCCTTTCCTCCCCATCCCAGTGAGACCCCGAGTTACTGTCTACAAATGGCCTCTCTGGCTCCTGATCAAGCTAATTAACGGCCATGATCCCAGAGACTCAGAAACAAATTTCGAAAGCCAGCGGCTTTTGGCAGAAATGCATCTGGACCACATAAGAAGTGGCCACACCCTCAAAGCTTCTTGGAAAGCCAGGTATGAGCCGGCGGTTACAGGGCAACTGCAGTCTCATGGGAAGGGGGGGTGGTACCGGCTTGTCCTTCATGCCCTACTGAGGTCACGAGTTGCCTCCTACAAGCCGCTCTCTGGCATGGCCATGGTGCCAGAGGCAAAAGGACTTAATCCAGAGCCCAGCAGCTTGCGGCAGAAAAGTGAGTGAACCATTCATTAAACTACTGCGCCATGCCTCCCCAGGAGGGAAAGGGTGTTGCTCCCTTCCACCGTCCCTGCCAGCAGCAAGGTGGCCACCGCCTCAGAGCTTATAAGTAAGCCAGGTATGAGCCAGCATTGATGGGGCAACTGTAGTCTCATGGGAAGGGGAGCAGTACCAGCTTGTCCTTCGCGCCCTACAAGGTCACGAGTTGCCCCCCACAAGTGGCTCTCCGGCACAGCCATAACACCAGACGCAGAGAAACCAATCTCGTAATTATCTGGCTCTTTGCAGAAATCCAAAATCATTATATGATTCTCATAACCAGCTATAGAAAACAAAGTAGTTCACAATGCCTTTTCTGCAATTCTGATTGTTGGGGGGGAGGGGAATTCTAAACAATAATGATGCATCTTTTGTCGAAATAATGAATGTAAGCAATGTAGAGAATAGTTAAGTGGAAATCATCTGCCTCACAGGCATTGGGAGGGGTGGGAGGGGGGTATATTGGGGTTCTTGGTGGTGAAAAATGAGTACTGGTGAAGGCAGAGGTGTTTGATCATTGTGTGACCAAGACTTAAACCTGGAAGCTTAGTAACTTTTCCCACAGTGATTCAATAAATAAATATAAGAAGAAAAAATAATAAATAAAATTATGAAAAAAATAAATAAATCATGAATTATCTCATTAACATTTAATACTAATTTTGTGCTAAAATGATAAAAATGACCATTTTAAATATACTGAATTCTGAAAAATATGTAAAATTAATTCCTCCAATTTGTTCAATACATGTCAACTAAAGACATGTTAAATTCTCTGTAACAGTACTGCTACTGTTTAATAAATTATTGTTAGTTATAATTATTATTAATATAGTATAATTCACTAATAGAACATTTCTAATTTTAGAAAAACTATGTATATTTTAAATATATACATATAAATATATCATGGTCCTCCCGTTGTTCATCAATTTGCTCGAGCGGGTCCAGTAACGTCTCCTTCGTGAGACTTGTTGTTACTGTGTTTGAATACGTCACGGGTAGCTTGCCAGGCTCTGCCATGCGGATGAGATACTCTCGGTAGCTTGCCGGGCTCTCTGAGAGGGGCGGAGGAATCGAACTCGGGTCGGCCATGTTGGCTGCTTGCAAGGCAAACGCCCTACCCGCTGTGTTTGGAGCGATAGCACAGCGATAGGGCATTTGCCTTGCACGCAGCCAATATTTTAAATACCTTACTAATTTTCATTTAGATCAATTATTCCTCCACAAGAACACAGTACATTTCTAGAAAAATCCTTTGTAGTCGTTCAGAAACTTAATTGCCAAGAAAGGTCAAGAGGAAAAATTGGTGCGGCTGGAACAATAGCACAGTGGGTAGGGCGTTTGCCTTGCACACGGCTGACCTGGGTTCGATTCCCAGCATCCCATATGGTCCCCTGAGCACCGCCAGGGGTAATTCCTGAACGCAGAGCCAGGAGTAACCCCTGTGCATTGCCGGGTGTGACCCAAAAAGCAAAAAAAGAAAAATTTAAAAAAAGAGGAAAAATTGGGAAATATTTCTGTTCAGCATATTACTGCTAAACCTCAAAAAGGAAAAAATCAAACTAGCTATTCAATTAAAAGAGAAACAATACAAAAGCAACCAGTGCTGGTGTGGACGTGGGGAAAAAGGGACACTCTTTCACTGTTGGTGGGAATGCCCACTAGTCCAGCCTTTCTGGAAAACAATATGGACAGTCCTTCAAAAACTAGAAATTGAGCTTCCATATGACCCTGCAGTACCACTTCTGGGAATATATCCCGAGGATGCAAAAAAGCACAGTAGAAATGACATCTGTACCTATATGTTCATTGCAGCACTGTTCACAATAGCCAAATTCTGGAAACAACCCAAGTACCCTGGAACAGATGAGTTTAAAGAAACTTTGGTACACCTACACTATGGAATACTATGCAGCTATCAGGAGAGATGAAGTCATGAACTTTGCTTATAAATGGATAGACATGGAGAGTATCATTGTAAGTGAAATGAGTCAGAAAGAGACAGACACAGAAGAACTGCACTCATTTATGAAGTATAAAACAACATAACATGAGGCCGACACCTAAGGATAGTAGATACACAGGACAGGTAGATTGCTCCATAACTGGAAGCCTGCCTCATGAGCAAAGGGGAGAAGGCAGCTGGAATAGAGAAGGGATCACTAAGAAAATGATGGCTGGATGAATCATTCGGGATGGGAGATGTGAGCAGATAATATACAAAGGATCAAACATGATAACCTCTCAGTGTCCGTATTGCAAACCATAATGCCCCAAAGCAGAGACAGAAATGTTGTCTGCCATGAAGGCAGGGGGAGGGTAGGATAGAGGGGTATACCGGGGATATTGGTGATAGGGAATGTGCTCTGGCGGAGGGATGGGTGTTTGATCATTGATTGATTGTAACCCAAACATGAAAGCTTGTAACTATCTCATGGTGATTCAATAAATTAAAAAATAATAATAAAAAATTAAAAAAAGAGAAACCACATCCTATACTTTTGACCATTAAAAACTCTGTTCAAATTAAATATGCTATTTATTTCACCAGTGTAGCCATATATAAAAATAATTCCCAAAATTCTGACTATATTTTAGAATTTTATTTTTTATTGAGTAACACTAATTTACAAGAGTGTAAACATTTATGTGTGTGTAGGATAGACATGGAGAGTATCAACAACAAAACTTAATTTTTCTCAAATGCCACCACATCACACCAATCACCACTGTCCACTAGACTCCTGTCAAGTCCTTTCCCGATTTGATGCACTCAAAATTTTGTAGGCAGAGTATATTAAACATTTTCTTAACTATTCTTGGCAAATGACACCCACTATTTATTTATTACTGCAAAAAGAGTTTTAAATGATCTCATTCTAAATGTTCAACCACCAAAAGATTTGCTATTTAAATTATATTCAGACACACAACTTCCAGCTAATGAAACCATTTTCTTAGGGCTACATAGAAGTCTCATAAATTTCATAATTAAAAAAGTACATTAAATTTAACTTCTCTCTGCCCAAGAACAGATAGATTACTGGTTAAAGAAACCCTGGTACATCTACACAATGGAATACTATGCAGCTGTTAGAAAAGATGAAGTTATGAAATTTGCATATAGGTAGATCAACATAGAAAGTATCATGTTAAGTGAAATGAGTCAGAAAGAGAGGGACACACATAGAAAGATTGCACTCATTCGTGGAATATAAAGTAACAGACTGGGAGACTAACACCCAACAATAGTAGAGGGAAGTACCAGGAGGATTACTCCACAGCTTAGAAGCTGGCTTCACATGCTGGGGGGAAAGGCAGCTCAGAGAGAGAAGTGACCACCAAGTAAAGGGTGCTAGAAGGGCCCACTCAGTATGGAAGAAGCGTGCTGAAAGTTGACTATAGACCGAACATGATGGCCACTCAATACCTCTATTGCAAACCACAACACCCAAAAGGAGAGAGAGAGAGAGAGAGAGAGAGAGAGAGAGAGAGAGAGAGAGAGAGAGAGCGAGCGCAAGGGAATGCCCTGCCACAGAGGCAGGGTAGGGTAGGGGGAATGGGGTGGGGATGGTGGGAGGGATACTGGGACCATTGATCATGGCAAATGGGCACTGGTGGAGGGATGGGTACTCGGTCATTGTATGTCTGAAACGCAAGCATGAGAGTTTGTAAGTTTGTAACTGTACCTCATGGTGATTCACTAATAAAAAAAATTTTTTTAAAAAAAAGAAGAGAAACACAGAGAGAAAAACAATGACGACGACAAAACTTAATTTCTCTCAAATTAAATAAAATGTCAACATAGAAAAAGCTATGAGATTGCATTTATGACAGGAACTTTAAGTATGAGCCAGGAATTATTTCAATTAGATAAACTATTAGTATTATTTCAACATTAATCAAGTGTGGACAAAAATTGTACATACCACTGAGAACCGCAAGGGCCTTCTCGGACTTCTCCTGGCTGATACACTTTTCCATTAGATTCACAGGGACATTCAGATTTTAAAACACATCTTCCTTTCTCTCCCACATCATCCAACAGATAACCTGCATACATTATGTAAAATTTAACCGCAAAACTTTATACACATCAATAAGTTATCGAGCAGGGTATTGTAAAAACCACTCCAGGTACTTCTTTCAGGTAGTAACATACAGTTAAATGTTAACCTTTTGATTACCCAATTACTCATGATATGAGAACTGGCAAAGATACAGATAACTTCTCTGAGTCCCAGAGCAGTACTACTGAGCTTTATAAAATGCAATTACATGGTTTGTGTAAACGTAGATGATCAAGTACCACAGAAATAGAAATCCATGTTAAGTTATATGTCCTTTCACCCCTCCCATGCAGTTTGCTAAAAAAGATAAATTATGAAGAGATAAATTCATTTAAAAAATCTTGTTAGAGATGAGCACAATTACTTATTCTTGAGTTACTTTGTTTCCAGTTGCTTGGATGCAAATATCCTCACAGGCTTAGATTACCTTCAGGGCAGGTGCAGCCGCTCACACAGTCACTGTTCTGGAAGGGGGCCACATTAGAACAAGTCGCAGGATTTGAGGGTCCACACTCTTTGTAGATATGTTTATCTGGGCAGCTAGGTTTTTCTACAGAAATTGCAAAATAAAAATGAGTGTGTATGTGAGAATTCGAGGGAGATGAACTTGGTAAATACACAATATTCTAATGAATATCTTTGAGCCTAACTTTCAAGATATGTTCGTCTAAAAGATACTCAGCCCAACCGAAAGATCCTACTTTGCTCGAGTAATTCATTTGGAGAAAATGCATATGGTGTGAAATTTAACTTCCTCCTACTTTAAAATGGATGTTCAACTAGGACTTTAGCTGATATGAACTGAACAAAGCATAGGTGGAAAGCATGGTCATATTTGTAGGAGCACCTATCAGACATTTTTAGAGGAAACCAGCTGCTATGTGTCGAGCTCATACATGAATGCAAAACAAAACGGGTGGACTAGTGCTAAAACCTGACGGGCATCGCCTGGCAACTCAAGGGAGGAGGAGTGCCACACAGGGCCGTGACATATCAGACTGGGAGAGCAGGCAAGGGCTCCTGACAGTCGATCAAGAGGGGAGGGTGGTGGGGTCGGAGCAGGGGCCACTGTGAGCACGACAGTGGCCAGTGTTCGCTCTGGACAAGAAATGGTGCTGAAATGAGGTAAAGCGGTGTGCATGGTACCCTTTCAGGGACATTATGGCAAACCAGGGTGCCTAAAAGGAAAAGGGAGTAAGAAAAGGGGGGACGGTGGTGGAGACCAGTGGACACCAGCGAAGGGAGGGAGCTAAGACGGCCCGACTGAGACATCGTCGCGAACAACTTTGTAACTTTGTATCGCAGAGTGATTCGCCAAACTGGAACCGTGAGGGGCGTGGGGGAGAAAGGAAAAGGAGGGTGGCGGCTCCGACAGAAATCAGTGCGGGTCTGCGTGTAAATGCAGGGGACCCCAGCGCACTGCGGGAGACCCCCGCACGCGCCGGCGACGCCACCGCCCAGCAGGGCGCGGGGACAGACGCCGCTGGCGGCGCGGGGCTCGCGGGGCCCTGCGTCCGAGGGGGCGTCCAGCGGCCGGCCGCTCCCCCACAGAGCCCGACGGGGCCAGCCCCCGCACCCCCCCCCCCGCCCCGCCCCGCACACCTACCGCAGGCCAGCTCGGGGTCCTCGCGCCACGCCTCGAAGGGGCCCGGGCCGTCGGCGGCGCACAGGCGCGCCAGCTCCGACAGCGTGTGGCAGGGCGCGCGCCCGCCCGCCGCGCACCGCTCGTCCGCGCACGCCAGCGCCAAGTCCCGCGCCAGCGGCGCCACCCGCGCGCAGCGCTCGAAGTAGCGGCCGATGACCCTGCGGCAGAGCTGCGTGCGACAGAAAGGGGCGGTCAGCAAGGGCTCGCGCGGCGTCCGCGGGCCGCCGCTGGCCTGGCCGAGGGGCTCCGGAGGGGCGCGGCGCCCCGAGCGCTCCCCGCTCCGCCCGACCGCACGACCGCGGCGCTGCTTCTGAAACGCAGCCGCGCCCGAGAGAGCGTGGTCTTTATTTGTTTGTTTTCTCTTTTTTCAAGGTAGGCGTACTGCTACTTATCCCGCCACTGGTTCGCTGGCTGAATGGGGCATGAACTCCACGAGCGCGGTTCGGGGACTCAAAGTGGACCGAAAAGGAGAGATGGGTCCCTGCCAGATGCCGCCCGCGAAGGACCGAAAGCCCCGTGGGCAGGAGGATGCTGACCTCTCACTGGGAGCCTGCTCTCCTCCACGGGCCGACTGGCCTTTCTCAGGAGGCAAGACCCTTGGTCAGGGAAAAGTATCACAGTTCTCGTGATGGTCAGGGAAGTGAAAACACGTGACTGAAGTGAGCGTGCTTTCACATTGCAATGTGTTACAGCTATTACAAGCTTGTTTTCTGTTTTGACCCTGCTTAGTTTCTGAAAAACGTGAGAGCTACTGCTGAACAAATGTACGTTTTGCTACACATGAAGTCCTAGGATAGCTGATAACTTATTCCCTGTGAGGTACCAAGTGAAATGACATTTTTACATATTTTTAAAATCTAATGTCTTTTAGATTTTAAACAGGATCTTTCTCCCTATAATAAAGGTTGTTTGCGGGCAGATAATACAACTTTGCAAACTCTGGATTTAGGACAAAGTCTTGTGTATTGCAGATGCTTACCAAATATGCACTCGGCTTGACATAAATGTATATGTTCATTCAACTAACATTTTTGAACAATCAGGCATTCTCATACTTGATAAAGCATGATTCCCATCATAATTTGCCAGAACTCATAATTGTATCGAGCAGAAGCATGGAGAATTTTTATAAGTGGTATGTTACTATTATAGGTGGCACAGAACAATCAGGAGATAGGAAGAAATTCTACATGGAAAGAAGGAGGGTTTCTGAAGGAAGATAGTGAATGATCTTATAAAATGTCATCATTTTATTTGCTTGCTAGAAGATGACAAAATTGCATAAATGCAATTTCCATTATCAAAGAAGTTGTTTTTCCATACATGACGTGAGTTCGATAGTTTTGTTCTAAACTGAAATTGGAATATGTGAGTACTCATTCGGTCATCAAATTCAGAATAGCAGAATTTTTCCAGTGGGAAATGTGTGTAAATAAATTATTTTCAGATTTTGTAGTCAAAATTTATTGTTTGTAATTTCCAAAACAATGCAGAACAATAATTTAGACTATCAGAAGCCAAATACAAGGGAATGATGTACTAATAACCTGGGCACAAACACAGATTTCTAAGTTGTGAGTAGTCACATCACTGTCCATCCAGAAATAATACGGAGAGAAACCCAGTACTCTACAGACAAGCTACAACATGGTGCAAAGGACATTAGACTCATCATACCATCGCACAGTGAATATTGCCGTATTTTGGGATGTGAAACTATTGTAGTTTCTATGTATAGAAACTATAGCTAGACTGAATGCAACTTGAAGAGCAGCATTTTCATAATTCCAATAGCAAGGTTTGAGTGTTTAGAAGAGGAATTTGACGATATAAAGTGAAACATAGAGAAATATTTCTGAAAATGCTACTAGATAAACTATAAATGTCATACCTGTACTCCATCTTCACACACTTCATAGACTTTGCTAACAGCTTTGGGACAATCACCAGGGATTTTACTGTTGGCGATAAGCTCATTGATATTTTCTGAATGAAAAAATAATGTTTAGTTACAAGTATTATCTACATAGATAAATAATTTTCCACTTAAGTATGGTCTTGACAACATTAAATATATATTTTATCAATAGCTTTTCATATTTAAGACAAATATAAATTATTTGCCAAGATATGAGCAATTACTTTGACCCTTTATCTTAAGAAGCATTTTTTTATGGACAATATATTAGACTCTTACCTTGAGTACTGTTGAAGCTACCACAGAGACCACAAGTTGGATATTGCTTGTGAAGAGTAAGCTTTAAAAAAATACATTTACATGTTTATAAGTATAAATAATGTCTTGACATTGCTTTCTTTTTGTTTCTGGAACCTCATCTCACTGTGCTCAGGGCTTACTTCTGGCTCTGCACTTACTTCTGGGATAACTCCTGGTGGGCTTGCATCATACAGAGTATTGTAGATTGAACCTGGGTTGGCTGTGACAAGGCAAGCACCCTATGCACTGTAATATCACTCTAGCCTCCAAGAGAATTTTTTAAAGATATCTGAGCTACACCCAAGAGTCTCTGAGACCTTGGACTCCAGGCTCGGCGGACCCAGGGACAGAGCTTCTCTGCTTGCTCCCACCAACCACAGGTGACAAAGGGATTCTAATCAGGAGCCCCACCCTACCCTGCCCTGTCTGCTTCCATCAACCACCCAGGGATCGAATTGCGCACAGGAGACCCACCCTACCCAGATAAATACCCCACTGGCAGACTTCCACTATCGACACTACTTCCACTACCCAGCCGTTGCCACACTCCAGGACGCTTTCTGGACCCGCGCAGCCGCAAAGTGGCCGCACGACACATTATAAGACACTAAATATCCATCTTCCAGAATTGTCGTACCATATTTGATAGGGTTCAAATATGGTAACACCTCCAAGGGTGATTAGAGGTCACCCCAAAAGCCTCTATCCCTCTCGGAAAGACTGGCAAGCTACCGAGAGTATTCTGCCCGCACGGAAGAGCCTGGCAAGCTATCCGTTGTGTATTCGATATGCCAAAACCAGTAACTACAACTGGTCTCATTCACCTACGCAAACAAACACCCAAGCACATCTCAGGAGTTACTCCTGACTCAGTGCTCAGGGGCCACACCCAGTCATGCTCAGGTAACCCTGAGGTGCTGTGGATTAACATTTGGTCTTCTGCGCACAAAGTATGTGCTCCAGACCTTGGAACTATCTCTTCAACCCTAAAGACAGAACCCAAATCAAAGCACAAGGCCTTCTTATACTAAGTTCTACTCAAGCTAGTTATTTAAGGATTGACCAAGGGTTTTTCACAGGAACATAACCTTACTCCACCAACTTACTATGTGTCTTTGGACAGATTATTTAATTTCCATTTACTTAAATTTCCTGAGTTTCATTGTCTATTAAAAAATATTATGGACAAAAGAAACTCTGGTACATCTACACAATGGAATACTATGCAGCTGTTAGAAAACATGAAGTCATGAAATTTGCATATAAGTGGATCGACATGGAGAGTATCATGTTAAGTGAAATAAGTTAGAAAGAGAGGGCGCGACAAAGAATGACTGCACTCATTTGTGGAATATAAAGTAACATAAAGGGAGACTAGCAACCAAGGATAGCAGGGATAAGGGCCAGGATGATTTCCCCACTTGGAAGCCAGTCTCACATGTTGGGGAAAAAGGCAGCTGAGATATAGAAGGGACCACCAAGCAAAGGATGCTTGGAGGGCTCCCTCGAGATGGGAGATGTGTGCTGAAAGTAGACTATAGACTGAATATGATGGTCACTTACTACCTGTATTGCAAACTGTAACACCCAAAAGGAGAGAGAGAGAGTCAAAGGGAATGTGCCTGCCACAGAGGTGGGGGGAGGGGGAAGGGGTGGGAGGGGAGAAGAAAGGGATACTGGGAAATTGGTGATGGAGAATGGGCACTGGTGGAGGGATGGGTGCTCGACCATTGTATGACTGAAATGTCATCAGGAAAGTGTAGAAGGCTGTAATTCTGTCTCACGGTGTTTCATTAAAAAAATACTATGGAGAGGCAGCAGCTTCAGGACAGGCAATAACTAGCCCTGATGCCAGTTCTGCAAGAAGCATTAAAGGAGCTTCTTTAAAAGATAAACCTCAACACTCGGTATGAGTATGGCATTTACTCATGACATTTACGGATACCCTCTGCTAGATTAAGAAAGGTTTGTTTACCACTAGGTTTCTAAGAGATCTTACACATTTTCAATAATAAATTGACATTTCATTTTTACTGAATATTTTATGCTAAATCAGGCATTTTGATTTTATTTTTATATCTATATATTTTTATTACTTATTAATGTAGATAATTAAGCAGTGTCTATAATTTCTAGCATAAAGTCAATGTTCCCTTTCGTAGGATAAAACATACTTTTATAGGCTTATTCATATTCTCCACTTAAATTTTTCTTTGACCCTTACTAAATTTTATATTTATCTATTTTATGTACAGGGGTTACTCCCTGTACATATCGGGCTGGAGCGATAGCACAGCGGGTAGGGCGTTTGCCTTACAAGCGGCCAACATGGCAGACCCGAGTTCGATTCCTCCGCCCCTCTCGGAGAGCCTGGCAAGCTACCGAGAGTATTCGATATGCCAGACACAGTAACAACAAAGTCTCCAATGGAGACGTTACTGGGCCCGCTCGAGCAAATCGACGATCAACGGGAGGGCCTTTACCTTTTTACTTTACCTATTTTATGTAGATTTTAAAATATATTATCACAGAATATTTAGTAGCATTAAGTTTTTAATGTATATGCCTATAAAAATACAGTTTTAGGAGAAGTTTACTTTATCAACTTATAATTGATTTTCAATTTTGTGGACTTTCAGAAGACTAGTTCTATTTATCTGTACGTGTGTAGGTGTCAACACCCCACAATGGAAAAAAAAGGCATCTCTCTCATATGAGGCATGAAAAAATAAACATAGTAAGGGAAGAAGAAATGGTCAAATTTATCCAAACTGATGATTTTGCCTGTAGAACTGAGCTAACATGGGGTGGAGGGAAGGGGTGGGAGGCTGAGAGGGGTCCTTGTGATTGATACTGATGGAGGGAGGCAGGAACTCCTGTGATGGGTGTGGTATTGGAAAAATGTATGCATGAAAAGTATAATTAACAGTACTGTAAATCCCTGTATCTAAATAAAAATGGATCACAATTTTAAAAGTCTATGAAAAAGAGTATTATTTCAAGGCATTTTAAATACAAAATAAAATGCTTAGAATGTAAATAAACAGTGATATTTATATATATTATACCCCTTGTTTCCACATGCTGTATTGTTTTAACAAGTGAAAGTAAAGAACAAAAATGCAGATTTGCCTAAATGGACTTACTGAGAGTTTGCTGTTTTTGTTCCACATAAATGTCAGGATTCCTCTACGACTGCTCAAAACACAGTGTTCTCCATATTTCTTAATGTGAATCAACTTATTGTCGAACGGTATCTGCACACTAAAAGAATAGGACACAAGTGTATATTCAATGCAAACTTTGTTTTTCTGACAGTTTATGCCTTTATATTTAAATTTAATATGACACTCTTTATAAAAATATTAAAGTTTTTCAACATCTCTCTTTTTAAGGGGTACCACACCTGGTGATGCTCAGGGCTTATTCCTGGCTCTGCACTCAGGGCTCGCTCCTAAAGAACTCGGGGAACCATATGGGACGCTAGGGATTGAACTTGGGTTGGCCATGTACAAGGCAAGTGCCCTACCTGCTATATTTTCGCTTTGGCCCCAACATTTCTAAACAAGTACAATGAGTTTTTCTCAGAGACAAAAAGACTTTTAAGGAATAATGAATTGAATCTTCATAAAAGTGAACAATAAAAACACTTGTTTTTTCATTAGAATCACTGTCACTGTCACTGTCCTCCCGTTGTTCATCAACTTGCTCAAGCGGGCCCAGTATCATTGTGAGACTGTTACTGTATTTGGCATATTGAATATGCCATAGTGAGTAAAATATCTTACAATTCCATATCAAACATATTACATATTAGCATTATATTATTAGCATTATATTGATAAATATCAATAAAATAATGAAATAATGATTTTATTAACAATTGTATCAATAAAAAACAAAACATTATTAATTAAATAGAATTTTGATTTAAAATGCATTATACTAATAAGAGGATTAAATAACAAGTGTCTTATAATACTAACTTCTTTTTAACCTCTTTCTTTTTTTCCTTTCTTTCTCAACTTATTTCAAATAAGTCTAAAATATCTATGCAAAATATTAGGATATTTACCTTTCTCCATTAACTAAGATTATATCACCCCAAATAGATATGTCATTATTGTCAATTATAATCATTATTTTCTCAATCTCACTCTCATTGTTTCGTTTTATCTCAATATTGAAGTCTCCTCCCGACTCAACACAGTGACGACAGAAAGTATAGTCACATGAAGACTCGATGGAAAAGATGCGGCCATCAAAAGTTTTATATGCTCCTTTGCCCCAAGTAGAGGCTTCACCTAAAAGACATTTAGAATATTTACAATCACTTAGATTAATAAACACATATTTCTTCTGATTTTTAAAGGTGTTTATATACTGAAAGTTTTCACACTTCCTCTCATAGTGAAATACAAAACCCAAAAAAGCAAAAGACAAATTAATTAATTAATAAAGACAAAAGTACTAGAGTTCTTTGGATCACCCAAATTTGTTTTTTCTGACTAAAAGAAAAGACTGATAAAAACTTTCTCATAGGAAAGGTAAAGGTAAAGGCCCTCCCGTTGATCATCGATTTGCTCGAGCGGGCCCAGTAACGTCTCTATTGGAGACTTTGTTGTTACTGTGTTTGGCATATCAAATACATCACGGGGAGCTTGCCAGGCAGCGCGTCAGTCTCATAATCTCATAGGAAAAGAAAACTTTTCACCACTATGGGGTGGGATAGACGGAAGGAAGTTGTGATACACTTGCTTGTTTTGCTTTTTGCATATATGGTCTTCCTAATGTTGACTGAGGTTATGTTTATATGGAATCAGTGTAATTACAATATTTTTGTACATTGTGTATTATTCGTTTTCATTTATAAATATATTTTAATATTGTGTATGTTTAGAAAAAAGCAGTACTATTTAATACCATTGAAATGAGCAATGATAACAGATGATTGGCACATTTTAAAAAACAGTCTAAAATTTTATTTCATAACCTCACTAAGAATTATCGGGCATGGCATAAAAATATGCATGTAAACCAGTGTAGGACAACATTGCCACAGGGAGCTTAGGTTCTAAGGACACTGAACTTGTATTGTAAATTATGTCTTTTGCATAGTTTACCTTAAAGCAATGTCCTTTCTGTATGGACACAGGAAGACAGTTAATATTATGCTTTGTAACTTGGGAGTTGATTGACTTTGAATAATATTTACTCCTGGGCATCTGCTTTCTTGACTCAGTTGCCCTTAGTTCCTAGCACCCCAAAAGCAGGGTCCCAACCAGGGACTGAATAGACCCAGGGCAAGCTGTGAGATACCCTGGCATTGAAATGGGCCAGGCCAAAGTGCCACAATACTCAACTCTAAGTTGAGGGCATGATCATGGGCAAATGCTGTCATGATCCAAAAGTAAGTAATGACGAGACTAGGACCCTGCTGGGGCTAGGAAGACTCACCTGGCCTGAGGACAGTGGAATATATAGCGAGACGTCCTCAGGAAGAACCAAACTGTAAGTTTATATCTCTTACTGTGCTCATACAGAATGACATTGCTAGAAATATTGGAAGTTAGATTTACTACAACTATTTAAGTAGATTACTAGCTGAGGAAAGAACACACCCTCTTTGGGATCCCACCCTTGGGTGGATCTCCTAGTAATCTGGAATAATCTCTTTAGATGAGATTTTATCCTTGCGTTAATCTCCTCGAGGAGTGGTCTTACCTCTCTTTGTTGATTTGTTAATGTTCTACTCACCTTTGTATCCCCACCCTACATGGTTTCTATAGAAACTAGGCTGTAAGAGTGGGCTAGAAGGCTGGAAGGAGAATGAGGGGGAAGCAAGAAGGAGAATGAAGGCGCCGAGAGAGAGAGAGAGAGAGAGAGAGAGAGAGAGAGAGAGAGAGAGAGAGAGAGAGAGAGAGAAGCAGAAGGGGAGTGAAGATTGGAACAAACTACAGTTGATACCGACCAGCGTGGCCCTCGTTCATTCCTTCACCTCCCCATCGCCATCAACCTCCCCAGGATGAGGGAAACGGCTCAAGACTACCAAACGGCGGGAGAGATAGAGTGCCACAGGACTTTTGAAAACACACAAATCAGAGTAATTTTTACTTACCGATAATTTCATTTGTTTCTGAGTACGTTGGAGTTGCTTCTGGAATATGGGATCCTTTTTCTATTCAACATAATGCATAGGTATTTTAAATTTAATGACACATTGATTTTTATCTACTTTTATAATTTAACTTTTGTTGTAGTTTAGTTACAACATGGTTACAATAGTGTTGACTTTATGGAATTGATCATTATTTTAAACAAATGCGTTATTTGGTCTTATAAATGGGAATGTTGGAGTTAGTATTTAAAGCCACCAATGGATTTCATTATCTTGAATATGCAATTGTGAAGGTTGTGATTAATCAAGGATGTACACATGATTATCTCTTCAGAATATCCTTAATCTTGAAACAATCATCCTAGTATGTGCAGAAATCAGTAAGAGCTAATTTATTTGGGTCCTATACAATTGCTAAAATTCAGTGCACACTAATTTTCAGTTTGCTTGCTCATTTTTATTGAAAGTCATTGCACAAATAGGTTTAAATTAGTCTACCATAAGATGCTAGCAATTGAATTATCTGAAAAAGAAAATATAATTTTGGCTCAAATAAAATTCTATAAATCTTAATATTTTAAATTCTCATATTTTTAATACAGTTACCCTTTACTAACCCAAGTATATTTATATGCACTATTAAAGTAAGGCCATAAAGCAAGCAAACATAGCATCAAAAACAAAGCAAATATCTGATAGAATGTTAAAATACTTCATAATGTCATTATTTATATTTGAGGCTACTTTCATTTACTAAAAGTTCTCTTAACTCACATTGAATGGTCATAAAATAAATTTATTTATAAAGACTTTTAAAAATAATATCTAAAATTATAAAGGAGAAATTTAACCAGTTTATTAATGTTCACTTAGTATATTTTAATCTCTCCTACTCATTACATGGCTTCAAATCTTTAGGGGGTCACACAAACTTGAATATCTAAAAGAGTACTTAGGAACTAAATTTAATAAGAGGAACATGGAATAATATAATAGTGTATCTAAATAAACATAACATTTAGTTTCAAATTATAAAAATGTACAACTATAAATACATTTTATATATCACATATAAGAACTTTTTTCTTAAAAAAAAGGTATAACAAACTACCTGTAGTACTGGATGGTCCAGATGTACTGTAGTCAAATAAACTTGTGGTACCTATTTTGATACAAAATTATTAGATAGCTTCCCTTTATACTTTTTTTTGTTTGTCCCACACTAACAGTGCTCAGTGTTACTCCTGGCTCTATGCCTAGGGATCACTCATGGTACGGCTTGTGGACTATATGTGGTACCAGGGAGCAAGTAGGTGGATTGCACGCAAGGCACATTCTGGAACCCCTGTACTATTTCTCCAGCCTTCTCTTTATAATTTTACTTAATGAAATCTGAGAAAAAATGTTTGGGAAAACCTTGGATCCCAGTTTAGTGATGCTAATGCCAGAAGACTCAAAACCACGTGAGGCTCTATAATAAAAGAATATTATTTATTCAGCAAAATGTAGGCTTAACAAGACTAGATGACTTGTCACCAACTGCAATGATCCTAATTAATGTATTCCAGGTTAATGATTCTCCAGAGACATCACCAGAATACTTAAACTCATTCATGCGTGAGCTGCCAGCTGAATACAAAACGATGCCCATGAGAATAACATTCAATGCATATCATGATTCATAGTTATTTTGTGCACAGAAATCAATGGTCAATACCTAGAGCGATGGAATTAGAACTTCCAGGACCATCTGACTGACTGCTATCAAAGTTTGTACGGTTATGAGCATTGTTGCCAAATTGACTTGAACCAGATTCTTCAAAAGTGTATGGATTTTCACTGTTCCCTTCTCCATCTTGGAAGTTAGAAATCCAAGTGCTTCCCTCTAGTGGAAAAATTAAAATTTTATTTTAAAAAACCTAAATATTTAAAATTTATTCCAGTTTCACCAAAAGAGTACATATAATTAGAAAACATGAGTGATGAATATTGGACTGAATTTTTTCAGTGATTTTTTTCAGTTTTTACTGAAGAAAATTTACTTAGAAGTGCAGACATGAGAGGAGAGAGAGATAGGAATACATGCAAAAGAGAGAACATGTGCTTCCGCAGGATGGGGTAAAAAAGTAAACAAGCAAAGAAACATGTTCAAAGGAAAACAGGCTTCAAAGAACAGCCCTGACTGGATCTGATATTTTTGACCCAAGCCCACACGTATGATGACACCCACTTTCACAGCTTTCTCCTCACAAAGCCAGCACACAAGATGCTACCCATCTGATCAACTAGTTTACTCCAAATCCTTCTACCAAGGTACACAACACCCTAATTTACAAAGGTTTTTTTTTGCTTTTTTCTTGCGGGTGTGTCACACCTGGCGATGCACAGGGGTTACTTTTAGCTCTGCACTCAGGAATTACTCCTGGCGGTGCTCAGGGGACCATGTGGGATGCTGGGACTCGAACCCACATTGACTGCGTATGACAAATGCCCTACCCACTGTGCTATCACTCCAGCCCCAGTTTACAAAGTTTTATCAGTATGTTTACCCCCATTTCTGGTACAATTACTAGTTCCAGTAAATAGCAGTTTGTCACAACAAAATATTTTATAAATTCAAATACTCAGCAAATATTAAGCTCGGGAAACAGCTATCAACATTCTTATCCCTAGAGCTAAACTCTCCCATACCTTTTCCTCCATTCACACTAAGGTCAGTATCATCATCTTGACTTGAAGCAGAATCTCCAAAATCAGATGAAGCTTCACCTTTTCTTTCTTCATGATCAAAATCAGATGACCAGGACTTTCTCACTAGAGAAAAATGTAAATGTTAATAAACTAGTGTACAAAAGTTTAAAATAATTAAGATTTGCCTAATCCACTGGCTGGGTACATGCTGCTTTATCCATATACCAGACTGACTCTTCCAAATACATTTCTGCAATATTCCTCAAAACCATAAAATATAGCATTAAATATATATATAGCACTGAAATCCAAAACTAATATACCCAATCAACCTCCTCTAGCAAAATAATTAATATATCAGTTTATTTAGAAAATTTATGACATAAACATATATGCAAGCATTAGAGTGACAACTAAAATAATTTCATGTTTATATTTCTGTGTGCTTCACTTCGTTTTCTGGACCAGTTTTGTCATAAGTCAGTTATAACAACTGAAAAATTCAAATAAAGCTTAAAGTTTCAAACAAGATATAAAGATTGAGTGTTTTTAGAAAAGGGAAATATATATGTATGATCATTAAAAAAATTAAATTTCTCAGAAAATAATGAGTGGAATGTTTGAGCTACTAGAATCAGATCCAAAGTTTTTACTTCTAGATCCAGGTTGTCTAGTACCAATCATTCCATTACCTTCAATCCCCATGACTCAGAGGCCATCTTCAAGAGAAAAAACTTCATTAGTTCCTTTATTTTCCAGAATCATTATCAACAAATATCTTACCATCTTTCCAACTATCTTGTTGACAGCAAAGAAATACCAACAGTCAAAGTTTTCTTAAAATTATGAATATAATTTTCTATTTATTAATAGATCAATATCAAGATCTCTTACAATTAATATTTCAGAAATAGCCATGCCATTTCTGCCATATATTTTAATTCTATTGTCTTTGTCTGCAGCAGAATGAGATCCAAAATATTAGAAATTCAAGACACAATGTAATTATTTGTGCAAATGTTCCAACCTAGATATTGGTATTAAACTAATATAAAAATATTGCTCTTTAGGGGCTGCAGCGATAGCACAGCGGGTAGGGCGTTTGCCTTGCACACAGCTAACCTGGGTTCAATTCCCAGCATCCCATATGGTCCCCCAAGCACCTCCACGAGTAATTCCTGAGTGCAAAGCCAGGAGTAACCCCTGAGCATCCCCAGGTATGACCCAAAAAAGAAAAAAAAAAAGATTGCACTTTAAGCCTGCATTCTACCTTGAATCCTTGAATAGTATCTCCTGTGCTTATCTGCATGTTTCTTTGCTTGCCTATTTCATTTGTTCTCTCTTGGGCATACACTTCTCCCTTACTCTCCCCTAACATCTTTCTAAGTAAGTTTCAAATAAAACTTCTTGCTTCACACACACACACACACACACACACACACACACACACACACACACAAAATAATAACTAGTATAAAAGATTTGGGGCTGGAGCAATAGCACAGTGGGTAGGGCATTTGCCGTGCACGTGGCCAACCCGGATTAAATTTCTCTGTCCCTCTCGAAGAAGCTGGCAAGCTACCGAGAGGATCTCGCCTGCACAGTAGAGCCTCGCAAGCTCCCCATGGCATATTCAATATGCCAAAAACAGTAACAAATCTCACAATGGAGATGTTACTGGTGCCCACTCGAGCAAATCAATGAACAACAGGAGGACAGTGCCACGGTGCTACAGTATAAAAGATTCTGAGATACAAAGTAATCGTTCAAGCACATGTCTTTGATAGAATAAACAAGGGTTGGGTATCAGGTAACTATTATGGACCCAAAATACCAATAATCTTTGAATGCAGAGACAAAAATAAAATCTGAGCACCTCCAGTTAGAGCTCAAATATAAAAAGCAAAATCCCCAAATACAGTATAAAAGTATTAAAATTAACTAAAATTCCTTTGAATGGTATAAAAACATGAGGAAGGCTTAATAAAATATTCATTAAACAAACATATGCTGCAATAAGTGTGGGAATAATAAGCAGCTGAATTTAATCCTATGCCTTATATCTTTATCTAGGATACCCAATAACACTCCATCCAAGTACAAATTCGGATGAAGATGAATCCACAAATCTATGGAATATTAAAGAATATAAAAAATCTTTTTCATATGTTTGGTTTCATAAACAAACAAAATATAATGGTTAATTAAAAATGGAATGACCAAGAATTGAAAACACTGGGGTCAAACGTAGGTAGTGCATTTGCCCTGCATACAGGCACCAGGATTGGAACTCTGCATCCCATTTGGTCCCCTGGAACTGTAATGAGAATATCCTGAGTGCACAGTCATGAGTAACCCAAGAGAATTGCAAGGTGTAGTGAATAAAACAAACCAAAAAAATTGGAAATATCAAAACAAAGTTATATACCAATATCTTTATAAGTTGCTCCTTCAGAGCTATACCCATCATTTTCTCCAGCTTCTCTGCTTGGACTGTCTTTGTCAACAAGAGGGGGGGAAACAGATTTGAAACCGGAAGCACTGTTGCCACCTTTTGTTCCAGTTATCCAACTGAGAGAATCCGATCCATCTGGTGAGTAAAGGAAATGAAAGATATTAGTTTTTATGTTTGATGATAGGATAAGAGGTGTTACCCATAGTAAATTATCAAACTTTGGCTTCCAATTCTTTTGAGCACTGGACTCACGCTATGTAAGAATGCACGAGCTAGTGGAATCGAATCCAAAGCTTTGGGTTCTGTAGCAAGAAGACCCACTAACTGTCCTGAAACCTCCTTTGCTTACACTGGTGCCAAGGCCATGCACATAAAAGGAACTAACATTGATCTCTGCATTTCAGGAAGAAAGCCAAAATGCTATACCTACCATTAGAAAATTTTCATCTACCAAAATCGAACTATTGGCAAAAGAGGAGCTGAATGAGGGAATAAATCAGAATTTCTAAGCAGAACAACATGTATCAGTAGGTGGACCTTTAGAAATTGATTTTCAGAGTTACCCACTACATTTTGTACTTCTCCTTTGTTCTGCCTGTGTTTACCAATAAAGAACAAGTCAGAATAGAACGGATTCCTGATGGACTTCAACCACGTTTTGGATGAAACTTCCAAAACTAGGGCCAATAATAAACTGGTAAATAATACAAAATCAAAATGAACTTTGTAAATATTCAATATTGAGTAAGAAGTTTGAAGTCTCACTTGAATACAGTTAAACGCAAACTTCTAAGAGTCTGGTGTACTGCATTCAGACACACATGAATACAGATGGACTAGAATCTAATCAAGAGGGAGGAGGTTGAGAATATCAGACCCATTGCACTTCACAAAAACATATCCTTGACTTGGTGCAAAGGACTCATAGCCAAAGTAAGCATAATGCATGACCAGAAATGTAGTTGAAAATGTTAAACTGATATTTACAACCGTTTATAACTATTAAATATATAAAATGTAGACAAGAAAAAGTGGGAAGCCATAGGGGAATGAATGAAAATGAGGAAAACATTTGTATCAGAATGAAACGGTTTAAAAATTGAAATTTCAGAACTACAAAATGATATTTCTCATGCTGACTGCCACTGGCTGGCACATTCAAGAAAAAAAAAGGACGAGCAGATTAGAAACCACTGAAACAATTCTGCAAGGTTTCTACTAAAGCTCCAACCAGGAAAAGGATTTTAACTGCTGAATGACAAAAATAAATGAATACATAAAAAAATGAAATAAACAGCATTAGTCACCATTATATAGGACAATTGATGAGAAACCCAGACAGGAACTGACAATGTCTTCCTCCTGACCCTTTGTGCTCCACACTCAACTCTGTGGGAATACCTGAATCAGTGGAATCCAATCGAAAGCCTTGAGTTTTGGAGCCAGAGGCAGCCGAGGCACTGCCGCTCCAGCCTCTCCCTCTAGTTCCCTTGGTGCCTAAGCCCTCCTCCAGAGAGGAGCCGACACTGGTCTCTGCATTTCCAGAAAGATCGCCAGCAAGCCTTTTCCCACCTGTCCAAGCGTTTTCACCTGCAGAACATAAAGCCATTGTCACCGGCGGCCCTAGCTGGGGACGACTCATGATTGCCGGCCACTACTCCAAGGCATAGTACCTAGGTCTTGAGAAGTGGAACCTTTAGAGCTACCGCCTCTGAGGGCTCCGGTGGCTGTGCTCTCACTGCCTGTGTTCTCCAGAGAACCGGAAGCGGCAGATTCAACACCACCTGATGCACTATTGCTGCTGCTGCTGCTGCCAGCGTTTGATCCAAACTTCCAACCCTGGCTACCCGATTTCACAGCTGAACGACAGAGAACAAAAACACACATCAAAATGAACTGCATTCATCTCCATTGCTCAGGATGCATTCCCGAGAAACCCTCGCAGGAACCGAGAACGTCTTCCTCCTGACCCTTTGTGCCCCACACTCAACTCTGTGGGAATACCTGAATCAGTGGAATCCAATCGAAAGCCTTGAGTTTTGGAGCCAGAGGCAGCCGAGGCACTGCCGCTCCAGCCTCTCCCTCTAGTTCCCTTGGTGCCTAAGCCCTCCTCCAGAGAGGACCCGACACTGGTCTCTGCATTTCCAGAAAGATCGCCAACAAGCCTTTTCCCACCTGTCCAAGCGTTTTCACCTGCCGAACATAAAGCCATTGTCACCGGCGGCCCTAGCAGGGGACGACTCATGATTGCCGGGCACAACTCCAAGGCGTAGTACCTAGGTCTTGAGAAGTGGAACCTTTAGAGCTACCCCCTTCGAGGGCTCGGGTGGCTGTGCTCTCACTGCCTGTGTTCTCCAGAGAACCGGATGCGGCAGATTCAACACCACCTGATGCACTGCTCCTACTGCTGCTTCTGCTGCTGCTTCTGCTGCTGCTACTACTGCTGCTGCTGCTGCTGCTGCCACTGTTTGATCCAAACCTCCAACCCTGGCTACCCGATTTCACAGCTGAACGACAGAGAACAAAAACACACTTCAAAATGAACTACATTCGTGTCCATTGCTCAAGATGCATTCCCGTGTAACCCTCGCAGGTACTGAGAACGTCTTCCTCAAGACCCTTTGTACCCCGCTCTCAACTCTGTGGGAATACCTGAGCCAGTGGAATCCAATCCAAAGCCTTGAGTTTTGGAGCCAGAGGCAGCCGAGGCACTGCCGCTCCAGCCTCTCCCTCTAGTTCCCTTGGTGCCTAAGCCCTCCTCCAGAGAGGAGCCGACACTGGTCTCTGCATTTCCAGAAAGATCGCCAGCAAGCCTTTTCCCACCTGTCCAAGCGTTTTCACCTGCAGAACATAAAGCCATTGTCACCGGCGGCCCTAGCTGGGGACGACTCATGATTGCCGGCCACTACTCCAAGGCATAGTACCTAGGTCTTGAGAAGTGGAACCTTTAGAGCTACCGCCTCTGAGGGCTCCGGTGGCTGTGCTCTCACTGCCTGTGTTCTCCAGAGAACCGGAAGCGGCAGATTCAACACCACCTGATGCACTATTGCTGCTGCTGCTGCTGCCAGCGTTTGATCCAAACTTCCAACCCTGGCTACCCGATTTCACAGCTGAACGACAGAGAACGAAAACACACATCAAAATGAACTGCATTCATCTCCATTGCTCAGGATGCATTCCCGAGAAACCCTCGCAGGAACCGAGAACGTCTTCCTCCTGACCCTTTGTGCCCCACACTCAACTCTGTGGGAATACCTGAATCAGTGGAATCCAATCGAAAGCCTTGAGTTTTGGACCCAGAGGCAGCCGAGGCACTGCCGCTCCAGCCTCTCCCTCTAGTTCCCTTGGTGACTAAGCCCTCCTCCAGAGAGGAGCCGACACTGGTCTCTGCATTTCCAGAAAGAGAGCCAACAAGCCTTTTCCCACCTGTCCAAGCGTTTTCACCTGCCAAACATAAAGCCATTGTCAACGGCGGCCCTAGCAGGGGACGACTCATGATTGCCGGGCACAACTCCAAGGCGTAGTACCTAGGTCTTGAGAAGTGGAACCTTTAGAGCTAGCGCCTCCCAGCGCTCCTGTGGCTGCGCTCTCACTGCCTGTGTTCTCCAGAGAACCGGATGCGGCAGATTCAACACCACCTGATGCACTATTGCGGCTGCTGCTGCTGCTGGTGCCAGCGTTTGATCCAAACTTCCAACCCTGGCTACCCGATTTCACAGCTGAACGACAGAGAACAAAAACACACTTCAAAATGAACTACATTCGTGTCCATTGCTCAAGATGCATTCCCGTGTAACCCTCGCAGGAACTGACAACATCTTCCTCAAGACCCTTTGTGCCCCGCACTCAACTCTGTGGGAATACCTGAGTCAGTGGAATCCAATCCAAAGCCTTGAGTTTTGGACCCAGAGGCAGCCGAGGCACTGCCGCTCCAGCCTCTCCCTCTAGTTCCCTTGGTGCCTAAGCCCTCCTCCAGAGAGGAGCCGACACTGGTCTCTGCATTTCCAGAAAGATCGCCAACAAGCCTTTTCCCACCTGTCCAAGCGTTTTCACCTGCCGAACATAAAGCCATTGTCAGCGGCGGCCCTAGCAGGGGACGACTCATGATTGCCGGGCACAACTCCAAGGCGTAGTACCTAGGTCTTGAGAAGTGGAACCTTTAGAGCTAGCGCCTCCCAGCACTCCTGTGGCTGCGATCTCACTGCCCGTGTTCTCCAGAGAACTTGAAGCGGCAGATTCAACACCACCTGATGCACTATTGCTGCTGCTGCTGCTGCTGGTGCCAGCGTTTGATCCAAACCTCCAACCCTGGCTACCCGATTTCACAGCTGAACGACAGAGAAAGAAAACACACATCAAAATGAACTGCATTCGTGTCCATTGCTCTAGATGCATTCCCGTGTAACCCTCACAGGAACTGAGAACGTCTTCCTCAAGACCCTTTGTGCTCCGCACTCAACTCTGTGGGAATACCTGAGTCAGTGGAATCCAATCCAAAGCCTTGAGTTTTGGAGCCAGAGGCAGCCGAGGCACTGCTGCTCCAGCCTCTCCCTCTAGTTCCCTTGGTGCCTAAGCCCTCCTCCAGAGAGGAGCCGACACTGGTCTCTGTATTTCCAGAAAGATCGCCAACAAGCCTTTTCCCACCTGTCCAAGTGTTTTCACCTGCCGAACATAAAGCCATTGTCACCGGCGGCCCTAGCAGGGGACGACTCATGATTGCCGGGCACAACTCCAAGGCGTAGTACCTAGGTCTTGAGAAGTGGAACCTTTAGAGCTACCCCCTTCGAGGGCTCGGGTGGCTGTGCTCTCACTGCCTGTGTTCTCCAGAGAACCGGATGCGGCAGATTCAACACCACCTGATGCACTGCTCCTACTGCTGCTTCTGCTGCTGCTTCTGCTGCTGCTACTACTGCTGCTGCTGCTGCTGCTGCCACTGTTTGATCCAAACCTCCAACCCTGGCTACCCGATTTCACAGCTGAACGACAGAGAACAAAAACACACTTCAAAATGAACTACATTCGTGTCCATTGCTCAAGATGCATTCCCGTGTAACCCTCGCAGGTACTGAGAACGTCTTCCTCAAGACCCTTTGTACCCCGCTCTCAACTCTGTGGGAATACCTGAGCCAGTGGAATCCAATCCAAAGCCTTGAGTTTTGGAGCCAGAGGCAGCCGAGGCACTGCCGCTCCAGCCTCTCCCTCTAGTTCCCTTGGTGCCTAAGCCCTCCTCCAGAGAGGAGCCGACACTGGTCTCTGCATTTCCAGAAAGATCGCCAGCAAGCCTTTTCCCACCTGTCCAAGCGTTTTCACCTGCAGAACATAAAGCCATTGTCACCGGCGGCCCTAGCTGGGGACGACTCATGATTGCCGGCCACTACTCCAAGGCATAGTACCTAGGTCTTGAGAAGTGGAACCTTTAGAGCTACCGCCTCTGAGGGCTCCGGTGGCTGTGCTCTCACTGCCTGTGTTCTCCAGAGAACCGGAAGCGGCAGATTCAACACCACCTGATGCACTATTGCTGCTGCTGCTGCTGCCAGCGTTTGATCCAAACTTCCAACCCTGGCTACCCGATTTCACAGCTGAACGACAGAGAACGAAAACACACATCAAAATGAACTGCATTCATCTCCATTGCTCAGGATGCATTCCCGAGAAACCCTCGCAGGAACCGAGAACGTCTTCCTCCTGACCCTTTGTGCCCCACACTCAACTCTGTGGGAATACCTGAATCAGTGGAATCCAATCGAAAGCCTTGAGTTTTGGAGCCAGAGGCAGCCGAGGCACTGCCGCTCCAGCCTCTCCCTCTAGTTCCCTTGGTGACTAAGCCCTCCTCCAGAGAGGAGCCGACACTGGTCTCTGCATTTCCAGAAAGAGAGCCAACAAGCCTTTTCCCACCTGTCCAAGCGTTTTCACCTGCCAAACATAAAGCCATTGTCAACGGCGGCCCTAGCAGGGGACGACTCATGATTGCCGGGCACAACTCCAAGGCGTAGTACCTAGGTCTTGAGAAGTGGAACCTTTAGAGCTAGCGCCTCCCAGCGCTCCTGTGGCTGCGCTCTCACTGCCTGTGTTCTCCAGAGAACCGGATGCGGCAGATTCAACACCACCTGATGCACTATTGCGGCTGCTGCTGCTGCTGGTGCCAGCGTTTGATCCAAACTTCCAACCCTGGCTACCCGATTTCACAGCTGAACGACAGAGAACAAAAACACACTTCAAAATGAACTACATTCGTGTCCATTGCTCAAGATGCATTCCCGTGTAACCCTCGCAGGAACTGACAACATCTTCCTCAAGACCCTTTGTGCCCCGCACTCAACTCTGTGGGAATACCTGAGTCAGTGGAATCCAATCCAAAGCCTTGAGTTTTGGACCCAGAGGCAGCCGAGGCACTGCCGCTCCAGCCTCTCCCTCTAGTTCCCTTGGTGCCTAAGCCCTCCTCCAGAGAGGAGCCGACACTGGTCTCTGCATTTCCAGAAAGATCGCCAACAAGCCTTTTCCCACCTGTCCAAGCGTTTTCACCTGCCGAACATAAAGCCATTGTCAGCGGCGGCCCTAGCAGGGGACGACTCATGATTGCCGGGCACAACTCCAAGGCGTAGTACCTAGGTCTTGAGAAGTGGAACCTTTAGAGCTAGCGCCTCCCAGCACTCCTGTGGCTGCGATCTCACTGCCCGTGTTCTCCAGAGAACTTGAAGCGGCAGATTCAACACCACCTGATGCACTATTGCTGCTGCTGCTGCTGCTGGTGCCAGCGTTTGATCCAAACCTCCAACCCTGGCTACCCGATTTCACAGCTGAACGACAGAGAAAGAAAACACACATCAAAATGAACTGCATTCGTGTCCATTGCTCTAGATGCATTCCCGTGTAACCCTCACAGGAACTGAGAACGTCTTCCTCAAGACCCTTTGTGCTCCGCACTCAACTCTGTGGGAATACCTGAGTCAGTGGAATCCAATCCAAAGCCTTGAGTTTTGGAGCCAGAGGCAGCCGAGGCACTGCTGCTCCAGCCTCTCCCTCTAGTTCCCTTGGTGCCTAAGCCCTCCTCCAGAGAGGAGCCGACACTGGTCTCTGTATTTCCAGAAAGATCGCCAACAAGCCTTTTCCCACCTGTCCAAGCGTTTTCACCTGCCGAACATAAAGCCATTGTCACCGGCGGCCCTAGCAGGGGACGACTCATGATTGCCGGGCACAACTCCAAGGCGTAGTACCTAGGTCTTGAGAAGTGGAACCTTTAGAGCTACCCCCTTCGAGGGCTCGGGTGGCTGTGCTCTCACTGCCTGTGTTCTCCAGAGAACCGGATGCGGCAGATTCAACACCACCTGATGCACTGCTCCTACTGCTGCTTCTGCTGCTGCTTCTGCTGCTGCTACTACTGCTGCTGCTGCTGCTGCTGCCACTGTTTGATCCAAACCTCCAACCCTGGCTACCCGATTTCACAGCTGAACGACAGAGAACAAAAACACACTTCAAAATGAACTACATTCGTGTCCATTGCTCAAGATGCATTCCCGTGTAACCCTCGCAGGTACTGAGAACGTCTTCCTCAAGACCCTTTGTACCCCGCTCTCAACTCTGTGGGAATACCTGAGCCAGTGGAATCCAATCCAAAGCCTTGAGTTTTGGAGCCAGAGGCAGCCGAGGCACTGCCGCTCCAGCCTCTCCCTCTAGTTCCCTTGGTGCCTAAGCCCTCCTCCAGAGAGGAGCCGACACTGCTCTCTGCATTTCCAGAAAGATCGCCAACAAGCCTTTTCCCACCTGTCCAAGCGCTTTCACCTGCAGAACATAAAGCCATTGTCACCGGCGGCCCTAGCTGGGGACGACTCATGATTGCCGGCCACTACTCCAAGGCATAGTACCTAGGTCTTGAGAAGTGGAACCTTTAGAACTACCGCCTCCCAGCGCTCCTGTGGCTGCGCTCTCACTGCCTGTGTTCTCCAGAGAACCGGAAGCGGCAGATTCAACACCACCTGATGCACTATTGCTGCTGCTGCTGCTGCCAGCGTTTGATCCAAACTTCCAACCCTGGCTACCCGATTTCACAGCTGAACGACAGAGAACGAAAACACACATCAAAATGAACTGCATTCATCTCCATTGCTCAGGATGCATTCCCGAGAAACCCTCGCAGGAACCGAGAACGTCTTCCTCCTGACCCTTTGTGCCCCACACTCAACTCTGTGGGAATACCTGAATCAGTGGAATCCAATCCAAAGCCTTGAGTTTTGGACCCAGAGGCAGCCGAGGCACTGCCGCTCCAGCCTCTCCCTCTAGTTCCCTTGGTGCCTAAGCCCTCCTCCAGAGAGGAGCCGACACTGGTCTCTGCATTTCCAGAAAGATCGCCAACAAGCCTTTTCCCACCTGTCCAAGCGTTTTCACCTGCCGAACATAAAGCCATTGTCACCGGCGGCCCTAGCAGGGGACGACTCATGATTGCCGGGCACAACTCCAAGGCGTAGTACCTAGGTCTTGAGAAGTGGAACCTTTAGAACTACCGCCTCCCAGCGCTCCTGTGGCTGCGCTCTCACTGCCTGTGTTCTCCAGAGAACCGGATGCGGCAGATTCAACACCACCTGATGCACTATTGCGGCTGCTGCTGCTGCTGGTGCCAGCGTTTGATCCAAACTTCCAACCCTGGCTACCCGATTTCACAGCTGAACGACAGAGAACAAAAACACACTTCAAAATGAACTACATTCGTGTCCATTGCTCAAGATGCATTCCCGTGTAACCCTCGCAGGAACTGACAACATCTTCCTCAAGACCCTTTGTGCCCCGCACTCAACTCTGTGGGAATACCTGAGTCAGTGGAATCCAATCCAAAGCCTTGAGTTTTGGACCCAGAGGCAGCCGAGGCACTGCCGCTCCAGCCTCTCCCTCTAGTTCCCTTGGTGCCTAAGCCCTCCTCCAGAGAGGACCCGACACTGGTCTCTGCATTTCCAGAAAGATCGCCAACAAGCCTTTTCCCACCTGTCCAAGCGTTTTCACCTGCAGAACATAAAGCCATTGTCACCGGCGGCCCTAGCAGGGGACGACTCATGATTGCCGGCCACTACTCCAAGGCATAGTACCTAGGTCTTGAGAAGTGGAACCTTTAGAACTACTGCCTCCCAGCGCTCCTGTGGCTGCGCTCTCACTGCCTGTGTTCTCCAGAGAACCGGATGCGGCAGATTCAACACCACCTGATGCACTATTGCTGCTGCTGCTGCTGCTGGTGCCAGCGTTTGATCCAAACTTCCAACCCTGGCTACCCGATTTCACAGCTGAACGACAGAGACGAAAACACACATCAAAATGAACTGGATTCGTCTCCATTGCTCAGGATGCATTCCTGAGAAACCCTCCCAGGAACTGACAACTTCTTCTTCCTGACTCTTTGTACCCCGCTCTCAACTCTGTGGGAATACCTGAGCCAGTGGAATCCAATCCAAAGCCTTGAGTTTTGGAGCCAGAGGCAGCCGAGGCACTGCCGCTCCAGCCTCTCCCTCTAGTTCCCTTGGTGCCTAAGCCCTCCTCCAGAGAGGACCCGACACTGGTCTCTGCATTTCCAGAAAGATCGCCAACAAGCCTTTTCCCACCTGTCCAAGCGTTTTCACCTGCAGAACATAAAGCCATTGTCACCGGCGGCCCTAGCTGGGGACGACTCATGATTGCCGGCCACTACTCCAAGGCATAGTACCTAGGTCTTGAGAAGTGGAACCTTTAGAGCTAGCGCCTCCCAGCACTCCTGTGGCTGCGATCTCACTGCCCGTGTTCTCCAGAGAACTTGAAGCGGCAGATTCAACACCACCTGATGCACTATTGCTGCTGCTGCTGCTGCTGGTGCCAGCGTTTGATCCAAACCTCCAACCCTGGCTACCCGATTTCACAGCTGAACGACAGAGAACGAAAACACACATCAAAATGAACTGGATTCGTCTCCATTGCTCAGGATGCATTCCCGAGTAACCCTCGTAGGAACTGAGAACGTCTTCTTCCTGACCCTTTGTGCCCCACACTCAACTCTGTGGGAATACCTGAATCAGTGGAATCCAATCCAAAGCCTTGAGTTTTGGAGCCAGAGGCAGCCGAGGCACTGCCGCTCCAGCCTCTCCCTCTAGTTCCCTTGGTGCCTAAGCCCTCCTCCAGAGAGGACCCGACACTGGTCTCTGCATTTCCAGAAAGGTCGCCAGCAAGCCTTTTCCCACCTGTCCAAGCGTTTTCACCTGCCGAACATAAAGCCATTGTCAACGGCGGCCCTAGCAGGGGACGACTCATGATTGCCGGGCACAACTCCAAGGCGTAGTACCTAGGTCTTTAGAAGTGGAACCTTTAGAGCTACCCCCTTCGAGGGCTCCGGTGGCTGTGCTCTCACTGCCTGTGTTCTCCAGAGAACCGGAAGCGGCAGATTCAACACCACCTGATGCACTATTGCTGCTGCTGCTGCTGCTGCTGCCAGCGTTTGATCCAAACTTCCAACCCTGGCTACCCGATTTCACAGCTGAACGACAGAGAATGAAAACACACATCAAAATGAACTGCATTCATCTCCATTGCTCAGGATGCATTCCCGAGAAACCCTCGCAGGAACCGAGAACGTCTTCCTCCTGACCCTTTGTGCCCCACACTCAACTCTGTGGGAATACCTGAATCAGTGGAATCCAATCGAAAGCCTTGAGTTTTGGAGCCAGAGGCAGCCGAGGCACTGCCGCTCCAGCCTCTCCCTCTAGTTCCCTTGGTGCCTAAGCCCTCCTCCAGAGAGGAGCCGACACTGGTCTCTGCATTTCCAGAAAGATCGCCAACAAGCCTTTTCCCACCTGTCCAAGCGTTTTCACCTGCCGAACATAAAGCCATTGTCAGCGGCGGCCCTAGCAGGGGACGACTCATGATTGCCGGGCACAACTCCAAGGCGTAGTACCTAGGTCTTGAGAAGTGGAAACTTTAGAGCTACCGCTTCCCAGGGCTCCGGTGGCTGGGCTCTCACTGCCTGTGTTCTCCAGAGAACCGGAAGCGGCAGATTCAACACCACCTGATGCACTATTGCTGCTGCTGCTGCTGCTGCCAACTTTGGATCCAAACCTCGAACCCTGGCTACCCGATTTCACAGCTGAACGAGAGAGCACGAAAACACATATCAGAATGAACTGCATTCGTCTCCATTGCTCAAGATGCATTCCCGAGAAACCCTCGCAGGAACTGACAACCTCTTCCTCCTGACCCTTTGTGCCCCACACTCAACTCTGTGGGAATACCTGAGTCTGTGGAATCCAATCCAAAGCCTTGAGTTTTGGAGCCAGAGGCAGCCGAGGAACTGCCGCTCCAGCCTCTCCCTCTAGTTCCCTTGGTGCCTAAGCCCTCCTCCAGAGAGGACCCGACACTGCTGTCTGTATTTCCAGAAAGATCGCCAAGAAGACTTTTTCCACCTTTCCAAGATGTTTCACCTGTGAACATAACATCATTGTTACAACCCTTGAGAAGTGCAATCGAAAGAAATCTAAATCATCTGAAAAAAAAATCATTTATCTGTTCCTATGTCTTTATGATTTGAGCCTACTGAGCTAACCCGTCCTTTTTTTCCTGCTGTTTTGTTCTACCTATATCTGTCCAACATGGTTTCTTTTAAAGCAGATTTAATTGGGTAAAATTTCTATCCGTTTGTACCCAATTTAAGTGGTATATAATTCAAATTCAAAATTTTCTATATTAATCCTATTAATTGTTTTCTGAAGACTCACATGTAAGTTAGTAACAAATTCTTCCTTTTCTTAGTTTTGGTACTGGAATGTGGCTATATTGATGAACCTAAGCTACTGGGATCCTAATCAACACCTAAAATTTGGAATCAGCCAACCCACTGCCTCCTTGCCACTTCCTGTAGCTCCCGTTGCCATGGCCCTCCTCCAGAGTGAAACCATAACTTGTCCTAGCCTTTTTAGAATGATCACCAACAAATCCGTTCCCAACTCTCCATGCACATTCACCTGCCAAACTTAAAGCCATTACCATATTGAGCCCAAGCAGAGATTGATTCATTAAAATCCTGGCCCATCATCATGCCTTTAGATCTTTATAAGTTGATCCTTCAGCGTTCGTCTACTTACTCTGCCTGTCTTTGTCCACCCCAGAAATGAACTCAGAACATGAGTCTTGATGCTTGCTCTCATGTTTCTTCCCTAATTTTCAATGTTGGGTACCTTCCAGTACTTTCACCCCAGTTCTTTCGTTATCAACCACAGATTCAAAACCCAATGCACTCTTGCCATCTTTTCTTCCAAATTTCCGTTTAGAGACCTGGTTCTTACTGGTAATAAAATTAAAGCACACCGAAATTATTCTTCCTTTTGTTTTGAATACTAAGTTCTTATAACTAACTAAATTCTATTAAGAAATTATTTATTCCATTTTGGTTGATGTCCTAGACTGACAGTGATTTGTAACACCTGAGGTTCTGAAATCCCTCCAATACTCTTAGTTCTGGAACCAGTATACATATTGCTACTCATCTCTGTAGTACATAAATCTACATTATTTTATGCTTCTCCAAAAATATCTCTGACTATGCTTTTATGACCTGTCCAATCTTTATCAACTGCTAAAGAAAATATATAGTTACATATTTAAGACATGTTATGAACCATAATTTCAAACAAAGTGATCTCTCAATACCTAGATCTTCAGAATTCTATCCTGTAGAGCTACCCACTATATATTCTTCAGCACTTTTTGTTCTTCTGTCATAGTCCACAATAGAATCTAATCTAGGAAATCTAAAATTGAAGGCAGCATTGCCATCTTTTTTTCCAGATTTCCAATAAAAGATACCACTTTCAACTGTAGTAAATATCAAATTGTACATAAATTAATATTCATTAAAGGATTATTTTATTTGAAAACATTACTTAGGATAGTATTTTAATGTTTTAGCTAAATTAAGTTTTCATTTTGAAATAAAATCTCAAGTTTTAATACCTTAATTACATCCAACCAATTGGTGAATACCACTGTACTCACCTCTAGTTGAACCACAGCTTCACATACCACTCCTACCAACTCTGTTCCTTCCCAGTTTTTTCTAACCAGACATTATCCCTCACACAATTATAAAAATTTTAAGGTTCTACTACGATATCCTGTCTCATTTCTTATATAGGTTTTATTTTCTGAAGTTTCATAAGAACGTTCCAGTTCTGTTTCATTATCATTAAATTTTTTTTATTCAATTCCACTAGCACCAACTATTGTGAGTCATTTTATCAAAACCTGATCTGGAGCGATAGCACAGTGGGTAGGGCCATTGCCTTGCACGCAGCCAATATGGCCAACTGGAGTTCGATTCCTCTGCCCCTCTCGGAGAGCCCGGCAAGCTACCGAGAGTATCTCGCCCACACGGCAGAGCCTGGCAAGCTCCCCGTGACGTATTCAATATGCCAGACATGGTAACAACAAGTCTCATGATGGAGACGTTACTGGGCCTGCTCAAGCAAATCGATGAACAACAGGAGAACAGTGACCGTTTATCAAAACCAATTCTGAATTAATCCTCCTTTACCAATCAAAACACCAAGCTTTTCCAACTATCGGAGAATTAAACTGTTTGAAAAATAAATTCAGTATATAAATTCAGTATATAAATATAAATCCTGCCCTCACGGCAGAGCCTGACAAGCTAACCGTGGCGTACTCGATATGTCAAAAACAGTAACAATGAATGGCCCTCATTCCCCTGATCCTGAAGGAGCCCCCAATATGTCATTGGGCTACACTAGCACGTGACAGGGATGAATGGAAATGTTACTGGGCCCACTCGAGCAAATTGATGAACAACAGCGTGATAGTGATAATGATATAAATTATTTTTAAAAGAATATGGATCAGAATTCTGTAATCAAAAGTCCATTGATTTACTACCAGCAAACTCCTATTTCTCTTTTCACCAATTTCAGCATCGTTTTAGATTAATATTCCAACCCAGCAATACCTAGACTTTACCGTTACTATATTTCACAGGCTTTAAGTTGATAAGTATAAAATTCTATTTTGCCACCTGTTACAAATTTATTCTTTTTGTCATTCTTTTTTAAGAACACTAGAAATCCTTAAAATTTAAGGATTTAAGTTAATCCTTAAAATCCTCCTCCTCACTGAACTATGTAAATTTCTGACACTATTAAAGATGACACAGATCATCCAATACCCAAATATAATATTAAAATTTCCACGAGTCCTCTCACACTAAATATGAGGTTATCAAAAAGAACAACACCAATCCCTTGTTTGCTGACTGATTTTTCTGACAAAGCATAAAATATAAAACAACATAGAATCCCTATTAAACTGGTAGCAGAGTTGGAGCCTGCTAATCCATTGGCCGTAATCACATCAAATCCACTTTGGCCAAATGGACCCCTACCAAATTTCCTTCTGATTCAAAATAGTGCTACCAAAATCATAAACCTCCAAACACATGGTTGGCAAGATAAGTTTGCTAAATTTGTTTTCTTTTAACAGACAAAAATGCAATCAGTATCAGAGAAAATTTGTATTCTTCATACCATATTGTATGTGAAATTAACTCTATACATTGCTTAAACAAAGCTGATATTACAGTTTCAAGTATTTCCTCCCTCCCTCTAAATACCTTTGCATCTTAATTCTTCACAGTGGAATCACTAATGTTCATGGCAAGACATCTCTGAATTTTAAAATTGGAAAATATATCTGCTTTATCCAAATAATCATGCTGAGTTTGTCAATCCCCAAATGATGGTAGAATATACAGGAAACGTCTGTGACTTGTCTCCTATATGAAGATATTATAGCTACAACTACAGATACAAAGCTGTTTCTCCTTTACATTTGTCACTGTATCAACTTATATATTAGATTTTTCACGAAATGTTGAACCTATTTTCCTCACTGAAACTTGTTCTTTTTCATATTTGTAGAAGTATAATCTTAGAGATTCAGCCAAGAAAAGTAATGGTCTGACTCAACCATTAGGGGAAAAATTACTCTCTCTTTGTTGAACCAGAAAATATCTTACCGACATAAGCTTGAATTTGGAGGCAAGGGAAATAGTTCAGGTCCCTTGAAAACACAGAATCCTAGTTGAGTGCCTGGAATTTAGAATTGTGGCACTCGTGGGCCTGACTGACACTGCAGGAAAAGAGCAGCACTCATCTGTTGTCCCTGATATTTAGTGGGCTGGCCAGGCACTGCCCCCCAAGCCCCTGGGCCATGCTTGAGAGACCCCAGAGAAAAAATTAATTGTAATTTTTCCAAATAAAGCAAACTTGCAGGCTACAAACTACTTAGCAATCATGCTTTTTCACTATGATACTGCTCACAACTGGTCATTCAAGTTAAGTAGAGACTCCTGATACAGAAAACAAATTATACTTGGAGATTAATATAAATAAAAAGAACTGCATTAAATTTAGATTCAAGAAGATTTAAAAATATTCATTCAAATGATAAAAACACTGTCCTCCCGTTGTTCATCGATTTGCTCAAGTGGGCCCAGTAACGTCTCCACTTTGAGACTTGCTGTTACTGTGTTTGGCATATTGAATACGTCACGGGTAGCTTGCCAGGCTTTGCCACGTGGGCAAGATACTCTCGGTAGCTTGCTGGGCTCTCCAAGAGGGGTGGAGGAATCGAACCCGGCTTGTCCGGGCTGGCTGCGCGCAAGGCGAACTCCCTACCGCTGTGAAATATGACCATTCAGTATCAAAACTGTATCAAGTAGAAAGCAGCATAAAATGTAAGTTAGTAGTAAATATTCATATAATCATTTTTGCAAAAATTCTATGAAGATAGAATTCACCACACTCACAACATTGAGCCAAAGGCCTTAGATTCTCTAATCTTACTACCAAGGGAAGTGCAAGTAAAGCAGATAACAGATTAAACACCTGGAAGTGCTTGCTACCTAGAGGAGCATCTTTCTCTTACAGTACCTGGGGTGTCATCTATCTCCAGACTCTGAGTGTCTCGACGTTCTCTGGACCTCTCTTCAGCCTTTCTGGATGGACTAAATCCAAAGTCAAAGAGCGGAGCATCAAGAGATTTCCTTTTTCTATTTGCGTCATCAGAGGGTGAAGAATGGAACAAAAAGCCACCTAATGCAAGTAAAAGATTTTATTTGAAAGCAGTACTATTTTCAAACAATATATGAGTGGTTTAATAATAGCTACTAAAACCAATATCTTACTTTTTCAAGTACCCAAATTCTGGTAGCACTGTGAGTACCCCACTGATGACTTTACTACCACATTTCACTTGTTTTTTGTCATACTCCTAGGACCAAAGATGAGAACCATGAATAGAACTATCAAAATATCGTGGTTTTGAACCAGAAACTCTTCTATCATAGAATAGAGTGGAAATTTCTCTTTGGTTCCCTCTCCTCTTTGGTTCCCTCAGAGACCAAATTCCACTGTCTATTCTTCTCTTCTTACCTACCAGAGTGGAATAAAATCAATATTAAGCAAAATAGGGGAAAAGGAAGTTAAGATGGGCACTACACACCCAGTTTTGGCATTCAATTTTAGTTATCTGAAAATGCACCAGAACCTGGCCTTTCAGTTTGTCATAAATATATTTTTGTCAAGGTGGACGGACATGCTGCATCAATGCTAACAAAATTAAGAACACATACCTGAGGTTTTTTTCTGTGTTTCTTCAAATAAAAAGATGAAAGCATTTACTCACAAATTATAACAGTAATCTCCTTCATATCTTAGTATACAAGTAATATTAATGAGGTATACACTGATAATTTGAAATTGCAGTCATATCCCAAATATCATCATTATATTAATCTATTTCATAAGTTGCACCACCTTGAAATATACCACTTTTACTATTTACAACAATGGCTGGAGTGATAGCACAGAAGGTAGAGTGTTTGCCTTGCATGTGTCCGAAACGGCTGACCCGAGTTCGATTCCTCCGCCCCTCTTGGAGAGCCTGGCAAGCTACCAAGAGTATCTCACCCACACTGCAAAGCCTGGCAAGCTACCCATGACGTATTTGATATGCCAAACACAGTAACAAGTCTCACAATGTTACTGGGCCCTCTCGAGCAATTCGATGAACAACAGGAGGACAGTGACAGTGACTATTTACAATTTATTAACTGTCCCATCCTAGATATTTAAACTCAATAAACTTGTTTTTCTGCCTATTCTATTATTGAAGTAGTGCAGGTGTTTAAAATGGTTCTTGACTATAGAAAGTACTCAATTAACATCAAAAACACATTCATCAACAAAGCATTATTATTAAACTAACATACACTGTGTTATATAAGAGATACTGTACTTTCCATTATGCTGTTATGTTTTTGTAATATTTGCAATAAAATTTAAAGTAACTTTAGAATTACAACACCTTCATAATGATTATAAACCTGTGAAATTGTAAAAGATACAAATTTTGGACCACTAAATAAATAATAAAATGCATGATTAATAAGTAAATCTCAATATTTAAAGCGAATGCAAACAAAAATACAAAATTAATTTTCCCTGTTGAAATTAAAGGAAGATATATGTATATATGCATATATATCCATCTCTTTAAATACCAAGGAAAACAGCTCCCCATCCTTTAGGAACACACTTCAACTGGTGTTTGGATCCATGCTTCAGAAATTTCCATTAGAATTATAAAGATGCAATAAATTTATTTTCTTGTATAAACAGCAAATGCAGCTGACTATCCAACTACCAAGCAAATTCAGGATAAACTGTGGCTGAGAACAATGCTGTGGAATCCTCTTCACTGATTACTAGTCATTGTTTCTCTTGAGAGCACATATGTCTGTCTAAACATATAAAATGTACATTTATTTTTTTTGCCACATCTTAAGCAGATTGCCTGTGATGCAGCTAACATCCTGATTTAATGCTTAAGCAATTATTGCTTTTTGGGGGGATCACACCTAGCGATGCTCAGGGGTTACTCCTGGCTCAGCACTCAAGAATTACTCCTGGAGATACTGGGGGGACCATATGGGATGCCGGGGATCGAACCTGGGTTGGCCGTGTACAAGGCAAATGCCCTCCCCACTATACTATCGCTCCGGCCCCGCTTATACAATTATTAAACTATTTTCTTTCTCTTATTTTGTTTGAAAAGTTTTCTGACTGGCAGGAGATTTTTATTAGTCATATTTCTTCGCCAGATATTCTTGGACTTTTATTCCTTTCCCATTGCAAGATATTTCAGGAGGAGAATCCATAGGCTTGAAAGAATGGCCAGGGTATGGTTGTTTGCAAGAAAAATAGACAGAGCTCAGAGAAAAGCTAGGAAAGCTCTCTCAGTGTGGGATAAATCCAGGAATAGAAAAATCATCAATGGAAAGCAATCCTTGGGAAAAAGATGGGTGGAATCACCTTCCCCAACTTCAAACTGTACTACAAAGCAGTAGTAATTAAAACAGCATGTTATTGGACTAGAAACAGACATGCAAACCAGTGGAACAGAGTTGAATATTCTGTCACAGACCCCCAAATATATGATCACTTAATCTTTGACAAAGGAGCAAGAAATGTCAAGTGGAAAAAGGAAAGCCTCTTCAACAGGTGGTGCTGGGAAAACTGGACATCTACCTGCAAAAAAAAAATGAACTGACCTCTGTCTAACACCAGGCACAAAAGTCAGATTCAAGTGGATTAAAGACCTCAATATCAGACCTGAATCCATAAGGTACATGGAGAAAATGTAGGCAGAACCCTCTGTGACATTGAAGCTACAAGCATCTTTAAGGATGAAATACCACTGACCAAGTAAGTGAAAACAAACACAAACAAATGGGACTATATTAAACTAAGAATCTTTTGCACCTCAAAAGAAACAGTTACCAAAATACAGAGAGAGCCCACAGAATGGGAAAGAATATTTGCCCAATACCCATCTGAACTTCACATCGGGACCCATGGCCTAGAATGGAACGAACAGGGTGAGAGACTGTCTGAGTTCATCATGTCGACCAAGACCATTCATGGTAACTCACAGTTCCAGAAGGCAGAATCTAAACGATGGACATGGGAGTCTCCCGGTGGACGATTCCACAATGAAATAGATCACATCATATTCAATCGACGGTTTTGCCTGACTGATGTCGCTGTTGTCCCAAAATTTCGAACGGGATCGGACCACCGTCTCCTTCGTGCAAAATTCTACTTCACAGAGCGGGGAGAAAGGGCTGCAAAGTTCAAAAAGAGAACTCCCAGAATGACCACCAACTGGGAACTCTTTGGTACTATTGCGGCAACATGGGAAAATGCCATTGTTGACAACATTGACGAGGAATACGATCGACTGGTTCAGCACCTCCATGAATGTGCGAGGAACGCCAAGAGAGAGATAGCCACAAAAAGTCGCCTATCTTCGAAAACTCTTGAGCTAATTTGCCAGCGTGGTTTGGCGCATGCCTCAGGCAACTGCAAACTAACGTGCGAGCTCGCAAAGCAGTGCAGAGATGCGATCAAGGAAGACCTCAAAGAGAGAAGAGCAGAAGTACTGGTAGATGCGGCAGAAGCTGGGAAAAGTATTCGTAACGCCCGCCTGTCCTTCGCCAACTATAAGACCAAGATGACTGCCCTCCGACGTCCTGATGGATCCATCACATCCTCCAGAACGGCAATGGAGAAGATTATCCATGACTTCTACTCAAATCTCTTCGATAGCCATGTCCACTTGCCGACATACCAAATTCCACAGGATGGCTATGTCGTTCCCAACGTTCTCCCTTCTGAAATCCGACACGCCATTTCGTCGGTAAAGAAACAAACAGCACCCGGCCCAGACAAGGTCAGACCTGAACACCTGAAGAACCTGCCGTCAGTACTCATCAATACACTGGCTCGGCTCTTCACTCGCTACCTGTTTGAATGCAAGGTTCCGTCCCAATGGAAAACCAGCAGGACCGTACTACTGTTCAAGAAGGGAGACATCCATGACATTGGCAACTATCGCCCGATCTGCCTATTGTCTGTCATCTACAAGTTGTTCACTCGAGTCATCCTAAATAGGATTGGCAGAACACTAGATGAAGGACAACCATGCGAGCAAGCAGGGTTCCGCAAAGGATTCAGCAGCATCGACCATATCCACACGATAACCAAGCTCATTGAGGTTTCTCGGGAGTTCAAGATGCCGCTCTGTTTAACGTTCATTGATTTAAAGAAGGCCTTTGATTCTGTTGAGATGGAAGCGGTCATTGAAGCCCTAGCCAATCAGGGCATTCAAGCCCAATACATCAGGATCCTCCGTGAGCTGTATTGCAGATTCACTACCAGGATCTCACCATTCTACAAAGAAGTGATCGTTGATGTCAAGAGAGGGGTGCGGCAGGGTGATACCATTTCACCGAAACTCTTCAGTGCCACCCTCGAGAACATCATGCGACGACTGGAATGGGAAGGAATGGGAGTGAAGATAGATGGTCGGCAGCTACACCACCTCTGCTTTGCTGATGACATTGTTTTAATAACACCAAACATCAGCCAAGCGGCACAAATGCTGGCCGACTTTGACCGTGAGTGTGGAAAGGTAGGACTACAGCTGAATCTCACGAAGACAATGTTTATGAGAAACAGCCTCGTTCCTGACGCCCCATTCGCTCTCAATGGAACGACCATCTCCGAATGCAACAGCTATGTGTACCTAGGTCGAGAGGTCAACATGAAAAATAACCTGGAACCCAAGCTGCGCAGGAGGAAGAGAACGGCTTGGAACGCCTTCAAGAACGTTGAAGAAATAGCTAAGAGGACGAAGAACCTCCGGCTCTGAGCACATCTCTTTGATTCCACTGTTCTTCCTGCATTAACATATGCCTCAGAGACCTGGGCCCTACGCAAACAAGATGAGAACGCTATTCAGGTCTCACAAAGAAGAATAGAAAGAGCTATGCTTGGAATATCACGTTTCACTCAAATGAGAGAAAGAATCTGGAGTTCTGACATCCGTCAATGATCAAGGATCAGGGACGCTGTCTCATTTGCCAAGGTGTCGAAAATCAGATGGACTGGTCACGTAATGAGATTTAAAGACGACCGTTGGACCAGAGCTGTTACTGACTGGATTCCACGGGATGTCAAAAGATCACGTGGCCGCCCACCTACCAGATGGTCAGATTTCTTCGTCAAGATCATGAACGATCGGTCTGAGGCCCTTCATGTTCCCGGAGCGAACAGATGCCATTGGGCTACACTAGCACGCGACAGGGACAAATGGAGACGTTACTGGCGCCCGCTTGAGCAAATCGACGACTAACGGGAAGTTAAGTGTGATTAAGTGACCCATCTGATAAGGGATGAATATCCAGGATATACAAGACACTAGTAGAATTGTACAAGAAAAAAACCTCCAACCCCATCAAAAATGGGGAGAAAAAATGAACAGAAGCTTCCTCATAAAGAAATATAAAATGCCAAAAGGCACATGAAAAAATACTCTACATCGCTAATCATCAGGGAGATGCAAATCAAAACAACAATGAGGTATCATCTCACACCACAGAAACTGGCACACATTCAAAGGAACAAAAGCAACCAGTGTTGGTGTGGATGTGGGGGGAAAAGGGACACTCTTTCACTGTTGGTGGGAATGCTGACTGGTCCAGCCTTTTTGGACCACATGGGCATTCCTTCAAAAACTAGAAATTGAGCTTTCATATGACCCTGCAATGCCACTTCTGGGAATATATCTCAAGAGTGCAAGAAATGACATCTGCACCTGTATGTTCATTGCAGCACTGTTCACAATAGCTAGAATCTGGAAACAACCCGAGTGCCAGAGAATAGATGACTAGTTAAAGAAACTTTGGTGCATCTCCTGCCCCCATGCCTGGGGCCCCTTGGAGGGGAGCGGGTTGAGCTTTCCTTCCCGCCCCGACCAGGGCTCCGGCAGCCGAAGACCTCCAGGACCAGCCACCACCATGCTGAGACCATTCTCCGCACACATGAAGGTACTGGCAGAGGGACAAAGCCACATGGGTTCCGGGGCCGAGATCTCCAAGCCTACTCGGATTGGGGCCGAGCATCCTCCACCCAGATCCTCCAAATTCCAGTAGGCGGAGGTCACATCCACCAACTGGCCCCCTGGCACCATGTAATCCCATCAACGGCCAAGACTCAGAGACTATAAAAACGACCTCCCGGAACCGCGCAGCCACAACATCTTATTATGACATCTTATTATCTCACTCCTACTTTGAACAAACATTCGGTAGCCTGCCAACACGGCAGAGTCTGGCAAACTCCCCGTGGCGTACCCAATATGCCAAATACCAGTAACAATGATGGGTCTCATTCTCCTAAAGAGCCTTGAATATAATCTCAGGACTAGGATGAAAGAGACGTTACTGAGGCCTGCTCGAGGCAATCGATGAATAACAGGATGACTTGTGACTTGTGACTTGTGGTGCATCTACACAATGGAATACTATGCAGCTGTTAGGAAAGATGAAGTCATGAAACTTGGTTATAAGTGGATGGACATGGAAAATATCATGCTAAATGAAATGAGTCAGAAAGAGAGGGACAGACATAGAATGACTGCACTCATTTGTGGAATATAAAATTGTAGGATAACACTCGTTTGTCCTTTCACCTTGCCTTTCTGCAGGGAACTTAGGTTTATAGGGGTTACTCCAATCACAGTGCTCCCATTCCTCTGTGTTTATTTGTAACCCCTTTCTTTGTGCTCTTTTAACTTGTAAATAGTGCTTTTCTCTTCTCCTTAAGTCCTTTTCATAGTAAATTCAGAGCAATGTCCTTTTTGTATAGACACAGGAAGACAGTTAATGCTATGCTTTTGTAACTTGGGAGTTAATTGACTCTGAACGATATTCACCCTGGGCTTCTGTTCTCTCAACTTAAGCCTCAGTTGCCCTTTTAGTTCCTAGCACCCCACAAGCAGGGTCCTGACGCGGGACTGGATAGACCTAGGGCAAAGGGAGGGTTTTTAAAGTGACAGGAACAAACAAGCTGCACTGTATTAAATCAGCAAAACGTATGATAATGAACAATAGAGTGCTAGAATGGCCTATCAGTCTGGTTTCAAAAGTGACTTTTTGTCTCACTGAGGAATGGAAATGATAAGGGTCAAACTCTCTTCCTAAAGCCGGAGTCTGTCCAGCTTCGTGCTGAGTGCTGAGTGGGTGACTCAGGCCCCCTGTGTGGCATCTTACTTATTCATTCAAGCTTGACCCTCCTAGATGGTATGCAGCGCAGGTTCCCTGGGAGACACAGGAATAAACTCAAATGCTCATGCTCTAAGAAGATTTTTTTCATAAAACTATACTTTAGAGTGTTGTCTTGCTTCATTCTGGTTTCTTTAGTAAGAACTTTTAGGAGAGTGCTACCCCTAGGTCCCAATTTATATACTTGGAGTTGAGAAATTCTTGCCAAATTACTGTACAGACCTAGGGGCTTTCTTCAACTGTGAGGGGTCTGCGCTCTCATCAGATGCCTTAGCTGCCAGTTTACCTGTTTGTGTTTTACCACAAAGAAAACATTTCCTCAAGCCCCCACAAATAGCTAAAGCAATTCTTGGGGGGAAAATGGCAGGAATCAACCTCCCTAACTTCAAACTCTACTGCAAAGCAGTAATAATTAAAACAGCATGGTACTGGAACAAAGGCAGAGCGGCAGACCAATGGAACAGGGTTGAATATACTGACATCTCCCCCCCAAGCATATGATCATCTAATCTTTGATAAGGGGGCAATAAAAGTGAAATGTAGCAAGGAAATCCTCTTTAACAAATTGTACTAGCAAAACTGGACAGCTACATGCGAAAGAGTGGGCTCAGATCTCTGCCTAACACCATGTATAAAAGTAAGATCAAATGGATTAAAGACCTCAGCATCAGACCGGAATCCATAAGGTACATCAAAGAAAAAGTTGGCAAAACTCTCCATGATATTGAAGCTAATGGTATCTTCAAAGATGTCACGCCACTGGCCAAGCAAGTGAAAACAGAGATAGACAAATGGGACTATCTTAAACTATCTGAAGCTTCTACACCTCAAAAGAAACAGCAACCAAAATACAAAGACAGTCTACAGAATGGGAAAGGATATTCGCCCAATACACATCTAACAAGGGGTTGATATCAAGGATATACAAGGTACTGGTTGAACTCCACAAGAAGAAAACACCCAACCCCATCAAAAAATGGAGTGATGAAATGAACAGAAACTTTCTCAAAGAAGAAATCCAAATGGCTAAAAGGCACATGAGAATATGCTCTACATCATTAATCATCAGGGAGATTCAGATCAAGACAACAATGAGATGTCATTTCACACCACAGAGACTGGCCCACATCCACAAGAACAAAAGCAACCAGTGCTGGCGCAGATGTGGCAAGAAAGGGAACCTCCTTCACTGCTGGTGGGAATGCCGACTGGTTCAGCCCTTTTGGAAAACAGTATGGACGATTCTCAAAAAATTAGAAATTGAGCTCCCATTTGATCCACCAATACCACTCCTCGGAATATATCCCAGAGAGCTAAAGAAGTATAGTTGAAGCGACATCTGCACTTGTTTTTTTCATTGCAGCACTCTTTACAATAGCTAGGATCAGAAAAAAACCTGACTGCCCATGAACAGATGACTGGTTAAAGAAACTTTGGTACATCTACACCATGGAGTACTATGTAGCAGTTAGAAAGGATGAAGTCATGAAATTTACATACAAGTGGTCACTGTCACTGTCCTCCCATTGTTCATGGTTTTGCTCGAGCGGGCCCAGTAACGTCTCCATTGGAGATTTTGTTGTTACTGTGTTTGGCATATCGAATACGTCACGGGGAGCTTGCCAGGCTCTGCCGTGCGGGCAAAATACTCTCGGTAGCTTGCCGGGCTCTCCGAGAGGGGTGGAGGAATCGAACTCAGGTCGGCCATGTTGACTGCGTGCAAGGCAAATGCCCTACTGCTGTGCTATCACTCCAGCCCATACAAGTGGTACTACATGGAAAGTATCATGCTAAGCAAAATGAGTCAGAAAGACAGGGACAGACATAGAAAGATTGCATTCATCTGGGGAACATAAAGTAACAAAATAGGAGACTAACACCCAAGAATAGCCGAGATAAGTACCAGGAGGTTTACATGACTTGGAGGCCAGCCGCACACTCTAGTGGTAAAGGCAGCTAAGATATAGATGGAAACACCAGATAAAGGGTGTTGGGAAGATCCGCCTGCATGGGAGATCCATGCTGAAAGTAGACTGTAGACTGAACATGATTGCTGCTCAGTTCTTCTTTTGCAAACCACAGCACCCAAAATGAGAGAGAGAACAAAAGGGAATGCCCTGCAACAGAGGCAGAGTGGGATGGGGGGATGGGGATGGGAGGGATACTGGAATTAGTGGTGGTGGAGAATGGGCACTGGTGGAGGGATGGGTACTAGATCATTGTATAACTGAAACCCAAGCACAAAAATTTGGAAGTCTACAACTCTACCTCATGGTGTTTCACTAATAAAAATAAAATAAAAAAATAACAAGAGGGTGACACATAATCTGTACTCCAATCTAGTGAAATGTTACAGTCACAGTTCTTCTATAACAAATAATAGATTTTCAATTTGACAGAGAAAAGAAAATAAATTAACTCTTGACATCACAAAAAAAAAAAGAAAAAAATTCCTCAATGGAGACATTACTGGTGCCTGCGCAAGCAAATCAATGAACAATGGGACGACAGGTGCTACAGTGCTACAGTGTACTTTAAAATGTTAAAATTGAATATATGTCTATATTAGCAATAATCCTACAATTGTATTTAAGAAAGATCAAAAAATTGGTCTTATTCATTTGCTATGACATCTATCAATTGGAGACTATGAGAATAAAATAATAGACAATACTCAGTAATACACAATTGCCTAAAAGATGCAATAAAAAAACTGGGAGCTACAATAGATATTGATAAAAATAAATCACCAAGAAATAAATCCTATACTACAGAATAAAAGCAGGCTCTGTAAACTGATACAGGAAAGTAAAGCCTTAATGCTACTTTCACATGTATAATTTTTGGGAAAGTCAAAAACAATTTTCCCATTTCAAATGCCACTATTTCAATAAATATTGATGGCATATAAAGAGGTTAAGCCTGCTTTAATGCAAAAATTCACCAGAGTGTTTTGTTTATAGTAGTAGTAAATACTTACAACATTTTGATGTTTAAAACTTTTCTAGGCATCTAAGTGCTCTCCAAAGAGAGGCATTCCCATTCTATCATCATTCACTATTTTTTTTTAAAGAGACAAAGTAACTTACCTGATTTGGTTTCTGCTATTTTGCCATCTGAAGGGAAAAACGTGAGAGAAATGCTATTATTAGTAACAGACAAGCAATCTAATAAAAAGTACATCTTGATGGCACCACTTGTGTGTGCTGAGGGATGTGTTCGTTGAATTATTGCTGAGCCCTCGGGGACCCAGGCCTGCCAGCAGAGTGAAGGGCCGGAGCGATAGTACAGCAGGGAGGCATTTGCCTTGCATGTGGTCGACCCAGGTTCATCTCCGGCATCCCATATAGTCCCCCGAGCACTGCCAGGAATAACTTCTGAGTGCAGAGCCAGGAGGAACCCCTGAGCATTGCCAGGCGTGATCCAAAAAATATTGAAAAAAAATTTCAGTGAAAAGACTTGTTTCTTCTGAGAAAAAAATGTCTGAATAAACTAAATTTAATCAATTTGCATAAAATTACTCTAATTTTTAACAGATACCAAAATTCATGTATACATAACTTTCAGGTGATTTAAGAATTATTATTGCATACTTTTTCATGTTTGAATAAAAACAAATTTTCAAGCTAGTCAAACTAGTATAGCTGATTCAAAAACTCCCCGTAATAGTGTCATTTATTTTTAAAGTCTAATTTACATTAAAATACATTTTTAAGTTTATGTAAAGTTACAGACACAAAAATATTTTTAACAAATACATCAAACATTAGTGTTCAGAATTTTCTCCAAAACTCAATGAAATATATTGTACTTAAAATGGCTATAGAATTTTGCAAAAAGTTGGGTATAGGAAACATTCAAGGAAACAGGCCTAAGTTAAAGAAAATAGTAAACAAAGTTAAAAAATAAAGTATTTGCAATTCATCCTGATAAACTGTTACAGAAACTGAATTGTGTGTGGTTTCACACAGACATATATGCATGTGCACTTGACAAGCATGCGTGCATATGCACAAGCACACACACACACACACACACACACACACACACATACACATAGTCTTAACCAAAGGTCAAGAAGAAATCGTTTACAGATACTGACTAGATACAAATAATATAAAAATATCACTATCACTGTTGTTGTTCATCGATTTTCTCAAGCAGGCACCAGTAATGTCTCCTTCGTCCTAGCCCTGAGAGTTTAGAAAGTGCCACATTCGAGGTTTTTTCAGGGTCAGGGGAATGAGACCCATCATTGTTTCTGGGTTTTGGCATATCGAATACGCCACAGGGAGTTTGCCAGACTCTGCCACGTGGGCAGGATACTCTCGGTAGCCCGCCGGGTTCTCCAAGAGTAAGAATTAGATAATAAGAGGTCGTGCGGCCGCGAAATATAAATAAAATAAAAATATAAATTTCATATTTATATCAATTTAAGTTATAACACAAAATATTACAATATATTTTCTATATTTAACATATGCATGGCAAAGGCTGGCAAGCTACCCATGACGTATTTGATATGCCAAACACAGTAACAAGTCTCACAATGTTACTGGGCCTGCTCGAGCAAATTGATGAACAACGGAGAACAGTGACAGTGACAGTGATTTAGCATATTAATTTAATATATTAACTTAACATAAACCTAATACAAAATTAAGAAGAAAATTGTACAAAAACATTTATTTCCAGGTAATTGGCTGGAAAATTCAACCCAAAACTTCGATAAATGATATCAGACATCATCTCCAGATTCTCCTGCCACAAACAGAAACACTTCAAAAGTGGGTGAGCTTTGCCCAGCTTGAATTTAAGCAGTGCTGGATCCAAGGGGGAAATCAGTGGGCGGGAATGCAGCTCTGCCAGGGAGGCCTCACAAGCATCACGGCCTGGTCCCACAGCATAGTAGGGACTCCAAACTGGGAGCATGCTACAGAGGGGGCCCCAAACAAACAGAATATATAAAATGCTACAAGTTAATCGTTTCTCAAAAAAGCTAGAAGAGAACTGTTTTCCGAGAGCAGGCTTACATTACACCTTTATTCTCAAAGTAAAGATTGATTTCTAAAAATATTTACCTGATCTTCGTCTGTGAAGTTGAGTCTTTCCATCTATTGAAAAAAAAAGTAAAAATAGTGATTTATATAGTCCTTTGTAGTATATTTTAAAAGACAATAAAAATGTTTTTATTTCCAAAAAATAAACATAAGCCTTCAACTTCTATATCTAATAATTATGGTATTTAAATGTTAATTTATTATTTTGGAGCATTTGTTTGTCATAAAATTCATCTATATTATATGTAGATTTAATTCATTTACCTAACATCAACATTTTATGCATCAATTTATTCTTAAAATTAAAATAAACTCCAAGGCCAAATATATTAAACCCACAAATGAATATTAGCCAGTGATTTGCCTTTTATACATTATCCAAATATTTTTCTAATTGCCAGTTTTAACTATATTTTCTAGTCAAAATTTTGCCTGATTTTATTTTCCCTTTACAATTCCTGCTTAGTCTATTCATAAGCAATGAAATAGTTGAGAAAGAAAAGACAAACAATAGATTTAACTCTACTTAGATAGAATATCCTGGGAAAATTAAGAGTTGACTTTAAATACCTATAATTCATATCACTGAGGTTTTATCCACCTAAACAGAGATCTTTTATTCTCTTTCTATACAATTAATGATTAATTAAACAGTGCAAATTTTTCATCCAATGGATTATATAATGCCTTCTGAATAATTGTCTTCTCCAACTTCTAGTCTTCTGGTTATTTTTTAACCCGGTAAACATGAAGTTTTTTTGGGCCAGAAACCTTAATGCTAAGGGCAGTAAAAACTCATTTTAATGAGTCATCAGGAATTTCTACAAAAAAGATAAAATCCATATGTAGTGATTATTTTCCACTGCAAACTTATTATTGAATATATAAAATGTGTGATTTTGATAAAAAATCATAAATCTATAAAAATTCTATTGAATACTTACGGATATCTAGGAATTTACCTTGGAAACAATCTCTGATGATCTGAATGGATTTTAACAAATACTCTTAAAATGCAATTTTTATGATATGCTATTTAAAAATGCTTTTAAAATAATGTTTTTGTGTTGTACTACTTAAGATATACACAAAGAAAAAAGAGAGGCAAACAATATATTTCATGCAAAGAATATAACAAAGTGCTACATAGGATGTCAAAAGTCACCATAATTTAAAGTAGTAGTTTTCTAATGGTATATAAGATGCTCTCCAGGTGGATGGATTAGGGAGAAATCACTTCTATTATATCTGTGTATTAGCGGGTAGGGCGTTCGCCTTACACGCGGCCAACATGGCCGACCCGAGTTCGATTCCTCCGCCCCTCTCGGAGAGCCCGGCAAGCTACCGAGAGTATTCGATATGCCAGACACAGTAACAACAAAGTCTCCAATGGAGACGTTACTGGGCCCGCTCGAGCAAATCGACGATCAACGGGAGGGCCTTTACCTTTACCTTTACCATTGTTTCTCTATCATTTTCAGAAACAGAAACTAAGGATAAGAAATACTTTTTTTCAAGAGATCATTTTCATTTTGGTTAATATTAATTAACAAATTAATGATATTTTTACCTCTCAATTGATTTCAGGTATGAATTGATTTTCTGAAACATCCAGAAATATTTTTAAATAAATGTATGCCCTCCAAGTTTCCTTTCAGTAATGAAACAGTTTTTTATTTGGTGATACTGTCATGATTTGAGAAAGCTAAAATTACCACTTTGGGTATTTAGTCTTAATGTGGATGAAAATTTAAGACAAAGTTGTCAAAGATCAAACTGTGATGAAAGTGAGTAATAAATAATGACACTCTACATACTCGATGCATCTCTAGTACCCTGATTATCAATATATATGAGAGAAAGATAGGTGACAGACAAGTAAAGAGAGATAGAAAGATGAAAGATAGCAGTATAGGGCTTGTTAAAAAATGAAATCATTCCTGCTGAATAGTAACTTCTATTTAAATAGTACTGCTATTGAAGCAATACTCCTACATAAAAAAGAAACAATTTCAAGTAGGAAAGAAATCCAGTTTTTCTTATTTGCTACCCTACTTTCAATTGTAGAAAACACGTTCCAGAGAGAAAATGCTTAGAGAACCCTGAATATTAAGGCAAATAAGTGCATGGTCTATGAGGATTCTCCTAATAACTCCCTTACCTTTGCAGAAGATGCAAAGAATCACAGCCAAGCACAAAAAGCTTAACTTCATGGTGAGGATTTGGGACCTAGAGTTAGATACCAGTCATCCTGGAGATTCAGATCCACATGGAGCCTGTTGAGGGGAATTTTTATACTCGCTCACACCACTATCTCCTTTCATGGGTTAGGTGTGGCCAGCTTGCTGATGACAGAGCAAAGATAAATATTGCAGCATGCCAAAGGTGAAATTTGTTCAAGTCAGTTGGGTGTCTTAGTTCTATGACATCTTCCATCTTGGACCAAGTCCATCTCACACCAAACCCAGATCTTTCTTGCCGCCCTGTGCAAACAGCAAGGATGGGAACTAAAAGCCCTATGATTGAAAACCAAATATGAAATGATACACATTCATCTATAGCCTATCAATCATCACAAAAGTCTTAATACCACAAGAAACTCAAACACTGTGATTAAATATTGTAATTGTTTTTCCCTTAACAACAAATTTCATTTTAAACATTAGCCTACCTTGGAACAAAGAACACTTTACATACTGATACATTAATAAGCATTTTCTTAGAGAAGCATGCAACTATCACATAGATAAATTTTAGATTTAGGTACAGAAGTTCTGAGACAGAGAAATACACCATGATTCTAGCAATTGCTAAACTAATTTAATAATACATATTTTTAACATGAACCCTAAAATCAGATAAATAGAAGACATATAAAAATTGTACAAAAATGGAATTATGTAGAAAATGTCACACATGCATATGCATATGTAAGTATAGGGGAATGAAAGGAGAAAATTCAAGTTAAGGCCTAAGAGAAAAAAGTCTGTTCTGTGCTGAGCTGGAGTAAGGAGGGTTAGCAATTAGTGGTATCCTTTGTGCTGATTATATCTAAAAATTTGAAAGACCAAATCCAGTATTGTTGGTGCCATGGATTATACCCAGTGGATTCAAACATGTGACGTATATGCTGTATTTACAAACTATGGTTCTGGCCACAAGGTCCAGAATTTTGATGATGCCACACACTCCTGTCTACTCCCTATTTCAACGCATGGCCAAATTTTAGCGTCTGTAGGACATCATTGGTTTGTCCTTTCTCCTCTGCCAAAAGGATCTTAGGTTCACTGAGTAATACCCATCACAATGCTCCCGGAGCACTCCCAACTCCTCAATATACATCTTTAACTACTCCTTCGTGCTCTGCTTCCCCTGTTAATCACTCATTCCCCCTAATCAGACCCTGTGATTTATAAGGTCAGATCCTTCAAAGGATCTGAATTAACAGATACTGTGATGAGGGGGGTGAAGAATGTGAGCAAACATCTCATTCTTTTCTCTTTAACACAAAATTACGAATTTTGTGATTTTGTATTTGTAAGTGAAATATTCCTTTTCTCTTTCCTTTATGTCCTTTGCATAGTTTACTTTAGAGCAGTGTCCTTTTTGTATAGACACAGGAAGACAGTTAACACTATGCTTTTGTAACTTGGGAGTTAATTGACTCTGAATAATATTTACTCCTGGGCATCTCTCATATTTTCTCAACTTAAGCCTCAGTTTCCCTTAGTTCCTAGCACCCCAAAATCAGGGTCCCAACAAAGGGACTGGATGGACTCAGGGCAAGCTATAAGCTACCCTGGCATCGAAATGGGCCAGGCCAAGTACCATAAAACTTACAATAAGTTAAGAGCACGGTCATGGACAAATTCTGTCATGACCCAAAGAGAAGTGACTGGACAAGGAACCTGCTGGAGTTAGGAAGGACTAATTTGGCCTGAGCACTGTAGTCTAGAGTCGATAGCGAGATGTCTCCAGGAGAGCCACCCTCTAAGCTTAATATAACTCTTACTGTGTCCATGCAAAATGACTAGAAAGATTACTGAGAAGTAAATTAAGGTGGCTGTTTAAGTGGTTATGGACTAAGGAAAAGAGAAGAATGTCCTTCGATGAAATTCTGCCCTTGAGTGGATCTCCTAGCAGAATGAGATCTTTGTCTTAGAGAGCTTCCCAGGAAGGAAGGGCTTTCTTATGTTGATTGTGCTACCTCACCTATGTGTAACTGCTACTCCCAATCCTTGAGGATTGTTCTCTATAAGTAGGCTGCGGAGTGGGCTGAGGAAGAGGAATATGGGCAGGGAGTGAGACTGGAAGGAGGCAGAGGAAGAATAAACGGCAATTGATCACCAACCAGCCTGGCCCCATTTTCCCCTTCTTTCGTCCATTGCCCTCAGCCATCCGAGGTGGGAAAGCAGCCTGACCACCAAACACACTGGAGAGAGAGCCCACATATCTATTTTGTGATTACACAAGTGTCAGACATAAATTAGACCTCCCGGAGAGCAGAAAAATCCCAGGGAGGAGGGGGGTGAAGAATGCAAGCACACATCCCTTCCTTTTCCCTTTATCCACTCATTGATTTTTATAAAGGAAACAAATGTTTCTGACCTCCCTCAGGCCTCAGCAGCAGGCTACATCCTGGTGCTATGGATGTACCCAACCCTACCGACTCTCCCTCATGTACTTGTTCATTTGAAGAGGAACAAAATTCAATAGATGTATTTTTTCTTTCGGTTTTTGGGCCACACCCTGCTTGTGTTCAGAGCTTGTCCTGGCTCGGTGCTCAGGGATCACTCCTGCCTGTGCTCTGAAGTCATATGGGATGCCAGAGATTGAACCCAGGATGCCTGCTTGCAAGACAAATGCCCTACCCATTATACTATCTCTCTGGCCAGATATAATTATTAAAAGTGCTTTTCCGAATTAAGGTAATGTGTTGAAGGCCTTGTACTTTTGAAGTTGAGATTTTCCATAGAGGACAAACATTTGTATAGTGGGCAACAACAGACACAATCTCACAGAGGAAACATCCAATCCTAGCATGGAGGAGTTGGATACAAACAAATCATGTCTCCAAAACCAAGTTCTGACGGTTCTGACAGTCTTCTCAAGTAAAGACTGCACCTTGGGGATTTTTCCTCAATATGAAAAATGATATACATCAATATTCCCATTTGAGAAGTATAACTCAGAATAACACTGCCCTACCAGGCATTTTCTTTTCTCTTTTGTCTTCATTGTGAAGATTTGGTCCTAGAGAGCTCCATTTCTAGCATAGTTATTGCAGAATAAGCTTGAGACCGGGCTCAGAGATATGTAGAAGGCCAGAGAGGAGCAAAGAGTATTTAGAGGCTGATAGAAGTGATTTTTGGATCTGGGAGACTCAGAACTGTTTCCACACACGTGCCCATTATTTCTTCCCTCAGAGTCATTTTTGCCCAAGGTTTCCTTGAAACAGTACTTTTAGATGGTGGGGGAAAGTAGCACTTTAACATCAAAACGAATTGTATTTAATTTTTATCTTAGTTATCTTGTTTGTTGATGCCATTGCCAATTCGTCCGCTGGGGCATTTTCTCAGCACGGCAAGGCTTTGCCCGACAGAGGCAGTCCTCAGACCTACTCCGCTTCTCAGCAGCACCCCTCTCAGAGCCTCCTCTCTTTTTTGTTTCCGTAGCGCTCATAATCTGCAATTCATTTCATCTTGAACTCATGCTTTTTCTCTGCCTTGGGTACCATAAGTAGCTTGAATTAAAGCATTGATTTTGTTCATTATTGAGTCTCAGCACATAGAAAAGAGCAACTCAATAAATACTGAATGACTTAATAATTAGTTCTATTTGGCTGTTAAAATGAAGTTTACATTACAAAGATTACATTAAATAATAATAGCAACAATAACAGTCATAAAGACATTTTTCTACTGAAGCTATATACATTGGGATTTAATTCAAGATGGATGGAATTGGGCATACTGCGCTGAGACTAGGAAAGATTGATAGAGAAGGGCAGGCAGTCACTATTTGGATCTTTAGCCCAGATTCATCAGTTATGGTAAGGGACCTGCTGCACCAGCTGTGCTATTTGGTCTTATTTCACCAGCTTTCCAGGAGTGAAAAGTCAATTTTAATAATGTGTCCTAACGTTTTTGAGTTTTAATGTTAATAACCATAGATAGAATTTGGGTTATAATGGAATTTGAGGATTCTGATAAAATACAAGTATAATACATTATATTTATGCTTTTTCTGTAAGTTTTTGTAACCCTTCTCAAGGACCCAGGACTACTCAGTGTCCGTGCCCCTTGCTTGGTATGAGGCTATAGGAACAGTCCCCAGTGCAGAATGGAACCCGGACACTCGCATATATGGCCCACAGTGCCAGAACCAAGTGTGTGCAACCCCTCGTTGTTGCAACAATAACAAACTGAAGAAAAGTACAAGATAATTTTTAAGATCGTTCATGATTAAGTGGCTAAATAAACAATTATGAGTTACAGCTGTTGTTTCATTCTGGCATCTCTTAGCCTCTTCAACCCTCTCTTTGTAGAACATCACTGCATGTTATTCGTTTTTATCTTCTAAAACTTCAAAATATCTGTAAATGTTATCATTATAGAGAAAAATATTTTATAAGAAAATAATTTCAACAATTTAGAAAATGTTAGATAGGATTCTCAAAAAAAAATTGTTGTTTTTTTCCTAAGAGGCAGATTCCAGATTCCTTTGCTTTCTTATTTGTGGTCTAGAGTGACAGTATAGTGGGTAGGGTACTTGCCTTGCACACAAATGACTGGGGTATGATTCCCTGATGCCATCAGGAGTAATCCCTGAGCACAGAGCCAGGAGTGATCCCTGAACATTGCTGGGTATGATCCAAAAACCAGAAAAGATATTCTTATTAGTTTTTTACCAGAAGGAAATTAAATACTTAGCTGTTCTATCATAGTAAACCAAATGGATAACCCACCTCATAATACAAAGATATGCACCATATAAAAACTGTCCACAGCTTAAAAGCATATCCATCAAAATGAATAATGTTTCCTTCTTTGTTTAAAGGATGTGGCTTAAGTGTCTGTGCACTTAGCGGCAGGATGCCTGAGGAAAGGTCAGCAACTGGAAGAACAATGCCATCACCATCAGTGCTGGCCAGGTGGTTTGTTGTTTTAATAAAGTTCTACCAGAAGGAAGCACAGAAAATCTTAAACAATATCTATTTGGATTGTGAAACAAGAAGTTTTATATACACACACACACACACAAACGATACTTAGTATTATACTGGAAATATATTGGAAACTACAAATTAAATTGTTATAAGATTCATGCCAAAAGATTTAAGTCTGTATAAAAGTAAAATGTAAAAATTGGATGAAATTTTATTTAAATTGACATAATTACTTTTAACAATACCCAACTTTAGATACATAATCATTTCATACAGATAATTATACCTCCAATACTTGGGGGGCACCATTGTTTACATGGTTAATTATAAACTATCATGCATACGATGTTCCAACACTACACCTTACAGTGTCCACTTCCTTCCTACCTCATCATGCCCCTTAATTCTCCCACCCTAGTAACTAACTCAATTATGTAGACTAGTTCTCAGGATCTTGTTACCTTTGGCCATTTGCTAACCCATTACTGTTTCTTTATATTCCACACGTGATAATTCTGCAACTCTCTCCCAACTAAACTCAGCATGATACTCTTCAGATCCATCCATGCTGAAAATTGCATGACTTTCTCTTTTATCATGGTTGAGTAGAATTATACTGTGTGTATATACCACAGTTTCTTTATCTAATCATTTGTTCTTGGGCATTTGTGTTATCTCTAGATTTGGACTATTGTGAATAGTGCTGCAAAAAACAAAGGAGTAAAAATGTGTGTTTGAAATAGTGTTTTTAGGCCTTTGAATAGATACCACAAAGTGATATTATTGGGTCATATGGAAGCTCAATTTCTGGTGTTTTGAGACATGTCTCTATTGTTTTCAGAGAGACTGTGCCAGCCAACATTCTTACCATCAGTGGATGAGGGTTCAGTTTTTCCCCATATCCACACCAAAACCACCCCATACCACCTCCACTTGGACTTCCCCAAATTCTACTAGTGTTCAGTGGGAAGAAACTTTAGGATGGTGATTTTTCAGAGCGAATAGGAGTGCTGTCAGGGTTCTGAGCAGGAGAGGAGAGTGGCAACTACATTGCCAGAGTGTGGAGTTCCGAGTGAACCTGCAGGAGGAACGGGAACACTGGCTTCTCTCCACAGAGAGGTCTTCAGACAGCTCTGGTCCTTAGGGTCGCCTTCTGTCTCTTTTGTATCACTGAGAGTGTTTTAGGTTCAAGATTAAGTCCTATCTCAGACTGTTGTTTTTCCTTAACGATATCAGACTGTTGTTTTTCCTTAACGATTACCCACACTTACTTTGTTGCTGTTTGACTATGATTTTCCGGCTTCCGTCGACCTTCCTCTCCACAAACTCATTCTCAGAGGCTCATGGTGGAGACTAGCCAACCACCCTGACTGCTGCATTCAGCCCAGATGCCTGCAGTGAGCTGTGGAGTCTCCGCCCTCTCCTCCTCATGTCACTTCTGAACATGGATGCTTTCCAGAGCCTTCCATTTGGTACCACAAGTATTCCTGATGCAAGCATTTACCCCACATAACTGATTGGTTGGGAGGTAATTAATCCTTAGCAAATAAGATAACTAAAAGGCTGGATAGATAGAATGGTGGATAGAGCCATGCCTTGCACCACTGGGTGTGGCCCCAAAACAAAAAAATTAATAAGCCGAATTTTTGTTAAAATGATCTATACATGGTCAACAGTGATTATAGATTTCAGAAGTTTTAAAATTAAATATTTTCTCAAATATTTTCTGTTAAGATAAATCTTTGTTTTTTAAACTTTTTTATTGAATCACTGTGAGATAGACCCTTACAAAGCTGTTTATGATTGGATTTCAGTCATACAATTTCCAGCACTCATCCCTCCACCAGTGTGCATTTCCCAGCAACAGTGTCCCCAGATTCCCTCCCATCAACATCAACTATCAACTTCCAGACCCCTAGCCTGCCTCCATGACACTCTCTCTCTCTCTCTCTCTCTCTCTCTCTCTCTCTCTCTCTCTCTCTCTCTCTCCTTTTGGGCGTTGTAGTTTGCAATTTTGATACTGAAAGGTTATCAAGAATATCCCTTACTTTTACCCTCAGATCTTGAACAGCATGGTCATTCCAGCTATTATTGTCATACTGGTCTCTTATCTTACCTACCCTCAGCCCCACAGCACTTGTGGTCAGTTCCAACTACTGGCCAGTCCTCATAATGCCTGTTTTCCCTGGCCACGATGTTATTCTTCTACTATATATATATTATATATATAGAATAATATATATATAATACCACAAATGAATGCAGTCATTCTATAACTGTCCCTTTCATTAGGACTCATTTCACTCAGCATGATACTCTCCATGTCCATCCATTTATAGATAGCTGCATAGTATTCCATTGCGTAGATGTGTCATAGTTTCTTTATCCTTTGTCTGTTTTGGTCACTCAGGTTGTTTCCAGATTCTGGCTATTGTGAATAGTGCTGCAATGAACATTACAGATGGTATTTCTGCCTTGTGCTTTTGGGCCCACAGGGTATATTCCCAAAAATGGTATTGCTGGGTCAAATAGGAGCTCAATTTTTAGTTGTTTGAGAAACGTCTATATTGTTTTCCAGAAAGGCTGGACCAGTCATCATTCCCACCAACAATGAAGGAGAGTCCCTTTCCCCCCCACACCCATGCCAACACTGGTTGCTTTTGTTCTTTAGGATGTTTGTCAGTCTCTGTGGTATGATAGCTCATTGTTTTGATCTGCATCTCTCTGATGATTAGTGATAAAAAGCATTTTTTCATGTGCATTTTTGCCATTCGAATTTCTTCTTTGAGAAAGCTTCTGTTCATTTCATCACCCCATTTTCTTATGGGATTTGATGTTTTTTTCTTGTACAATTCTACTAGTGTCTTGTATATCTTTGATATTAACCTCTTATCAGAAGGGTACTGGGTTAATATCTTTTCCTATTCCATAGGCTGTTGTTGTATCCCCACTGTTTCTTTTGAGGTGCAGAATCTTCTTAGTTTAATGTAGTCCCATTTGTTTATCTTTGCTTCCATTTGCTTGGTCAGTGGTGTTTCATCTTTGAAGATACCTTTAGCTTCAATCATGGAGGGTTGTGGCAACCTCTTAAGATAACTCTCTGTTTTAATAATGACTATGCAGTTCAATTTAGGGTTCTACTGAGAAAAATTAATTGTCTTGTTTTTATTAGTGAGGTGTTCTAAGTTAATTTGTTTTATTACTTAAGAATAAATAACTCCCCTGAAGTAAACTTTCATGAGGACTTGAAGACAGAACACATAATACCGATCAGGTTTTATCCTGAAATCCTGACAACTGCACTCTATACAATTAAGTCAACAAAATTCTTTTTTAGTGTTCTTTTAAAATTAAATTTTATTTTCATTAAAACTACTATGAGGGGCTGAAGCAATAGTACAGCGGGTAGGGCATTTGCCTTGCACACAGCTGACCTGGGTTTGATTCCCAGCATCCCATATGGTACCATAAGCACCGCCAGGGGTAATTCCTGAGTGCAAAGACAGGAGCAACCCTCTGCATCACTGGGTGTGACCCAAAAAGAAAAAAAAACCACCATGATTTACAAAGCTTTTCATTATATAGCTGTTTCTGGCATTTAGTGTTCCAACACCATCAGTGTGACCTTCCCGTCACCAATGTCCCCATTCCTCCATCCCCAACCTGCCCCCTTAGTACCTAACAAATTTACTTTATACTTACTTGTTTCAACATAACTTTAAGAAATGGCGATTTGGGGCTGGAGTGATAGCACAGAGTGTAGGGCATTTGCCTTGCATGTGGCCAACCTAAGTTCAGTCTCCAGCATCCCATAAGGTCCCCTGAGCACTGCCAGGAGAAATACCTGAGTGCAGCGCCAGGAATAACACCTGACCATCACCGGGTGTGACCCATAAAGCAAAAAAAGAAAAAGGCAATTAGAATGATTAGAAAATAGTAAGAGCAAATTTGTAATTACTATATGATTTTAACCTTTGTAACCAAGAAAATAAAATACTTTAATATAATAAAATGCTTTACATTTACATTAGTAACTTTTCAGCTCTGGAATCTAAGCTATATTGAATTAAATTTTATTTTATATTTGGACCTCATTATGATAATAATCAGGCCTTACCTGTCATCAATAAAACTTTTTAAGAAATTCTGTGTTTTAATATATTTTGGAGTTTACATGAAATAGATAAAGCCTACTTATGTAAATTCCACCCCTACATTTTCTATAAACACTATGGTTTACAAACTTGTTCATGATTTATTAAAGGCATTCAATATTCATACACGAATCCTACCACCATTGTCACCTTCCCTCCACCATTACCTCCAATTTTCCCAACCACCCTTCAGAACTACCTCTATAACAGGCCCACAATAATTTATTTTATATTTCTTATTATCAACAAGGGCTGGAGCGATAGCACAGTGGTAGGGCGTTTGTCTTGAGTGCAGCCAGCCCAACCGAGCCGGGTTCTATTCCTCCACCCCTCTGGGAGAGCCCGGCAAGCTACCGAGAGTAATCTCGCCCTCGCATCAAAGCCTGGCAAGCTAACCGTGACGTATTCAATATTCCAAACATAATAACAACAAGTCTCAAAATGGAGACATTGCTGGGCCTGCTCGAGCAAATCGATGAACAACAGGAGGACAGTGACAGTGATTATCAATAAATTGCTAACAGAATGATAAAAAATATTTTCTTAGAAGAAAATTAGTGTAAATTGTTGTATCTCCCCAACAAGATACAACATGAAACAAGATACAACACTATGTCCTTGTATGGGGGATTGCTAAAATGTCACAGGTTAAGCCTTCTGTGTCACTGTTTGCCAAGATTGGTTGCCTTCTATTGCAACCCATCCAATCTGCTGTGTTACCTCTGAAATTATCACTGTTGCAGAGTTTGGAGATGTCATGTGGCCACAAAGGCAGCTGCACACTTCAGGAAATCCAGACTTTTTAACGGGGTTATATAGCTGGAATTAAATTTTTAATTGGGTAGCAGCTTTGGGGTATGGAGATGACTGCCTGGGCTTTAGAAATACAGAGGGTTGGGGGAGGTAGCCCATCCCAACCTGGAGGAAGCCTGGAGATTTCATAGAAATCTAGAAAGACCTGCATACCCGAATGTTTAGCAGGTTAATTTCTGGGTGAGGCTTGGTCCGAGACAATGGAGTCTGGCTGAAGGCATGGCAGCAATTTTTCAGGGTGGGAGCAAGCAGCTGCCGGGGGCTCTGTTTGGGCGGGCACTGAGCTGAACTGCCCCCTTCCAAGGTGCTCCAGATATCTCAGCCTGAGCAGATGTCTGAGAAAAATTTTCATGGCAAATTGATCTCTTTCAAGATTTATTTACAAGTCTCTGCAGCATGGTTGGTAAGTGAACTTACATGGCGCTGGAGGTGGTTCACTGGCATGACTGAAATGAGCAAAATTCTTAAGAGGAAAACTTTAGTTAACAGATCCTGTAGTGGAAATCCCAAAGAAATTAATAGGATTTGTCTTTAATGAATTGCAAACCTATATGTGAACCACTGGCATGCACACACACACACACACACACACACACACACAAAGAAATTTGCAAGCATGCTTCTCAAATGTTTTTTATTCCATTTAAATACAATGTTCATTTACATATTCACCCACAATTTTCTTTGGTTAAAATATAAATAAATACAAAGTCACAATGATAAATATCACAGGAACACAGATTCCACTATTTGACATTCTCCCCAACCTTGGGCACAATATAGGCCCCATCCGTCCTATTTCACCAGGAACCATGGGGCAAAAATTGCTTTTTGCAGTAAAGGAAAGCATAAGTACTGCAGGCATTTCAGAACCACTGCCTTTCCTTGCGAAAAAGAATTTTAGCCCAGGTAAAAGTTAATCTGGGCTTTGTCACAAGGAAGGAAACCCTGGCTCTGCTGATTTGTTTCTTGCCCTATTGATCTGTTTGGGGGTGGGGGTTTTTTTGTTTTTTGTTTTTTTGTGTTTTTTGCAAAACCTATTAAAACCTAGTTCTCTTTAAGAAATAGGTAATCTTTCAGAGTTAATAATTTTATTACTCTTGATATAAAATTTAAAGTCTGGATATAAAAAAATGTTACTCAGTCCTGAGAATGTTAAACGGACCACTGGATTTACCAAAAACGTTCCTTAAAACAGAAATTACAATCCAACTGCTACCCAGGTACTTGTGCCTAACATTCCTACTACAGGAAGATATTTTAGCAATTTAAGTTTAATCCGGGAAACAAAGCAGCAGGTGCTGACTAGTGATCTGAACTGGTGATCTGCTTCACATGTGGCCCCATGGCTTAGGTAGGAGCTGTAGAACTCCCTAATTTCAAAAATAGGTTTGTATCCAAAAAAATAGGAATTTCATAGTCACAAAATTTGGGGGCAAGGTGAATAGCACTGAAACAGAACAGATTCAGAAAAGGAAGACAGGGTTCTGGCCTTTAACTAAAAATCCAAATAAAAATGGAAAATAATCATTTGTAAAAGTAGACACTGTATTCACAGCAATCATACAAATTTCAAGGTATCTGAATTCAGGGAGAGTTACAAAACAGGCAGAAAAAGTAGGCTGACTTTGCTGTCTTGAGGCTTGATAATAACTTCTTTTCCATCAACACTCTTCATGGATTTTCTTTTTAGTAGGTATGAATGCGTGTGATATACATAATTGCACTTGCAACAAAGAAACTCATGTCCAAGAGAGGCCTATTTTCAAGGACATGCAATAACTGCTCCTAAAAGCAATCTATGAGGAATTTTATGGCCAGGAAACATTTCTAACATACTAACTCTACTTTGCAGGATATCTAGAGAGTAAGCAATTTAGTCCTGTTTTAGCACAATGCTTAAAATACAGTTTTCTTTCATTATGAGTAACAAATTTTTATAAATTTTAGCATAAACACTGCAATAAGTAATTTTAAGGTTTTTCATTACTTCATCCACAAAATTAGAATATATAGAAAATATAACACCATATTTAAAATTTTTCTTTTAAAACATACTTTCACTGGTAACTTTTATACATTTATATTTAAAATAAAATATATACAAATGAGTTATTTCAAAGAGCAGGAGTACCCTTTTCACATGTAAGTAAACATTTTTAAATAAATATTTACAAGGGGAGATAATAATTTTCCTGTCCAAAGTCAAGAATTCCCTTTTTCCCTCTTATTCAACAGATATTCTTTTCATTTTTTCAGCTAATTCTTTTCTCACCTCAATATGTTTTTCTAAATTTTGCACTTCATGTGGAAGATTGATGTCCCAAACAGACAAGCAAGACTGTAACTCTAGAAGAATAAAAAAGGAAAATTATATATCAAAGATCTGCCATGGCGAATTTCAATTTTATTAATTTCTGTTTATTTGCTATATATACAGTCCAAAATGACTGGTATTAAGTAAATTACATTTGAAAATGTCTAAAATACATTATAGAATCTAAGTACCAAATTTTTAAAAGTATATGGGGCCTGGAGAAATAGAACAGCAGGGAGGGCGCTTGCTTTTCGCACAGCCAACCTGGTTTCAACTGGCATCCCATACGGTCCCCTGAACACTGCCAGGAGTAAGCCCTGAGCACAAAGCCAAGAGTAAGCCCTAAGCACAGCCAGGTGTGTCCTCAAGAAAAAACACACAGAAACATAAAAGGAATATGAACCTGTAATAAGCTAAGGTTTCATCATTGTGAAAGAAATATGCTTTTTGAAACAACAAAGACAGACCTCACCTGAATGTAGGAAATTTGTGAGAAAAAAAATAAGCACATTTAATTAAGATTTGGGATAGTTTTCACTTTATAGTGATTGACATTATTCTTTATCTGAAAAAGACAAATATCACTCCCAAATCACCAAAACTTGATTTTGAAAATTTATGTCCAAACTATTTTAACTGTAAATATGCTTGAATATGCTTACAGTTGGGCTGGAGCGATAGCATAGCGGGTAGGGCGTTTGCCTTGCATGCGGCCGAGCCGAGTTCGATTACTTGGCCCCTCTCAGAGAGCCTGGCAAGCTACCAAGAGTATCCTGCTTCCAAGGCAGAGCCTGGCAAACTCCCCATGGCATATTCAATATGCCAAACACATAACAAGTCTCACAATGGGGACGTTACTGGTGCCTGCTTGAGCAAATTGATGAACAATGGGAGGACAGTGCTACAGTGCTATGCTTACAGTGCTACCACCTGTGAGATATTTATTATAAACACAAAACAAGTTACAATATCTAGTGTCACTGAACTATGTTTGTAATATCATATCCTATTAAAAATTACCTTTTTAGTAGTGCATACCTTTGGTACTTGTCTGGGTATATCCCAAAACCAGCATGACATTTTTAAGGCTTCCTTTACCCCAAAAATAAAAGAAGTTTTCTGTTAGAACAATATAATAAATTGAACTAAAATAAGTACATATTTTAACAAAAGTTTTTTTGAACTTTATGCAAATTATACTTTTTGTTTATATGTAAAGTCATTACTCAATTCACAAAATTAGGATTTATATAGAAAATATAAACACTATATCTTTTTTTTAAGAATCACCAAGAGATATAGTTACAGACTTACAAATGTTTGTGTTTACACTTCAATCATACAATGCTCGAGTACCCATCCCTCCACCAGTGTCCATTCTCTACCATCAATGATCCCAGCATCCTTCCCACCCCCATCTCACCCCAACCCCCCGCCTCTGGGCAGGCACATTCCCTTTTGCGCTCTCTCTCCTTTAGGGTGTTGTAGTCTGCGATGCAGGTATTAAGTGGCCATCATGTTCAGTCTATAGTCTACTTTCAGCATGCATCTCCATTTCTGAGCGAGCCCTCCAAGCATCCTTTACTTGGTGTTCCCTTCTCTATCTGAGCTGCCTTTTCCTCCAGCATGTGAAGCCGGCTTCCAAGTGTGCAGCAATCCTCCTGATCCTTATCTCTACTATCCTTGAGTCTTCCATTCTATTACTTTATATTCCACAAATGAGTAACACTATATCTTAAATTGTTCTTTTAAAACATACTTTCACTGGTAATGTCCATATATTTATAAAGGCCCTCCCGTTGTTCATCGATTTGCTCGAGCGGGCCCAGTAACGTCTCCATTGGAGACTTTGTTGTTACTGTGTCTGGCATATCGAATACGTCACGGGTGGCTTGCCAGGCTCTGCCGTGCGGGCGAGATACTCTCGGTAGCTTGCCAGGCTCTCCGAGAGGGGCAGAGGAATCGAACTCGGGTCGGCCATGTTGGCTGCATGCAAGGCAAACGCCCTACCGCTGTGCTATCGCTCCAGCCCATATATGTCCCCATATATTTATATTTAAAATAAAAATATAAGTATTCCTTCATATGCAAATGAGCTATTTCAAAGAATGCAAGTACCCTTTTCATATACAAACATTGTAAAATAAATAAGCACCATTTATTATTAAAATTTTATTCTTTAAAATAAATAAGACACATGTACCTCCCTGAAGAATTCATCTAGGGGGTCAGAGAGGTCATATAATGGTTAAGGCAACTGCCTTGCACATGCCAGCCTGGGTTTGATTTAAAGCACCCCAGATGGTCACCTGAGCCCTGTCAAAAGAAATTCCTGAGCACAGGCACAGGTGTAAGCCCGGGGTTTGTCCAAGTTCGTTTAATAGAAAAGTAAGAACAAGAAAAGACCTAAAAGATAGAGTTAAACATCTTGATTTGTCACTATTTGTCAATTGTGCAGTTCTGTGTATATCGTTCTAAGAGTAAAATTTATTTATAGAGTGAAAACCAAACAGCATTCTTTAACAGGAGTGGGAAACATAGGCTGATCAAAATCAGCATTTGTTTTAATTTCTTTGGTACAAAACTAAAAGTGCCTCAACATTATGCATTTCTCATTTGGGGCAAAATCTATATAAAAAAGGTGAGCCCCCACTATCCAGCATCTAGCGGCAATAACCTGCCCCACTTAGGGGCTAAGCACCCCTGCATTCACCATTCTCAACATGAACTCTGATCACTAGATACCTCAGAGCAGACTGGAAAGGGAAGAGAAGTAAAAAAAGTACAAAGCACAGCCACCCCCCAAAACCCCCAAAAAAAGAAAGAAAAAAGAAAATGAGCAGGAAGATAACGGAGGGAAGCAGACACTCTAGAGGATGAGATAGGATGTTAGCACATTGTTATACATGAAACCCTGCTATTGTAGGCAGTTAGACAGGAAGGAGCCCCAGTGGCATTGGAATTCCTAGGAAGTAATAAAACCAATAAGACCAAGGCTGCAAACACAGGAACCAAGGTCCGATAAGACCCTCATTTGGCACCAGTAACAACCCACAGAAGGCTTGACCCCCTGCCCAGACAGAAACTCCAGCAGGAACAAAAGGACGCGTAAAGAATTTCGAAGAGGACCATAGGCCACTCCCAACTCTACCCCTGGACAACTCCTTGCAACAGACCTTTACCTAGGTAGAAGCCCCACAAGGGGGCAGGTTGGAAAGACCTATAAAAGTCACCTTGAACAAAAGAAGTGCACGCCATGCTGCCCAAGTCCATGTGCGGCTTGTGCTGCCCATGTGGCAAGCACATGTGTCGCCAGCATCTCCCCTCCCCTCTTGAGGTGTGGACTTTCAAGCTTCCATTTCTAATCCTGGGGTGTGTAGGACTCTCTCTGCCTGGGCGAAGCCTGTGCTCTCTCTTGAGAGCGGCACTCTACTCCCTCCCACTTCCCCTCCCTCCTTCCTTCCCAGACTCTCCAAATAAAATCTGTTCTTACTTCACTGCTGGGCTGGAGCGACAGCACAGCGGGTAGGGCATTCGCCTTACAAGCGGCCAACATGGCCGACCCGAGTTCGATTCCTCCGCCCCTCTCGGAGAGCCCGGCAAGCTACCGAGAGTATTCGATATGCCAGACACAGTAACAACAAAGTCTCCAATGGAGACGTTACTGGGCCCGCTCGAGCAAATCGACGAGCAACGGGAGGGCCTTTACTTACTTCACTGCTTACCTACTCCTGACATTCTTTTCTGTGAGACAGGACAAAGTCGCTGAGACCCCTGGGCAAGGCCTGGGAATGGCTTTTCTTCCCTGCAAAGAGCCATTCCTTGCTCCAACCTGAGTCTGTGGCCACCCAAGAAACGGTGGTGGGGCTCAACCCGGGCCCCAGAAGACCAAGCGGATGTCAGGTGTGGCCGGAGGGCCACGCATGGGGCTGGCGGGGCTCTGGCTCACGCCATGCAGGGCTCATCGCAGACTGCCAGCCCTGCCTTCCCCGCCGGCCGAGGAGGCAGGACGGATGGGGAGAAGGAACCTGGCCCCCTCTTCTCTACCTGCATCAGCCACGGGGGCCACCAACCTCACGACCGTCAGGAGCATCAGGTCGCGACGCTCTTACGAAGCCCATTTCTCAAAGATGCTCAGGCTGACCGAGTCCACAAGAAGATTGACAGGAAGGAGACTTGCCTAGCTGCGTCATCGCCATCCCCCGCACAGAGTCGCACCGGCTGTGAACCACGCGGAGCACGCGGCGGGTCGCCAGGTCCAGGAGCAAGAGCGAGCCCCCGCCCGTGCCGATCCAGAGCGCCGCGTTCCTCTGCAGGCAGAGGCTCTTCACCCGCCCGGCGTAAGGCAGGCGGGCTCGGGGCTCCGGGGCCACCTCCGCCGCCGTCTCCCTGAAACCACGGCCGCAGTGTTAGTGGGTTTAACGACTGAGAATGAGCAGGGCTGTGCCTCTATACAGAAACACGTACAGATGTAAATCGCATTTTGAACTGTGAGTACATGACACTATACATCATGTATCATCAAGATTTTATAAAGCTATTTTTATTGAATACAGAATGCTGAAAAGGCAATTTTCTGCCTGAATCACAAGCTTTTGTAAAAGATGAGACGTGAATTCAAAAAGTTCTGAAATAGATACAATTTTTAGGAAAATTGTACACAATCCAGGAACAAAGAATTTTTCAATGTTCAAAGAAAAAAATGTTAGTCCAAATAATATGCCATGAAGTCTGAAAGGTGCAAAAAAATTAAACTACATGTAAATTAAAGAAAATTAAATTATATTTTACATGCAGACCATTATTAATAAGCAACTAAAAATTTCCCAAACCAACAATTGATAAAATCAATTAAGATCTCATGTTATATTCTTTCCATAATAAGAAATTTTAAATATGAATTTACTTTAAAAAGTGCACACAGTCTATCAGTTGGCAGAGTTTTTCAGTTTTCTTATCCCAAACCTCCACAAATGGACTGTTTTTCTTGGCAACATAGAGAGCTGTGTCCACTGCCACCGATATGATGTTGGAGTCACTGAAGACTGCATAGGAAAACCTGGGGGTGATGCAAGGAAGAAACCACCTTAGTCATTCTGTTTCACCCCGACATGTCATGCAACTCAGCAAATTCTTAACACATGTAAAAGATTAAAATAATTTTGAGAGAGAAAACAACTAGAGTATTGGCAATTACATCCTGTACTCTAATCATTCTGAATTGTGTTAACTTCTATAAGAATATCTCTAACTATAAATAAATGTATCTCTAGTTTCATAATTTTTAAATATTTGTTATTGCTAAATTATTGTAAAATTATAGCACTGTGGCACTGTCATCCCATTGTTCATTGATTTCCTCGAGTGGGCACCAGTAATGTCTCCATTGTTAACTTGTTGTTACTTGTTTTTGGCATATTAAATATGCCACAGTTAGCTTGCCAGGTTCTGCCATGCAGGCAGGACACTCTCGGTAGCTTGCCAGGCTCTCTGAGAGGGATGGAGGAATCAAACCCAGGTTGGCCGCATGCAAGGTACCCGCTGTGCTATTGCTCCAATCCATTGTAAAATTATAGCTGTGATAATATGCTGAAATATGTTGTTATTGCGGTTGAGACATTTTCACCTAGTAATATAAAACAAAATGTCAAAATAAATCTTAGCAGTGGCTTTAAATATTAAAGCACAGATATTGTTGCATCATACAAGTCATGTAAATTATGAGGAAAAATCCTACATAATAATCCAAGCATAAAAGAAAGTTAATTGTCATTTTCCCTCTTATCAAACACAGGAAAATAATACTTTTAACCATCTACCTTCTAGCATTTCAAAATTTACACATTTTTCAGGGAGATCAGCTGCCGTACATCTACATGGCAAACTCCTGGCTTACTTTTGAAGACCCACTTAAATCTCAGCACCTCTGGAATTCCTCCTGATACACTGAAATAGGACATCATCCTCTTTCCTCACTGCTATAGTTGGAACACTGTAGCCTCAGTGAACATAAAGTTTTATTTTTATTGGTATGTCCCTTATACTAGATGGAAACTGTAATTTCATGAGCACAGGAACTATGTCTTCTATACAGCCATATCCAGTGAAGAGCCATGGTAGCTAATTAGCTATCTAGGAGATGAGAGAGTAAAACTGAGTTATAGGGAGATGGTAGATAAAGATAGGTGACAGATGCGAGATAGAGGAATTGATGGCTAATGGGTGGATGTACCTATCTAGAAACAAGTTGACAGTATAGGTAGCTGGTCAAGTATATGGAGAAAAGGGTGGGTGAATGAAGAATTAAACAAGTGTGTATTAGGAAATAATAAAATAGTTCAATGTAGATGACATGTAAATACCACAGGACTACAACGCTAGAAGATCTGAAGGCAGGAAAGCTTTGTTCTTGTATCTTTTATATTTGGGACAAGAGACAATGATGCAAACTCAGAGCCTCTGTCCTGCAGGTCATTTCTCTTTGGTGGTCTCACTGAATTTAACAGAAGGTTGGTAAAGTTTTCCATAAAATACCATTGCCCGTTTTCTTTGATTCTCAGTGGAAATCTTATACTATAAATCTCAATGTTTTTTAAAAAAGAAATAAAAGTTTACAAATTCTTAAATAACTTAGTCAAGGATACAAACTAAAATGCCTGGACTAGGACTCAAAGCAGAGGCCATGTATCTTTCACTGAACATTAGGCTCCGAGCATCACATACTAACAAGGAGGTATGAAGTAACCTCTGAGAGGTCACTTTTTGTGTGGTGTGAGAGTTCAGAGAAACGAGAAGTTTCTTTCCCTTCTGTCTGGTGGGACAATTCCAGGGGAAGGTGAGAGCACCTTCAGACTTGTTGGTACAATCCGGGTAAACAAGAGATCCTTTTTAAGAAGAGGTCAAATATTTCCAAAATCAAGAATGTAGTCCTCATCTCTTTTGGGACATGAATGTGTTTTTGCCTGGGAATTCTCTGTAGAGAAGCATCACATATTTATATCACATATAATTTGAGGGGATTGGTGGATGTCCTGTATCTGATGACAAGCTCCATAAATAAAGAAAGGAAGTCCCTTCCTTAAGTATTTTCAGGGTTAGATAATTTGAGAGTGAAAGTTTCAGAATGAGAATGAATTCATCACATGTTTACCACACTCTAGCAAATAAACTATGAACATGACAGACACATTATCCTCATCTATCAGAACTTCAGACCTAAAGCAGTGTAGCTAGGATTCACCCAAATGATGAACAAACCAATTTTTCCTGGTCTACCCTGAGTTTTATTCATTTGGCTTACCTCTCGGGAGAGCCTGGCAAGCTACCAAGAGTATCTTGCCTGCACGGCAAAGCCTGGCAAACTACCCGTGACCCATGACGTATTCAATATGCCAAACACAGTAACAAGTCTCACAATGGAGACGTTACTGGGCCTGCTCGAGCAAATCGATGAACAATGGGAGGACAGTGCAGTGCAGTGCAGTGCAGTGCAGTGCAGTGCTACCTGGTCTAAAGTGTGTCCCTGTCTAAAGGTCAATGACCTAGGGCTTTCTGATGTGCAGCCAGTTGTAAGAATCAATAGGTCTAGTATTTCTAAGAAAATGGTTTTAAAAATACATTTGAAAAACAAAACAAAACACGTCATTGTTGTTGTTATGGAAGTCAGAAATGTATAGAAAAGCAAACTCAAGTTGCCTGCTCTACAAATATGGGACGCATCTGCTCTGGGCAAGGGTCCCAGGATGGAACCAGGTAAAGACACAGGAAAAACCAGGCAAAGAGAAGTTTCTATTGAAAATGCTGGGAGAGAGGGGGAAGCTGGCCCTGAGAACTGAGATGAGTTCCGTTTGGCCTGAGCACAGTGGGAAAGGAGGCTACAAGTATGAACAAAGAAAGGTAAGAAGACTCAACAGGGTGGCCTGCTGGACAACAAGATGCAGAACAGGGCAGAGAGATGGCACAGTGGGTAGGGTGTTTGCCTTGCATGTGGCTGACCCGGGTTCAATCCCTGGCATCCCTATGGCCCTCCAAGTGCCAGGAGTAACGCCTGAGTGCAGAAGCGGGAGTAACCCCTGAGCATCACTGGGTGTGACCTAAAAAGGAAAAAATTGACAAGATGCAGAACAGTGGCATCATTTTATGATCGAGAACAGCCCTCTGTGCAGCAGTAAAGGGTGCAAACTAGGCACCAAGGAAACAGACTACCGTATGACCAAGACGACACGCAGAGTGGGGACAGGGAGCAGTGTCAGGAGCACAGTCAGTAGGAGCAGAATCAGGGAGGACAGAGAAGGACAGGATCAAGGTTACTCCCACTTGCTTAGGTTTGGGCAGCAGGATGAAACCCAGTTCAGCCCCTGGGATAGGGACCTATGGCCCCAGCTAAGAGCAGTCGTGGCAGGCAGCACTGATTAGACGCCAACCAAAACAGGGATTAGGGCAAGTATTCCTTCTCTTCGGGCTCCTGCTTATTCTTCTCAGCACCCCTCTGGGAAAGTGCACTACACGCTCGGAAAGGTAAAGGCTCGGCAGTGCTTTCCTGAGCTCCCCGAGTCCAAGCAAAAGCCAATGTCTGGTTCTTCATCTGCACTGCGTCTCTCTGAGGACTGTGAGCAACAACAGCCACCACATGATCTGGTCAAAATATAACTTTAAGAATTAAAACAGAAAATTGGAACAAGTTTTTTACATTTTTTTAACTCAGACTTGACTGTTGTTACTAATTTTGTTGTAGGAAGAGTACACACACATATGTCTATGTATATATATATATGTATATATATTATACACAATTAACAAAGATAGAAAGGAGTTTATTGCTAAGGCCTATTTTTACTGTCATCAATACCTAATCATCAAAAAAAGTCTATGTAAAATCCATAGACTCAATAAAATACTAAGTTGATTGCCTGTCCAAAGCATATATAAATTGACACAGAAATTAAAATATTAAAAATTGTATTGTAAAATACTAGAAATATTACAAAAGATTTTTATATTTTATCCCAATATGATTAGGCTGGGCTGGAATGATAGCACAGTGGGTAGGGCGTTTGCATTGCACACAGCCGACCCAGCCAACCCAGGTTCGATTCCTCTGCCCCTCTCGGAGAGTATCTGAGAGTACTGAGAGTATCTTGCCCTCACAGCAAAGCCTGGCAAGCTATCTGTGATGTATTCAATATGCCAAACACAATAACAAGTGTCACAATGGAGACATTACTGGGCCCGCTCGAGCAAATCGATGAACAACGGGAGGACAGTGACAGTGATTAGGCCAGATAATTTTTTAATAATATACCTTTGCTTTCTAGAATTTTCTAAAATTCATCTTCGATGCTATAATATAAAAATACATTATCCATTTTAAAAGGTATTAGGGTAATCAACAGCATTATATTGACATGATTATATTCATTGTACAGGAAAAAATGGCTCACAGTTGACTTGTCCTGGTCTCGATGAGTTTCTGAATATTGAAATCACTGGAAAGTGAAAAAATCTTGGTGCCACAGCCTCCCCACAATATGTCTTTCTCAGCAGAACTCACAGACTCACTCACACACATCAATGGTGTGCTGGCATCCCCCACATTCACCACCTTCAAAGGCTCAGCTCCTTGACACTTTGGAAAAAGAGAAAACATTTGGCAAACTGAGTTGCTGTAGGATGAAATAGCAAAAAATGCACTTTCTAAAAACTACTTTCCATTTAAATAGTTAAGAGGTACTGGAATAAAATTCAGGAGATACTTTTCAAATTGTTTATAAAAATAAGATTCAACTGAAGTAGAATCCTAAATATTACCTTTTGACCAATCTCTACTTCATGAGAAAATTACAAAGAAACTAACCTAGCAATCATGCTCACTTCTCTCCCACTATCACTCTTTGATAAGACTGTGAATGACTAATGACTAATAGGGTGTTAAATTAACAGATAGAATAATAGGTGAAATAAGAACTTTAACAGTAGAGAAGCTTCCTTTTCCCAACTTTAAATTATACTATAAAGCTGTTATAATTAAGACAGTGTGATACTGGAATAAGAAAAGACTCTCATACCAAAGTAATAGAATTGAGAGTCCAAAGACAGATCCTCCAGTACATGAATAACTAAACTTGACAAAGGAGCAAAGAGTCTGATTGGAGCAAGGAAATCTTCTTCAACAAATGGTGCTGGGAAAACTGATCAGTCACACGTGAAAAAAAGTTAACTTAGACCCTATCTGACACAATTCACAAAAGCCAACACAAAGTATATTAAAGTGCTCAATACTGGACCTAAATTTATAAATTATATTGAGGGCTGAAGTGATAGTATGGTGAGTAGTGCCTTTGCCTTACACACAGCTGACCTAGTTTTGACCCTCAGCACCACATATGATCCCCAAATCCAGCCAAGAGTGATCTATAGCACAGAGGTTGGGGTATCCCTTGAGTACCACAGGATTTGTCCTAAGAACAAAACAATAAAGAGAGAGAGAGAGAAAATTGTATTGAGGAAAGCCTGTGCAGAATTCATCATGACACTGAATCTAAAGGTATCTTCAGAGACTGAATGCAATTGGCCAAAAAAATAAAAACACAAAGATAAAAATAAATAGAGACTGCATCAAATTAAGAATCTTCTGTATTGCAAACAGAACAATGACCAGAATAAAAAGATACCCCACATATTGGGAGAAAACATTTGACCATCACTCAAAAGACAAAGGGTTAATGTCAAAGGTATACAAAGTATTTGTAAAATTTAAGAAAAAATACCTCATAAAAATATAGGACAAGATGAACAGAAACCTCATCAAGACAACAGACCAATGGCCAATATATACGAAAATATGCTCTGCACCAAATAAAGGGTGTTGGGAGGATCCTCCCAGGATGGGAGAAGCATGTGAAAGTAGACTATAGACCAAACATGGTTGTCACCCATTGCCTCTTTCGCAAACTACAACACCCAATAGGAGAGAGAGAACAAAAGGGAATGCCCTGCCACAGAGGCAGGGTGGGATGGGGGATGGGGGGTGGGAGGGATACTGGGACCCGTGGTGGTGGGAAATGGGCACTGGTGGAGGGATGGGTATTTGATCATTGTATAATTGAAACCCAAGCACAAAAAATTTGTAAGTCTACAACTGTACCTCATGGTGTCTCACTAATAAAAATTTTTTAAAAAAGAAAATATGCTCTGGATCTCTGATCATCAAAGAAATGAAAATTAAAACAATGAGATATAAATTCTGTGAGACTTGAGACATGAGATACCTACGAAAGAGATTAAAACAATCGGAGTTGACATGGATGTGGCCACAAAAAGCACCCTCATCTGTTGCTGGTGGCAAAGTCAACAGGTTCAAACATTTTGGAAAACTCTATGAACACATCTAAAAGAACTGAGAATTGAGCTTCCATATGACCCAGAAATTCCACTTTTTGGTATCTACTCCTACTTCAAAAAAACTCTACTTGGAAATGATATTTGCACTTCTATATTCATTACATTATTCACAATAGCCAAAATCTAGTCTTCCAGAACAAACGACAGATTAAAAAAACTATGGCATATATATATACAACGGAATACTACTCAGCTTTATAAAAAGATGAAATCATGTAATCCATCCATGTAATGTGATGGATCTGAAGACTATAATGCCATGTTTTAAGTTAGTGAGAAGGAGGACAAGTACACAAGTTCTCTTACATGTGAGATATTAAAAAATATATAGTAATGGAATAGCAAATAGCCCAAGGCAAAAGACTCTTAGGATTGGTCTATAAAACTGAGCTTAGAATTATGGGGCCATGGCAGTACGGTTGGTTGAGGTGGGGGAATGCTCTGGGGTGTTGGAACATTGTATGCATAAAACCCTATAGTTGACTTATTGTAAATTATGGTGCCTAATTTTTTAATGTTTTTAATAAAAAATAAAGCTGAAAAACACTTCAATAATAAATGAGAATCTGAAGAACAGTAAGTCAAATTAGTTATTCAAAGATAAATTAAGAATCTGTGGCAAACAGATTAAAATTTAAAACTAGTTTCCTTTTTTTCCCCAAAACATAATTGTCTTCAATTATCTACTTCACTTACATACCAAATAATTTATGTTCCAAGTTTTATAACTCAGATCTCACTGATCATTTTGACCTTAGTTAAATCAAATCTCAATGATGCAATCAGTATTTGCAGAGTATATATTATATACAAGACATCAAATTTTAAAAAGAAGTGCTTATGATCCTTGCTTTGGGGAATCTTACAATCATGTAGAGGTAAGAGCAATGAATACACATAAAAAAATTTAAAATTTTGGTATAAGTTGCACTGAACACTTACCTTAACCATTTTGTCTTCAAAAATGGCCAACTTTCCATCAGCAGTCCCCACCAAAAGAAAATTCTTTTGTTTTCTAAAGGAAAAATATAAAAGCACTTACAAAAAGAATGCATAATTTGACAAAAATGACTTTAATTTCCCCGCTAGCTTGAGTAACTGCTTTCTTCCTGACTCCCCTTTCTTACACCATTTTCTTTATAAAACTTATTATTGGTAACCTTCTCTCTGCCGTTTGAGAGGTGAATCTCCCAGTCTCTTTTCAGTTTTACAAACAGGAATGTCTTTGTAATTCCTTTGTCATTCCTTTGTCAAGGACCTGGGTGACACCACTTTGCAGTGTTATCATCAAGAAAGGGAGACTCCCAGGGCCAAGGAGATGCTCAGGTGTCAAAGCATACTTCTTGGACCTTGGACCCTAATTTTGATACCTGGCACAAGGTCCCCAGAGCAACACTGGGCATGACCCAGTGACCCACTAAATATCACCAGGTTGGCCCTGGAATATCTGGGCCCTATTTTCACAGCATCTTCAGGCCCAAGCATTGAACCATCTGGTCTGGTTGGTTGAAAATCCCTGGAAGAGCTCCCTCCCTAGGAGGGACCCCTTGAGTATAACTTGGATGGCCGAATGGTGGGGAGAGGGGAGGAGGGAAGAGGGAGGAGAGAGGAGAGAGGAGGGGATAAGAGAGCCTGCTGTTTCCTTGTCTATATGGGAGTCTTCAGCTGGCGAGAACTAGCAAAATCAGATAGCCTGACCACATCAACACTCTGCCTATCCAAAACCCAGGGAAATTTCTCCTGTCAGATCATCAAGCACTTAAACACTTTCCACGGTTAATTCCAGCAGAGTTAGCCAAATCTCTCCCCTCTAATGCAACTTTTTTTTGCCTTTTTGGTCCTACCCTGGCAATGCTCAGGGGTTACCCCTGGTCTGCACTCAGAAATTACTCCTGGCATTGGGGGACCTCTTGGGATACTAGGGACTGAACCCAGGTTAGCCACGTGCAAGACAAATCCCTTTCCCACTGGACTCTTGCTATGGCCCCAAACGCAAATTTTTTTAATTCAGTCTTCCTTGTGGACTTAATATCATCTAAAAAATGACAATATACCAATAATTTCAACTCCACATCTGCCAGTGAAATTTATATTTCAGCTGCTCGAAACTTGTGATTTCTATTTTCCTATTTTACTTGCACGCAGCCAACATGGCCGACCCGAGTTCGATTCCTCCGCCCCTCTAGGAGAGCCCGGCACGCTACCGAGAGTACTCGATATGCCAGACACAGTAACAACAAAGTCTCCAATGGAGACGTTACTGGGCCCGCTCGAGCAAATCGACGAGCAACGGGAGGGCCTTTACTTTACTTACTACTTCACATTAGCAACTCAACCAGAGAAGACTATGGTGTGCTTTCTTAATAGCTACTGGAAATCACTCTGTCCCAAATAGCATAGCAACATATCGCAGTTCACACCGGAATTCATGCATCTAGACAAATTCCTATGCAATAAGAACCCATTGGCTGTTAGTGTTAAAATCCCTCTCATTATTAGCAACTTAATAATTCATGTATTGCATGTTTCCTGATTTGGGAGCTTATTGGTATGTTTTAGACTGGCACATAACGGACTATTCACAGGTATGAATTCAAGTAAAAGCCTGTTAAATGATTGACTGCTTCCATTTCATCGATTCATAGGAAGTCACAATGGCTGTAACTACTCCCAATTCCCAGTAGCATATGCATAAAATTAAAATACACTGTAAGTGACGTGAGATGAGGAGGTAGCATTTGCTTGCAATTTACCCGTATAAGAGGTATGCCATTTCTCCCTGGGGCAAAGGGATTGTTGTACCTTTGCTTGGAGAAGGAGCTGCAATACAAGCAAGTGACAGAGTCGGACATCCGTTGAAGAGTGTGTCTCTTCTTCCTGTCCTGGTCACTGATGGCCAGGAGCATGCCAGACTGGGTTCCACACACAATCCAAATTTCCTTTTCAGAAGAAAGATGTACCAGGGCCAGACACAGTATTTGGCTATCAGTTACTTCCTCAGACAAAGCACACAAGGAACGTGACTCCAGCTTCAGGGACAGAATTTGAACAAAATGAAATATCGCTTATATATACTGAAATCTGTTTCGCTTGCTTGCTTTTGATTTAAAAGTGGTGCTTTTATCTTAAATTTCTTTATTTTAAGTAAAGAACTACGATTTACCAAGTTACTGATACTTGAGTTTTAGACATATACTATTTTTACATCAATCCCACCACCATGTCAACTTTCCTCCACCACGATCCCCATACTCCATCCACTCCTTCTACCCTGTTACAAAGTTTCGTGGCTGCAGCTTAGATCTGATGTTTTATGTGTTGTTGAGTCTGTGCTTTAGATGTATAACTATACTGGTCTCCCACATCACCAGCATAACTGAATTTCCTGTCCCCTGTGCCCCATGACTTCCCTTTCTCATTGTCTTCCTCCCTCACCTCTTGATTTCTTTCTCTATGGTCTGGGCATCCTCCCTTTACTATAGTACATTTCTTCATCCAGTTAGTTTTAATGTTACCACAGATAAGTGAGGTCATCCTGTTTGTCTTTCTACTTCTGGCTTACTTCATTCAATATGGTATCTTCTCGTTCCAACCAGGTTTTAGCAAATTGCATGATTTCATCATTTCTTGCAGTTATATAGTATGCCACTGTGAATATATGCCACACCTTCATAATCCACTCATCTATCACTGGGCACCAAGGAGGATTCCATATCTTAGCTATTGTACTAAGTACAGAAATGAATAATGATGTGCGTAAGTCCTTTTGAAAGACTGTTTCTTGGGGGCTGGAGCAATGGTATGTAGCAGGTAGGGCGTTTGCCTGGCATGAAGCCAATCCAGGCTCGATCTCCAGCATCCCATATGGTCCCCCGAGCACCGCCAGGAGTAATTCCTAACTGTAGTTCCAGGAGTAACCCCTGTGCATCACGGGGTGTGACCCCTAAGAGAAAAAAATGTTTCTCTATGCTTGGGATAGATGCCCAAAAGTGGAACTGCTGGATCATATAGCAGCTCAATTATAAGTTTACTAAGGATTCTCCATACTTTTTTCCACAAGAGTTGAACCAGACAGCATTACCACCAGCAGGGGATGGGAGTTCCTTTTTCACTGCATACCCATCTGTACAGATTGTCCCGCTATTTTTGATATATGGCCTTCTCACTGGTGTCAGATGATATCTTACTGTCAACTGGATTTTCCCAAAGAAAAGTGATGGTAGGAACTTCTCATGTGACTTTTGGCCATCTTCCTATCTTCCTCTGCGAAATGTCTGTTGGTTTTCTCTCCCCATTTTCTTACCCACTGATCAGAAGGCCTATCTTTATGCCAGTACCATGCATTTTTGATCACTATAGTGTCATAATATGGTGATTTAAAGTTATCATGGTATAGATCTCCCATGTCTTTTGTTGATTCCTAGATATTTGATGTTTCTGGACTTTAAAGGGGATAAACTCCTTGATAGCTTTCTCCTCTGATTCATTCTTTATATATAAGAATGCTACCAATATTTGTGTATTGACTTGGTAGCCAGCCACTTTGTTGTATTGGTATATTGATTCTAGAAGCTTTTTTTGTGGACTCTTTAGGGTCTTCTATGTATATCATTATGTCATCTGAAAACAACGACAATTTGACTTCTTTTCCAATTTAGATGCCTTTGATTTTCTTTTCTTGTTTGATTGCATTAACCAGGTCTTCTATGTTAAATAAAAGTGGAGAAAGTGGACATCCTTCCTTGTACCTGCTCTCAGAGGGAATACTTTCAGTTTTTCACCATTAAGAATGATACTGACTATGGGTTTGTTACAAATGGCCATTACTATCTTGAAGAAGGCTCCTCCCACCCCTATCTTATTGAGGTTTTTATCATGAATAATGGATATTGTCAGAAGCTTTCTCTGCATCAATTGATATGAACATATTTCCTTTTATTAATGCAATATATTATATTAATTGCACAGCGGGTAGGGCGTCTGCCTTGCACGCAGCCAATATGGCCAACCCGAGTTCGATTCCTCCGCCCCTTTCGGAGAGCCCAGCAAGCTACCGAGAGTATTTGATATGCCAGACACAGTAACAACAAAGTCTCCAATGGAGACGTTACTGGGCCCGCTCGAGCAAATCGATGATCAACGGGAGGGCCATCCCTTTAAACCATCCTTGCATCCCTGGGATGAATCCCACTTGATCAGGGTACATGATGTTTTTTATATGTTTTTGGATTCTGTTAGATAAGATTTTGTTAAGAATTTTTGCATCAAAGAAATGCGTCTGGACCCCGCAGTAGGTTACTGTCGCCGGGCCACCCTAGGGGGGAAAGGGTGTTGTCCCTCCACCTACTCCCCCTAGGTGGCTCGGTGGCCACCATCCTCCAGAGGCCACTGGACAGTCAGGTTGGGCCCACAGTGATGAGACATGTTGGGCCTCACGGGATAAGGTTGGAGCCGGTCCTCTCCTTCCCATCCCACCAAGACCCCAAGTCATCACCCACAAACGGCCTCTCTGGCTCCTGATCAAACTGCTTAAGGGCCATGATCCAAGAGACTCAGAAACAAATCTTGGAACCCAGCGGCTTTTGGCAGAAATGCGTCTGGACCCCGCAGTAGATTACTGTCGCCGGGCCAACTCAGAAGGGGGGAAAGGATGCTGTCCCTCCGCCTGCTCCCCCTAGGCAGCTTGGTGGCCACCATCCTCCAGAGGCCACTGGACAGTCAGGTTTGGGCCCGCAGTGACGAGACACACAAGGCCTCACATGATGGGGTTGAAGCCAGCCTTTTCCTCCTCGTCCCAACAAGACCCTGAGTCACTGCCCATGAACAGCCTTTCTGGCTCCTGATCAAGCTGCTTAATGGCCATGATCCCAGAGACTCAGGAACAAATCCTGGACCCAGCAGGTTTTGGCAGAAATCCCTCCAGATTTAAGTGTTAAAATTTCAGAATTTCAAAACTGCATGGCCACTACTGCAGCCACGTGACATCATATGTTATTCATAACCAGCAATAGAAAACAAATTGTCTAGTGTTGTCTTTTCAGCAGATCTGAGTGTTGGGGTAAAATCTCAAATAATAATGGTGGGTCTGGTGTTGAAATATTGAATGCGATCAAAGTAGAGAGAGAGTAATATGGAAATCATCTGCCCCACAGGTAGGGGGAAGAGTGTGGGATGTGGGTATACTGGGGTTGTTGCGGGTGGAGAATGGGCACTGGTGAAGGTATGGGTGTTTCATTGTATGACCGAGACTTAGATCCGAAAGCTTTGTAACTGCGCTCATGGTGATTCAATAAATAAAATTATAAAAAATGGAAAAAAATTTTTGCATCAATATTCAGGGAGATTGGTCTGAAATTTTCTCTTCTAGAAATGTTTCTGTCCATTTTGAGTATTATAATAATGTTAGCTTCAGAGACAGTGTTAGGACTTCTGTGTCTTCCATGTTTTGGAAGAGCTTAAGGAGTAAAGACAGTAAATCTCTGAAGGTTTGATAGAACTCACTAGTAAACCCATCTAGACTGGGACTTTTGTTCTTGTGGAGATTTTTTTAATTAATGTTTTAATTTCCTTACTTGTGATTGGCCTCTTTAGACTTTCTACTTTCTCCTTATTCTGCTTTGGGAGATTACATGACTCTAAGAACCAACCCACTTCTAGGATTTCCACCTTAAGAGCATAAAGTTGTTCATAGTACCATCTCATATTTTTAATTTCTGAAGGATCCATTGTAAATTATTCCCTTTTATCTATGATCTGATTTATTTGAACACTTTCACTTTTTCACCCCTCATCTGTCTATCTATTCTGTTTATTTATTTATTTATTTATTTATTTTGAAGAATGAACTGTTAGTTTCATTCGTTCTTTGGATTACTTTATTTTTTTGTTGACTTTTGCTCTTTTCTTTAACTATTTCCCTCCTTCTACTAATTTTTGGGTTGATTTACTGTTCCTCCTCCAGATTTTAGGGATGTTAGTTTAGGTTGTTGATCTGGGATTTTAACTCTGAAACTGCATTTATCCTATAAGTTTAAGTGTGTTTCTTGTAGGCAGGCAGCAGATGGATACATTTTCTTCCCTGATCCATCCAGCTACTCTATGACCTTTTTATAAGAGAGATTAGTCCTTTGGCATTGAGATAGATTAATGATATAAAGGGTTGTATTGCCATTTTTGTGTATGTGTGTGTAATCAAGTTGCTTTTGCAAATACATCTGTTTATATAGGTGGCCTCTCAGTAATTTTTTCAGTATTGGTTTAGTTGTTGCAAATGGTGCCAGCTGATTTTAATTTTCATCAGTAAGTTAATAGACAACTCTGCCAATCTAAAATGCATCTGAAACTAAATTAAAAATTGAAAATAACGCTGTTATTCTTAAGGTTAAACTATCAGTCCTCGAGTGACTTTGATGGAATGGGAAATAAATACTAACATCTAGACACAACATTTATTTCAGAATGCAACAACCAAAATATGGAGTTACTTTGAAGTCTATACATTTTTTTTACATTTGCCAGTATTTCCATCTATAGTCCTGCTCAGGCCTATGCCTACCCACTCCACTGCACACAGTTTGGCTGTCCTCCTGCGGGCTGCACCAACAGCTGTGCTCTCTCTTCCCACCGCAGGGGGTGCCAGGTGCCCCTAGAAACACACTGCACAGTCTCCTCTGGCTTTCTCCCAGAGGATTCTCTCTCCTTGGTCACTCACACCAGATTCTGCTGGGCTGTTTCTAGGGTTCCTGACAGAAACTCTAACATTATGACTTAAAACAAAACAGGCTACTTCTTTCTGTGGGAGGGCCCTTGTTCTTGTGGAAACTGCGGGTGTGACATTTCTGCAAGCCCTGACAGACTCTTCCTTGGCAGCTGTGGAATAAGTCCCACAAGTGTTTTTTCTGCAGAATCTCTGATCGAGAGTGTCAGGATTTACCTCAGAAGCGCGTCCTTCTCTGCTTAAGTCCAGAATCAAGAGCTTGCCTCTGTCACCATGTCCACAGCCCAGACAAACACTGGGGTCCTTGCTGCGGTGGTTTGTAGCAACCATGCACTCAACAAGAAGGTTTTTAGGGATCACTACATGTCTCATCAGACAGATTAACTCAGCTGAATTCAAGGCGTCAAAGACCTGAAAAGTATGCAAATAAAAATCATACATGAAGTTTACATGAGTCCATATTGGTCACATCAAAATAGCTAATATAGAATTTCACCAAGAAAAACCCAAACTGGCTGAACTGCAGCCCAATGGAGCAGGAGATCAAGAGTGTAAACACTCTTGATCAGATAAAATTACATTTAAAAATAACATAAACTTTTCATGATTAAAGATGCATGTGTAGTAGATTTTGTAACTTGAAAACAAAGCCTCAAATGTCATCTCTTAACAGAACTGCAGCAGCTGGAAGATATGCCCAACCAACGCCCAGTGCAAGACCATGTGTGACAGACAAGGGGACAACAGGAAGAAGGCCTTTCTTAGCTGAAGGGGATGACACTGATCTTCATCTGTTTTAAAACATATTTTAAAATCTTGCTCCCATTTAAAACAACAATTGTTGTTTTCTGATATGGTAAAATAAATTTTCAGACAAAACTTCCAGCTTAAAACCAATATAAAATCTACAGAAATTGTTTATCTTAAAATAAAGTCTTTTCAAACATCAAATATTCCTTAACATTGTAAGGAGTTACTGGGTCAAATGCTTACTGAATGGCAGAATCCAGAGGTGTCTGCTGTGCCCTATTACCATGTTTACTCTGAAGGCATCTGTCTCCTTGAAGAAAATGGGTGGTGTTGAAAAAAAAATGGCCCATGAGAAAGAAGCTAGAATCAGGAGTCTGGCTAAGTGGAGCTTTCTGTTCAGTAAAGGGCCTGATGGGAATCATCAGGTAAGGGACCCCAGAGGGCTGCCCACACAGAGAAAACAAGGCACTGAGACAATACCACTGTCCACATCAAAAAGTACCTTGGACTTTTCAGACAAGAGCAGGGAAGGAAAACAAAGGACCCTGAGCAATACTGCATTATAAGCCAACTCTCCAGAAGCTTGGTAGACCAGATGCCCACCCCATGGGTGATTCCCTAAGCTTGGAATAGAATTTAAAGCAATTTTCAGCAAGTAAGTACAGAAAAAATACTCAAGACCTACAGGCAGAGCTATAGAACTTCACTTCAAGACATTTAGAAAGACTGAAGTAAACCCACATTCAAAACTAGAAAGCTTAGCAGTAGCACCCGTCCAAAGCACAGCAACAACAACAACAAACAGAAAAGCTGACAAAGTGATCTTAAAAATCATATAAAAATTAAGCTGAAGAATAGCTAAACCATTCCTAGAGGAGAAAATACATGAGCAGAGACTATATCAAGTTTTACAAATTGACAGAGTGGAGTCAGAGGAAGAAGAGAGACTATAACCAGTGGAAGAGAACTGAGTCTGGCTTTGTGAATATGACTTAAACAGACGATGGGAGAAAGATGGAAGAAAGATGAAAGATGAGAGAAGGGAAGAAAATATTCCATAGATGAGATAAAACATGCTATCTGGTTGGGAAAGCAAAACTTGATCCAGATTAAAATGTTATTTCCTGGGGCTGGAGATAAACAGTGGGGAAGGTGCTTGCCTTGTATGCAGCTAACCCAGGCTCAATCCCCAGAGTCCCACTAGGGTCCCCCATGCACCACCAGGAGTAATTTCTGAGTGCAGAGCTAGGAGTAACCCCTGAGCATTGCTGGGTACGGCCCCAAAACCAAATAAAATGAAGTGCTATTTCCTGAAAAAGAATTTAAGCACCAAAGCCAAACTTAAACTTTTTAAAGAAACCATAGGTAAATTTGTGTGTGTGTATCTTAAAAGGACTTTAAGAAGTCTTTTTCAAAGTAACAAATGTAAAAAGAGAACTGCTACATTTATTGGCATTAAAATTAATAATTTTATTTACCATAAGGTACCCTACAGGAAATTAAAAAGCAAATCACAAATTGCAAATGAAATTTATGGTAAATTCAGCCAACAAAGAATTAGTATATATATAATATATAAATATATATAATATATAAATCATCTCTTTTTCTGATTTCATTTGTATACAAATAACAGGAAAAATGGGCAAATAATACTTATTTCCTAGAAAACATTGTAGGACCAACAAACAGAATGACATATGTCATCCTTTTCAGTATTTAAGGAAGTGCAAGTCAATGCCCAAAACTATAAAATAATAAAAAAAAACAAATTGCAATATTTAAAGAGAAATTTCAGAAAGCCATATGAAATTTCTTTCTTATCTTAAAATCCCACAATTCATCTTGTGTACATTCACAAAGAAATTCTCATATAATTTGTGCCACAATTACTTGTACAACCAGAATCACAGACACACTGTTTATAATAATGAAGAACTGGAAACATACAGATGCCCATCCCATATACAATTTATATATAATACTTATATGAATTATGAACACAGGAAAACCAAAACTATAATGAAGCACAAAGCCATGGCACTGCAGGTATCAGGAAAGCGGCTGTCTCAGAGGAAGGAGTTGTGTCAGCTGAGCAAAGGTGGCTGCAAGCTCTTTTACACAAGAGCCATAGGGAGGAGTGAGGACATTGCCTTTTAACCAGTGTGTGCATGTATTCATCTGCTCAAGCTCGCATACTTGAAAATGACACATGTGTGCTTTAGGATGTTGTTCTATACAACAGTAAATTTTGACTATAAGAATCCCCATGAACCTGAGGATGGCTCAGTAGTACCTCAGGGTCTGCAGGCAAGAGTGGAGTGATTCTGCAGCTGAGGACTCAGTGGTCCCCCAGTATCTGCTAACCGAGAATCTAAGGCACAGCACTGCCCACACAACTGCTCCACTGCCAAGACCACAGCACCACAGTGGAGTGTGAACCACACAACGCAAGTCAGTGAGCATCACAACCTGACCAGAGATACCCTAATGTCACAACAAGTGCAATCAAATAGATTTTAAAAAAAAGAAAGAAAGGAAGAAAAAGAATACCTGAGCAGAAGTAGGTCTTTCTTGGGGATTTTCCTTCAAACACTTTTTAATTAACTTCTCAACCATAGGCCATGGAGCACAACCATATTCTTTAACTGGATCTAAACATAAAAAAGAAGCATACTAGAAACATTAAACAAACCAAAACGAAGACTTTATTTTCTTTTCATATATAGAAGGTCCAAATATCACAAAGAAAAAACATTTATCACTACATTTTACATGTGTTATGAATCTACTTACCACAAACTCAAAGCAAATGTTATTAGCTTCATCTCCACTAAAGACAACATAAAACATTTCTTGACTTTTTTATAGTATAAAAGTAGACACAAAGGCCCAGAGAGACAGTACAGGAGTAGGGCACCTGCCTTGCATGTGACCCTCCTGGTTCTCTTCCTAGAACTGGATATAGTCCCTTGAGCACCACTAGGAATTATCCCTGAGTACAGAGCAGGGAATAAGCCCTTAGAACCACTGGGTATGGATCCCAAACAGAAAAGATAGAAATAGTAATCGATAATATAAGAGACCTTTATTCCACATCTGCATTTCAATAGCCTCTGAAAAAGTTTGTTCACAGATGACTGGATAAAGAAACTATGATGCATCTACACAATGGAATACTATGTTGCTGTTAGGGAAAATAAAGTGATGAAATTTGCTTATAAATGGACGCTAATGCACAGTATCATCCTGAGTTAAATGAGTCAGAAGGAGAAGAACAGATAAAAAATCACTGCAGTCATTGTAGGATATAAAAATAGTATGAGACCAATATAGAAGGGCAGGGAAAACAGGAGCCAGGAGGGCTAGTCAATGGTTGGAAGCTCACCACAAGTTTGTGTGGGGTGAAGGGCAGTTAGGAGAAGGGACAAGTAAGACAATAATAATTGGAAATGATCACTCCAGACAAGAACTAAGTGTTGAAAGTAGGTAAAGCGATCACATGATCACTTGACATCCCGTTACTCATTGACTTGCTCCAGCGGGTGCCAGTAATGTCTCCATTTGTCTCTGTTGCGTGCTAGTGTAGCCCAATGGCATCTGCTTGCTCCAGGAACACAAAGAACCTCAAACCATTCGTTCAGGGTCTAGACGAAGAAGTCTGACCATCTCGTAGGTGGGCGGCCACACAATCTTTTGATGTCCCATGGAATCCAGTCAGTAATGGCTCTAGTTCAGCGATCATCTCCAAATCACATTATATGTGCACAGATCACAGATCATCCTGTTATTCGTCAATTGCCTCGAGCAGGCCCCAGTAACGTCTCCTTCAGCCTAGCCCTGAGATTATATTCAAGGCTCTTTAGGAGAATGAGACCCATCATTATATGTGCAGTCCATCTTATTTTTGACACCTTGGCAAACGAGACAGCATCCCTGATTCTCAATAGTTGATGGGGGTCGGAACTCCACATTCCTTCTCTTCACTTGCGTGAAGTGTGATACTCCAAGCATAGTTCTTCTGATTCCTCTTTGAGAGACCCAAATAGCATTTTCATCCTGTTTTCATAGGGCCCAGGTCTCTGAGGTGTATGTTAATGCAGGAAAAACAGTGGAGTCAAAGAGATGTGTCTGGAGCCAGAGGTTCTTCATCCTCTAGCTATTTCTTTGACACTCTTGAAGGCATTCCACGCCACTCTCTTCCTCCTGTGCAAATCAGGTGCAAGTTTGTTCATCATGTTGAGGTCTCAACCTAGGTACACATAACTGCTACATTCAGAGATGCTCATTCCATTGAGAGCAAATGGAGTGTCAGAAATGAGTTCGTTTCTCATGAACATTGTCTTCATGAGATTCAGCTGCAGCCCAACTTTTCCACACTTACAGTCAAAATCGGCTGGCATTTATGCCACTTGGCTAATGTTTGGTGTTATTAGAATGATGTCATTAGCGAAGCAGAGGTGGTGTAGTTGCCGACTGTCTATTTTCACTCCCATTCCTTCCCATTCCAGTCATCGCATGATGTTCTTAAGGGTGGCACTGAAGAGTTTCGGTGAAATGGTATCGACCTGCTGAACCCCTCTCTTGAAGTCAATGATTACTTCCTTGTAGAATGGTGAGATCCTGGTAGTGAATCTGTAATACAACTCATGGAGAATCCTGATGGATTGAGTTTGAATGCCCTGTTTGGCTAGGGCTTCGATGACCATTTCGGTCTCAACAGAATCAAAGACCTTCTTTAAATCAATGAACATTAGACAGAGTGGCAACTTGAAGTCCTGAGAAACCTCAACGAGCTTGGTTACTGTGTGGATATGGTCGATCATACTGAATCCTTTTCAGAACTCAGCTTGCTCGCATGGTTGTCCTGCATCTAGTTTTCTGCCAATCCTATTCAGGATGACTTGAGTGAACAGCTTGTAGATGATGGACAACAAGCAGACTGGGCGATAGTTGCCAATGTCGTGAATGTCTCCCTTCTTGTAGAGTAATACAGTCCTGCTGGTTTTCCATTGGGACGGAACCTTGCATTCAGGCAGGTAGCATGTGAAGAGCCGAGCCAATGTATTGATGAGTACTGACGGCAGGTTCTTCAGGTGTTTGGGTCTGACCTTGCCTGGGCCAGGTACTGTTTAATTCTTTACCGACAAAATGGCGTGTCATATTTCGGAAGGGAGAATGTTGGGAACGACATATCCATTCTGCGGAATTTGGTATGTGGGCAGGTGGACATGGCTATTGAAGAGATCCGAGTAGAAGTCATGGATAATCTTCTCCATTGCCCTCTGGAAGATGTGATAGATCCATCAGGATGTTGGAGGGCAGCCACCATGGTCTTGCAGTTGGCGAAGGACAGGCGGGCGTTGTGAATGCTTTTCCCATCTTCTGCCGCATCTACCAGCAATGCTTCTCTTCTCTCTTTGAGGTCTTCCTTGATCGCTTCTCTGCACTGCTTTGCAAGCTCAGATGTTAGCTAGTGGTTGCCTGAGGCTCGCACCAAGTCACGTTGGTGAATGAACTCGAGAGTTTCTGAAGACAGGCATCTTTTTGTGGCTTTCTCTCTCTCGGCGTTCCTTGCACAATCATGGAGGTGCTGAACTAGTCGATATACAGGGATATACATGATAACCTTTCAACCTTTCAGTATCTGTATTGCATACCATAATGCCCAGAAGCGGAGAGAGAGAGAGAGAGAGAGAGAAGAAGGAGGAGGAAGAGGAGGAGGAGGAGGAGGAGGAGGAGGAGGAGAAGTAGACGGAGGAGGAGAGGAGAGGAGAGCGGAGGGGAGGGGAAGGGAGGGGAGGGGAGGGGAGGGGAGAGGAGAGGAGAGGAGAGGAGAGGAGAGGAGAGGAGAGGAGAGGAGAGGAGAGGAGAGGAGAGGAGAGGAGAGGAGAGGAGAGGAGAGGAGAGGAGAGGAGAGTGCCTGCCATAGAGGTGGGGGAGGGTGGGAGGGAAATTGGGGACATTGGTGGTAGGAAATGTACATTGGTGAAGGAATGGGTGTTAGAACATTGTATGACCGAAACCAAATCATGAATAATTTTGTAACTGTGTATCTCACTGTGATTCAGTTAAAAAAATAAAAATTTTAAAAATAATAATAATAATAAAGAAAAAAGAGGAAGTTTGTCCACATAGTAATTAGACTTCCATGAAAATAGTTTTCATTACAATATTCAAAGCAGGGCTTATATCTCATAGCCCAATTGTTCTGTTGTAAGATTCATGTCATTCTTCTGATTGGTACAGAAAACTAGAAACATTCACAGGAAACTGACAGGACAAGGAAGATTGTGGGAATTTGATCCCCTAACAAAAATATAACCCATAGATGTGAGAGGTCCCTAGTAAGACAAAGATAGGCAAATGTCTGTAAATAATTCCCTTTGTTGACGAAGATAATAAATATGGGATGTGATGGAGAACCAGGACTCTCAGTCCTTTCCTCAACACAGTCAAAGCCATTTACCATAAGCAGACAGCAAACACTATACTCAATGAGGTATTGTAAAAGCCTTCCCTCTAAAGATTAGGCACAAGACAAGTTTGCCCACCCTAATCACCTCTATTCAATAAGGTATTAAAGTACTTGCATAGAATTAGGCAAGAAAAGGATATCAAGGGCATCCAGACAGAAAAGGAATAAGTCAAGCTTTCAGTATTTTGAATGATATTATACTGTACTTGGGCTGGAGAAATAGCACAGTGAGTAGGGCATTTGCATTGCATGCTGCTGAACCAGCCGACCTGAGTTCGATTCCTCTGCCCCTCTCAGAGAGCCTGGCAAGCTAATGAGAGTAACTCGCACACAGAGCAAAGCCTGGCAAGCTACCTGTGATGTATTCAATATGCCAAACACAATAACAAGTCTCACAATGTTACTGGGCCCGCTCAAGCAAATTAATGAACAACGGGAGGACAGTTACAGTGACAGTGATTATACTGTACTTAGAAATGCCTAAAGTCACTACCAAAAAAGCTCCTATAAACAATAGATTTGTACAGCAAAGTGGCAGGCTACAAAAGTTACACCCAAAAGTCCATGGATTTCCTATACACTAATAATGAAGTAAGAGAGAAATTTTAAAAATCAACCTCATTCACAACTGTGCCTCAGAAAATCAAGTACCTAGAAATTAGCTTAACTAAAGAAGTGAAAGACCTAGATTAAGAACACTACAAAAGACTTCTTAAAGAAATAATAGAAGACATGAGGAAATGAAAATATATCCCACGCTTGTGGATTCGGAAGATTAACATTATCAGAATAGCAGTACTCCCTAAAGCATTATACAGATTCAATTCAGTCCCTATAAGGATAAACATGACACTAAAAAAAAATAGCTCAAACATTCCTGAAATCCTTATGGAAAAATAAACCCCCAAATAGCCAATACAATCCTTGGGGAAAAGAAGATGTAAGGCATCACTTACATCAGAGTCTCCCGCCCTTGCGCCTGGCTGTCCTCACCGGAGCCCCTTGGAGGGGGGCGGGCTGAGTTTCCCTCACTGCCCCAAGCAGAGCCCCGGCAGCTGAAGATCGCTGGAACCAGTCACAGCCAGGCTTAAGACCACTCTCCACACGTTCGGATGAGCCTCACGCATGAAGGAACTGACAGAGGAGCCCAGGCATGCGGGACCTGGGGCTGAGATCTCCAAGCCTGCTCGGATCGGGACTGGGCCTCCTCCACCCAGATCCCCCATCTTCCAGTAGGCAGGCATTACACCCACTGACTGCCCCCAGCGCCTTGTTATCCCGTCAATGGCCAAGACCCAGAGACTATAAAACCCAGCTATTGGAAGCGCGCAGCCGCAAATGTGGACGCACGAATTCTTATTACCTAGTTCTCATTCTTGGAGAACCCGGCAGGCTACCAAGAGTATCCTGCCCGCATGGCAGAGTCTGGAAAACTTCCCATGGTATATTCAATATGCCAAAACCCAGTAACAATGATGGGTCTCAGTCCCCTGACCCTGAAAGAGCCTCCAACGTGGCACTTTCTAAAATTTCAGGGCTAGGATGATGGAGACGTTACTGGTGCCTGCTCGAAGAAATCGATGAACAACAGGATGACAGTGATACAGTGAAGGCATCACTTTATCCAACTGCAAACTGTACTACAAAGCAGAAGTAAGTAAAACTGTGGTGCTGGAATAAGGACAGATCCTCAAGTCAATGGAATAGAATAGAAAATCCAGAGACAGACTCATGGGTATATGTGTAATGTGTAATAAATATATATATTGGACTACTGTCCTCCCGTTGTTCATCGATTTGCTCAAGCAGGCCCAGTAACGTCTCCATTTTTTTTTTTGGAGACTTCTTATTACTGTGTTTGGCATATTGAATACGTCATGGTAGCTTGCCAGGCTTTGCCATGTGGGCAAGATACTCTCGGCAGCTTGCTGGGCTGTCCGAGAGGGGCGGAAGAATCAAACCCGGCTCGACTGGGCTGGCTGCGTGCAAGGCAAATGCCCTATCGTTGTGCTATCACTATATATATATATGTGTGTGTGTGTGTGTGTGTGTGTGTGTGTGTGTGTGTGAAAAAACTCTCTCTCTCCCTTCCTCCTTCCCCCCGCCTCTCTCTGCCAAAAAGTCATATGAAAGAATGTTCTATATCACTATCAGGGAGATGCAAATCAAAGTAAAAAGGTAAAGGCCCTCCCGTTGATCGTCGATTTGCTCGAGCGGGCCCAGTAACATCTCCATTGGAGACTTTGTTGTTACTGTGTCTGGCATATCGAATCAAAACAACAGAAAAATACTACCTCATATTGTAGAGACTGGCATTCATCAAAAAAGAACAACCAATGAAAGGATGTAAGGGGAAAAGTGACTCTCATTCATTGTTGGTGGGAATGTCCACTGATCCGACTTTTTTGGCACTTAATATGGTCATTCCTTAAAAAACTAGCAACTGAGCTTCCATACAACCCAGAAACCCCATTCCTTGGAATATACCCCAAGGGTCCAAAAGCACAACGCAAAAACAACATATGCACTCCGATACTCATTGCAGTACTATTCACGAGAGCCAAAATATGGAAACAACCCAAATGCCCAAGAACAGAGGAGCGGATAAAGAAACCATGGTATATATGCACAATGGAAAACTATTCAGCTGTAAGAAAAGATAAAGTCATCCAATTCGCTGTGACATGGATGAATCTGGAGAGTATCATGTTGAGGAAAGTTAGACAGAGGAAGAGAAAGACATAAATGATTTCTTACAGAAGTGAGGTATAAAGAATCTTCACGAGGCAATAATGAAGCCCCAAAAGCAACAGAAACAAAGGGCTGGAGAACCACTGTTTCGTAGGAAACTTGCCACTGGGGCAGGGGGTGGAGAGGATGAGTTAGGGAAGGGAATACTGTGGTGGAAGAGAAAAGCAACTGCTCTAGAGGCAGGCTGGAATGGTGGGAGGAAAATGGGGACACTGGTGGAGGGAGGTGGACACTGGTGGAGGGGTTGGTGGCAAAAAATTGTATGCCTGTAGCTTACTAATGAACAACTCTGTAAGTCTGTAGTTCACAGTGATTAAAATTAAATTTTTTTCAAGTGTAAGAAAACTGGGGAGGGGCTGAAGCAATAGTGCAGTGAGTAGGGCATTTGTCTTGCACGCAGCTGGCCCAGGTTGGAGTTCCAGCATCCCATATGGTCCCCCAAGCACCACCAGGAGCAATTCATGACAACACAGAGGGAAACTCATGACAATACAGGTCTATGTAGGAAAGAAGAAAAAGATAAAATCAACAACCTAAATGTGCAACTTAAATGTCTGGAGAACTAACAACAAATCCAAAGACTAGCAGAAGAAAAGAAATAATAAAAATCAGAGCAGAAATCAACATATAGAAACAAAAAAAAAGCAATACAAGAATCAGTGAAACCAGGAATTTGTTCTTTGAAAGAATAAACAAGATAGACAAACCACTGGCTACACCTATGAGGAAATAAATTGGATCGGAAATGAAAGGGAAGAAATTAAAACAGAATGCTCAGAAATCTTTTATTCATCAAGAATAAAAGTCCTGGGGCCAGAGCGATAGTACAGAGGGTAGGGCATTTGCCTTACACACGCCCAATCCAGATTCAATTCCCGGCATCCCATATGGTCTCCCAAGCACCACCAGGAGTAATTCCTGAGCACAGAGCCAGGAGTAACCCCTGAGCATTGCTGGGTGTGACCCAAAAGGAAAAATAAAAGAATAAAAGTCCTGGCCCAGATGAGATTATAGGAGAGTTTAATCAAACTTTCAGAGAAGATACATTGCCATTAATCCTTAAGCTTTTTCAAAATATCAAAGACATAAGGATTTAATATCCTTTTTAACACCTTCTATGAAGCTAAAATTACATTGAAAAAAAAAACTGACAAGGATACCACCAAAAAAAATCTCCTTGATGAACATTGATGCAAAAATCTTCAGCAAAATCTTAGCAAACCAAATCCTACAACACATCAAAAAAAATCATACACCATGATCAAGTTGGATTTCAACCCAGGAAAGCAAGGATGGCTCTGTCACTGTCACTGTCACTGTCCTCCGGTTGTTCATCGATTTGCTTGAGCGGGCCCAGTAATGTCTCCATTGGAGACTTTGTTTGGCATATCGAATACATCACGGGGAGCTTGCCAGGCTCTGCCGTGCGGGCGAGATCCTCTCGGTAGCTTGCCGGGCTCTCCGAGAGGGGCAGAGGAATCAAACTCGAGTCGGCCATGTTGGCTGCTTGCAAGGCAAACACCCTACCACTGGCAAATCAATGAACATAATACAACACATCAGTAAAAGGAAAGATAAAAATCATATTATCTTATCAACTGATGCAGAGAAATCTTTCAACAAGATCCAACACCCATTCATGATTTAAATAAAGAACACTCAATCAAATTGGGGTGGGTGAAACCTTCCTCAAGATAGGAACAGTTATCTACAAAAAGCCCATAGAAAACATTATTCTTTTTTTTAATCTTTTATTAGTGAATCACCATGGGGTACAGTTAGACTTACAAACTTTAGTGCTTGCGTTTCAGTCATACAATGATCAAGTACCCATCCCTCTACCAGTGACCATTCTCCACCACCAATTATCCCAGTATCCCTCCCACCACCCCCACCCCACCTCTGAGGCAGGGCATTCCCTTTTGTTCTTTCCTTTTGGGTGTTATAGTTTGCACTAAGGCAGTGAGTGACTATTGCGTTGGATCTAGAGTCAACATTTGGCTCATATCTCCCAATCTGAGCTGCCTCCAAATACCCTTTACTTGGTGTTCCCTTCTCTATCTGAGCTGCCTTTTCCCCCAGCATTTGAGGCCAGCTTCCAAGCCATGGAGTAAACCTCCTGCTACTTATCTCTACTATTCTTGGGTGTCAGTCTCCCTTTCTATTACTTTATATACCACATATGAGTGCAATCTTTCTATGTTTCTCCCTCTCCTTCTGATTCATTTCACTTAACATGATAATTTTCATGTTGATCCATTTATACACAAATTGCATGACTTCAGAAAATATTATTCTTAATGGTAAAAAGCTTGAAGCGTTCCTGCTGAATTAGCACTGAACATAATATGTAGACGATCCCCATGCTTATTCAACACTGTGTCAGACATCCTAGCAACAGCAATCAGGCAAGGAAAAGAAACCAAAGTGGTCCAAACTGGAAAAGAGTCAAATTATCTCCATTTGCAGATGACATGATAATATACATTGAAGATCTTAAAAAAAGGGGGGGGGGAACCTCCTAGAAACAATAAACCAATACAGCAAAGTTGCCACTACAAAGTTGATGCACAAAAATTGGTTTGCATTCCTATATGCAAGTAAAGAATCTGAGGGTAAACAAATCAAAGATTCTATTCTATTTAAAATAGAGTCCAAAAGCAACAAGTGTCTAGGAATCAACTTAACAAAATAGGTGAGAGACCTACACCACAAAAACTTCAAAACACTAAAGAAAGAAATTGAAGATCTTAGGAAATGGATAAACATTCCAAACTCGTGGATTAAAAAAAATCAATATTATCAAAATGACCATCTTACCTAAACTGTTGTACAGCACTGTAGCACTGTCCTCCCATTGTTCATCGATTTGCGAGGGGGCCCAGTAAAGTCTCCATCATGAGACTTGTTACTGTGTTTGGCATATTGAATATGTCACGGGTAGCTTGCCAGGCTTTGCCACATGGGCGAGATACTCTCGGTAGCTTGATGGGCTCTCCAAAAGGGGTGGAAGAATCAAACCCAGCTCAGCCAGGCTGGCCGGGCCGGCAGCACGCAAGGCAAACACCCTACCACTGTGTTATCGCTCCATCCCAAAACTGTTGTAGATTCAACGCAACCCCTAACCAAATTAAGACAACACTCTTCAAGGAGAGTTAAATCAGTCAATTAGAAAGTTTTCATGGGCATTCCTTGAATCTGAAAACTCTGGGGTACCCATAGGAGATGGGTGGGCCAAATACCCCCTCAGTCAAAACTCTGGCAGTGCAACCACACCTCGCCACTGCTGCCACAGTGGGGGCTCAACTCCAACATTTCAGGGGTATTCTCTGCGAAGAATATTGTAATTGATTTCAGGTTTTTGGTGTCCAGGCTGAGAAATCTGGTGGGTTTTGGAATTGGGGTGGGCAGCCTCCCCATAACTCCCCCACACTTCTAGAAGCCCTAGAAGCCACACCCACCTCCCACAGCCACCATCTGGTCAACCCATTGGCCCAGACCAGAGATCCTGAAGTCTCTGGACCAAATGACTGCGTACTTGGCCACATAAAACCTCCTAATTCCTCAATATGAAATTCTAGCTGGAGCAATAGCACAGCAGTAGGGCATTTGCCTTGTGCGCAGACAGCCCGGCCAAGCCAGGTTCGATTCCTCTGCCTCTCTCCAAGAGCCGGGCAAGCTACCGAGAGCACCTCGCCCGCACGGCAAAGCCTGGCAAGCTACCTGTGACATATTCAATATGCCAAACACAGTAGCAACAAGTCTCAAAATGGAGACATTACTGGGCCCGCTCGAGCGAATCGATGAACAACAGGGGGACAGTGTTTTTTGTTTGAAATTCTAGCAGAAACATACCAAATTAGATGGGAAAGTAACATAGAAGCTGACTAACCTGAACAAAGAAAAATAACACCAGGCTCAACTAGCAACAAACGGCGCAATAAGTTCTTACACAATGACCTAATAACTTTGCAATCAGAAATATCAATTTCCACATACATACATATATTTATTGATTTTAATACTGAACCTTTATTTTCTAATCAATTTTAATTATATCAACAATTGTGGCTCTTTTCTACATTAAAATTTAAAAATAATAAATATAAAAATATTTTCCTAAATAAAAATAAAAATAAAGCTTGTGCAGAATCACAAAAGACCCCAAAGAGTCAAACTCATAATGAAAAACAAGAAACTGGGAAGTATATCACTACCTAACTTGAATCTATACCATGCAGCCATAACCAAAACAGCGTTGTACTGGAACAAACACTCTCAGACCAGGAGGTCAGAATAGAATATCTAAGGATAAACCCTTATATATACGATCAGCTAATTTTTGAAAAAGGAGCTGAAAGCATGACATGAAATAAAGATAGAATCTTCAAAAATTATGTTGGGAGAATTGGATAACCACATGCAAGAAACTAAACCTTGATCCATATCTCACACCTTGCACAAAAATCAACTCTAAGTGGTAAAAGACTTGGAAAACAGACCTGAATCTATAAAGTATATTTAGGTAAATATAGGCAGAAAGCTCTAAGACCTAGTTTTCAAAGGAATATTCAGCAATAAGATACCAAAGGCAAAGGCTACAGAACCAAAACTAAACAAATGGGACTCAAAAGTTTCTGCATGGCAAAAGAATCATGAGCTAAATCTAAAAGATTTAGCTGAGCGCAAGAAAATATTTGCATTAAACACATCAGATACCAGGTTGATATCCAGGATATATAGAGTACACTCACAAAGATAGACAACAAAAAATCTAAAAACCCATCCAAAAATGGGGAGAGGAAATGAACAGAAACTTCTCTGAGGAAGAACAACAGATGGACAACAGGCACATGAAAAAAAGTGCTCATCACCACTTATTATTAGGGAAATCCAAATCAAGATGACAGTGAGACATCATGTTACACCCCTGGGGATGGCACGAGTTGAAAATACTGGAAACAACCTCTGTTGGCAGGGATGTAGATAAAAAGGAACTCTTATCACTGCTGGTGGGACTGCTGTCTGATTGAACCCCTGTGGAAAAACAGTACGGTAAACTCAGAATTGAGTTGCCATTTGATGCAGATATCCACTTCTGGCTGTCTATCTCCAGGACATAAAAATATTCATTTAAAAGGAGTATGTGAACCATTATTCATTGCAGCAGTCAGTACAATAGTTAAGATTTGGAAGCAACGTAGACGTCCAATGTCAGATCATGAAGATGTGATATATATATGGAATATTACACAGCTATAAGAAATGATGAAATCATACAATTTGTAGCAACAAGGATGAAACTGGAAGACATCATATTAAGTGAAGTAAGCCAGAAGAAGAATAAACACAGAATGATACCACTGATGTGTGGCATTTAGAATAACTAGATGAGGGAATGTAGTATTTTAAGGGGGGATGCCCAGATGAACCATGGCCCCAGAGTATAGGGCAGAGAAGGAAAGAAAGAGTGGAGGGGAAGGAGACGAAGACATGAGAAGCAATGAAGGCCAGGTCAGGGAACTAAGGTACAAAAGTGGAGTTAAGGAATTACAGAGTCAATATCCAAACCACTGAGTCAAGAACACTGAAATCAAGAGACTCAAACTCTAACAACCAAACATAGAAAGGTGCTTGAAATAGCTGGAGTGTGGAGGTGGATATGGTAGTTTTGGTGGGGGGAAGTTGACACTGGTGGTTTGGCTGATGCTGCAATACTGTATGTCTAAAACTCAATGATGAATAAGTTTGTAAATCAAAAATTTAAAAACAAAAATGTATAAAAGTAAAACTAAGCGTAAAACTGGCAGCATTAACACAAAAAAAGGAAATGAAAGGATGTAGATACTCCCATTCCGCTATCACAATAAAGCAATGGATCTATTCCGTAATCATCAATGGTTGGCAAAGTCACAAAAACAGAGACCAACTGATAAGTTGTGTGATAGAACAGCGGTAGGGCATTTGCCTTGCACGCAGCCAACATGGCCGACCCAAGTTCGATTCCTCCGCCCCTCTCGGAGAGCCCGGCAAGCTACCGAGAATATCTCGCCCGCACGGCAGAGCCTGGCAAGCTCCCCGTGGCGTATTCGATATGCCAAACACAGTAACAACAAAGTCTCCAATGGAGATGTTACCGGGCCCACTCAAGCAAATCGATGAACAACGGGAGGGCCTTTACCTTTACCTTTACCTGAGGCAAGTATACTCACCAAAGTTGGCTTCGAACTAAATCTAACCTCTAACTCGAAATAGCAAGTCACAGCATTTCTGTGGAACAAAGGAACTTAATAACGTCATGCACCTACCCCCTTATAGGAATGCAATCATCACCATACACTCCAAGGCAGTCCTAGGAGAGGCCAGGGCTGGCTAACACCCTGCATATTAGTGGTCTACCAAAAAAGAAGGTGCATATACTAGAATATCAGTCATCTCAATGCTTCTCTCTTCAAGAAAGTTTTATTCTATGGCATGTTCCTGTGAGCACTACAACCAGAATGTTCACGAGCATCACAAAAGAGTGTGAACAGCTCCCACCTCTGGGTCGGCATGTGTGCAAGCACCACAGTTAAAACAGAGTAAAACCCTCAGGGAGCACCTTGGCCAAGAAGCAAGAGACACAGCCAGAAGTGAGACTCCTTGTGTACAGCAGAGCTGGACCATGGGAGCACCGAAGCTGGTGCTTTGGCGTGCAACTCCCAGTCATCCCAACAAAGGAGAGGAGAAAGAGGGAGGATGGGGATAAGAAGATATGGATAATACAAAATTATCAGCTGAGCGACACACGGGGGTGAGGGACGCATCAGACTTACACTTGATCACGCGCTACTCATTCATCTCAGCATGGTTTGGCAGCAAGTACCCTATGGACTAGTATTCTGTGGATTTGGTTTAGGTTTTGGGGCCGTACCTGGCCATGCTCAGGGGCTAATCCTGGTTCTGTGCCCTGTGCTAATCCTGAGTGGTGCTCAGAGACCATACACATGTGATGTAGAACTTGAACAGTGTAAGCACACGCAAGGCAAATGCCTTACCTCCTGTACTCTCTCTCTGGCCCTGGACTTGCATTTTAAACAGGACTGCTCTATAGGATAATCTTCTCCATTGCCGTTCTGGAGGATGTGATGGATCCATCAGGACGTCGGAGGGCAGTCATCGTGGTCTTATAGTTGGCGAAGGACAGGCGGGCCTTACGAATACTTTTCCCGGCTTCTGCCGCATCTACCAGTACTTCTGCTCTTCTCTCTTTGAGGTCTTCCTTGATCGCATCTCTGCACTGCTTTGCGAGCTCGGACGTTAGCTTGTGGTTGCCTGAGGCATGCGCCAAACCACGCTGGCGAATTAGCTCAAAAGTTTTCGAAGATAGGCGATTTTTTGTGGCTATCTCTCTCTTGGCGTTCCTCGCACATTCATGGAGGTGCTGAACCAGTCGATCGTATTCCTCGTCAATGTTGTCAACAATGGCATCTTCCCATGTTGCCGCAATAGTACCAAAGAGTTCCCAGTTGGTGGTCATTCTGGGAGTTCTCTTTTTGAACTTTGCAGCCCTTTCTCCCCGCTCTGTGAAGTAGAATTTTGCACGAAGGAGATGGTGATCCGATCCTGTTCGAAATTTTGGGACAACAGCGACATCAGGCAGGCAAAACCATTGATTGAATATGATGTGGTCTATTTCGTTGTGGAATCATCCACCGGGAGACTCCCATGTCCATCGTTTAGATTCTGCCTTCTGGAACTGTGAGTTACCATGAATGGTCTTGGTTGACATGATGAACTCAGACAGTCTCTCACCCTGTTTGTTCCATTCTAGGCCATGGGTCCTGATGTGAAGTTCTTCAGCTAATCTTCTCGGTCCTATCTTGGCATTAAAATCACCCACAATGATCTTGTAGAAGGTGTGGTCTTCTTTATAGAACTTCTCTAGCTCCATGTAGAACTTCTCAATTTCTCTTTCATCATAATGAGATGTTGGTGCATAGACAACGAAGATAGAAACTACAGGCAGTGAGCCACATCTATTCAAATGTAAACGTCCGATTCGGGTTGTTAGGCATTCGAATGAATCAATGCTCTTGGACAAGTTTGTGTTGACAAGGACACCGACGCCTCCAACACCTCTTTTATTGCATGTTCCGAGGAACAATTCTTCTCCAGTGTCGAAAACGGCATGGTGAGATTCATGCCTTCTTGTCTCGGTCAGACCAATGATGTCGTACTTGATCATTCGCACTTGTACCATCAGGTCCTCGATGGATGCATCTGATGCTAGTGTACGTGCATTGAAAGTACAGACGATCATTTTTGTCTTCCTTCGTTGTGGCAGCCTAGTTCGGCCTTGAGATTTTGTCGGCCTCTCCGTTCTCATCCTTCTCAGTGCTGCCATGTTGGTGAAGCCTTCAGGGTCAGGTGAATGAGACCAGTTGTAGTTACTGGTTTTGGCATATCGAATACACAATGGATAGCTTGCCAGGCTCTTCCGTGCGGGCGGAATACTCTCAGTAGCTTGCCAGTCTTTCTGAGAGGGAAAGAGGCTTTTGGGGCGACCTCTAATCACCCTTGTAGGTGTTACCATATTTGAACCCTATCAAATATGGTACGACAATTCCGGAAGATGGGTATTTAGTGTCTTATGATGTGTCGCGCGGCCGCAAAGCAGCCGCGCGGGTCCGGAAATCATCCTGGAGTGTGGCGACGGCTGGGTAGTGGAAGTAGTATCCATGACTTCTACTCAAATCTCTTCGAGAGCCATGTCCTCTTGCCGACATACCAAATTCCACAGGATGGATATGTCGTTCCCAACGTTCTCCCTTCCGAAATCCGACACGCCATTTCGTCGATAAAGAAACAAACAGCACCCGGCCCAGACAAGGTCAGACCTGAACACCTGAAGAACCTGCCGTCAGTACTCATCAATACACTGGCTCGGCTCTTCACTCATTACCTGTCTGAATGCAAGGTTCTGTCCCAATGGAAAACCAGCAGGACCGTACTACTGTTCAAGAAGGGAGACATCCATGACATTGGCAACTATCGCCCGATCTGCGTATTGTCTGTCATCTACAAGTTGTTCACTCGAGTCATCCTAAATAGGATTGGCAGAACACTAGATGAAGGACAACCATGTGAGCAAGCAGGGTTCCGCAAAGGATTCAGCACCATCGACCATATCCACACGATAACCAAGCTCATTGAGGTTTCTCAGGAGTTCAAGATGCCGCTCTGTTTAACGGTCATTGATTTAAAGAAGGCCTTTGATTCTGTTGAGATGGAAGCGGTCATTGAAGCCCTAGCCAATCAGGGCATTCAAGCCCAATACATCAGGATCCTCCGTGAGCTGTATCGCGGATTCACTACCAGGATCTCACCATTCTACAAAGAAGTGATCGTTGATGTCAAGAGAGGGGTTCAGCAGAGTGTTACCATTTCACCGAAACTCTTCAGTGCCACCCTCGAGAACATCATGCAACGACTGGAATGGGAAGGAATGGGAGTGAAGATAGATGGTCGGCAACTACACCACCTCCGCTTTGCTGATGACATTGTTTTAATAACACCAAACATCAGCCAAGCGGCACAAATGCTGGCCGACTTTGACCGTGAGTGTGGAAAGGTAGGACTACAGCTGAATCTTACGAAGACAATGTTTATGAGAAACAGCCTCGTTCTTGACACCCCATTCGCTCTCAATGGAACGACCATCTCTGAATGCAACAGCTATGTGTACCTAGGTCGAGAAGTCAACATGACAAATGACCTGGCACCCGAGCTGCACAGGAAGAAGAGAACGGCTTGGAACGCCTTCAAGAACGTCGAAAAAATAGCTAAGAGGATGAAGAACCTCCAGCTCCGGGCACATCTCTTTGATTCCACTGTTCTTCCTGCATTAACATATGCCTCAGAGACCTGGGCCCTACGCAAACAAGATGAGAACACTGTTCAGGTCTCCCAAAGAAGAATAGAAAGAGCTATGCTTGGAATATCACGTTTCACTCAAATGAGAGAAAGAATCCGGAGTTCCTACATCCATCGACGATCAAGAATCAGGGACGCTGTCTCATTTGCCAAGGTGTCGAAAATCAGATGGGCTGGTCACGTAATGAGATTTAAAGACGACCGTTGGACCAGAGCTGTTACTGACTGGATTCCACGGGATGTCAAAAGACCACGTGGCCGCCCACCTTCCAGATGGTCAGACTTCTTCGTCAAGATCATGAACGATCGGTTTGAGGCCCTTCATGTTCCCGGAGCGAACAGATGCCATTGGGCTACACTAGCACGCGACAGGGACAAATGGAGACGTTGCTGGCGCCCGCTCGAGCAAATCGACGACTAAGGGGAAGTTAAGTGATTAAGTGCTCTATAGGATGTGGACCAATTTCTTCATTAAATACGAGAGGGGGAAGCAAAGGTCAAGAGGCATATCTAAAAATACTTGAGAGATGGGGGCTGGAGCAATAGCACAGCGGGGAGGGCGTTTGCCTTGCACGCGGCCGACCCAGGTTTGATCCCCAGCATCTCATATGGTCCTCTGAGCACCGCCAGGAGTAATTCCTGAGTGCAGAGCTAGGAGTAACCCCTGTGCAATGCTGGGTGTGACCCCAAAAGCAAAAAAACAAAAACAATGAAAATACTTGAGAGGCATAACAAACACTGTCCTCCGGTTGTTCATCAATTTTGCTCAAGCGGGCCCAGTAATGTCTCCATTTTGAGACTTCTTGTTACTGTGTTTGGCATAACAAATACATCACGGGTAGCTCGCCAGGCTCTGCCGTGCAGGCAAGATACTCTCGGAAGCTTGCCGGGCTCTCCGAGAGGGGCGGAGGAATTGAATCCGGTTCTGCCCGGCTGCCCACGCGCAAGGCAAACGCCCTACTGCTGTGCTATCGCTCCAGCCCGAGAGGCATAACAACCAATTACAAAATATGAATGTTATTTGAATCCTGATTTAAGCAAAGTACAAGTGAGTGAACAAAAGTCATAACCTAATTGGGAGGATTTAAATACTCACTAGGCATTTGATGGTACTAAAAATATTAACACTTATTTTTTTTAATTTTTTATTAGTGAATCACTGTGGGGTACAGTTACAGACTTACAAACTTCCATTCTTGCATTTCAGTCATACAATGATCGAGTACCCATCCCTCTACCAGTGCCCATTCTCCACCACCAATGATCCCAGTATCCCTCCCACCTCCCCCACCCCAAACCCACCCCACCTCTGTGGCAGGGCACTCCCTTTTGTTCTCTCTTTCCTTTGGGATAACAATATTTTAAATACAATTATTTGGGTTAAGTTATTTTAAATACAAACAAATATAAGGCAACTTTTAAATAATATCTGATTTCACTAAATATTAATTTACTGGTTCTTATTAACATTTACTATTAGAAACTGTAAGATTTCAAACTGCTATTCTTACATGTGAACTGTCTCAAAAATAATGAACAGGCTTCAAGCTAATGAACACACATAATAGAACAGTTCTAGCAGCAATTTGCTTTCCTGGGAATTCATAATATAATGCCAAATATATCCAAATTAATTTGAGATAGTTTTTAAAATCCTAAAGCTGTTACATTTTAATGAGATTGATTTTAAAATCCTAAAGTTGTTATATTTCCTGTTTGATTTTTATTAACATGTCCCAGGATTTCGGAATATTCATGTAGCAGCCACAAAGATAGTCCTGGGCTTGAAGTGCTTGCCTTGCATGCTCCTGGCCTGCCTGACAGCACACACTCCTGAACACTTGCAGGTGGATTCCTCGAGGAATCCAAGCACCATGGGGTCTGCCCAGGTATGGAGCAGAGCGCCCAAGGTGCACCACACAGTCAGGCCCCCACACAGCAGAACTGTCGTTCAATCAGAATATCGACGACTGATATCCCCCCAAACTCCCCGTACTATGTACGTACCAGCTGTGAACTGAACTGAGTGTGCAACTGCAACGAATTATTTGGGTGTGAAGCTGAGAGTATCAAAAGTGATTTTATTGTTAAACTTTAAAGATAAAGTCGAACTCACCAGGTAATTTTCCTTGTATTGCCAATTCATCAAACTCATTGGGGAACTTCAGACCCTCTGCTATTCGACTTCCAGTCGTTAAAATGTCATACAATAATAAGCCAAACGAGTAAACGTCAGCCTGCTGGTTATAGATGACATTTCCTCTGGCAACCTCTGGTGCACGAAAACCTGAAAGAGAGCAGATGCATTCCTGGACATGCCCAGAAGTGGGGCCCAGCCCCCTGGCTCTGCAGAGGACAGTACGGGCCGGCCCGGAGCTCAGCCGCACAAGCAGTCACTCATATTCGCACTGAGAGTGGGAACTAAGGGTTCTAATAACCACAGGAGGTTCTGCCATCATATTATTTTTAAAATCTCTGGGGTAGAGTGACGTGGGGAGATAGCTCAGAAGGCTGGAGTCCATGCGAGGGGCCCTTCGTCCATGCCCTTCACCCCACAGCAGCACCAGGGGTCACTCTGCAGGGCCCCAGCTCTGACCACCCCGGCACCGACCTCTCAGGCTCCCAGAGTTGGACCAAGTGCCCCCAGGAGCAGTCCCAGGGCCCCAGGAGCACTGTGTGGGAGATCCCTCTAAAAATAAAATGAAGTAATAATTTTGGGCTTTTCAAAGCTCTTTGGGAATTCAGTTATGAAAACAGTTTATGAACATTAATTTGGTTTCCCTCATTTTTAGGTAAGTATGAATAGAACCTAGATTAAAATTTGTGCTCTCACCAAATAAAGGGTGTTTGGAGGATCCTCCCAGGAGGGGAGATGCATGTCGAAAGTAGACTATGGACTGAACATGTTTGCCACTCAATGCCTCTTTTGCAGACCACAACACCCAAAAGGAGAGAGAGAACACAGGGGATTGCCCTGCCACAGAGGCAGGGGGGATGGGGGCACGGGGGTGGGGGGATATTATCCATGGTGGTGGAAAATGGGCACTGGTGGAGGGATGGGTATCTGATCATTGTATAATCGAAGCCCAAGCACAAAAAATTGTAAGTCTACAACTGTACCTCATGGTGTTTCACTAATAAAAAAAATTGTGCTCTCTATTTTAACCACATTTGGAGTGTTCGAATGCTTTTTAAAATACAACTTTACTAATTTTTGTTTTGTTTTTGGGCCACAACACTCCCAAAAGGGCTTGGGGAACCACATGGGATGCTGGGGACCAAACACGGTTTGGCCACAGGCAAGACAAGTGCCCTACCGACTGTACTAGCTCTCTGGCCCCTTAAAATCCAACTTTAAAACTACAGTTCAAGCCATGGAGATAGCTGTCATGTAACAGGCATGTGTGAGATACAAGTTTCATCCCTGGCACCATTCTATTCCTGGCATTCCAAACATGACCAGCTGTGGTCCCTAAAGAAATAATAACCTGATATCAAATATTCTTGTTTCCCTGGAAAATTACCTCAGCTGGTGTTTTGGTTTTACCCATAAAGAACACAAGGATCAAGACCACAACTGTTCCCACAATGACTCTCAGTTCCATGTGATGGGTTGGGGAGCTGAGTCATCCCGTCACCCACCTGGGGTGCCCTCTGATGTTTTTATGCCCATCCGGCAGCAATACTGAGCAACCCCGTAGTCTGCGATCTTTGCGATGACAGCTGCATTAGGGTACAGGGTGAAGAGCAGAACATTGTGGGGCTTCAGGTCCCGGTATATGATCATGGCTGAGTGGAGGTATCTGTCAGAAGGCAACAGGATTGTTTGTTAGACTATGCTTATATCATGAAAATTCTTAGAGTAATCTCCTCAACAACATACATCTACGAAAAACACCAAGAAGCTCTCTGCGGAACAGACTCTCCAAGTTAAGGGATGATATACAAAGAGGCAAACACACCAGTCCAACACGGCAAACAGGTTGCTGTGGAAACAGCCAGCTGGTGGTGGGGTAAGGACAGCCTCCTCTGACAGGCTGAGACTGCAGACCACCTGCCTGAACATGGGCTTCAAAGGAAGGCTCAGACCCCTCCACAATTACTCTTGTGTTTTTTCTTGTTGTTGGTTTTGTTTTTTTTTTTTTTTTTTGCTTTTTGGGTCACACCCGGCGATGCTCAGGGGTTGCTCCTGGCTCTGCACTTAGGAATTACTCCTGGCGGTGCTCAGGGGACCATATGGGTGCTAGGAATCGAACCCAGGTTGGCCGTGTGCAAGGCAAACGCCCTACCCGCTGTGCTATCACTCCAGAACCCCTACTTAAGTTTTTTAACTCATTTATTTTTTTTATTCAATCACTGTGAGATGCACAGTTACAAAGTCACTCACAATTGGTTTTCAGTCATACAATGTTCCAACCCCTGTCCGTTTACCAGGGTGCATTTCCCACCACCAGCACCCCCTCGCCCACCTCTATGGCAGACACCACCTCTCTCTTTCTCCCTCTCCTTCTCCTCTCTCTCTCTCCCTGTCCTTTCTCTCTCTCCCTCCCCTCCCCTCTCTTCTCCTCTCCTCTCCTCTTCTCTTCTCTCTCTCTCTCTCTCTCTCTCTCTCTCTCTCTCTCTCTCTCCCACACACACACCCGCCTTTTTGGGGGAGGCATTATGGCTTGGAATACAGGGACTGAAAGGTTATTATGTGTAACCCTTTGCTTATTTTCAGCACTCAGTTCTTGTCCACAGTGATCATTTCCAACTGTCATTGTCACAACTCTATCCTTACTGCCCTCCACTCCTACACACACTTGTGGCAAGCTTCCAACCACTGACCAGTCCTTCTGAGGTCTATTTATTACAGTTTTTGGTTTTTGGTTTTAAATGTGCACTGAAATAAAAATGGAGAGGATTTTGTTATAAAATTACATTTGTTAGCTTTGATATTCCTAAAGCCTACGGAAGTTTATGACCATTTTTTAAAAATTCTCTGTATTCTTTTTATATGAACATTTCTTTTGATGGCAATGATTTTTTGTTTTTGTTTTTGTCTGGAGGCCACACAATGGTACTCATGGCTTACTCCTGGCTCTGTGCTCAGGAATTACTTCTGATGGTGCTCTGAAGACCATATGTTGTGCTAGGAATCAAACCAGGGTCAGCAATAAAGAAGGCAAATGCCTTTACTCGTATACTCTCTCTGTGGTACATTTTTGGAAAATGCATTGTGCTTTTCGAAAAATAAATAAAACTATAGTGATTTTTCTAACTTAATAGCGTTCCATGTTTGAAGATACAATTATTTTAAGTCCAATTTTATTATAAATTATGGGTAAGACAGAATATTTTGTATTCCAAGAGAGTTGGAATAAATAAACCCGCATTTTGCAAAAGGTATTATTGAGTGATAGTAAAAGCTTTGCTTATGGCTGACCTTGTCGATAGGAATAAAAACATGGTAAAATAAGAAACAAGGTAAAGTTTTCATCTCAACCCGGTCTTGTCCGTATGGCGTAGGGGCCTTCACAAACGCCCCCTGCCTTCCTCACGTGCCCACAGAGTCCAGGCCCGCCCACCCATCTCACGGCTCTGTGTTCTCCAGGTGGCTTCCCTTGAAAGGAGTCACTGAAGGTGAATTTAAATCCACTGTGTGCTTTCAGCTTTGAGGTTTGGTCTGCACCATATCAACATTTATTCCATTCCCTAGAGGCAAGGACCACCAGAGGGATGAGGAGCCAAGGGGTAGCCACGCTCTAGATTCTCACAGCCTGAGTGTCCAAGGCAGGAGTCAGTGAGCTGCATCGACCCGGCTCCTATGCCCGGCAGCTGTGTGCTCCACACTAGGCCCATTCATGCCACTAGACAAAATTCCGGCTGAAAAATAAGACAAACGTACTAATGAAGTTGACCTTAGCAGAAAGTAATGGGCTTGAGAAAGAAATTTGCTAAGGGCTTACTGAGAGCCCATTAGCCACTTTTGCTCTACTGAAGAGAAAAGCTGGGAGATTAAGAAGAAGAACATTAAAGCCAGGTAAAGCAGCATTGACTCGCATCCAATTTCTTCATAATGCATACCTCTTTCATAATGTTTGTAGAAAACTTCTCCCCAAAGGTTAAACAAAATAGTTAAAGTTAATTTGAAATAATGTCAGAGGGAAGGAAAAGTGCCTGCGTTAGTTACTGCGTTTGATTATACAATGCAATCTGAAAGAAATGTATCTTAATAGCCTTCAATAGAATAGAAAACGTCTGACAGATTAGCAAGTGCATATCTGGTCTTACTGAGAATGACAGCTATAATTTATATATAAGGTGACAATGAACACTGCCAAACACTCTGAAGATGAACTGGTCTTAATTAGTCTCTCTAATTATCATCACCCTCGGGGTTACTACGAAACCGTGTTCTTTAAACTCATAAGAGGGATCCTGCAACAGTGACTCTGCTCCCCGAGCAGGTCCGGAGGAGGCACCAGGAAAGATGAGGAGGGGAGTGGCACAGCCGTCTGACGTCTCTATTCTCAGACGCCGTCCTGGGAGCCTCTCAGGGGGCTCAGAGATGGAGCAGGTGCTGGACGGCAGAGGGCCATCCAAGGAGCATGCGGATGACAGGGACACTGCTCGGTCCACAGGCAATCCGAAGAGACGGGACTGCAAAGAGAATGCCTGTTCTCCTCGTGCTGCTACCACTCCTGCTGAAACGCGTTTGGGAAGACAGCCCCTCGGGTGAACTTTAAAATTCCCATGTTCAGGCAGATCAAAAGCGGCTTAAATCTACTCGGTTCTTAAGGTATAAAATCCACAATATTTCTTAGTATGACGCTGAGAAGAAAACAACAGGCAAATCACAGGGGGGAAATACTAATGCTTCATCAGAAAATGCTGGATTTGTCCTGAACAGTGAGGTTTCAGAGAACTGGAACAAGTTACTTCAGAGATGAAATAACTTTCAAACAGGGGTGAACAAAAGGAAAAAACAACTATTTTTATTTCACAGGTGAGCAGTTTGAGGCTTACGTTGGAATAAATAAGAAAAATGTAGGACCTGGAGTTAATCCAAGGAAGGAAAGTGCTCCGAACAGCTTCCCTGTCTCCCCTTGTTTCTTAGGCACAGCTGGTGGTGCTTAGGGCTTACTGCTGGCTCTGCACTCAGGGATCCCTCCTGGTTGGGCTCAAGAGATTCTGAGTGGTGCCAGGGATCAAACGTGGGTAACCCATATTCAAGGCAAGTGTCCACCTACTGCATCATCACTCTGGTCCTAAACAGATTTGAAATAAGTTAGACATGACTGTGTTATTTTGAAGGCCACACCCGAAGGTGCTCTGGGCTTACTCCTGACTCTGTGCTCAGGGATTACGCCTGGCAGGGCTCAGGGAAGCATATATGGTGCCAGGGCTGCCAAGTCAGCCATTTGCAAGACAAGGGTCCTGCCTGCTGTGTTGCCTCTCCAGCCCTGTGTGCTTTATATAAATAAAACTGATGCAATTTCCCCCAGTGTTCAAAAGCAGATATGTCAACCCAAATTCAAATCTCTGCATTTTTGGTTTCATTTAATAAGTTTTATATTTTCAACTGTTTCTGTATTCATTCAGGAAGGAAATCTACTCGCTGGGTAGGCTCCAAATATTGCTAACACGGTTGATCTGTGTGAGAAAGGCAACAGAGAGTTCTTCCAGGAAACCCACACTGCCGGCTAAGTGCCCACTGTCCCTCCCTCCTCCAGCTACCTAATTTCTCGGGGAGGCTCATGGGGCAGGGTGAAAGGTCTTGTTAGCACTTCACCTGGGACCTCCGATAAATATGTCATTCTTCAAAAGGAAAAACAACTCCAGGCAGTGGTGAGAGCAAGCAGAGCAGGACAGGGCCCAGAGGCACGAGTGTGTCCTCGGCCTGGACCTGCATGCCAGAGCTAAGCCTCTCTGCCACCTCAGTCACATGCGTGGAACCTCACAGAGGCTCAGCAATGCAGGCTCCAGACTGGGGAGGAGAAGGCAGGCCTTGCTCCCTGGGAGGTGTCTGGGTGATGGGCAGCACAGACCCAGGGCTGCTGTCCTGCTTGGAGGGCTCGGCTCGGGCAGGCAGGAGAGGGCAGGGGGGTGGGCCACACTGTGGGGCCCTGCAGGGCTGAATGGAGAGTCCTGATGAAGCCCCAGAGCAGGGGGGATGCACTGAGGTAAGGGGCCATCCCTGAGTGGGGCAACAGCCCTCCCCAGAGCCCCATCTGCATGCATGACTGTCACCGCTGAGAGACTGTGGAGGAAGGACCAGACAGAAAACAGTCACAAGGAACAAAGGGGAAATCCTCCCCTCCCACCCCCAGGTCCTAAGGTTCTGCACCACTGCCACTGCAGGGGTGAAGCCGGACACCTGTATCCACAGACCCATTTGCCCCTTCGCCTCACAGGAAGATTTCCTTGTTGCAACCATTGCCAGACCACGCCCTCCCTGCCACTACGACAGCTCCCCATGTGTTTAGGGCAAGCAGACCAAAGCGGGGAGAAGCTCTGAGGTCTGAGTTCCATTCAGACCGACTCCTGTGAGGGTCATAGCTCTGCAGACCCTGGGCAAATCAAGCCGCTTGAACAGGAGATGGTGCTTTTCACCCTGATTGGGGTATGCTCCTGGGACGCAATGTTAGTGGGTGGTGCTGTTCCCAGAGCCTGAGATTAAGTTCAGAGCCACGGTGGTCCTTACACAGCAGCAACAAACCACCCTCAGGAGTTACCTCAAGCCGTCAGCCACGTGCAGGGCAACCCTGTGCTGCAGGGTCCTGGTGAAGCCGGTTGCATCCTGCTGCAGCAGGCGGTCCAGGGAGCCCCTGGAGGCCAATTCCATCACCAGCATGCGCGGACGGATCCCAGCTGCCAGCAGAGAAATGAGGCTGGGGTGGTGGAGATGGCAGAGCACCACCAGCTCCTGCAAAAATGAGAGTCGTTTTAGGGAAACTTAGTCCATTCCATGCTCCCTTCCAAAAGGCATCCACAAAGCCACCAGACTGCTCTGGGGAGACAGGGTTCAGAAAAATACCTCCTTTCTTACAGAACTTTTGTATTTCCCTTATTTTCAGGAAAAAGCATCCAGTTCTGAAACTCCACTTTGTTTCGGTTTTAAATTCTACTGTGCTTTCTTGTGCTGCTTTAGCAGAATTTATAGTGAAAGGTCAGTACACATTGGTTCCACTGATAGGTTAAATCAACTTCGCCATATGGCCAGAAGGGTCAGTGTCTGGACACCCACTGCTCATCCACCACCCCTGGCCCTGAGCCTCCACCTTCACACACTGAAGGCCAGAAGTCTGCTGAGGACCAATCCTTTTCTTCATATTAGCATGGCCACAAAATTTATTCATTATTCAGAAAAGTGATTTCTGGGGCTGGAAATATAATATAACAAATAGGCACTTGCCTAACATATGGCAAACCGAATTTGATCCCCAGGACCTCATATCGTCCTCCAAGCCCCACTCGGAGTGATTCCTGAGCACAGAACCAGGAGCAGGCTCTGAGCACTGCCAGGTATTGGACCAAAAAAGAAAAAAAATTATTGAAACGATGTGTCTTTTAACATTTACATGATGGTAATTTATTTAGATTTCATCATCATTTCATCATCCTGTTATTCGTCGATTGCCTCGAGCAGGCCCCAGTAACGTCTTTTTCATCCTAGCCCTGAGATTATATTCAAGGCTCTCTAGGAGAATGAGACCCATCATTGTTACTGGTATTTGGCATATTTGGTACGCCACGGGGAGTTTGCCAGACTCTGCCCTGTGGGCAGGCTACATTCGATAGCCTGCAAGTTTGTCCAAAGTAGGAATGAGACAATAAGATGTCATAAAAAAAAGCTCTGATAAGATGTCGTGCGGTCACACCCACCACCTGGCCCCCTGGCGCCGTGTAATCCCATCAGCGGCCAAGACTCAGAGTCTATAAAATTCAGATCCCGGACGACAACAGTGCAGTCTTCTGCCCCCGCGCCTGGGTGTTCCTTCCCGGGGCCCCTTGGAGGGGAGCGGGTTGAGCTTTCCTCCCCGCCCCGACCAGGGCTCCGGCAGCCGAAGACCTCCAGGACCAGCCACCACCATGCTGAGACCACTCTCCGCACACATGAAGGTACTGGCAGAGGGACAAAGCCACGCGGGTTCCGGGGCCGAGACCTCCAAGCCTACTCGGATTGGAGTCGAGCATCTTCCACCCAGATCCTCCAAATTCCAGTAGGCGGGGGTCACACCCACCACCTGGCCCCCTGGCGCCGTGTAATCCCATCAGCGGCCAAGACTCAGAGACTATTTAGATTAACATCCCAAAATATTTAATCAAGTGAAAGAAAGATAAAAGAATTGAAATTTCTGGTTGAATTATGACTAAGATGGCAGAATCCATACTTTGATCTCTCCTCCCCCCTTGATCTCCCCTCATTCCTGCAGTCAGGGAAGACTAGTGACAGAGGTGACTCCATACAGATACTGTAATAGAGCGGGCAATGGGGGACTAATTTGGATGTATTTAAGGGACTTGCTTTTGCTGAGATAGTGGACACTGAAATCTTGTGGAGCCCCCTGACTTCTCATAACTTTACTTCCCATTAGTGGGGGCAGGAATACGCAGAGTAGCATATCCTTACTGCAAAAGTTACAGGGACAGACAACCATCCCTACGACCCTCCTGGCACTTTCCTGTTTGAAGCCTGTGATTGGGTCAGTGTTGGGTAACATTGCTTTGTCCCTCTACAAGAAGCTTAGGTTTTATCTGGTTACACCCATCAATCTGGTTACACCCATCACAGTGCTCCTGAAGCACTTCCACTTCCATTGTGTTTACATGTAAACAGTCTTCCCTATGCTCTCCTTCCCACCCAGTTAATCAGCTTTCCCCTTAATCAGACTTTGTTAATTTGTAAGATCAGTTTCCCAGAAACCTATGATTTTATATGTATGAGTGAAATATTGCCTTTCTCCTCTCCTTATGCCTTATGAATAGTTTACCTTAAAGTAATATCCTTTTTGTATAGATACAGGAAGACCGTTAACATTATGCTTTGTAACTTAGGATTTGATTGACCTTGAATATTATTCACTCCCGGGCATCTTTCTCGACTTAAGCCTCAGTTGCCCTTAGTTCTTAACACCCCCAAAGCAGGGTCCCGACGAGGGACTGAATGGACCCAGAGCAAGCAGTGAGCTACCCTGGCAGCGAAATGGGCCAGGCCAAAGTGCCACGATTCTTAACTATAAGTTAAGAGTTTGATCATAGACAAATGCTGTCATGATCCAAAGGTAATGACAAGACTAGGATCCTGCTAGGGGTGGGAAAGACTATCTGGCCTGAGCATCTTAGTCTGAGATCGAGATGGCCCTAGGAGAGCAATTCTATAAGTTTAAGATATTTCTTACTGTATCCATACAAAATGATTTATATTATTCTTGTATGCTTGTCGGACAAGGAGAGGAGAGGCACGCCCATGGGATTATGCTCTAGGGTGGGTCCTCCTGCTGAGGAAGGATCTGTCCTAGGAGCGGTCTTCCCTGAGGCTAAGATTTCTACCCCTGTTGATCTCTACCCCTATTGATTGTGACCACACCTATGTGTAATTGTTTCCCCAATTCCTCATGGAGAGAGGATTTAACTGTACTGTAGGAGTGGGCAGGGGGCAGAAGGAAGAAGCAAGGTTCAGAGAGGATCAGAAGGAAGAGGAGGATGAAGGGGGATGGAGAAGGAGAATGAAGTAGCATGGGAGCGGAGACAGAAGGAGAGATGAGGAGAGAATCAGAATAAACTACGACTAATACCTACCAGCCTGGCCCTCGTTCCTTCCTCCGCCTGACCATCGCCATCGACCTCTCTGGGGTGGGAGAAGGGTGAGACTACGGAACGCGGGCAGCAGGAGAGATAGAGCCGCCGCTGTGGGTGCTGTGCCCTATCTTGTGTGAGTTTACACAGGTCAGCATATAGGAATGTCCGCTACAAAGAACTGTTCCAGGATGCAGTAGCAGGGTGCACACTGACCAGATCTTCATGTTCTCCGCACCAAACTGCAGAACAGGGAACATGAGGCTCTGCTCTGGGCCAAATTCAAGTTCCCTGGCTGCCAGAATCCACACCTCTGAGAAGTGGGGCTTTACTAAAACAATACGGAGGAGTTTGAGAACATGGGGAATTAGAAAGAGGCTCAGCCCAAATGGCTCTAGGTCAAAGACGTCCAAATCATGGGCCTCCAGGCCCTGCACTTCTGAAGCCTCAGAGCTGTCACCCCCCACCCCAGCCCCTGCTCCCCACTGCATACCACTATAAATCTTTCCCTTAACCCAAAAAAAAAGAAGCAAGAACTATTTAATGGATATTATGTGTGAACTCTGGTTCTTTAACAATCTAAGATCACAAAAGTAGTAATGTCTCTCTTTCAATACATCTAATACATAAATCTAAAGCCTGAAACAAGAATTTTCAGAATACAGTTTTTCTTCTGTTTCTAGGAGGTAAAGACACAAACATTTTATTTCATTAAACATTAGAAAATGTAGATTTCATTATTAAGCTCAAGGACACTTTGTGTGAAATGTGGCTAATATTTGCAGCAGCACAAATACATTCAAAACTAAAGTTCAGGGGACTTAAAATATACAATTTAATGTCATAAAATAATATAGTTCTTACTTGTCTTAACAGTCTAAGTGATGTGTGCTTATTAAAAATCTTCACTGCCACTTCTTCTCCTTCATAGGTTGCTCGGTAAACTGATCCAAAACTGCCATCACCTTTTGTAAAGAAAGTACCATACAGTTAATCTGTGTAAACAGAAACGCTACAGAATCATCGGTTGTCTCTGTGCTGCAGACCAAGAAGAAATCTGATGCTTATTCCTGGATCTCAGTTAGGCGTAGTCCTCCTTCTCCACCCCTCACCCAGAGCGCACCTCTAGTTGTCCCGTCTTTCTGCGCTTATGGACATGGCTCTGTCAGTCAGCCTCCTCCCGACTGAGGCCACATCTTCCCCTGGATGTGTGATCTCCGGTCTCCACGTCAGCAGCACGCGCCCTCCTAGGTTCCATTCTGCACTCGCAACTGTGACCTGGGGCTTCCGATCTACACTGCCTCAAATCTTAATTACCTTTCATCAAAAGTCACTGCTTCCACATCCTTTGCTATTCCCCCTCCCATTCACCGGATGAAAACAAAGCACAACTCCTTTTTGGGGTCCATCTGGAGTCAAGCCCAAGGGCAGTACACTGGAGAGCATTCTACCAGCTCAGCCACACTACCCCGGCAGGCACTCGTCTCCCACTCATCCTGCCAGTCCTGACATCCATTTCCTGACAGGGCACTGAAGTGCCCTCTCATATTGAAAATAGATTATTCCGTATTGACCACTGTCCTCAAAAATCCCTCTACGCCAGTGTTGGAACATTACGTACTGAAAGACGGTCATGAACAACTTTATAACTGTGAAGAAAAAAACAAAAATTAAATTTTTTTAAAAAAACCTTTACAGTGCTCTTCCAGATCTCCCCCACAGGAGTCTTACATCCACTAAGGAGCTGCTTAAAGCACTGTCTGGGTCTGCCTTCAAGGGCTCAAAGCTAAGTCCTAAGAAAAGCCGGCCATGGGCGTTCGCCTTACAAGCGGCCAACATGGCCGACCCAAGTTCGATTCCTCCGCCCCTCTCGGAGAGCCCGGCAAGCTACCGAGAGTATTCGAGATGCCAGACACAGTAACAACAAAGTCTCCAATGGAGACGTTACTGGGCCCGCTCGAGCAAATCGACGATCAACGGGAGGGCCTTTACCTTTACCTTTACCTATTTCCCACGTGACTGTCAGTAATAAACAACTGAGGGTGAGAGTGACTGTTTCACACCCAGATTATCCAGCACTTCCCTACAACACCTTCCATCTCAGGCCCCCAGGCCCTGTTCCTCTGCTGTCCTGTTCTGCTAGCCCACCCCTCGTGCCCACCTCCACACTGTGCACATTAAACCGCAGGGACTGAATAACAGTGCCTGAGGACCAGCCATGGCCAACCCACTAACTATTGTTCTCCTCTGACAGAGAGTGGGTCTTTTACAATATTTGGGTTTCTCATAGAGTTTCTCCAAACATGCTGGTGGATATCTGTGAATATAACTTATGGAAAAATCAAAAATGAAATACAGTGTTAAATTCTGGTACCTCTAAAAAGCAAAAAGGTGCCTCGAAGGGCTGGAGAGAGACAGGACACAGGCTAAGGTATTCGCCTTTGCATGCAGCAACCCTGATTTGACCTCCAGCACCAAATGGTCCGCCGCTAGAAGTGCTACCTACTCAGTCCCTAGCACGAGCCAGGAGTAGTGCCTGGCACAGAGGAGGAGAGGAAGAGAGGGGAGGGGAAGGGAGGGGAAGAAAAGAAAATAAAAGAAGGAAAGGAGGGAGGGATATTGGGGATCTAGGCTTCAAAAAAAAGCCTCTTCAGCCTAGATATTTTGTGTTTAATATTTCTGCATCTGTACTGCTGTTTTCAAAAGTTCTATAATAAGTACATTTAAATATATGTTATGGCGTATTAGAGACAAAAATGACAGATTTTTATGTCATATTTTTACCAGATTATAAACACACTGAAAATTTTATTTGTAAACAATCAGTTTTGTATTCTCCCATCCCGTCCATGCAACACTTCAAAAAAAAATGACTTTTAAAACCAGTCCATGGAAAATGCTATTGGTTCTGAAAAAACAAACAAACAAACATAAAAACACCATTTGCAGAAACCAAGAAGCTCAAGGGTCAGAGCAGGGAGTGTGCATGCTGTAGGGAGATTAGGGCAGGGGGCAGAGTGTTGGAACCTCCACTTGCCTATGGGCAGTTATCCACAATAAAGGAAAAGGGAGATGAGCAGAAGGAGAAACACACCACAAGAAGACACACACTTTTCCCAGTAGGAGCAGCAGACTGAGACTTCGTTGAAGTCCTACATCCGAGAGTCACTGCCCATTAGAAGAAATTGTAGGTTGTCACTGTGTCTGTGACAAGGGGGAAACTCAGGTGGCCCTAAGGTGCCTCCCAGCCCAGCAATTCAGGACCAGGAGCACTTTCTACTGAAGCTCTCTGGAAAAGAGTGCCCTAGTCCTCAGACACAGACAATTCTATCCAGGTGCGTCTCCAGCAGCTCAGGATGGGTTTATTGCCATGTCAGAGCATGCTCTGTTAGTGAGACTGATTACTGTCCCGGAGGGACAGCTCAGAGGCCTGAAACTTATTCCTGCCCACAGGAAGCCCAGAAATCCCAGAGTGTCTGGGCCAAGACACACACCTGGATATGCTGTGCTTCCAGCCCATCCAACCTTGGAACTTTTGCAAATACTTTCATGGTCACACCTGGAAGGCTGGGGTTGGTGGGAGATACTAGACTGTTTGGTGGAAAGAGACCAGTGCTGCTCAGCACCCTAAATTGCATAGGACATGACCCCACCCCACCACCAAGAATTATCCAGCTCAAGTTGGCACTAGATCCCAGGTTTACAAATACATTGTCTATATGTTTTTAATTTATTTATTTTTAAATGAGTGTAGAATCAATGGGCTTATGAAACATAGGACTAGAGGAAGGGAGAAGTCACATGAACATTTTCCTAATGACACAATTACTTTCCCTATATACACAATTAAGATGAAACTCAAGCACTGTATAAAATCTCCAGGGGCAGTCAAGGGGAGGCCCTGATAGCTCTTCCTCTGGCTGCCCAGGTTCTGGGGGAGACCCCAGGCCGCTCGCCAAGCCAGGGAGGCCCGGGTCATGGGGCAGATGGTGGACAAAACGAGGGCCAAGCCAGCGGATTGATGAGATTCCGTTTCTTCCATTCTCCCCACGTGCCTGCCCCAGTCTCTCCGAGCCTCCCATTCTCGTCTCCCACTACCCCTCACTCCTGTCTCTACCTGTCTCTCCCGCTCATCTCTCCGCCCTCCATCTCACAGCCAGGGCTCTCCACGTGCCTGCTCCTGTATTCTTCTACATTCTTCTCTCTCTGTCCCCCGTGCTAGTCTCTCCGAGGTCCATCTTGCCGCCCTGTTCTCTCTCTCTCACTCTCTCCAGCTCTCGTCTCTCCAACTCCCCAGCACTCTGGGCTGACACTAAACCCAATCAGGCAGCCAAATCAACATAAGAAATCCCTTCCTCTGGCTTCTGACTGACCATGATCCCAGAGGCACACATACCAGTCTTGGAACCCAGGGACTTCTGGCAGTAATCCCTCTAGGTTTATTGCTAAAATATCAAAAATTCAAATTCGTGTGGCTGCTATTGTGGCCACACGACATCATATGCTCTTTATAATCAGCAATAGAAAACAAATTTTCTAAAGATATCTTTGTAACAGGTCTGAATATTGGGGAAAATTCCACATAACAATGTTGGGTCTTTTGTCGTAATATTGAATGTGATCAACATAGAGAGAGAGTAAAGTGGAAATCTGCCACACAGGTGGGAGGTTGGTGGGAGGAGTATACTGGGGTTCTTGGTGGTGGAAAATGTGCACTGGTAAAGGGCCGGGTGTTTGATCATTGTATGACCGACTGAGACTTGAACTGAAAGGCTTTGTGACTGTTCTCACTGTGATTCAATAAATAAAAAAAATAAAAAGAATAAGAAAGAAAGCCCTTCCTGACTGCCAGGCTCAAGGGCACTAGGGGTATTCCAAAACCCTTCCTGACTGCCCAAGGCAAAATATCGCTTAAGGTGTTTTTCTCCTTTCCTCAGTCCAATAATTCTATCAACATCTTAATACTAGTTATTTTTGTATGGACAGAGTAAGAGATAACATTGAGACTTGTAGGGCAGCTTTCCTGGGAACATCTTGCCACAGACTCAAACTATAGCACTCAGGCCAGATTAATCATTCCTAACCCTAGCAGGGTCCGAATCTAGTTATTACTTTTTGGATCATGACAGCATTTGTCCATGACCAAGCTCTTAACTTATAATTAAGCATTAGGCATTTTGTTTAGGCCCATCTCGATGCCAGGGTTGTACATAGTTTACTGCTTTGCCCTGGTTCCATCCAGTCCCTCATTGGGACCCTGTTTTTGGGGGTGCTAGGAGTAAGGGCAGCTGAGGCTTAGGTCTAGAGAACAGATGCCCAGGAGGAAAATATCACCCAATCAATAAACTACCAAAAACATAACATTTACTGTCTTCTTGTGTCCATACAAAAAAGGACATTGCTCTGAATAAACCATGCAAAGGACTTAAGGAGAAGAGAAAAACAATATTTATAAGTCAACAGAGCACAAAAAAAGAAGTGACAGAAAAACACAGAGGAATGGGAGCACTGTGATGGGAGTAGCCCAATAAACCTAAGCTACCTGAGGCTATGCAGGAAGGACAAAACAATGTTATCCTACAAAGCACTTTAAAATTAGCTCTGTAAATACTATTTCTATAGACATTACTCAACATGATTTTATAAATCTGAAATCCATCTTGAATGAAATAGGGGTATTTTAGGAGTTGTGTCTGATGAGACTCCTTACAGAGAGAATAGATTCTGAGCCCAGCCTACACAGACTTGCTAATTGAGCCTGTTGTTGGCTGAGATCTAGGCTCAGAGCTGAAAGTTCAGCTATCACTATCTGATATCTAATGTAGGCACTATCACTAACTACCTTAGAGCTCCAAAACAGTCAGTCATGTTCAAGGTAAATTTCCAACTGGAAAAGAGGCACAAAGCAATTCATTTGCCTCTTGGTGCCATGGCCCAATTTTGGACATTTTTTGGCTAATATTAATGTTTTAACAGACTTATTTTAGGCATATTTGCTGGAGAAACTTAAATTTTATGTAGACACTCATAACAAATATTCCACAAACTTGAGTTTTTGGATTGTCTGCAAATATTTTACATTAAATGAGCCCAGTGACTCTCAGGACTTTGCAGAACCCAAGAATATCACCAAGGCAAACGCCCTACCTGCTGTGCTATTGCTCCAGCATTCGCGGCCGCGCGACGTCTTATCAGGACATCTTTTTATGACATCTTATTATCTCATTCCTACTTTGGAAAAACTGGCAGGCTACCGAATGTAGCCTGCCCACACGGCAGAGTCTGGCAAACTCCCCGTGGCATACCAAATATGCCAAATACCAGTGACAATGATGGGTCTCAATCTCCTATAGAGCCTTGAATATAATCTCAGGGCTAGGATGAAAGAGACATTACTGGGGCCTGCTCGAGGCAATCGACGAATAACAGGATGATGAAATGAAAATGAAAAGAATATCACCAATAAAAACCTCTGAATTTTAGTCCCCAAGTCCATTTTTTAAAATAGCTATTTTATAAGAATTCAGATTTGTCTTGAAAACTACAGTGCAGTTAGCAGGGCACTTGCTTGCCTTGAATGCGGCCATCCCAGGTTTGACCCGCAGCACCACCTATGGGTGCTCTAAGCACTGCTAGGAGTGATCCCTGAATGCAGGGCCAGGAAAAACCCTGGGAGAGGCTCCAAACCGAAAACAACAACATACTGCTACTCTAACCACAAAGAGATGCTCCTCTTTTACCTATAGTCTTGCATTACTTAGCTGCAATCTTCCTCCTCTGATTCCACTTCCCAGCATTTACGGCAAATGGGAAAACATGTCTCATGGACAAGGGTTTGCCCACTGCAGCCCTCTCCTCTCCTCTGACGTACCTGAGTGCATCAGACTCAAGTACAGTGTGGAAGGGAAATCGCTATCTGTAACATGGCAGGACATCAAGCTATGTCACTCCGAAGGAGAAACATTAGCACAAGCATATGGAGACACTAACAGATATGGCAACATAATGATTGTATTTGAATCTTTATAAAGCATAAAGAAATACTCCACCCTAACATTTGTCTTCAACCCAACAAAAATAGTTACCTAGGAGATATTCTGGAGCTTGTTCAAATTCAAGTTCATCGTTATTCAACATAATATTTCTTGGCAGGTCAGCCAAAATCAAGTCAGGGGCTATCTGAGATATTGGAATGGTGAGCTTCGGGTGGTCTGGGCTGATGAGGAGGTCTCCTGAGAAACACATAAATAAACCTTTTAAAAAATAAATGACTAATGATGTACACAAATTTGTGCTTTGGACTAATAAAATTAATGGTAAATTTTCTGTATTTCTAATTCACCTTCTAGGTATCTGAACAATAGTACTGTCCTCTAGAAACACTGTAAACATATAAAAATTTTCAATTAGTATTTCTCTGGAATTAAAGAAAACTCATTTAGGTTCATCCATCAGAATCAGAATTCAGAACAGCCTCTGCGAGCTGATGTGTGATGGATGATTCTGCTGTCCACTCTTGGCACATCCACGCCCATGTCTTGTGTGCCAGACAGGACGTGGTTCCCAGGCATCAGCTAGTCAAGTCCCTGTACCATTTTCTACAAGGCAGCCTGCCTGGTCTCCATTCTCACAGATGAGGCTAATGCAGCTAAGTCAGTTTCCAAACTCTTAAAACATGACTTTTCTGAATCTAGAGATTAGTGTTGCTAAAAGTATAGCTTTTAGTATCTAACTGGTAATAAATGTAATTATTTTCTGAACTTTTATGATAATTAAAGTAGTTAGCTTCCAACTGGTTCCTTGAAAGGGAGAATAATTTTATGTGGCAGGAGTCACTTAAAATACATCCAAAGGGCACCACAAAACACCTATCACTGGTCCCTACACACCTTGTTCAGCCTTCTTCATCAAGTCATCCAGCAGTATCTTTTGATGCTCTTCGCCATCATTAAAACTATATAATGCCCATTTCTTCAACAGAGTTTCTCCTTCACCACAAATATCAATCTCCAGCAACCCAGGAAACCATTCTTCCATCAGGGAGTCAATGTGGTCCACAACTTGTCCCAAAAGCACACAGCCTGCACAACCCAAAGGAGAGTCGTCAGTACCTTGTTTAAGCAGGTGCTGCTGCAAGGGAGGAAAGGAAACCACAACGCTGTGCTCAAGTTCTTTCTTCGTGGCCTTACCTTTTCTACATGAAGGAACAGTGATTTTTAAGAAGCTCTCGGGGCGACTGTCAAAGGCTTCGGAGCCCACTAGGCAATAAGCTTCAGGAGACCAATTCAAGTAGATGCCTTGTCGCCAGTACATTCTGTATGGGCGAAGAGCTCGCTCTGGAAGAAGGTTAAGTGGATCTAAATACATCGTTTATGTGTTCCAAAAATGTGAATATGGTGCTATCTCACCACGTGCATTCAGTGGCCATGGGCCGCGTCCCCACCCCGGACTGCAGCCACCAACAGTCGCATGAAGGAGGGAACAGGACTGCCAAGATAGTTGGTGATTGGTTGCCGTTTATTCCAATCTCCTCCCGCAGTTTATTCCATTCTCCCCGCGCGCCTGCTCCAATCTCACTGAGCACCCATTCCAGTCTCACACTGACCCTCGTTTCCGGCTCCTACTTTCCCCCATGCTAGTCTTCCTGCACTCAGTCTCGCTGCCTCGGCAAGAGACCAACCTCCAAAGTTGGGGGTAGTAACTACACCCAGGTCAGCTGGTACAATCAACATATGAAAGCCCTTCCTTCCAGGAAGCTCTTCTTCTTTTTTTTTTTTTTTAATTATTAGTGAAACACCATGAGGTACAGTTGTAGACTTATAAATTTTTGTGCTTGGGTTTCAGTTGTACAATGATTGAGTACCCATCCCTCCACCAGTGCCCATTCTCCACCACCATTAATCCCAGTATCCCTCCCACCCCCCTCATCCCCCCATCCTACCCTGCTTCTGTGGCAGGGCACTCCCTTTTGTTCTCTCTCTCCTTTTGGGTGCTGTGGTTTGCAAAAGAGGCATTGAGTGGCAATCATGTTCAATCTAGAGTCTACTTTCAGCATGCTTCTCCCATCCCGGGAGGACAGGAAGTTCTTCTAAGACAAAGATCTCCTCCTGCTAGGAGATCCCTCAAGGGTGGAATATTTCATCTAAGGACTTATTTCTCCTTTCCTTAGTTCATAAACAATCATCTCAGATTACTTCTTAATAAGCTTTCTAGTCACTGTGCATGGTCACAGTAAGAGATATATTAAGCTTAGAGGGTGGCTCTCCTGAGGACACCTTACTATGGATCCCAGACCACAGTCCTCAGGCCAGACTAGTCCTCCCTAACCCCAGCAGGGTCCTTGTCCAGTCACTTCTCTTTGGGTCATGACAGAATTTGTCCATGACCATGCTCTTAACTTATAAGTTTTATAGGACTTGGCCTGTCCCATTTCAATGCCAGGGTAGCTTACAGCGTGCCCTGGGTCCATCCAGGCCCGTCATTAGGACCCTGCTTTTGGGGTGCTAGGAATTTAGGGCAACACAGGCTTAAGTCCAGAACTATGACAGATGCCCAGGAGTAAATATTATTTGGAGTCAATTAACTCCCAAGTTACAAAAGCATAGCATTAACTGTCTTCCTGTGTCTATACAAAAAGGGCATTGCTCTAAAGTAAACTGCAAAGGACACAGGGAAAGAGAAAAGCAATATTTCACTTACAACTATGAAATCCAGAGTCCTTAGAAGGATCTAATCTGACCTTACAAGTCACAGGGTCTGATCTGGGCACATACGTGATTCACAGATAGGGGAAGCAGAGCACAGAGGAGAGGTTAAAGATGAACACGGGGGATGGGAGTGCCTCAGGAGCACTGTGAATGGCATAACCCGATAAACCTAAGCTCCCCGCAGCAAGGGAGAAAGGACAAACCAATGTTATCCTATAATCATTAACTAACTGCTCTATCAATCATACCACTTCTTTCTGATGAAACTACTGCATTCACCCTGAGCACTCACGAGTGAGAGAAACAAAGAAATGCTTGCTTCGATACAATGTATTGGAGTTGTTAGTGATAAGGATCCTTACCCTTAGGTACTACGTGTGATATTAACTATTTTACAGATAATTTTTAATAATAGAAACAAAATGCCCCACCAATAAATTAAGATAAAGTTGGGGTTTATAGTGTTAGAAAATTCAATATGTTTAAGAAAGAAAAAAATGACTTTTCATAAAATTTTCATAACTTTTAAAAAGAAATTGGTGAAATGTGTACTTCCTGAGCTGTTTAATGCAATATGCTTTCTGATATGTTGATGAATTGCCTCTAAGACAAAGTCTTTTTTCCCCAGAAGTCAGTAACACTTGTATAACAGCAGTTTTTTTAAAAAATTATACTTTCTCTTTGATGCATTAAGTAATCTTTAGAAGGACAAACTAACATTATAAACATTTGTTTTTACTGTAAATTCTCAGATATCTTACTGCCTGCGCCAAAAGTCAGATGGTCTGAATCTACTGAGTGAAACACTCCAACATTGCATCACCATTTACAATTTGTGCTTATTTATTCTTCTGCCTGTGGGTATGCACATGCATGCATGTGTTTAAACCAAGAACTGCTAGTAATATCACCTTTCAGAAATCTTATTTTTAGAATAAAATGGTTGGGAATGGGGCTGGAGCACAGCGGGCAGAGTGTTTCCCTTGCACGCGGCCAACCCGGGTTCGATTCCCAGTATCCCACATGGTCCCCTGAGCACCACCAGGGGTAATTCCTGAGTGCAGAGCCAGGAGTAGCCCCTGTGCATCACCAGGTGTGACCCCCCAAAAAATAAATAAACAAAAAATAAAATAAAATAAAATGGTTAGGGAAGCAAGATATTTTCACTTGTAAATGTGTCTAAGAGAGGAACAAATAGACTCTGAAGAACTGAGAATTTTCTTCTTGACAACTCAGCTTATATGTGTATGTATTTTAGTTTTTGACCAATGTGTGGTTTTTGGAAGGTTACCTAAAAATTTTATCAGTTTCCTTATCAGTTGCCTTACAACTGATAATCGCTGTCAGCCCCTTGCTCATCGATTTCCTCGAGCAGGCACCAGTAACGTCTCCATTTGTCCTAGCCCTGAGATTTTTTTCAAGTGCCACATTGGAGGGTCTTCCAGGGTCAGGGGAATGAGACCCATCATTGTTACTGGGTTTTGGCATATCGAATACTCCACGGGGAGCTTGCCAGACTCTGCGAAGCGGACAGGAAACTCTCGGTAGCCTGCCAGGTTCTCCGAGAGCAAGAGGTCACATGGCCGCGATAATATTTTCTGATTATCATTTTACCGGTAAGAAAAATTCTGGGGAATGAACAAATTAATTTTAATAGGCATCCCCCACCCCCAAAACTTTCCCTAAATACTACCATTAAATACATACCTCTTCCTGAAAGCATGTAAGGTGAAATTTCAAGTAATCGATTGATTAATCTTGACCAGAATCCCATTGGGAAATAAGGCATTTCATAGAGTCGAATGATAATTTCAGAGTTCTCACAATGGGGAAGCTCAATCACTGGTCTGTGATCAGAGAGACTAGAGGAAGAAATAGCAGTCATATATTTCACACCTGCTGACCAAAGAACTTCAAGACATGGAATCAGTGAATTCTAGGTAAGTACTTGAAGTGCACACCTTCATAATGCTCTTTGCTTCTATCAAAAACTCAGTGATTCAAATGTGTATTCAGGTGTAGCAGACACAGAATTTTTTAAATAATATTATACAAAAATGCAATTATGCCTAAGATGGGAAAAATACACATTGTAGAAATCTTTTTTTAGAACTGGCTGTCATCATTAATCAATATAGTAAGTCCTTTTCAATGTTCAATTACAATTCCACCTTTCCCATTGGCTTATAAAGCAAAAAAAGTTCTATGCTACAGGGTTAGAACTTTGGTCTCTTTTGTAATGCCTCCTCTCCTCAGAGCACCAAGCACTCCCACAAATTAATGAAGAAAGTAACACTATTGTTTGCAGAGCCTGCCCTGCATAACTCTCAGCACTGTAGAGAAGACACACACCCTAAAACTATAAATATCATACATATACAAATCTTATGTAAATCTCAGCACCATGTAATAAATTATATACACTATATATATTTTTATTAAAGTCAAATTAATCATTGTATATATTAATATTTAGTCAATGGCAAACCAGATAGATCAAATTCAATGTTTCTTTTATGTTTTGTTTTTTGTTTTCTTTTTGGGTCACACCTGGCAACGCACAGGGGTTACTCCTGGCTCTGCACTCAGGAATTACCCCTGGCGGTGCTCAGGGGACCATATGAGATGCTGGGAATCAAACCCGGGTTGGCCGCGCAAGGCAAATGCCCTATCCACTGTGCTATTGCTCCAGCCCCTCAATGTTTCTTTTAAAAGTGAACGGTGTGGGGCTGGAGCAGTAGCACAAGCGGATAGGGCATTTGCCTTGCACATGGCCAACCCAGGTTCAATTTCCAGCATCCCATATGGTCTCCTAAGCACCTCCAGGAGTAATTCCTGAGTGCAGACATGAGTAAGCCCTGAGCATCACTGGGTGTGACCCAAAAAGGAAAAAAAAAGTGAACAGTGTTCGTCCACTGAAATTTTACACACAAAATCTTTTAAAAAGTAGTATGTCACAGACCAAAGTTATTTTGACAACTAAAACAACATATAATTGTTTTACAGAATTTTTTTAGGGTAAACTTTAAATTTTTATATACCTGCTTGGAACCAGCAAATATTCCTCTCCTATTGGCAAGGCGATCTGGAATTTCTCTAGGAGTTTAAAGTATTGTGACATGTAGTTCTTTGGAAATCTCTTTTTCTTTGAAAGAAATCTTTCCACATCTTTACGTGAAATAATTCCTTTAGGCTGTTTTGGGCAACCTTCCACCACTTTCACTGTCAAAATCTGTAAGATTTATTAAGCTTATAAATAATCACACAAATTTCTTTTTCTGTCGTTATTGGTTCTGTCTTTATTGTCGTTATTGGTCACACCAGTGGTGCTCATGGATCACTCCTAGCGGGCCTTGGGAAACCATATCCAGTGTCAGGGATTAAATCCGAGTTAGAGGTGGGCAAGGCAAATACCTTATCCACTGTTTTCTCTCTGGTCCCAACAATCAGAATCTGTTTCTCGGAAGTCTATAGTTAAAACCACTCTAAGTGGTATCATCACTTAGTGAAACAATCCAAAAATGTCAATACTGTTAAATACAATGCATGAGTAATTTTTCTAGCAACCATGGAGCCGTAAAGCCCAGTGGGGCAACTACATCCCCCCCCAAAAAAAAAATTTATTGAACTAAAAAAATTAATTCAGATCAGAAATTGGTCAGATGTCATTAATAAACCTCAGGTTTTTGGCCTCATATGCTGGAGGGAAAGGCAGTACAGATAGAGAAGGAAACACCAAGTAAAGGATGTTGGAAGGACCCATTTGGGTTGAAAGATGCATGCCAAAAGTAGACTATAGACTGAACATGATGGTCACTCAATACCTCTATTGCAAACTACAACACCCAAAAGGAGAGAGAACAAAAGGGAATGCCCTGCCACTCAGAAGCAAGGTGGGGTGGTGGGGGATGGGGTGGCGGTGGTGGGAGGGATACTGGGAACATTGGTGGAGGAGAATGGGCACTAGTGGAGGGATGGGTAAACGATCATTGTATGACTGAAATGCAAACACAAAAGTTCGTATGTTTGTAACTGTACCTCATGGTGATTCAGTAATAAAAAATTTTAAAAAAATAAAAAAATAAACCTCAGGTTTTCCCAATCTCCACAGAACAAACAGACCACTCCAATATCTCATGTCCCTGTTGCAGAATTATCAATAATACATGTCTAGGGACCAAAGTGATAGTACAGCGGGTAAGGTGCTTGCATTACACATGGTCAATCTGAGTTGGATCCCAAGTACCCCATGTGGTCCCCCAAGCCCACCAGGAGTGATCCCTGAGTACTGAGCCAGGAGTAAGCCCTAAACACTGCCAGGTGAGCAAAAATAATATACATGTAGGGAAGCCACTTTCTAGACCTCACATTTGCCATGGGCCATTCTCTACCTAAGCCACAAGAGTTCAGACAGCATGCGCCTGTGATTCTCAGACATGGCTCTACAGGGCACACATTTAGGGTCAAAGTAGAGGCCTGAGGTGAGGCGTGAGAGACTGTTACTTAGTAAGCCATTCCGAGGATTCAGAGGTTTCCTCTGAGCTCTGATCACTGTCGAAGGAGTTAGAAGTCAGAGCCTGTTCAAACCCAGGCTTCCCTGAGTGTGAGACATCACATGTGAAATTAATTTATTTCTATGAGCGTCATAGTGGCTGACTCTAAGATTCTCAGGAGTGTGGATGAAGAGAGATTTGGGGCCATAAGGGCATGAAAAAAACTAAGTTGTGGTGATTTTGCACCCGTGGAACAGAGGACAATTTCCTGATAGACTTTCACGATAGAGTTGACAAGGTGCTACTGACATGCACAGGTAAAGGCCTAAGATGCTACTCGGCAGTTTACAATGCACCACTGAAAGGCAAACAGCCACACTGAGAAAACCAGCTCAGTGCTGTCCTGAGACAGAGCTGGAGAGCAGTAGTCACAACTCACCAGAATCAACTCAGCAGCAATGAATGGAGTATCATTGGGAGAATAAAGCATGTTCCATAATCAACATATTTGGAGGAAAGGCGGGCAAGAGCATGATATGCAAAGCTCTCAGAGGCTGTTCAGAGCCCAAACATTCCCACCAACAGCAAAGCCCTGGCTGTGTATAGACACTTTTCAAGCCTGTCTTCTTTGACCTGTATTTTCCCCAAGATTGTCACACAGCACTGACTCATTTGAGTCGGTTAATGGAGCACAGAAATCTTCAGGACAAAGAAGAGGGGCTTCACCTGAATTGCAGAGAGAAGCTGTCCAGAGTGAGGCTCGTCCACAGTCAACAGACTCCAAGAGCCTCTGGCAAGAGGGGGATACTGATAGTGAACTGGAGGGTCCCACCTCCATACTACCATAGCAACGTAGATCCCCAACAGGAGGAGAGGATGAAGAAAAGAGCCCAGAAGCCTCAACAGGGAATACCCACAAACACGATCTTTCCAGTAAAGAATTAAGAGATGAAATGTTGAGGATGTTCAATGAACTCAAAGAAACAGGCATCCAGTAAATTAAAGGAGGACATGAAAGAAAAAGTGGAACATAGAGCCAATAAAATACAGGAAGAAATGACAGCAGAAATAAGAAAGCTACAAACAGAGTGTCACTTAAAAAGGATTCAGTAAATGAAATAAAAAACTCAGTGGGTGCCCTCAATAGTATAATGACAACAGCCGAAGACAGAATCAGTGAGCTTGAAGATGAGCTTCAGAAAGCATACAGGCAACAACAAACAATGGGAAAAAAACTCAAAAGAGCTCTAGGAAGAATCAGAGACATAGGTGATGAACTCAAGAGGAACAACATAAGAATCATTGCAGTACCAGAAGGACAGGGAGGCAACCCCAATGAAGTAGCAACAGTTAAAGATATTATTGCTGAGAAGTTTCCAGACCTGAAGAATGCAGGCATCCAGATCCAAGGAGCCTGAAGAATACCAGCTAAAAGAGACCCTAATAAAAAGACTCCAAGATATATCATAATCAGAATGATAGATACCACAGATAGAGACACAATACTGGAAGCAGCAATGTCAAAGAGGAAAATCACATGCAAAGGAGCATCCCTTAGACTTACAGTAGACTTATCAGAGGAAACCATCTGAATCCAAAGACAATGGTGGGATATAATGAAAAACTCAATGAAATGAACGCCTTACCAAGGAATACTTTATCTGGCTAACCTGTCACTCAAACTCAAAGGATCAATAGACCATTTTATGGATAAACAACAGCTAAGGAACTTCATAGATTCAAATCACTTAATCACTTAACTTCCCGTTAGTCGTCGATTTGCTCGAGCGGGCACCAGTAACGTCTCCATTTGTCCCTGTCGCGTGCTAGTGTAGCCCAATGGCATCTGTTCGCTCCAGGAACACGAAGGGCCTCAAACCGATCATTCATGATCTTGATGAAGAAGTCTGACCATCTGGTAGGAGGGCGGCCACGCGGTCTTTTGACATCCCGTGGAATCCAATCAGTAACACCTCTAGTCCAACGGTCGTCTTTAAATCTCATTACGTGACCAGCCCATCTGATTTTCGACACCTTGGCAAATGAGACAGCGTCCCTGATCCTTGATCGTCGATGGATGTCAGAACTCCGGATTCGTTCTCTCATTTGAGTGAAACGTGATATTCCAAGCATAGCTCTTTCTATTCTTCTTTGGGAGACCTGAATAGCGTTCTCATTTTGTTTGCGTAGGGCCCAGGTCTCTGAGGCATATGTTAATGCAGGAAGAACAGTGGAATCAAAGAGATGTGCCCGGAGCCGGAGGTTCTTCGTCCTCTTAGCTATTTCTTTGACGTTCTTGAAGGCGTTCCAAGCCGCTCTCTTCCTCCTGCGCAGCTCGGGTGCCAGGTCATTTCTCATGTTGACCTCTCGACCTAGGTACACATAGCTGTTGCATTTGGAGATGGTCGTTCCATTGAGAGCGAATGGGGCGTCAGGAACAAGGCTGTTTCTCATAAACATTGTCTTCGTAAGATTCAGCTGTAGTCCTACCTTTCCACACTCACGGTCAAAGTCGGCCAGCATTTGTGCCGCAAAGCAGTGCAGAGATGCGATCAAGGGAGACCTCAAAGAGAGAAGAGCAGAAGTACTGGTAGATGCGGCAGAAGCCGGGAAAAGTATTCGTAACGCCCGCCTGTCCTTCGCCAACTACAAGACCAAGATGACTGCCCTCCGACATCCTGATGGATCCATCACATCCTCCAGAACGGCAATGGAGAAGATTATCCATGACTTCTACTCAAATCTCTTCGATAGCCATGTCCACTTGCCGACATACCAAATTCCACAGGATGGATATGTCATTCCCAACGTTCTCCCTTCCGAAATCCGACACGCCATTTCGTCGGTAAAGAAACAAACAGCACCCGGCCCAGACAAGGTCAGACCTGAACACCTGAAGAACCTGCTGTCAGTACTCATCAATACACTGGCTCGGCTCTTCACTCACTACCTGTCTGAATGCAAGGTTCCGTCCCAATGGAAAACCAGCAGGACCGTACTACTGTTCAAGAAGGGAGACATCCATGACATTGGCAACTATCGCCCGATCTGCGTATTGTCTGTCATCTACAAGTTGTTCACTCGAGTCATCCTAAATAGGATTGGCAGAACACTAGATGAAGGACAACCATGCGAGCAAGCCGGGTTCCGCAAAGGATTCAGCACCATCGACCATATCCACACAATAACCAAGCTCATTGAGGTTTCTCGGGAGTTCAAGATGCCACTCTGTTTAACGTTCATTGATTCAAAGAAGGCCTTTGATTCTGTTGAGATGGAAGCAGTCATTGAAGCCCTAGCCAATCAGGGCATTCAAGCCCAATACATCAGGATCCTCCGTGAGCTGTATTGCGGATTCACTACCAGGATCTCACTATTCTACAAAGAAGTGATCGTTGATGTCAAGAGAGGGGTGCGGCAGGGTGATACCATTTCACCGAAACTCTTCAGTGCCACCCTTGAGAACATCATGCGACGACTGGAATGGGAAGGAATGGGAGTGAAGATAGATGGTCGGCAACTACACCACCTCCGCTTTGCTGATGACATTGTTTTAATAACACCAAACATCAGCCAAGCGGCACAAATGCTGGCCGAAACAAGAGAACCTAGAAGAAATGGATAAATTCCTGGATTCTTATAACCTCCCAAGGCTGAGTCAAGAAGATTTGGAATACATGAATAGACCTATCACTTTCAAGGAAATTGAAACAGTAATCAAAAGTCTTCCCAAAAACGAAAGACCAGGTCCAAATGGATTCACTAACAAATTCTTCCAAATATTTATAGAAGACCTACTGCAGTCCTTTTCAAGATTTTCCAGGAATATGAAGAAACAGAAACACTTCCAGTTTCTATGAGGCACATATCACCCTAATACCAAAAGCAAACAGAGGGACCACAGAAAAAGAAAATTACAGGCCTATATCCCAAACCCCTGATGAACATGAATGCGAAAATCCTCAACAAAATATTAGCAAATAGAATCCAACAACTCATCGAAAAGATCAGACACCATTGCCAAGTGGGATTCATCACTGGGATGCAAGGATGATTTAACATTCACAAGTCAATCAACATAGTCCATTATATCAATAAAAGAAAAGTTAAAAACCATATGATCATATCAATAGATGCAGAGAAAGCGTGACAAGATCCAGCACCAGTTTGTGATGAAAACTCTTAGCAAAATGGGAATTGAAGGAACTTTCCTCAATAGAGTCAAAGACATTGACGACAAGCCCACAGCAAGCATTATCCTCAATGGGGAAAAATTAAGACCGTTCCCTCTAAGATCAGGGACAAGACAAGAATGCCCACTCTCACCATTTCTATTCAATATAGTACTGAAAGTACTTGCCATAGCAGTTAGGCAAGAAAAAGATATTAAGGGCATCCAGATAGAAAAGGAAGAAATTAAGCTCTCACTATTTTCAGATAATATGATACTATATTTAGAGAACCTCTACCAAGAAGCTCCTAGAAACAATAAACTTGTATAGTAAAGTTGCAGACTATAAAATCGACACCCAAAAGTCCATGTCTTTCCAATACACAAATAATGAGAATAAAGTGATATGAAAAAAGCAATCTCATTCACAATCATGCCTCAGAAAATCAAGTACCTCAGAATTGGCTTAAATAAGGAGGTAAAGGACCTGTACAAAGAAAACTACAAAACACTACTTCAAGAAATAAAAGAGGACACGAGGAAATGGAAACACATCCCCTGCTCAGGGATTGGGAGAATTAACATTGTCAAAAGGCAATACTCCCCCAAAGCATTATACAGATTCATTGTGATCTCTGGGCAGGAGCGATAGCCCAGCAGTAGGGTGTTTGCCTTGCGTGCAGCCAGCCCGGCCGAGCCAGGTTCGATTCCTCTGACCCTCTCGGAGAGCCCAGCAAGCTACTGAGAGTATCTTGCCCACACGGCAAAGCCTGGCAAGCTACCCGTGACATATTCAATATACAAAACACAGTAACAACAAGTCACACAATGGAGACATTACTGGGCCCGCTCGAGCAAATCGATGAACAACGGAATGACTGTGACCGGACCGTGACCATGACCATTGTGATCTCTATAAGAGTATCCATGTCATTCTTCAAAGAAATTGATCAAAAACTTCTGAAATTCATATGTAAAAACAAGCCCCCACGAATAGCTAAAGCAATTCTTTAGGGAAAAAATATGGGAGGCATCACTTTCTCCAACCTCAAACTGTACTATAAAGCGGTAATAATTAAAACAGCATGCTATTGAAACAAAGGCAGGGCCACAGATCAATGGAATAGGATTGAATATCCTTACACACAATGTCAAATATTTGATCATCTAATCTTTGATAAGGGAGCAAGAAATATAAAGTGGAGGTGGTATGGTCAATCTGTACCTGTGAGGCGAGTGCATCAGCAACCTGATGGCACCTTCAGACTTCCAAACACCCCAAAATTGCTGCTGTGCCTTTGGCCAAACCCCAAAAACTTGGGGCAAAGTTTACCAAGAAAGTAAACAACCAAAAGTTAGGTATGTGGGAGACACACCCACAAACCATCTCCGGCTCAGCTATATAACTGGAGGCATGGCCTCTCTGGTTCCTGATCGAACTGCTTAATAGCCATGATTCCAGAGACTCAGAAACAAATCTCGAAACCCAACGACTTTTGGCAGAAATGTGTCTGGTCCCTGCGGTAGGTTACCGGCGCCGGGCCACCCCAGGTGGGAATAGATTTCGTGCCTTGGCCTGTTTCCCCTGGTGACCCTGTGGCCATCATCCTCCAGAAGCCACTGGATAGCCAGGTTTGGGCCTACAGTGATGAGACACCTGGGGCCTCATGGGATGGGGGTGGAGCTGGCCCTTTCCTCTCCATCCCAACTAGACCCTGAGTCGCCGCCCACAAACAGCCTCTCTGGCTTCTGATCAAGCTGCTTAATGGCCATGATCCAAGAGACTCAGAAACAAATCTTGAAGCCCAGCGGCTTTTGGCAGAAATGCGTCTGGACTCTGCAGTTGCTGCACTCATTTGTGCAACATAAAGTAACATAATGAGAGACTAACACCCAAGGACAGTAGAGATAGAGGCCAGGAGGATCGCTCCATGGCTTGGAAGCCAGACTCACATGCTGGGGGGAAAGGCATCTGGGATAGAGAAGGGACTGCTAAATAATGATACTTGGAGGGCTCACTCGGGATAGGAGATGTGTGCTGAAAGTAGACTAGGGACCAAACGTGGTGGCCACTTAGTACCTGTATTGCAAACCATAATACCCCAAAGGAAAGAGAATAAAAGGGAATGTGCCTGTCACTAAGACAGGAGGAGGGGTGAGGGTGGGAGGGATACTGGGGACATTGGTGGTGGAGATCGGGCACTGGTGGAGGGATGGGTACTTGATCATTGTATGACTGAAACAGAATCAAGAAAGTATGTAAGTCTGTAATTCTATCTCATGGTGATTCATTAAAAAATAAATTAATTCTTTCTTAAAAAAAAAAAAGAACAGATGAGCAGATGAGGGAGCAGTGGTTGTATACATGCCTTTGGTTAGCTCCCAGGGTACAGAAATTCTAGCTCAGAGGTCTGAATAATGTGCTCCAAACAGAATCCCAAACGCTCAGAGTGCAACCTGCTCCCCACCTTAAGGTTACCCCACGCCTCCAGAAAGTAAGTCACCAACCTGGGACATGACTTTGCAAAGCCACCGGGGTTCCACAAAGTATAAGTCACTTAGCTGCAGTGCAGGGTCTTGGAAGTGAAGCAGGACGCCTGTGGGAGGAAAACAGAGTGAAATACGAAATCAAGACTCTACGGTGAGAGCTTAGTGAGGTGCTTGTACCACCTGCATATTCTGCACAGGATGGTCAAAAGCCTCAGCACCACATTCCCAAGACCTAAAAATCTCAATATCAAACAGAAGTGGTTTTGGACTCCATAAAACGATTGTAAGCATTTTGAGATGGTGCTTTGCAGATCATATATTTAGAAATTCATAATCATCTTTTTGACAAATATACACCACAAAAGTCACAATTATTTCAAATGCAATTTGTGTGTGTTTGGCTGGAGCAATAGCACAGTGTTAGGCCATTTGCCTTGTGTGCAGCCGGCCCGACCAAGCCCGGTTCGATTCCTCTGGCCCTCTCAGAGAGCCCAGCAAGCTACCAAGAGTATCTCGACCACACGGCAAAGCCTGGCAAGCTACCCATCACGTATTTGATATGCCAAACACAGTAACAAGAAGTCTCACAATGGAGACGTAACTGGACCCGCTCGAGCAAATCGATGAACCACAGGAGGACAGTGCTACAGTGCTACAAATTGAAAAAACAGAATCTCAGGAAACTTCTGGTTTAAAAATAGAAGGGAAAAGGGCAAATCACGATCCAAATGACAGATATCTTTCACTTACTGACAGTTAATTAAGTCCTGCTATTCAGCTCACTGGTTGCTGGGGGGTTCTGGTCAGAACAGAATTAGCACTGAGGGTGGCTAGGGGGGTTACCTTGGGATCACACTGGCCATGACTGAGGTCGCAGAGTCGAGCTGCCAGCCCTTCCCTCGGGCCAGTCAGACCCCAGCAACCGCCTCTGATGCAAAAGGGAAGTTAGGGCTGCCCACCCCCACCCCCACCCCAGGCTGCCAGGCACTGAGTACTGTCCAGTTCTGCAGCCCACCTGTGCTCTACCATCAGGACATTTGATTCAACACACACACAAAAGGCTCCCAAAGGAAGGCAGTGACCCCTGAGAAGCCCTGGTGATGCTCTGTTAACTTTGGGATGGGGATTCTCCACAAAGAGCAGGTACGTCATGCAGATGGCCACAGCTGAGCTTTGCAGAAACAGGCGCATACCTGATTCGTTGAGGAAGTGGACCGCGTGTGGGAGCTCCTGCTCATCCAGCTGCAGCTGGTTTTCTCTCACCAGCTGTAACAGGCGTTTCCGGCCAATTACAGGAAACTCAATTGGCACATTTTTACGCTCTGATAATATGATTTTCTCAAGTTCCACATAGCAGTCTGGAACCAGCTGCCCAACCACAGGCTGATCTCGGATCTACGTGATGACACATAACAAGCTGTGAGATCCACTTATTTGTGTTTGCCAACTGCACGGTAAAATCTGTACTGATTGTGTTTCTAGAAAGAAGTATATCGGGCCAAAGAGACGGCCCAAGGGACTGAGCACGTCTTGCATTCGGGAGATCTAAGTTTGGCCCCGCACCACAGGGCCCCGGAGCACTGCCAGGAATGACCCCAAGCACAGAACCAGGAGCAGGTCCTCCCGGAGCACTGCCAAGTACAGTCCAAAAGCAAACACAAAGGGTAGAGGATTCCTGCTTCAGGAGACCCCTCCCAAAATCTGGGAGTCTCCCTGCCTTCATTCCCCTTCCTTTCCCTTCTATTAAATACTTTTTTTCTGAATTCAGGATAAAAATGAGATATACAACTCAGAATTGTCACGATCATGATCACGATCATCCTGTTTTTTGTTGATTGCCTCGAGCAGACACCAGTAACGTCTCCTTTGTCCTAGCCCTGAGATTCTAAAAAGTGCCATATTCAAGGCTCTTTCAGGGTTAGGAGAATGAGACCCATCTGTTACTGGTATTTGGCATATTGGGTAAAATGGGATAATACAACTCAGAAGTATACTTTAATAAAATTAAATATAATGTGAAGTTGAATTTTGAGGAATAATTAGATGATGTTAAAATTAAAATATAAACACAGAAGTCAATTAAGTAAGAACTACCAAGTAAAGCAGAAGGAAGATATGCACTCTGCTTTTCAGAGAGTCATGGCAAAGTCCCAGACATGTCTGTCTCTGACTATAAAGAAGTAATTTTCTGAGCCCTAAGACATTGCACTGAAATGTAGTGAACATGCTAGTAGAAAGAATTGCTAGAGATTTTGGATTTATTAAACACAAATCCCCAATCTTTATAATCTTAAATTAGCTGCATGTGCCTATCAGCACTAAATGTTGGAGACACACAGGAAATCTCAGCCACGCTCTGTTACTTCCTGGAAACATAAATATGGGAAAGTAAATAATCGTCTAAATACCAAAATTCCTGACCTGTAGCATGATCCAGGATCTGTTACACTTGGAATCTAACCTAAATATTATCTGATGGATATATAGAATGGATATATAGAATTTAAAAAATTTTACAGGATCTTAAGATGACAGTTTTTATAATCCAAATCTTTTCCCCCCTTGAAAATTTAGTTTTAAATAATAGAAATATGATTCCAACAACGGTAACCGAAATGCCTTTGAAAACCACCAGGTGGCAAACTTGTCTCATTTTTCAATCTATAAATATGTTGTTGAATTTTCTTTTTACCTAACAATAATTAACAAAATTTGTGCACATATAATTCAACTTGCTCCCTCTCTATTTTCAACTAGAACCTAAGGCACTATATTTATATTTATCATCATTACCATTACTTAGCACAGTGGGTAGGGCTTTTGCCTTGCATGAGGCGGACCAGGCCAACCTGGTCTACCCAGGTTGGATTCCTCCGCCCCTCTGGGAGAGCCCAGCATGCTACCGAGAGAATCTTGCCCCTATGGCAGAGCCTGGCAAGCTACCCGTGACATATTCGATATGCCAAACACAGTAACAAGTGTCACAATGGAGACATTACTGAGCCCGCTGGAGCAAATCGATGAATAATGGGAGGACAGTGACAGTGACCATTACTTACATATTTGCCTCCCAAAAAATTCACTAGAATGACACTTTTTATGCACTCCTTGCCCCAGAAAAATCAAACTGAAATCCCACTAATTCCACTTTTTTATTTCTTCTCTATTATTCATAAATCAAGATAGGACTTCAGTTGAACTTTATTTTAAACCCAAAGAGAAACCCCACATATAAAAGTAAATAAGCATTATTTGCTTCTCTAAAGACATCAATCCACAAAACTGTGTGACCTGCAGTGCAGGGGCATGGGGTCAGCACAGCCTCTAGCACACTCCTGGTTGGCACTGAGCCCAGGCTTGCCCTGCTTCTTTGTGCAGAGTCCTGCCAGGCCACCAGATGCATACATGTATGTATGCACACACAAACACGCGCGCGCGCACACCGTACTCTGTGTTCTTGGTGTATGCACAGACACCCATAGTTAAGGGTGAGCCCAAGAAAGAGTAAAAGATGGCAGTGAAAATGTAGAAAGAGTCTCAATCACATTAATAAACTCTCGGAATACAGCTAAGCACTGCTCTCAGCTCACCCAGGAGGTGTGTTCTGCAGAGGACCCAGTCAGTGGGCTTTCAAACCAATGTGCCAAAAAAAAAAAGTCACCTCCATTAGCAATGTGAACTTTTACTGAAAGAATCCTAGCGTTTCTCAGAGCATTTGTCTTCCTCATCGTGTGTCCATGTTGAAGTGCAGAACTGGGTTCTCACGGGAAGGGGGTAAACCTACAGTTGAGGTTCAAAGGCAGGCGTTTTTTTGTGGCTATCTCTCTCTTGGGTCTCCCAAAGAGGAATCAAAAGAGCTCTGCTTGGAACATCACATTTCACTCAAATGAGAGAAAGAATCCGGAGTTCCAACCTCCATCGATGGTCAAGAATCAGGGACGCTGTCTTGTTTGCCAAGGCATCGAAAATCAGATGGGCTGGACATGTAAAGAGATTTGGAGACGACCGCTGGACTAGAGCCGTTACCGACTGGATTCCACAGGACGTCAAAAGACCGCGTGGCTGCCCACCTATGAGATGGTCAGACTTCTTGGTCAAGACCCTAAACAATCGGTTTGAGGCTCTTCGTGTTCCTAGAACGAGCAGACGCCATTGGGCTACACTAGGACACGACAGGGACGAATGGAGACGTCACTGGCACCTGCTCGAGCAAATCGATGAGTAACGGGATGTCAAGTGATCAAGTGAAATGTTGCATTACACTGTAATAATTTTCAAACTAGGAAAATGTGCAAACAAATGTTGTCTTATAGAAAAGAATCAGTAAAAAACTATATATTTTAAAAACTATGATGAAGGCACTGAAAGACACAAATAAGATCATTTTCTCCCTGAGCATCTCAAAGACCAGTTCATTTGTAAATGCTCATTAGATTCTGGATAGGACTGTATCTTAGAAATGGAATGAAATCAGGCTGATCAGGTACAGTACATCATAACCAAGGAGACCATACAACTTAACATCCAAAGTGCAATGCTTTTGAAAGTGCAGTGGGACTCCATTAATAATTATGCTTTGTCTGTCTGGACAGAGCAGGACTGGAGTTACAAGCACAGCCTTGATCATCAGTTAATAAGCTAAGCAGACAGAATGAGGAAGCCGTGTATAACTGGGTTGGCCACACTGAATATTAGGGCATTCTGTTGTTGCTGGTCAATAAAGTCTATAACATGCTCTCTGCAGAACTCAGGGAAGATTTACTTATCCTGTAGGAACCGTAAATAAGTGTTCTTACTGATAACCAACTTATGTGTGATTTACGAACCCTGTAAATCATATTTGATGTACCAGGAAAGAACTTGTGTAAACTGAAAACCTGTTTACCCACCAAAGAAAACAAAATTAGCAATCTTGGCAACAAAAGCGTAAGACAGGCACCGCAAAGAAAGAAGCAAACAGCAACAAGAACAGAAGTGAGCAGGCGCGGCTGCTCTCCACAGGCTCGGACAAGCCTCACCCATGGGTGAATCTGCAGAAAAACCCAGGTATGCGGGAATCCGTGAGTGAGATCTCCAAGCCCACTTGGAGCGGGAATGGCCTCCTTCACCCAGCTCCACAGCCACAAACTGTCCCCCCCCATGCCTGCCCCCCTCCCCCCGTGCACCATATAATCTCATCAGCAGCCTCTCCCATGAATGAATCTGCTGTATGATGGCATTCTGCACTGTAGCACTGTCCTCCCATTGTTCATCGATTTGCTCGAGGGGGCTCCAGTAACGTCTCCATTATGAGACTTGTTACTGTTTTTTGGCATATTGAATATGTCACGGGTAGCTTGCCAGACTCTGCCATGTAGGCGGAATACTCTCGGTAGCTTTCCAGACTCTCTGAGAGGGGCAGAGGAATCAAATCCAGGTCGGCCTCATGCAAGGCAAATGCCCTACCCGCTATGCTATCTCTCTGGCCCAATGGTATTCTAAAGTTTAGAATTCCTGGAGCACAAGGCCGCATTCGAGGTCAAGCGACCTCTCACACTCTACTGCACTGATGTACCAAGAGTAACACACAACATTCGGTTGGGTTTAACAACATGTTCGTCGTCTCTTATACAAGGGCTTAATAGCTCCAGGATGAAATACAACAATCAACAAAATTCAACAATCTTCCTCTAAGGAAACTTCATTGGACCATTTTTAGCCAATTACTCATAACAAGCAATACAAAATTAGTTGTTTCTACTCTGGGGGACATGGTTTGGGATTTGGGGTGGAAACATTCGAAATATGGTTTGGGGAAGGTGCAATGGTGGTGGAATTGGTGTTTGAATATTAAATGTAAGGAATTATTGTGAACAACTTTATAAAGATAAAATTAAGTTTATAAAAAGAAGTGATCAGAACATAAGACCCACAGGTCACCGTCATTCTTGCCACCAAACAGCCTGGAGAGTTGGAGAACAACTACCCGAAATATTCCCTTCACTGCTCTCAGGACCCACTAGCTAATTTCATTCCATTCCTAAGATTGGACATAAAGCATGCATAAATGAGTTTTACGCTGAAAATGGCTTAATTGTGCTGTTTTGTAAAAGCTCATGATTTGAGACTTGCCTGCTTCTCAGAAGTCTGACAAGGCCAGGAACTGCATGTCTAAAGTTGGCATACTGCGTCTCTCCACCCGCCACCAACATAGCACCGTACCTTGAAGTTCAGGCTCTCGTTTATGATGGTTTTCCGAAGTTTCACCAGAGCATCAGATTCCTCAGTGGCATTCACAAAGTGGTAATCCCGGATTGCAGGGAACCCTCGCTTGTTTAGGAGCTCTTTGGTGATTTTACTTATGCACGCTTTGCGCTGCTTCTCATCAGAAACATCCAAATGTGTGCCCACGAGGATGACAGGGGATGAAGAGGCTCGAGCCTGTGGGAAAACACATCTCGGCTGGCTTTAAAACCAAGGGTCCCACTCGACCCAGACCCAGTCTGAGACCCACCGAGCAGAAGTGAAAAATAAGAAAGTAGAAGAAACCATCTTTCCTTCTTAAAATGGAAAGAGTGAAACCCTATGGGTTTTTTTAAATTTGTATTAGTGAAATACCATGAGGTACAGTTGTAGACTTACAAGTTGTTGTGCTTGGGTTTCAGTTATACAATGACCGAGTACCCATCCCTACACCAGTGCCCATTCTCCACCACCACTGATCCCAGTATCCTTCCGACCCCACATCCCCCCATCCCACCCCACCTCTGTGGCAAGGCATTCCCTTTTGTTCTCTCTCTCCTTTTGGGTGTTGTGGTTTGCAAAAGAGGTATTGAGTGGCAATCATGTTCGGTCTATAGTCTACTTTCAGCATGCATCTCCCATCCTGGGAGGATCCTCCCAACACCCTTTACTTGGTGTTCCCTTCTCTATCTGAGCTGCCTTTTCCCCCAGCATGTGCGACTGGCCTCCAAGTCACGGAGGAAAATAGACTGCTTGAGTTGAGACTCTGCCAGAAAAGTGGTAATCAAGGGGCCAGGAAGGGGCAAGGAATCACCCCATCCTGGCCCCTTGATTACCACTTTTCTGGCAGAGTCTCAACTCAAGCAGTGTATTTTCCCTTCTCCTGACCCTGAACAGGTCTCTTGTCTAAGTGTGCCTTAAATTACTAAGTATAATAAGCTTCTAGAAGGCTCCTGAATATATCAGTGACATAATATAATTTATATTTTGCAATCCTTATCTACAAATTATTCCCTGAATTCATTTCAAACTCGTTAACTTAACTTTAAGTCTACAGAGGGGATAAAGCCACACAGGGATGTTTCACCAACATAGTGGTAAGTACTTGTAGCAAGCTATAATCAAGTAAAAAATAAAATTAGCACCAAGGATGCAGCTCAGTAGAACAGTATCTATACTACTTCTTACCCTAAAGGCAATATTCCCATTCTTACAATAAAACACACTTTTTAACTTTTATATGCTTCTTCAGACTCTCCCCTTATATTTACCTTAACTCTTCACTCTTACTAAATTTTACATTTGTAGGATTAATCTAGTTCATGTAAATCTTAAGATGTAATAGCACAGAATTATTCATAACATTAATTTTGCAAATCTGTAAAAATATATCATTTTTGAAAAAAAATTTACTTTGTCAATTTATCATTAACAATTTTGTGGAATTACAGGAGATTAGCTCCACCTGCCTATATGTGTATATGTGTAGGTGTCACTGCCTCCACAGTGAGTCAGACAGACATCCCATATATGAGATTGAAAAAAAGCACAGCAAGAGAGCAACAAATGGTCAAAGTCATCAGAACCAAAGATTTTGTCTACAGAACTGAGTTGCATGGGGCAGGAAGGGGGGAGAGGGGGCTTTGGGACAGTGCGGGGAAGTGGGTGCTGTGGGGATGGGGCGGTGCTGGAATGATGTATGCACGAAAAGTACAATTGACAGCTCTGTAAATACTGGTACTTCAATAAACATGGCCTAAATATAAGTAAATAAAAATGATTAAATAAACAAAATATTTTTATTTTCAAAATATCATGTGAAGGAGCCACAATGTAAGCTCACTGGCCCAGCTGCACAGGTTCACAACTAATCATGGAAGAGACGCAAGTCGAGACACTAAATTTCACAGGTACACAGTCCTCTGGCAGAAATTCTGGGGGCCCCCTGGAATGGGAACAGGCCACGTCTCTGCAGGCACACCCCCCACAGCTCTTGCCTTGCCATCAGACTAACTCTACTGCTCCATGACTAATCACTGCAGAGACACCAGACCAACAAAAATTCCAGGTCCACCAGTTTTCAAGCCAAAAACTCTGGGGCCTTCTTAGTATGGAGCCGGGCAGCCCCCTCCAACTCCCCAGCCCTGTACTTCCAGAAGCCCCAGCCACGCCCCCATCCCTCAGCTGGCAACGTGTAAACTCAACAGCCCACTCTACAGATCCTGAAGTCCCAGGGGCACACAGCCGCATATTCCTCCACATTCCACAATACGATCAGCTCAAGTTAGATGTGAAAGTGGCAAGAAGGCAGCGAAGCTCAATAAACAAAGACAATAGCACAGAAGGTTCATCTGGCAATGGGCAGCTCAGTCAACTCTCAGACAATAACCCCATGGTAAGATATAACAATTTTCAGAATTTTCTTTTATTTGAGAAGTAGTTTTTTTGTAATTCCATTAGCCATTTAGTTGTAACAAGCAATATGAAATAAATTATTGTGTGTCTACTAAGGAGGCAGGCTTGGAGGGTGAACGGGAAACTGTGGACAATGATGGGAGGAAGGTGGTGGGACTGGTGCTGGAACGCCAGTGCTCCTAACAACTGTGTTATGACAATCGTATGATGCTAATCCTCATAATTGTATTATGTAACAACTTTATAAACCATGATGTTTAAATAAAATTTTGCTCGAGCGGGGGCTGGAGAGATAGCACAGTGGTAGGGCGTTTGCCTTGCACTCAGCCAACATGGCCAATCCGAGTTCGATTCCTCCGCCCCTCTCGGAGAGCCCGGCAAGCTACCGAGAGTGTCTCGCCCACACGGCAGAGCCTGGCAAGCTCCCCGTGACATATTGGATATGCCAGACACAGTAACAAATAAAATTTAAAAATGAAAAAAAAAGTTTAATATTTCATGAAAGACTGGGGAGATGGTACAATGACCCAAGCGCATGCTTTGTATGCGGGAGCTCTGGGTTTGGTCCCAAGCAGTACATGTCCCCTGAGCACTACCAGGAGTGACCTCAGAGCAGAGATGGGAGCAGCCTCTGAGGACTCCTGGGTGTGGCCCAAAAACCAATCGATTAAGAAACCAAAAGTATTTGCAGGCACTGCCTGAGGCAACTGTACCCAAAATTCCCAGTCCGTGCACCACTCAACAAGGATGGTTTTCTAGGGTCCCTGGGCTAGGACCAGTTACCTTTATATTGAAGAGCCAGGGCTTCATGGCATCCACTTCGGCCTGTCCTTTGCTGAGGTCATACACAGCCAGGTACAGGGCCCTCTGCGTCATAAAGTGAGGATGTGTGGTGTAGAACTCCTCTCGACCTACGAGAACACAGAGATTTTTCTCACTGTCCAATAGAAAACAATCCATTTTCAAAAAAAAAAAGTGGGTGGGAGAGAGCTGTATGATTTATTATTCAGCATGCAAATAGGAAGCAATAAACTCCTAGGAGACTCCTAGGGTTTTCACCAGGAACTGAAAACTTCAAGTTTACCATTACAGTGTTGTGTGCACACGTGTGCTTACAGAATGCAAGCCCAGGGCCTCACGCATGTGAGGCAGGTGCTCTGCCATTGAGCACATCCTGGGCCTGAACTGAAGACCTGCACAACTGCCAGCTACCAACCAGGTGGTTGGCTTCAGCTAACACCCTGGTCCCCTCACCACCCTCCATTAACTTCTCCAACCCATGGACCAGGACAAAATGAGACGATATAAATGGGCTTACATAATTGCACAGGATGCACTGCTGTCTTGCAGCATTGAAACAGAAAACTTAGTATTTAAAGAAAACCATTCTAAATAACATGCAACTGTGAAACAGATTCAAGTGAGAAAATACCTGCAAAATCCCACACATTTAGAACCAGGTCTTTCTTCCCTTTGGCCCTTATCTGGACGGGCCAGTCCTTCACATCGATGCCAACAGTTGCACCCTGCACCCCAAGATCAGATTTCTTCATTTTCATTAACTGCTGCAATAAGGTGGTTTTACCACTGCCAGTATTTCCCACAATCATAAGCTTCATTCGGTTGTAGGGCACGGCCTTTTTTAATCGCTGTTGAAGAAACCTGGGATTTGAAAGTTAGAAACAGAACAAACCTCTTAACAATGAACTTAAGTGAATTCTGATGCACTGAATTCTATCAAATACCAAATTGTTGTAGCATATAGCACACACAGCTCACAAAAACCGGAGCTGATATGAAGTCCCTGTTCAGTACACTGTGAATACAGGTATCTTGCTAGTGATGTTGGTGTAGCTGATAATGACTGATAACATCATCAACTATAATGATACACTGCTACCAGAGATAATCAAATTGTGTTTTGATACTAATTATAATGATGTATAATTATATTTCTTCAAGTAATACAAATTAAATACAAATACTAATTATTACAAAGAATAAAATCCTACAAAGCCCATAATGCATAATAAGGTGCATACCGTTATCTAACTCTTAAAAGTGAGGTCATATTGGGGATGTTACATCGTGTGCATATTCGAGCATATTTATGTGTGGCACATATGATGTTTATATTCATATCTCACTAAACACTTTATAAATAAGGACAAATAAACTACTGTGCTACCAGATGTTACTGTGTTTTTATTCCAAGAAACTTTAATGTGAACATAATTGAAACTCATTAAAAATGCCATAGATGATTACTGAGAACCACCTTGAAAATCATAGATTTTGAGTGTTCTCAAAATAGGATTTTTTTCTCTAAAATTTTAGAGAAACAAACTAAATCCTAAGTAAGTTTTAGGAAATACTGAGTGATCGATATGCTTAGCTAATAGGACTGGAACCACCACACCTAACGATACAACAAAAGGTACTCTTTTTCTTGATCACTTTGAAAACCTTAAAAAGTAAGATCTGACTGATCACACCTTACACACCGACTTTTATTGAAGTCAGTCATTTCTCACATACAAGTTTCCATCACTAATAAAATCAGTGGTCCAAATTATACTTATTAAGAACTCACCACTATCTGAAAAAGAATCATTCTTAAAATAATTGATGTCTTATACTCTAACCTACTGTTTTCTAAAAATTATTAAATCTATATGAAATATTTAGTTATACAGTGGTTTGGTACATAAAAAGTTATTTTTAATTGTCATATAGCCATCTCTAGTTTCAGGAATAAATCATGGAGGGAAATTAAGTTGGATGAGAGGTAAGCATGCCAACCATCAATGGTGGCAAACATCTGTTTAAATAAGTCAATGGAAAACAGAAAACCAAATTTTTACAAAAAGAAAAAAAAAAGTAAAGTATAAATTTAAACAAACAAAAGTTGAAGGAAAGTCGATGTCTATTATTGGTAATCAACACCTAGTCTCTTTCAGGGAGCATGCCTATTAGCTTATTGTCACACTGGACTCTGGGTGGGGTGAGAGTGAGGAACCCTACCCTTAGGGTGAGGTGCCAAGACCAACACCCAAGGGCTATGGTCAAACCAAGGGGTCAAACCAATATCACCAAGAGTGATGACCAAGATAAAACCAGTAAGATCATTACAGACTGGAGCAACTCTTAACAATGGTGCGATGACCATGGGCCTCTTAGGGGTCTTGAGTAACCCATGCACTCACCAAGAATAAAGGGTAGGGTAGAGGCTCATATCAAAGACTTCTGAATTTTATAAAGTGTGACAACCAGTCACAACGATACCTGGAAAGTTGCGGTGGTTTCAAAAATGACCAGGGTGGGAGGTTAGTCATCCTAACCGGTAAAATCAAAGCTGGTCATTTTCAATTACTTAAATAACAATTTGCTCGAGCAGGCCCAGTAACGTCTCCATTGGAGACTTTGTTGTTACTGTGTCTGGCATATCAAATACTCTCGGTAGCTTGCCGGGCTCTCCGAGAGGGGCGGAGGAATCGAACTCGGGTCGGCCATGTTGGCCGCGTGTAAGGCGAACACCCTACCCGCTGTGCTAATGCTTTTGGATAACTCAGACATGCTCCCTGCTCGAGAAACGCACCTTAAAAATATTTTGAGATTAGGCGCTGGGGTGATAGCACAGCGGGTAGGGCATTTGCCTTGCAAGTGGCCGACCCAGGTTCGATTCCCAGCATCCCATAGGGTCCCCTGAGCACCGCCAGGAGTAATTCCTGAGTGCAAAGCCAGGAGTAACCCCGAGCATCACCGGGTGTGACCAAAAAAAAAAAAAGCAAAATAAATAAATAAAAATATTTTGAGATTAGGCGCTGGGGTGATAGCACAGCGGGTAGGGCATTTGCCTTGCAAGTGGCCGACCCAGGTTCGATTCCCAGCATCCCATAGGGTCCCCTGAGCACCGCCAGGAGTAATTCCTGAGTGCAAAGCCAGGTGTAACCCCGAGCATCACCGGGTGTGACCAAAAAAAAAAAAAGCAAAATAAATAAATAAAAATATTTTGAGATTAGGCGCTGGGGTGATAGCACAGCGGGTAGGGCATTTGCCTTGCAAGTGGCCGACCCAGGTTCGATTCCCAGCATCCCATAGGGTCCCCTGAGCACCGCCAGGAGTAATTCCTGAGTGCAAAGCCAGGAGTAACCCCGAGCATCACCGGGTGTGACCAAAAAAAAAAAAGCAAAATAAATAAATAAAAATATTTTGAGATTAGGCGCTGGGGTGATAGCACAGCGGGTAGGGCATTTGCCTTGCAAGTGGCCGACCCAGGTTCGATTCCCAGCATCCCATAGGGTCCCCTGAGCACCGCCAGGAGTAATTCCTGAGTGCAAAGCCAGGAGTAACCCCGAGCATCTCCGGGTGTGACCAAAAAAAAAAAGCAAAATAAATAAATAAAAATATTTTGAGATTATATAATTGGCAATGAGAGATTTAATAGATAAGCTTATTCCTTTGCATTTATTTCTACTGCCAGGAACAGTAGACTGAGAAGGCATTCTCACAATCTCAGAGAGTAAAAGGCAATGGCGCATCATACATTAACGCTAAGTGATTTTCCTAATAGCATCAATCTATACATCAAAGTCACAGAGAATAAATCTTAAACTCAATAAAAACAAATGGAAATAAAATGATCAAACCTTATGATGTCTTTGGCTTTATACCCTATATGCTTAAAATCAAAATTAAGACGCAGTTCATCTAAAGGCAGGTCCCATATCTTGCTCAGTCTCCCCATTTCATTAGGAAATGATCTCAGCTCCACATTGTAACTAACATCGAGAGACGTCAGGTTTTCCAGACAGCCAATCTCAGGAGGAATCTTAATGAGAAAAAAGAGAGACATCCTGCTGGTGAGAAGGAAGAAGCATGTGTGTCTGGGAAGTTGGGCCCAGGATTGAGCACCAGGCCTGAGCACAGTCCCCAGGCCAAGGCCAAGTGAAGGTGAAGCAGAGCCCAGGTGCTGGGCTCCCTCTCCTCAGGGAGGTGCTCACTGGTACCCTCAGCACCAGATCGAGTGAGTGATGCACAGCCTGACCTGAGGCGGCCCTGACAGACTTTATCCTCTCCACACTGCTGAGCAAGAGACAACACTGGTTTGCTGGCCAATATGGGAAATGAAAAATTAAAACGCTCTCTAAGACAGATAAATGAATAATTTGAGGCTTATAAAGGAAGCAGCAGAGTGAAGCAAGGTAGGAGGGATTAAACCCACCAGGAGAGACAAAGGGGGAGAGGCCAGTAATTTAAGAGTGCAGCCAAGTCATCAGGAAGCATGGTTCATTCACAGAGGCAGGGTCAGAAATGCAGAGGGGGCTGGAGCAGTAGTCCAGTGGGAGGGCGCTTGCCTTGTACATGGCTGACCCGGGTTCGATCCTGGGCATCCCATACAATCCCCCAATCACCACCAGGAGTGATCCCTGAGCACCTGCTGGGTGTGGCCCAAAAACAAAAAACAAAGAAATGCCAAGAATACAACACACCATTAATTTTGTGATCAACACAGTAGTCCTAATTGAATAGTCATAAAATTCTCTAAAATAGAGCACAGACACTTAAGATATTTGAGAGAGGGGTTTGGGCCAGTCCCTGGGTTGCTCAGGGGATCTTCGTGGCTCTGTGCTCAGAAGTGACCCCTGGTAGTATTTGTGGTGCCAGGAATTCAGTGAGGGATGCAAGGCAAATGTTTTACCTCCTCTACTCTCTCTCTAGTCCCAGAGGACAGAATTTTTTTTTGTGGACAGATGTTTTTAAAGGAAATCAAGTGAAATTAATATGCTCATTTACCTCTAGATAAAACAGTTTTTCAAAATTGATACATATCAAATAAACGATTCAGTGACAATGCTGAGGGCCATACGCCCAGCTCAGCACTTGGGCCCCCTCCTGGAGGTGTTCAGGGATGGTGTGGTACCAGGGATTAAACTCAAGCCTTCTGCGTCAAAGCATGTGCTCCAGTCCACTGAGCTCGCTCTCGCTCTCTCTCTCTCTCTCTCTCCCTCCCTCTCTCTGGCCACAGATAAAGGTCTTTAATAAATTTAAGAATTATTAAAAAATTAATAATTTTTAATAAATTAAAAAGGTGATATAAATTATCAAAACAATATGCTGTTTTTAATGGAAAATAATCTTAACCAATAAACAGATGCCCCCTTACCTCTTTCAGCTTATTGTGAGAAAGATGTAGTTTCTCCATTCTTGACCACATGGATGCCTTTTCGCTCAAGTCCAAAATGCTGATCTGATTATAATTAAATAAGAGCTCCCTTAAATTTAGGGACTTCCAGTGAGCAGGACTAGGGAGGCACTGGATGGCATTGCTGCTCATGTCCAAGCACCGCAAGCTAAAGTGGAGTGAGATCAAGAAAAAAGCAAATGAGTCTTTCCAAACACAGAGGGGAAAGTTACAAGTGACTTTCATCAAAGTGAACGGTGCCTGAGCTAAGAGTCGTGAACTCAGAAACTTCTAAGCTCAGGAGGCTAAAGAGGGCACCACAGGCGTCAGCCAACATAACCAAGGAGCTGCCTCCTGCCAGTGCTCTCAGAGGGTGATGTTCCGGAGGATTAACGCTCGTCGTTAATCCGCTGCTTTTGTTGGCAGTCAAGTCTGGAGACATGATTTTGGTGTACATACACACAACAGCGAGAAATACTGTATACTATATTGAAAAAACAAAAGTGAGGGCTAATTTCCCTCCTTCAAACAGTCAGTGTCAAGATTTTTGCAAGATAAATAAAAGTTAACAGAAGCAACAGTGCACTCAGCATCCTGCTTCCCTTCAGGGTACAGATGTGTGGGCCCACTCTGCTCTGGAGTTGGTTGGCACTGTGTGGGCGTGTCACTCTGTCGCCCCATACTGAGTGTAAGACCTGAATCTTCTGTGGGAAGCAGAGAAGCACCTTCCATCTGGAAGTGTGTGTGAGAACTGAAAAAAGAAGCCACCTGAGGCCAAGGTCTACTCTGATTGCACACTGTCAGCCATTGAGCACAATCAAACCAGGAAGTGTGTGTCTCAGTTCACCTGCCGGGCCACTGCCAGGAAAGATGCAAACCTTTGTAATGACATTGCTGCTCGCATTTATTTTTTATTTTGCTTTTTGGGTCACACCTGGCAATGCACAGGGGTTACTTCTGGTTTTACACTCAGGAATTACTCCTGGTGGTGCTGTGAGATGCTGGGAACCAAATCCGGGTCAGCCACATGCAAGGCAAACGCCCTCCCCACTGTGCTATCACTCCAGCCCCCTCTGTTCTCAATATACTCGGAAAATTCATGGAGATAAGAAATCTAACTTGACTATATATTAAAGGTGGCATTTTTTTTTTTTGATGAACAACATGAGACAACGCAGCAAATCACCAGGCTGCTCAAAAGTGTGCTGTACTGGAAACAACCCCATGCCCATGGACCAAGGTGTGAAAAGAGATGTGCTGCCCACACGATGGGAACCTGCCTGCTATGCAGAGGGACCTGCCATCTGGCAGGACACAGTGGTCGTTGAGAACTGTAGGTCAGGATTCGGACAAACACCGCACGGGCTCATTCTCAGGGAGCAGAGAGAATCCAAACAGAGAGATGAATCAAATAAGATGATCGGAAATGTCTGGACCCTAAAACCAATTAGTTGTTCCACAAGGGAAGAAGAACATGGGAAGGCGTGCGGCAGGGCAGGAGGCTGGGGCGCAGTGCTGGTGTCCAGGGACACACACCTGCAATGCATGTTCTGAGGAGATTTCAATTCAAAGTTTCATCGAGTGGAAAACGGCAATGTTTATAGAAAGTGACTTACAGAGGCAGGGAAACAGCTCAAAGGACTCGCGCTTTTGCTTGGTGTGTGGGCAGCTGCCAAGCACCATTCTGAGAATGAGCCCTGAGTACTGGCTGTGGCAGGCCCTGAGTGCCTCTGGGTGTGGCCCAAAGACCAAGAAAACTTTTATGGTCACATAGAAGTGACACAAAGTAGGTACATCTCTTAGTTTCAACTGCACCCTCATTCCTGAAACAAAAGCATAAATTTAGAGGAGTATGTAAAAACTGCTGGAAATGGGGCTAGAACCTAGCACAGTGGGTAGGGCGTTTGCCTTGCACGCGGCCGACCCAGGTTCGACTCCCAGCATCCCATATGGTCCCCCGAGAACCTCCAGGAGTAATTCCTGAGTGCAGAGACAGTGTGACCCAAAAAGAAAAAAAAAAAAAAAAAACCACTGCTGGAAATGCAGGTCTGACGATGTATCGATAGTATGGTTAAGAACTGAGTGATATTTTTAGTTCTGATATGCATCTTATAGCCAATTTTCATAAGAATCTATCTGGCTTTCATACTCACTTTCAGGAACAAATTAGGTTAAAACACAGGACCACCTGCAGGCAGCAGTGGTCTGACATGGAATCACCAGCATTTACTGAGCATGACGTGAGGAAATCCCTCACCTGCCTGAGGACTATGTCTCATGATGACAGGCCCACACAGCACCATGCTTCCCTGGGGGCACCAGGGAGAGAGCGAGAGCCCATGTCTGAGCCGGTGCCCCATGTCTGACCCTTGCTGCCATCAGATGTAGAAGAGCCGATCTGGTCTGGCTGACAGTCTGTGACTATCACTTCCCTAAAAATGTCTGTATCGGTGAAAAACACTTGTAGATTTGCTTTATTACAGTTAGAATAGTATTTAAGGTGACAAAAATTTTGAAATTTGAATGAAATTAACCAAATATACCCGAATAGCTACTAACATAAATAGTTCTAATATTTACAAAAATATCATTCAAACATGAGTGACAACTGAGTAAATTCAACAGTATCTGAGCAACAGTATGAGCTTATGAGAGAAAATAATATTTTAAAAATGAAAGCAGTAGCAGGTACCATTACCTACATGGGCCTTTTCCCCCACTGCAAGTCAAACAGCCGCAGTCCAGTTATCAGGCTAATGGTCTTAGGCGAGACTCATCTTATGCCTAATTCAACCACAGCTCTGCATGCTCTGCTCCAACTTGTATTGCTTTTGATGGGGGAGGCGGGCAGTGGGAGCATTCTTTTGTTTTGGGGCCACGCCTGGCAATGCTCAGATGTTACTCCTGGCTCTGTACTCGGGAATCACTCCTAGCAGTGCTCAGGGGAACATATGTGGTACCGGGGGTGGAACAAGCAAAGGGATCCCCCGACCACTGCACTATCTCTCCAGCCTACCAGCTGGTCTGGCTATGAAGCTAAAAATAACAAACTTACTGTGGAAGATTTAAAATTGCTTCTGGAACATGCGTGAATCTGTTCTGAGACAACTTCAGACTTGTCATGGAAGACGGCAAAAAAGGCATATCGGCTGAAAGAGAAATGAGAGAACAATAAACAGCTTTACCATGTTGCCGTAGATTCTATAATAATCATAGTTAACAATGCCCTATTGTTTATTTTCTCATGTGGGTTCTTTAATCTACTTTGAAAATAAGGGCCTAACTGAACATCCTTAATCCTTCCCACCAAACATTAAAATGATGGGGAGCTAAGGACCACCAGGACCTCCAGGGGACCCTAAGGGGGTTCTGGGGCTGCACTTGGCAATTCTCTGGGTATCATGTGGTATCAGGGATAGAACCCGGGTTGGGTATATGCAAGACTAGCACCTTAACCCCATGGACCGCATGGTCCTTGACCATCACTAAAAGCAACCTTTGAGCACTCAACAGGGAGTAGCACTGAGCACTACAAGAATATACACATATATGGATTATATTCAGTCTAGAAATTTTTCAAGGGCCAGAATACCCCAGGGCATCCAGAAACTATCTCCCTAAGAAGCAGAAAGGCACATGTTCTACCTCACCTGTTTCTAAAATAGGTGGAGCAAAATGAGTCAGTCAAAATGACCTGCCACTGAGTCACTAAGAGTCTTGGGGTTCAGATGCGACAATGCTGATAATATCCAACACCCGGGCTTCCTTTTATAGGAAGCATTTGTGAAGGATGGTGCGTCCCTGAGTGTCATCACGGAAAAGCCCACCAGCAGTCTTAAGACTGCTGAGCTTTGCAGTTGGAGCAAAGAGATCTTGAACTTGGTTCCATTCAGGCTTCCACAAGGGGGGGGGGGGGTCCATTGATTTGCCCCCTCAGGCTTCTAGTCTCCCTTGGAGGTAGTAAGGGCTGCTGCTTTTCCCTAAGATGTGAACCCAAACAGGGCTCGTGTTCTTGGACAAGCCACACGCATGGTACAGACACATCACTGTGAACTCTGTAGGACCCTCAGGGCAGCCCGGCTTCCTCCTTCCAACAGGCACTCACAGGTATGGTGTCTGTGCCCCTCCAGACTGTCTGACCTCTGGGGCATCTGGTCACCCCTATGACCAGACGTGTTCTGCAGGGACACTCATCTCTGGTCTCAATCCCACTGCAGGGAGGCAGCACATGCAGGACACCCGGAGCCCTGGACAATGTACAGTGACATAGACCCACAACCACACCACTAGGAGTGCCGTGCTGCCCTCAGGCCTCCCCCTTGCACCTCTCTCCCATCCGGGCACCTGCAACTATCTCATCAACTCCTTCTGGAATGCCATGTGCTCAATGATCCATGAGCATGTGTTTTCACCCTGTTTTTAGGGCTTGCCGGTCCATTTATTTTTATCACCAACATGCCAGCTTTATCTCTGAACTCCAATCTGTTTTAAGGAAAATATCACCTTCATGTCTCCACCTAAAATTTTCATCTCTGTAAACTGGTAAACACTGTCCAGGAGCTGAGTTGTCGGGGACTTACCAAGGAAATTCATTCGGGCACTGAAGCTCTCCACTTTAGGGCAGGCCTCCAGGAAGTCTTCTGGCAGTGAGGAGATGAGGTTTTTACTAAGGTTCAAGACCTTTAGTTCCTTTAGACTCAAGTGGGAACTCAGCCCTGATATTTTATTTCTAGTCAGAGAAGACAAAACAAAGACTAAGTTGTAGACATGCAACTGCTTTAAAGAAATGATTGATGCTTGGAGGGCCCGCTCGGATGGGAGATGCACGCTGAAAGTAGACTAAAGACTGAATGATGGCTGTTCAATACCTCTATGGCTAACCACAACACCCATAAGGGGGGGGGGGGGGAGAGAGAGAGAGAGAGAGAGAGAGAGAGAGAGAGAGAGAGAGAGAGAGAGAGAGAGAGTGCTGCCACGGGGGCGGGGGGGGAGGGATACCCGGATCATTGGTGGTTGAGAATGGGCACTGGTGAAGGAATGGGTACTCAATCATTGTATGACAGAAATGTAAGCATGAAAATTTGTAAGTCTGCAATTTTATCCCACGGTGATTCATGAAAGAAAGAAAGAAGAACGGAAGGAAGGAAGGAAGGAAGGAAGGAAGGAAGGAAGGAAGGAAGTTAAAAAAATAAAAATAAAAGAAATGATCAGAACTTTGTGCCTTCAGAGAAGCATATCAGAGCAGGTTAAGTTACTGCAAAGATCCAGGAATGGCTTCTGCTCTGCCACAGACCCTCCTCCCTCCAGAAGCAGCCTCGGGGCATTCTGCCCGCTGTAACAGCCTGGAGCTGGGAGAGGGGGCTACTCACCCTTCCACAACCAGCTGCTCCAGGTTCTCAGCAGCAGTGGCCAGGTGCTCGGGGAGAGAAGTTAACTGGTTGTATGACAGGTTCAACTGCCTCAGGGTGGGACACTTCCAGGCAGGCTCCAGGACCACCGAGGGGCCGATGTCATTGCGCGAGACGTCAAGAGTGGCCACACACTTCATCTTCAGCAAGTAGGAGGGGAACGAGGTAAATCTGTTACTGTGCAAGTCCAAATGTGTCAGACACTTCAGCATCTGGAAAGACAGGGATTGAAATGTCAGAACGCACCAGGTAGTTAAGAATATGACATTTACCTAGTATTTCGCCTTCCTCAATGCTGGTAACTAAAATCATGAATGTGTTTTTAAAAAACAAAACTGAAAACAGAATCCACAGGAGTACACTCATGTGTACACAGGAGTACAGATCAGCACACTGATTAACTGGTCAACCTCTGCCACACAACGGAGCGGCTAGTCTTTGCAGTGTGGCTCGGAGAGCCCAGAGAAGGTGCACACTGGTCTTCCTGGATGCCCTACTGTGTCTGGCCCTGTCAGGCCCTCTCTGGCTTCTCCTGCTTTAGCTGAGCAGCAGGTGGGTCCCAAGGTGTCAGTCTGAATAGTCATCCCTAGAGCCTTACGGCATGGTGGCAGCGATCGGGGAGATGGAGACTGTTGCTGCCCTCAGGAGTTGGCAATTTCATGAGGACTGTGCAGCCAGGATCACCTCTAACTGGGCAAGCAGTGGTAATGTGGGCCAGGTGGGACCCGGCCGAGGAGGAGAGCAGAGCTGCATGGGGACATCACACTATTTGGGTGACAAAGAGGCACTGGGGATACGGTGGGCAGTGGAGGTCCCTGCCCTTCTTCTGCCCACAAATGCGAATATAATGAGAGGATAGCACTGATGCTGATTTAACCACGCATCTGTCTCAAAGTTACTATGAATTTTATAGGTTATAAAAAGGAAAAATATATTGCAATAAAACTAGTTCTTAAAAGTGGACATAGTCCTTTATTAAATTTTCAGTTCAGTTGAAATGGAGTTAAATAAACACTTGAATTAAAATCATTTTGTAGGGGCAATAGTACAGTGGGTAGGGCATTTGCCTTGCATGCAGCTGACCCGAGTTTAATCCCCAGCATCCCATATGCTCCCGCAAGCACACCAGGAGTAATTCCTGAGCACGGAGCCAGGAGTAAACCCTGAGAATCACTGGGAGTGACCCAAAAAGCAAACAAATAAATAAAATAAAATCATTTTGTTTTGGGTACATCTTCCTCGACTTCTTACCTAAAGTTCATAAAAGTGATGAAACACTTTTGCTCAAGCGGGCCCAGTAACGTCTCCATTGTGGGACTTCTTGTTACTGTGTTTGGCATATTGAATACTCTCAGTAGCTTGCCAAGCTCTTCGAGAGGGGCGGAGGAATCGAACCCAGCTCAGCCAGGCTGACTGCGCGCAAGGCAAACACCCTACCGCTGTGCTATCACTCCAGATAGATAGATCACTATCATTCATAAAAGTGATGAATAAAGTTAATATTCAAAAAGCTAGTATAGGGGCTGGAGAGAGAGAACAGCGGGGAGGGCGTTTGCCTTGCACAAGGCCGACCCAGCATCCCATATGGTTCCCTGAGCACCGCCAGGGGTAATTCCTGAGTGCAGAACCAGGAGTAACCCCTGTGGATCGCCAGGTGTGACCCAAAAAGAAAAAAAAAGAGCTAGCATATCAGCAGGCTTATCTCTTAACTCTTGCAAAGGGAATTTTAAGCAAAAAGAAAGAATTTTAAATTCCATATAATTTAAAACTCAAAGAAAAGCTTTTGTGATGACTGAGTCTCCACATTTCGCAGACGAGAGAGTAAGATGTCCTTGTCCCAAAGCTGGCAGTTAAGCCAGAGCAGTGCCACCAAATCAGATTGCACATCTTGCTTCTCTCACTTAACCCCAGTGCTAACCAGAGGAAAGTGTGACCACATCTGCCTAACACAGATCAACTCTCCCTCCCCACTGTCTCCGCACGGAGCCGCAGGGATGGGGTTGCAACCCAGCACACAAGAGAGCCCTCTCTGCAAGCATCTCCTCCGGGAGTCGGTGCCACATGCAGAGCGCCCGGCGTGCCGATGTCACCTCGCACAGCTTGGCAGGGAAGCCGGTGAGCGCATTCTGGTGCAGCTCCAGCCTCTGCAGGTGCTCCAGGTGGCTGAGGAGCCCACACTTCTGGCTGAGGGCGTCGATGTCTCTCAGCTCATTTGCGGAAAGGTCCAGTGATGTGATATATTCTCTCTCAGAGGCCAGGGAAGAAGTGCTGTCAGAAGGCCTGGTGTTGGACTGAAGCTTCGATGACCCTTTGGTCAAAGACAGACACGGAAATGTAAGAATTCCTCTCACCCAGCGAGTGGCTGCCGACCACCCCCTCGCACCAAGCTCCCTCCCAGTGGAAACTCGGCAGCGAAGTGAACGACAGAGGCACATCCCAGGAGCAGAAACACCGTGAGCAACAACACACAGTCAGAGAGCAGAGGGACTGCACAGCAGCTGACGGGGCTGGGTGGGCGCACACACACTTCAGGGAGCAAGAGGAAGGAAACAAGTGTCTTCTACCACATCGTAAAGGGTCAAATTTCTAGTCTCCAGTTGTAGCTCATTATTCTAGACTGTGGAAACACACCGGGAACAAACCATTTGATGGCCATATAGAAGGAAATAGAAAATTAGACACAAGAAAATCAGACAAGCAGAGAAAATGGAACAAAGTGCAGCTATACACTACTCAAAACACCATTTACTTAGGTTACTTTGAAATACTTACTGAGTGAATCATCTGAAGATACTATTTTTCTTTTTTGCTTAAGTAAATTTTCATGATTCAAAATGGGTTCCTATTCAACAAAAAGACATTTATAATAAAATCAATGTCCATTTTATGCAGAGAAGATTATTTTCTTGGGGTGGAGAAATAGATTATTTTCTTGGGGTGAACTAATAGTACAGCAGGTGTCTGACCCAGATACGATCGCCAGCACCCCATATGAACCCCCAAACCCCACCAGGACTGATCTTTGAGCACAAAGCCAGAAGTAAGCCCTAAGCACTAGCTGAACTGACCAAAACACAAAAACAAATTTTTTTTATCATTTTCCCTAGAAATTACCATAAGATCTAGAGTGTTTGTCAATTCTTGTGGGACCAGGCCCAACAGTAAAGGGCAGGGTGACATCAAGGGTTTTCAAGATTCCAGCCACAACCAGAACTTCAGTTCCCCAGAGAAGTCAGTAACACACACACACATACACACACACACACACACACACTCACACACTGGAAGTTCACTGACCAATGAACTGGAATGCCTTTGTAGGTTTGGTGAGCAACGCTGCAAGGCAGGGTCTCGATAAAGTTCTCCCACACTGATTGAATTTGGCTTTTTTTTCATAAGAAATGAGCTTCCGCTTCCTATTTTTAAATCATAAAGGCAAATAAGAAATATTAACTCAATCACAAGATGAGGAATCATAGTTTCATCAAGATTAAATATTTCCATTCATGAAAACTGCCCAGTTCCTTTTCTGTAACATCCTTAAATTATGTTGTCTTTTTATTTTCAAAATTCAACCATAGTTTTCTTCATCCATGAATTATATCAAATTGCTGAACAAGTGTCTGTGGCAAAGATAAGCAGGAAAATAATACATTCCTCATAATTTCAAGGTGGGAAAGAGCCAACACATATGATAAAAACATACCAGATAGGAAACAACAAAAGTTTATGTACAAATCTTTAATGAGATTCTTTTGCTTCAGTCAAGTTTTCTTGCAAAATTTTCAAATCTCAAATTGCACAGTGGACTCACACTATATTATTTTGCGGGGGTCCCGGGGATCAAACCCAAGGCCTCAAACCTAGGAGGCATGAGCTCCCGCACTGAGCCATGTCCTGGGCCCCAGGGTCACACAGCAGCCTTGACTAAGTCTCCACTTAACTCAGCACTCTAGGGCTTCATTCATGGAATGAACACTAGAGAAAACAGAATGAGCAGGCACAAGCTAAAATGGCCCCTATTTAAAAAAAATTAAATTAAATTAAATTAAAACTTAGGGCTGGAGAGGTAGAACAATCAGAAGGTGGAGGGGCTGGAGCGATAGCACACTGGGTAGGGCGTTTGCCTTGCATGCAGCTGACCCAGGTTCGATCCCCAGCATCCCATATGGTCCCCTGAGCACCACCAGGAGTAACTCCTGAGTGCATGAGCCAGGAGTAACCCCTGAGTATTGCTGGCTGTGACCCAAAAAGCAAAAAAAAAAAGTAGGTGGAGGGGCAGGCTTTAGGGGCTCTCAGAGCGCCAGGGCCCCAGGCTACCCACAGGAGGCCCAGCTGCAAAGCAGAGGGTGTGCTGAGAGTGGGGTTTCCCAGAAGCACAGCCCCCACAGTGCAGGGACACGAGGAGAGAGAGTCCTGCCTTCAAGCTGAGCAGGTGCTCCAACCCAAACCCACTTCCCTTGAGTTCTCAACAGGAGTCCAGTCAAGTTTCACCTCAGTTGCTGCCCACGGGTGCCAGTGTGTCTGCCAGAACAAGGAGATTTTTCAAAGCAAATACCTTCACTATCCAGGTCATCACTTTGACCAAACATACTGTCCACAAAGGGTTCAGGAATGAAGGTCCAGTCATCGAGCTCATCAAGGGCTTCAGAGCCAGGCCCTTCACTGACGGAGCCCGCACCCTCGGGCCCTCTGCTCCGAGCCTGGCACCCGAGCACCAACCGGGCCAGCACAGATCCCATGCCTACAGCAAAGGGCACAGCACAACTTAGAAGTCAAATTTTACTCGAACAAGTACAGATCACACCAAGGTCCCTTATACATGCTCATCTTTCTAGGGAATTCTTCATCTTGACTTTCAAATCCCTTTCCTATTGAGATATTAACTATAATCAGCTGGCAAAAAATCACGTTTTTGAAAATGGTAAAAACTGACATATTTTGGCATGGTAAATAACATGAAACTCGGTTTGGGCTAAGAGCTGTAAGCACAGGTATACAAGGCAATACCTAAACGCCCTGAATGAGCTTCTGGGTGGGTGAGGGAGTGAGCACACAGGACTGGGAGGCAGGGAGAGGGAGGAAGGAGAAGAGGTGAGCACACGGGGGGGTGAGAGGGGACTGGCCGCCGGGTTCACAGGCTGGGTCTGCAGAGGAGGCGCAGAGTGTGGGTGTTAAAACAAAGCACGGGTTGGGCAGGTTTTCCCTGTCTTTCTTCTATGCGGAGAGTCGGAGGGGTGGGGTGTGGGATACAGGGATCAGAGGCGTGGGGCTGGGGGCCCAGCTCAGAGCTAGCCTTGCGCCTACAGGCCTGTGCTTCCCCTGAGCTTCCGCCCAGCCGAGCAAGCACGGCTTTCATGAAAGCCCGATGGCAGAAAGGGATGGAAGAGGGTGGGCAGGCTAGGAGGTGGACAGTTTGGAAAGCTGCTGGGTGCTTGAGACTTTAAAGCTCAATCCGTGCAAGGAACGCCAGGCAGCCAGATGTGTTCATCCAGAGGGCAACCCTGCCCTTACTCTTGAGATACTCCTAAGCAGAATGCAAAGTCTACTAGCCTTAAAGCACAAGCATCTATGTGCATGTTTACATGCTTACATGTACTTAAGCATAGCGGGGAAAGCACATGATCTGAAGAGGGAGAAGCTGGATTATTCTTATTTTCTTCCTTACGGATTTGTCACTGTCACTGTCCTTCCGTTGTTCATCGATTTGCTCAAGCGGACCCAGTAACGTCTCCATTGGAGACTTTGTTGTTACTGTGTCTGGCACATCGAATACAGCACGGGGAGCTTGCCAGGCTCTGCCGTGCGGGCGAGATACTCTCGGTAGCTTGCCAGGCTCTCCGAGAGGGGCGGAGGAATCGAACTCAGGTCGGCCATGTTGGCTGCATGCAAGGCAAACGCCCTACTTAATCCCTTTAAAAAGTTAGCATAGATCACTGACGTATGATGAGTGACAACACAAAGCCAGGAGAGAATACAGGGGTTCGCTGTAGCACCCGGACTTGTTCCCAGCACCACGTGTGAACGTCACTGGGGGTTGCCCTGCCGGTTCCCAGCGTCAGGCCCCAGCACTGACCTCCAGCCTAGTGGACCAACTCCTTTCAGGAGGGGCCCCGAGGCCCTAAGCACCACTTTAGAGCACACACCCCCCACCACCACAGAAAAAAGAAAAGAAAGTGCAGGGCTGGGTTTATCCCCTCACCACAGGGCACCCAAGCACGGCCGGCGGCCTTGGTGACCCTCAGCACCCCTGCACCTGGCACGGGACCACCCAGTCCTCACAGCTGGCCCTGGAAGAAATGAGCTATGTAAAAGCGTGGTCCCTGAGAAAGATCCGAGTTCTCTGCTCCGCCTCTACAAAATACATTTCGCTAAAATATAAAGAATTTAAACGTAATGCCATCTTCGAGCACTCTATAACAAAAAATATATCTAAAGTTGTGGCCACACTTTTTACTTCAGTGTAGCAAAGTGGAGTACACCTTGCTGAACACCGCTGACAAATGGGCGGGCTGTCCGTCCTTACGTGTCTCGCTCCCGGCACTGGGCGCCCTGTCTGGGAACAGAGGGCCCAGCCACGTGGGCTCCAGCCGCCCCAGGCAGAAGCCACCCAGGCAGATGCTGCTGTTGGCCAGGTCCAGGGCAAGCCTCCGCAAGAGCAGGCTGACCACGGGGCCGTCCCCCTTGCCCACGCTGATGGCCAGGGCAGCCCGGACGTCCTGCTCTCGGGAGCCACCATCGAGCAGCAGCTCCACCAGGCGGGGGCTGCCGGTCTTCTCACACACCTGTGACGGAAGAGATGGGGCTTGACTGAGCATCCCCTCACCCTCCACACAGATCCAGCAAGGAGGCAAGTGCAGCCTCAGAGTAAGTTAGAAATGATTAGCAGCACAAAGGCTTTGCCACGAGTGTGGGCTCTGACGGGCACAGGAAGGCAGGGCAGCTCAAAGGTGAGCTGGACCCCGAGGCCCAGGAGTGCCTGCCTCCGGGCTGCGCTGCCCGCAGCTCCGGACACTGCTGGTGCCTGTTTCTGTTCTGCCCTCCCCGCTGCAGGAAGCTGCACCCTGCACCCCACTCCTTGGAGATGCACCTAAGAACAGCAAGTCCATGTCAGACCAATATTCACCCTAGAAACCCTGAGGAGATCAGCTCTGCTTTGGTTCCTAAACTTCCTCACGTGTGCTCCTCTGGCACATGGTCTGTGCTCAGTATACCCAGAGGCAGCAATCAGAATTGATACTCAGTATTTGCTAAATGCAAATAATTTCTGCCAGTCAGGGTAGATGCTTCAAACTTAATACGCCCACCCGTGCAAACTTCCACATTCAAGGACAAATAAATAGTACATTAACTCTGAAGATTAGGAAAAGAATAGAATAAAAGACTTTTTGTTCAAAAACATTTCCCTAAATTAAGAGAAGGATGCAAAGCATTTTCTGCAGGAAGGCAGAGTAAGTGCATCAGGTCCTTTAAGGATTGCTGTTTTCCTAAAGAACTAACTCCAAGGGACAGTTTTTCCTCAGCTCAGTGACCTGAGTGACCTGCACACAATCTGCTCAGCTACCTGTAGACCACTGAAAACTTTCCAGACAACAAAAGAAAATATAGGAAAAATAACTGGGAAATGATCGAGACTAAACCATCTAGTGAGATGAAACTGGAGAACAGTTCATATAAAGTGAGTGAGTTAGGGACACACTTTAAAAGATTATTCCTCAACTTAACAAGGTAGGTTAACATGTAAAATGAGGAACGATAGTGAATAATAGCTAAAGAACACACTTTCCTGTGAAATTCTGTGACTCTAAGCTCCTACTACAAATCACAAGCAGACGTGTCAAGATAAATAATTAGTAAATTCTGCAGTAAGAGAAGATGCTGTAAGAGCTATGAACAGCAGGACAATGGCAGTGAAAGGATGTGTGGTCTCGAATACTCACCTGGCAAATCAGAGGAGGGGTCTCCTTGACTCCACTGGCATCGGCTCCCAGCAAGAGCAAACACTCAGCCATGACACTGTTGTCCTGCTCGCAGGCTCTCTCCAGCATCAAGCCCTTCAGCTCGTCCTCCGCACTCAGTTTTGCAAAGCACCTACAGCAGAGTCTCAGAAACTGAAAAGAGCAGAAATGAGAAGCAGGGCCAGACAAACACACTGTAATATTTAGCATGCAGGGGAATAACAATATGGAACCTGCTGGTCTTTTTGCTCCAGAATGCCAGAAGACATCTGATGGAAAATGACTGAATCAAATGAATGATGCAACAGCAGCTTGGAAAAAGGCGGCAGCAACTCCAGGATTTTCAGGATGGTCTGAAATCCCTGAAAGTGTGAGAGCAGTAATATCAACAATGGTCAAATAAATAAGCAGATAAAGCAGAGAGTTTGCCTGTGACAGTCAAAACTTGTGATGTTCACTTAACTAAATAAATTTATAGTTTGTTCTTGAAAGCAGCAATTTTTTTAAATGACTCTATAAATCGCCCCCATTCTCTTATAGCCGAGAGTTATCACCATCTGGCCAAGCAGTAAGGGGCTTGACCCTCTAGCACTTGGCTTTTGAGATCCCTACCTGACACCTATCTGTGGAACGAAAGTCCCTTGTCATTACCACTTGTGAGTGAGGTTTTCCAGATAGTCAAAACTTTCCCAACAGTTTTGTGTTCTGAAACTTTTAACCTTAAGAGACAAACGTTCCTCCTAGATTTTACTTGTGAGTCATTAGAGAGCAGCTCTGAAGGCAGCCTGGGTTTGTAAGTTTGCCATAAACCATTATAAAATGAACTAGCGAGTTACACCTCACCTCTCAGAACCACAGGTAGAGGTTCCGACAGACGTCTGTTCACCAGGTAACGCTGGGGGAATGTATGGATTTTGACTCTGTATTAGTTATCTTAGTGTTCAACAAAGGTCAACTGAACTTTCGAATTTTTATTATCATTAAAATATAATGATGATATTGTCTACATACTGAAAGCATTTTTTGAGCTTCAGGGATGAGAAGTTTCTACAGGTACTCACTTTTAGTGAGAGTGTTCTAAATATCTGCAGGTCCAAGGAGACTGTGTTCCTCACCTCCCCTTGCATATATAAATGAACAATGACAGTGTGCAGAACTACAGATTCAAATATAGAGCTAAAGACCTTGTGTGATCATGTCAAATATCGGCAAGCCAGATCCAGCCAATTGCCGATAGTTTATAGATCCTAAAGCACATGCCTAGATTAATCAATAACTGCTGAAAACCATTTCCTTCTCCAGGATTATTTCTAACCAGTTCTGCTGAGGTTGAACGCTTCGTGGAAATCAGGTTTTCAAAAATACACTGTAGGCTTTTTTGGTTTGCTTCTTTTGAAGGTCACACCTAGCTGTGCTCAGAGTTTACTCCTGGCTCTGCACTCAGGGGTATCAGGGACTGAACCTGGTTGGTGTCGTGCAAGACAAGCGCCATACCCCTAGTTCTACCTGCGCAGCCCCTAGTTTTATCTAAGGATGTTGTGTGTCAGAACCTTTTCATTCTACATTATCTCACCACTGACGATGTTTCCACAAAGACTGGTGCCTAGATATTTTTATTCCTGGTCACTGTTGCCACTTATGAAAGCGTAGTCCAAATTTCCACTATTTATAAATAAAACACTGCAAAATGACCAATGGTTCTCAAGTCACTAGAATGTTCCCATTAATGCAAAGTGGATTTACACCTGCTACCGGGAGTCTGCAGAAGCTCTGACAGCGCCCTCCAGAGGCACCAACCTTCATCTGCACATCAGGGACATCGGCGAAACGCTGCAGGGTGGACACCAGAATCTTGGCCAGCAGATGCCCTGTTGCTATGCATAAATTCTTCTTTGTGATCAAACAGCCTATAAGACTTAAACCCAGACACTGGATTTCTAGAAGAAACAAAGAAAAAAAAGAAAAATGCAAACAATATAAAAAAACTGAAGGGCGTCCAGGCGCAGCAGAGGTCTGTACAAATCCATCCTGAGCCACGGTCTCACCTTGGCTGTCGGGGAACATCTGCACCGTGTGCATCACCGTGTCGACAGCACCCTCCAGAGCCAGCACCTCCAGGGCCTCCGGAAAACAGGCCACAGAGGAAATAACTTTCAATCCACACTTCTGAATCCCAGGATTTCCGATGAACTGAAATCAAAAGAGCGATGTAGAATATCTGCAGTTAAAATGAAGTAATACTTATTTTGTTTTACTTTTTTTAAATTTTTATTAGCGAGACACCATGAGGTACAGTTGTAGACTTACAAATTTTGTGCTTGGGTTTTAATTATACAATGATAAAGTACCCACCCCTCCACCAATGCCCATTTCCCACCACCACGGATCCCAGTATCCCTCCTCCCCCCAACCCCCCTATCCCACCCTGCCTCTGTGGCAGGGCATTCCCCTCTGTTCTCTCTCTCCCTTTGGGTGTTGTGGTTAAATAGTCTTACATTTATTGATTAAAAAAAAACAGAACATGGGAACTTTAAAACAACTTAAAGCACAAGTTTAAAGCTTCTCCTAAAGCACAAGTGCCACTTTGCTGACATTGTCATCTTGTATCTGCATGTTCAGTGCCAAAGATGTGTCATGACTTCAAACAAAAACATCTGTCACCCCCCACGTTCTGATGGGTGGCTGGCCTTGGGGGTGTGCTGTCATCCCATGTGCTCCCCAGGCCATCAGCTTTCATATATGCTGCCACCATTGCAAAATGCCCGATTTTTATTTTTTTAATTCTATTTTTATAAAGTTGTTCACGGCATTTAATTACATTTACTATTCAAACACCAATCCCACAACCATTATACCTTCTCATGACCATATTTCAAATATTTTCACCCCAAACCCCAAACACTGCCCCCAAAGAAGAACCGAAGTAATTTATTTTGTATTGATGGTTTTGAATAATCTGCTAAAAATGATCCAAAAAAGTTTATTTAGAGGAGAGTGAGTGAAGATTGTTGTGTTTCACCCAGGAACCAGTAAGCCCTTCTATAAGAGATTACCAAGATATTGTTAAAGGTGAAAGGTTGAGCCAATCCCCCTAAGACTGTTTGCCTTCTACTTTAAACTCCATCAAATGTGATGTGTTACATGGGAGGTCGCCCTGCCGCAAATGCGCCTGCATGCTCCAGGAATTCTACGATTCAAGATCCATTATAAAGCCTCGCTTCACTCACGGGTGAGGCCCGTCCGAGCCTGTGGAGTGTGATCGTGAGCATGGCGGAGACTGAGTTCTAGAGGCTTTTGCCTGCTGGGGCTCCTCTGGAGTGGCGAGAACAACTCACCAGCCCCCCTCTGGATTGCTCCAGGTAAGATAGCCTCGTGCAGAGTCTGGGGGCATCTCTCTGGCGTCCAAATGCCTGAGTTTTAGACATTAGATTCTACACTTTTATTTTGTACTGGGCTCTACAAATGAGGTAGCTGAATGATTCTGCTCCAAGTTCAAAATATATCACAGATCTATTTTATATGCTAAAAATCAAATCAGATTTGAATTTATGATGTGCTCATCCATGTCCTTAATACCCTCACCTCTAACAAGTGCCAGCTTGGCTCTTGCTACCTTGAACTCCCCTGGGGACTAACTACATCAAGTGCAGTTCACTGTGACTAATAAACAAGAGATCTGTTTTCTATGCATGAAAGGGAATCCCAGAAAGACTAGAGAGAGTATGGAGGTTAAGGCACCCTTAGCCAAGCCTTGCACCCTGCTGGCTTGGTTCAACCTCAGAGCCACATGCAGTCACCCAAGTACTGCCAGGGGTTACTCCTGAGCAGAGCTGGAAATAGCCCCCAGCCACTACCAGGTGTGACCCAAACCCTCCCTGCAAAATGGATCATAGAATGTAGAGCTACATATCATTACATATGATGGAGCTCAGGTAAGTTTTTTGATAATTTAAAATAATGGTACTTGATTACTGACAGATTTATAAATTTGAAAATATGTATAAAAAGTAATGTGTGTCATATTTATAAACCTAAGGACTTTTTTCACTTACCTAATAGTCTTCCTTAAAAATAGTGATACAAGGCTGGAGAGATATAGCACAGAGGGTAGGGCACTTGCCTGGCACAAGGTTGACTCGGGTTCGATTCCCAGCATCCCATAGGGTCCCCTGAGCACTTCCAGGAGTAACTCCTGAGTGCAGAGCCAGGAGGAACCCCTGTGCATCGCCAGGTGTGACCCAAAAAGAAAAAAAATAGCGATACGTTGCATTTCCGGTCAAATGGGAACCAAAATCAATCCATTTGTACTCAGCAAGAGCTGTCCAGCTGAAAGGCGGAAGTTGCAATGGGAAGACAGACACCTACAGACAAGTCGTCGCCATCAATGAGGTCGCAACCACTCATTCGTGAAGTCGCCACCATTCCATGACCTCTGCTTCACAACTCTCCAAGATTTTTCAGAGAATTCAGAGATAATATAAATGTGTCTCTACGAAGAAAACTAACCAGATCAAGCGAAAATACTGCAGCCCCTTTACTATCTGCCTCCTGAGTTGGTCCAATTCAGAAAAACGATCCAGAAGAAAAATGAGTATCGAGCTGACCTATGCCTGGAAAGAAAGTCTGGATCTCAAGAGAAAGAGCCCTTGGAGCAATCAGACAAAGCCACAGGTCCTGTGCCCTGGGGGGGGGGGGGGGGGGCGGTGCTGGGCGAGTGGGGTCTGCTCATGTCACCAGGGGCTGGGCTGGGGCGCCACTGCCCTCACCAAGGGCACAGAGCCAGAGAGAGACTCCAGAGACACCACCAGACTGTTTGGTTCCGGAAAGGACCAACTTAACTTCCACTCAAACTCCAGGCTGAGACTGTCACAAGATGAAACAAAATTACACAAGAGCCAACAGATTCCAGAAGGTGGGAAGCTAGGTGTATGATAAACAGACAATTACACTGTAAGCATTTAGTCTGCTGCCACATTTTACTATTAAAACATTACAATAAATAGTCTCATCTAAATAAGCTTTGTACATATGTGCACCTATATTATAAATTCTTACAGTGGAACTGAAATCAGAAAATGCCCATTTAAATTTTCGTGGAAATTATGAAATTTTTCCTAACAAGTTTTTTAAAAATTTACATTTCTTCCATAAAGATTTATACTTGAGAATTCTTCCTGTCACTGCAGGCAAAATCCACAGTTAGCTTTAAATATCAGTCATGCCCTTGCGGGTATAGCTGGGGCCCCACCCTGGTCCCTCACTGGAGAGCTGATCATTGCACAAACAGCACCTCCAGATCCAGGGCAGGGAGGCTATGCCGGTGCCTCCTGTGAAACTACTTTAGCATGGCCAGGACCCCAGCAGCGGAAGCTCCACCGCACAAGGCACAGGAAGCTCTCGTCTGACTGCTAGAGCCTAATACACTCCTCCGACAGATGCAACCTTCACTACTTCTGGAATAAAATTCAACTAACTAGAACAGTGCAGCGTCTCCTGCCTCCGCGCCTGGCTGTCCTCACCTTGGAGGTGGGTGGGTTGAGTTTCCCTCCCCACTCCGAGCAGAGCCCCAGTAGCTGAAGACCTCCGGTTCCAGCCACAGCCATGCTTAAGACCACTCTCCACATGTTCGGACGAGCCTCACACATGAAGGATCCGACAGAGGAACCCAGGTGTGCGGGACCCAGGGCATAGATCTCTAAGCCTGCTCGGATTGGGACTGGGACCTCCTCCACCCAGATCCCCCACCTTCCAGTATGTAGGCTTTACACCCACCAACTACCCCGGCGCCGTGTAATCCCATCAACAGCCAAGACCCAGAGACTATAAAACCCTGCTCCTGGAAGCATTTGCGGCTGCATGACATCTTATTTTCTAGTTCTTACTCTGGTGAACCTGGCAGGCTACCAAAAGTAGCCTGCCCACAGAGCAGAGTCTGGCAAACTCCCCGCGGCGTATTCAATATGCCAAAAACCAGTAACAATGATGGGTCTCATTCTCCTGACCCTGAAAGAGCCTCGAATGTGGCACTTTTTAAAATCTCAGGGCTAGGACGAAGGAGACATTACTGGGGCCTGCTCGAGGCAATCGATGAACAACAGGATGACAGTGATACAGTGATACTATTAAAGGCTCAAATCCATCACAGACAACTGTAAAATTCCGTTTCAGCTGAATTTTTTAGTTAGGGTTCCCTGCAAGGTATTTTGATTAATTGATATTGTCAGGGTACACTAAAAGACATGGACTCGTTTCATTTAATTACCTTGATTACATTTTCCTTACATGAAAACACTAGTACTAACCAATCCTTACATCTTTACTCTTACCGCTTATGAAGACTCAATACATCTTATGCTAAAGGACTAAGGCATTTTAATTCCATCGATACCTTTGAATCATTACAAAATCTCTCGGCCTTCTCGGAACCAGGATGGGCTATCTCCCCCCACCTCTCTGTACTCTGGAAGCCCCAGCTTCTAGACAAACCACCTCTGACACCATGTAAGCACATCTACTGGCCTCGCTCCAGAGACTCATAAATAAATCTCAAAGAGATCCACTAGCTGCAAAACTTTCTCAGATACCAATTCCCAGCTGAGACATCTCAGAGCAGGGCAGGCCAGGGCCTGTCCAAATAAAGCCCTGGCAGCCACTTGCTCCCACACGCCAGAGTCGCTGCTACGCCTGCGGCCAGCATCCATCTCCTCATGACTGAGCCTCCCAGAGAAATCAGCCAGCCGAAAACTCAGGAACACAGGTCCCAGTGACTGAGATCTCCAGGCCCTCTCGGCGTCAGGACTGGCTACCTCCCTATGCTTGCAGAAGCCTGGGCAGTCATGCCCACACCCCAGAGCCGGCACCCAGTTAACAATTTACTCCAGCTGTACCACCCAGTTAAAAATCTATTACATGATACAGAACTCATGATACAGAGTCACTAATTCAGGAAATATAAAGACTTCGAAGTGTTTTTAAGATTCTCTCCTTTTTTTCTGCAATAAGGCCCTATCTCAGATAAGAAATGTTATGCTATGGTCATTAAAGAAGACAAAAATTAATTATTTTCTATTATTAATAAAAATTGAGTTTACTGGAATGACATCGCCAAACTCCAAACTGACAATTGAGTAGTAGCACACAAGATTGGACGGGATATAACGTAGAAGCCAACCAATCTTGAGTACCAAAAACATTACCACTGAAGGCCTAACTTGTAACCTCATTAACCCCTCACACAAGGACTTACTGTCTCCATGGTGAGATACAATTTTCACTAATTTTCTTCTAAGAAAATATTTTTTGATCATTCTGTTAGCAATTTATTTGTAACAAACAATATAAAATAAATTACTGTGGACCTGCTACAGGGGCAGACTTGAGGGGTGGCTGTGAAAACTGGAGACAGTGATGGAGGAAGGTGACTGTGGTTGTGGGATTGGTGTTGGAATACTGAATGCCTGCAACAAATCATCATAAACAACTTGGAAACCGTAGCGTTTCCATGCAGTGTGGGGAAGATATTTTACATATGTAGGCCTTACCTATTTCATGTAAACTCCAACATCTATTAGCACAGACTTCTTAAAAGTTTTATTAATGACAGGTAAGAAATGATTACTACCATAATGAGATCCAAGTACAAAATACAATTTAATGCAATATATTTTAGATTCCAGAGTTGAAAACTAACTTGTATAAATGAGAATAGGCATTTTATTATATTGTGTTAAATGGTTTTAATTTCTCTATTTACACAGGTTAGAATCATATAGCAGTCACAAATTGGCTTTTACTGATTTATTTTCTGATAATTTTATTTGCTGTTGTTTAAGTTTTGTTGGAGCAAGCATTATGAAGTGAATGTGTTGTGTGCCTAAGAGGGCAGGCAGGGGTTGGAGGGCAAACTGGGGACATTGGTGGAGGAAAGGTCACAGCAGTGGTACTGAAACACTCTATGCCTGAAACAAATGTATTATGGACAACTTTATAAATCAGTGTTTTAATTTTTAAAAATGTGTTTAAAGAAAAATACCTTTTTAATTTCCCAATATAAGCATAAACATATCCTCTTTATCGTATTAAATATGGTGTTATTGGTTACAATAGGTTCCCACAAATGTACTAGGTATACATGTAAAGGTCTAAGAAGAAACAACACACATGACCATTTTCAGCTTATCCTGGTGTGATCTGGGGACACGTGCACAGGAATCAGAGAGATATAATGTGGTTCCAAAGAAAAGACTGGCATCCAAGGGTCTAGAGTCACTCAAGAGGCAAATGAAGAAGCAGGATGATCCATTTCTTTCTGGCTGAACAGACATATGAGTGACTTCTGGCATCAAAAGTGTCTGGGCAAGCCTGCAGCTGATGGAAACCATCACACGACCGTGGGCTGACCCTCTCCTCCCCACGTCGCCATAGCACCCTGTCTCCATGCATGTAACGTCCGACCAGAGCAAATGGAGATAGAAAACTGTCTCTCATCACCCCAAACTTAATATTCTATGTAACTACACAAAGGTATAAAATCAAAATTGTACAAACCCTGTTCAGAGATGCTAAGACCAGCTTGTGGATGTCATTCTTTAAACACTGCTTCCGAACCAAATTTAGCTTATGTTGCTCTTCAGTATCTCCCCTGGATTCTTCTTGCATGCCTAGATGCAAAAATAAATGCATAACTAGATATGCAATATTCACAGATGAGCAAATAAATGCTTTGGTCATGAATATTTTAGCTGAACAGATTAAATTCTTATCTTCTTATTGTCATTACCATGACTGACCCAACAATATTCAAGTTGTACTTTTTCCTGATAGTTCTTTATCAAAAAAAATTAAGTCCTAGCTTCAACTATTTTGTGAAAAATAGTTCAGTGCTGAACATAGAATAAATAAGGTCTTTGTGGATGTAAAAGCAGTTTCAATAGTGGAAGAATTTTCTGCAGCAAACAATCTCCTTTGTGTGTGAGGAGGTAGAATTGGCCACAAGAAGTCAGAATTTTATGCAATGATGGAAAACTTGAGAAAAGCTCAGAGTTATTTGGACAAAAAGGTCAGATATAAAGTGTAGGCAGCAAAAGAAAATGATATATCAAGAAAACTTAAACTTGAGCTTAAATATTAAAATGGCAAAAAGCACACAGTTTTACTTAAAATCCTTAAATCAGTATTACATTGTTATTTGCTTGAGCGGGCACCAGTGACGTCTACATTGTGAGACTTGTTGTTACTGTTTTTGACATACCGAATACGCTATGGGGAGCTTGCCAGGCTCTACTGTGAGGGCGGGATACTTTTAGTAGCTTGCCGGGCTCTTCAGGAGGAACAGAGGAATCGAACCCGGATTGGCCATGTGCAAGGCAAATGCCCTACCCGCTGTGCTATTGCTCCAGCCCAGGATATATAATAGGACATATATAATAGGACACAAAATTATTTGAAGCAATGTTTCCAATGCCTGACTACAAAAATAAGTATTACTATAAGTATCAATAATTATTTAAAACTCTCCACTTTAATAGTTTGAATTAACATAAGCTATAAGTTGGTTGCATGCAGATTTGCATTTATTGATTCCTTGAAACCATTGAGAATGAAGATACAAGCTCTCAGGATACAGCAAAAGCTGTGAAAGGGAAATTCACAGTGATGCAGAGCTACATTAAGAAAGAAGAAAAAGCCCAAATCAACAACCTAAACACACCTCAAAAATCTGGAGAAGGCAGGAAAAGCAAATGAACCCAAAATGTAGTAGAAGAAGGAAAATAGTAAAACCAAGAGCAGAAACCAACAACAGAGAAACCAAGAAAGTGGTTAAAAACATTGATAAACCAGCGGTTGATTCCTCAAAAGAATAAACAAGATAGATAAACCTTTAGCTATACTCATGAGGGAAAAAAAGAGAAAATGTCCAAACAGATCCAAAACAAAAGCGGGGAAATTAAAACAGATCCTTCAAAAATTCTAAATATAATGAGAGGTTCATATAAAAAAAACTTTAGAGGCGGGAACAATAGTATAGCAGGTAGGATGTTTGTCTTGCATGTGGCCCACCTGGGTTCAATCCCCGGCATCCCATATGGTCCCTTGAGCACCACCAGGAGTAACTCCGGAGTGTAGAGCCAGGAGTAACCCCTGAGCATTGCCAGGTGTGACCCAAAATAAGCAAAAAAAAAAAAACTTTAAGCTGAAGAAACTAGAAGAAATGAATAGATTGTTAAGAGTCATGTAAATCCCAACATTGAACAAGGAGGATGTACAAAGTCTGAACAGGCCAGTCACAAGTAAGGAAATTGAAACAGTAATTAAGAATCTCTCCAAGAGCAAAAGCCCAGGACCAGATGAGTTCATTGGTGATTTCTCTCAACCCTTCAGAGAATTTATACTGTCTTTACTGCCTTAAGCACTTCCAATAGTCACTGTCTCTGTCACTGTCCTCCCATTGTTTATCGATTTGCTCGAGTGGGCCCAGTAACATCTCCATTATGAGACTTGTTGCTACTGTCTTCGGCATATTGACTACATCACTGGTAGCTTGCCAGTCTTTGCCATGTGGGCAAGATACTCTGAGTAGCTTGCTGGGCTCTCCAGAGGGACGGAGGAGTCGAAACTGGGTCAGCCAATAGTATCAGACATAAAAATCCTTCCTAACACCTTCTGAAGGTGTTACACTAATACCCAAAGCAGACAGAGACACTTTTAGAAATAAAATTTTCAGACCAATCTTCCTGATGAACATCGATGCACAAATCCTTAATGAACTCTGAATAAACCAAATCCAACAATGTATTAAAAAAATCATATACCTCGATCAAGTGGAACTCATCCCAGGGATGCAAGACTAGTTTAATATATGAAATCAATTAACATAGTAAAAGAAAAATTTAAGTCGTATGAATACATCAATAGAAGCAGAGAAAACTTTTGACAAGACCCAACATCCATTATGATAAAAAAAAAAAACCTCAACAAAATGGGACAAAATGGGGGTGGAAGGAACACTGAAATCATAATAGCCATCTATAACAAGCCCATACCCATTATTATTCTTAATAGAAAGCACTCCCTCTGAGATGAGGTATAAGGCAAGGATGTCCACTATATCCACTTTTACTCAATAAGTTATTAGAAGTCTAGATTGGAAAATAAAAAGTCAAATCATCACTATTTTCAAATGACATGATAATATGCACAGAAAACCCTAAAGAGTTCACAAAAAGGTTGGAGGGCTAGAGTGATAACACAGCATGTAGGGCATTTGCCTTGCACGCGGCCAACCCAGGTTTAATTCCCAGCATCCCATATGTCCCCTGAGCACCGCCAGGAGTAATTCCTGAGTGCAAAGCCAGGAGTAACCCCTGAGCATCACCCAAAAAGAAAAAAAAAGTAGGTGGAGGGGCAGGGTTGAATCAGATAACATTCTCACTACTGGTAGTGGATGAGTTCTTTTTTCACCACATACCTGCCAACACAGATTGTTCCTACTGTTTTTGATATGTGCTATTTTAACTGGTGTAGATGTCTCATTATCTTGTTGATTTGGATTTCTCTATTGATAAACGATGATCAGCACTTTTTTCATGTGCCTATTTGCCACCTCCTTTCTCTGAGAAGTGTCTGTTCATTTCCTCTTCCCATTTTTATGGGATTTTTTGATTTTTTTAATTTGATTTTTGTGAGAACTTTATATATCCTGGATATCAACTCTTTACTTGATGTGTGGAATTTAAATATTTTACCTATTAATTTAGCTGTTTTTAGTGCAGTGTTAGCTCATGTTTCTTTTGCCATGCAAAAACTTCGAAAACTCTTGAGCTAATTCGCCAGCGTGGTTTGGCGCATGCCTCAGGCAACAGCAAGCTAATGTCCGAGCTCGCAAAGCAGTGCAGAGATGCAATCAAGGAAGACCTCAAAGAGAGAAGAGCAGAAGTACTGGTAGATGCGGCAGAAGCTGGGAAAAGTATTCGTAACGCCCGCCTGTCCTTCACCAACTATAAGACCAAGATGACTGCCCTCCGACGTCCTGATGGATCCATCACATCCTCCAGAACGGCAATGGAGAAGATTATCCATGACTTCTACTCAAATCTATTCGATAGCCATGTCCACTTGCCGACATACCAAATTCCACCGGATGGATATGTCGTTCCCAACGTTCTCCCTTCCGAAATCCAACACGGCATTTCATGGGTAAAGAAACAAACAGCACCCGGCCCAGACAAGGTCAGACCTGAACACCTGAAGAACCTGCCATCAGTACTCATCAATACACTGGCTCGGCTCTTCACTCATTACCTGTCTGAATGCAAGGTTCCGTCCCAATGGAAAACCATCAAGACTGTACTGCTGTTCAAGAAGGGAGACATCCATGACATTGGCAACTATCGCCCGATCTGCCTATTGTCTGTCATCTACAAGTTGTTCACTCGAGTCATCCTAAATAGGATTGGCAGAACACTAGATGAAGGACAACCATGTGAGCAAGCAGGGTTCCGCAAAGGATTCAGCACCATCGACCATATCCACACAATAACCAAGCTCATTGAGGTTTCTTGGGAGTTCAAGATGCCGCTCTGTTTAACGTTCATTGATTTAAAGAAGGCTTTTGATTCTGTTGAGACGGAAGCGGTCATTGAAGCCCTAGCCAATCAGGGCATTCAAGCCCAATACATCAGGATCCTCCGTGAGCTCTATTGCGGATTCACTACCAGGATCTCACCATTCTACAAAGAAGTGATCGTTGATGTCAAGAGAGGGGTGCGGCAGGGTGATACCATTTCACCGAAACTCTTCAGTGCCACCCTCGAGAACATCATGCGACGACTGGAATGGGAAGGAATGGGAGTGAAGATAGATGGTCAGCAACTACACCACCTCCGCTTTGCTGATGACATTGTTTTAATAACACCAAACATCAGCCAAGCGGCACAAATGCTGGCCGACTTTGACCGTGAGTGTGGAAAGGTAGGACTACAGCTGAATCTCACGAAGACAATGTTTATGAGAAACAGCCTCGTTCCTGATGCCCCATTCGCTCTCAATGGAACGACCATCTCCGAATGCAACAGCTATGTGTACCTAGGTCGAGAGGTCAACACGAGAAATGACCTGGCACCCGAGCTGCGCAGGAGGAAGAGAGCGGCTTGGAACGCCTTCAAGAACGTCGAAGAAATAGCTAAGAGGACGAAGAACCTCCGGCTCCGGGCACATCTCTTTGATTCCACTGTTCTTCCTGCATTAACATATGCCTCAGAGACCTGGGCTCTACACAAACAGGATGAGAACGCTATTCAGGTCTCACAAAGAAGAATAGAAAGAGCTATGCTTGGAATATCACGTTTCACTCAAATGAGAGAAAGAATCCGGAGTTCCGACCTCCGTCGATGATCAAGAATCAGGGACGCTGTCTCATTTGCCAAGGTGTCGAAAATCAGATGGGCTGGTCACGTAATGAGATTTAAAGACGACCGCTGGACTAGAGCTGTTACCGACTGGATTCCACGGGATGTCAAAAGACCGCGTGGCCGCCCACCTTCCAGATGGTCAGACTTCTTCATCAAGATCATGAACGATCGGTTTGAGGCCCTTCATGTTCCCGGAGCGAACAGATGCCATTGGGCTACACTAGCACGCGACAGGGACAAATGGAGACGTTACTGGCGCCCGCTCGAGCATATCGACGACTAACGGGAAGTTAAGTGATTAAGTGATTAAGTGATGTATAACGTATGAAATATGGATCCAGCTTTAATTTTTTACATATGATTATCTTGTTTACCCACACCATTTGTTGAAGAGGTTATCTTCAGTCCACTCCAATTCTCAATTCTTGTTTAAAATTAACAGCCCATAAATATGTGTCTTTGTCCTCGCTTTATGGTACAGTTCCAAATTAGGTAGTGAGATGCCTCCCAGTTTCTTACTTTTTCAGTGTAGTATTGGCTATTCATGATCTCTTCTGATTCCACTCAGACTTTATTACTGACTTGTCTAGGTCCTGAAGTATGTTGCCTGAGTTTGGATGAGGATTGTGTTGAATCTTTATAAAAGCTTAGGTAGTGTAGTCATTTTAACAGTATTGATCCTCCCAGTTTATGAGCATGGAATACTTTTCCCTACTACATTAAGCAATCAGAAAGCTGTGTCAAATATATCTCCTGGCCATCCTCACCCCCTCCTGCCTGCATCCCAGCTTCTCCGCATCACCCCTGGTGGTCTAGTGCCCACCCCAAGCTCCATAGCTGGGTGCAGGATAGGCAAACTCCTGTTTGTTTGGGGGCCACACCCATCTTCCAAGTTCCTGAGAAAGCACAGGATGCCCACCATGCCTCAGTCCTCCCAGGCGAACCCTGGCCTGCCCCTCAGCAAACCTCTCTCCAGGCCCAGCCATGGACCCACACTACCTGCCTTTCCCCCGCCCTGTCTGCTCAACCCTCAGACCTGCTCTCTGAATAGGCTGCCAGTATTCTCACCACAGTGCTTATTCTGTGCAGGCTCCTGGCCCACTGCTTGGTGAGCCGCCATAGACCCAAGAGCACCAGAACAGCCAACAGGCCTCTCATTGCTCCCTCAGAGCTGTGTGGCCATGAACGAGTGGGGGAACACACTCGGTTAGAAGGACACACAAGGTTACAGCAGCCAAATCAGGAGGCAGAGGAGGGTGAGGGCAGCTGCCAAGGTGAATGAGTAAAAGGCACATGGTGACAGCTGAGAAGGATTCATTCACTCTCAGGTAAGAGGGGGGTTGGAAAGAGGCGTAACCTGAGTTAGCTATTGTTATTTCTGAGACAAGGACAAGCTTGGTGGAGTGTCGCAGAAGGAACAGAAAAGAAGGACGAACTGGACACTGCTGAGAGGTAGACTCCATGCTTTTCATACAAGTTCTTTCCCCCGTAAGTAAAATCTAAAATTTCTTATGAATTAACCTGTCCCTTCCACATCATATTTCCTCTGCTTTTATTTTAGTGGGGAAATTTGTATTTATTTGGCAGAGACCAGTCCTATACTTTTTCCTAAAATGTTGATATTTAATGAAAAGTCAAGAATCCATTTGATAGGCTCTCCCTCCACTGTCAGTTAAGAAACTTACCGGAAACTATAAAATGTGAAATAGCCCTCAGTGCCTCCAGCTGCACAGACGGTGAGGTCTCGTGACTCTTCATAACAGCAATGATTCTGGGGACCACCACTGCCGCTGTGTCCAGGGAAGTGACGCTAGAGAAAAGGAAGAGAAAACTGAAAGTGCCAGTTGGAACAGCACCAATCTGAAACCAGTGCAGGAAAACAAGTAACAATGCAGGGAAAGAACCGAAGGAGCACTTGTCAAAATGGGTACGTGTGGCACGGTGGCGGAGTACATGCCTTGCCTCTGGGAGGCGTGGGTTCAAGAACTGGGGCTACAGAGATCGGCGCCAGTAACAAACGAGGTGTGTGAAGTGTGTGGGTTGAGTTCAGCAATATCAGCACACACACTTTAATGACTAATTTCTCCTTGACCTAGAAATTGACATCCCCGTGCCCTGGGTTTCCTCTGCTCAGCTTACAGTCTGACACTTCCTTACGACCGCACATGGTTCGAGGCAAGCACTGAGGCAGGGACGAGTCGGCCATGCTGGCTGTCAGACACAGCCCGGCCCTTCGCTACAGGGACAGGGGCGTTGGACCTGCTGCTCCCCGTCCCAGACACCACAGGACTCACACAGCAAGCTCCACTCATTTTACCTGCACTAAGGTCGTGCTTCTCCGGGGTACGTTAGGTCTTTTTCTCTCTCAGACCAATGAATGCCCCTTAGAGTAGGCATCAGCAGGTGAACAGGCAGTCCTTGCTCTGCACAGTGACTCTCACTGACACACGCTGTTACCACACCCTCACTCTGCGAGCCCCAAGGTAACTGAGACATGCACCACCCTAGGAACTGCAGAGCTGGTCAGACACAGCCCCGCTGTACCTCACTCCTTGTAAGCCTGCTGGGTCACAGTGCTGCAGTGTTCCACTCCCTGCCACAGTCCTCAGTGTGACGCTGCCCAGCCGAGGAACATTCATTCCCACAAGGGAAGAATTAACATGGGTTTTGAAAACACCATTAGAAACCAAGTCCCGATCTTATCCTTTGTACCTTTTTCACTCCAATAATTCGAAAGCTGTTTAAGCATATCTCTGTGCAGCTGCCATTTCTAAAATGAGGTCAACACTGTGTGCAGGGGACAGCAAACCTTCCACACACTTCCATCTTCTCTACCAACCAATATTCAGGTAAAACTGTTCAATGATTTCTGCATCAGGAAGCTATTTTGCAGGTGTGCCCATCATACAATGCCTGTGGTTTCCTTCTCCTGGCAATATGCTTGACATATTGATATGCTAGTTAGGTATGTTTTACAGATTCTGTATACGTTTATGGATCTAAGTACCTTCCGTCAAAGAGATGATTTAGCATTTTACAGCCACTTTCAGCCACTTCAGGAGAATGTGCATGTTTCTGCATCAAATCCAGAACATTCAGGAATATTCCTTTGGACAACAGGACTTTTCTGAAATTAACTACAAGAGTGTTTGATGTTACTTATTGAAGCAAATGCACAACTTCACATTTTTCAGTAAGACAGAATATCGAGTGTTCAATTCATAGGAAAGTACAGAAAGCACATATAATCATATTTCAGTGACAATTTAAAGATCGGAGATGTTTGTTTAAAATATGTACCACTTCCAATATTTTCACAATAATCTTTGTTAGGTTTTTCTTTTAATGATTGATCGCAGACCAGACTGGATCCAAAATAATCACCACACCCTGGTTCACACAAATTAATTTTTTCAGGAAAATGTTTCAAAGGTAATGCCCTGCAGTTATATTTTATTGGAAAATTTAAAATATCTATAAGAATTCTTCATATAGACACTAGTGATAGGGAATAAGCACAGACACATGGAAATGGATCATCTCAGTTCCTGGGGATTTGGCCAAAGCAGTGACAGGAGGGGACCAAGCAGGGCCCAGGGAAGCAACTGACAATCTGAGGCTGGCTCAGAGTGGGCTGCCCTCATGAGCCCAGTATGGTACCAGCCTGCAGACTGCAGGGACTCGGGCATTTCACGCATGCCGCCAGGTGAAAATGGTGGGAAGCACTGGGTAGGATTATTTAAAAAAAATAATAACAGTAATTTTTACAAAGCACCCTAAAAATAATTGCTTCTTTTTATAAAATAATGTTAAAGCTTAAGAATAGATATGCTGGAGCTGGAGCGAGAGCACAGTGGGTCGGGCGTTTGCCTTGCACGCGGGCGACCTGCGTTTGATCCCCCGCATCCCACATGGATCCCCGAGCACCGCCAGGGGTAATTCCTGAGTGCAGAGCCAGGAGTAACCTCAGTGCATCGCAGAGTTTGACCCAAAAAGAAAAAAAAAACAATAGATACACTTTGCAACTGGTTTTGTGTCATATATGGAAAAGTAATTATTCCAACAACATGAAGTACAGAATAATTATACTCTTCATAATAAACCACTAATAAATACAAATCTGCGGTCTTTTTTTTAAATAAATTTTATTGGATCATCGTGAGATACAGTTACAAACTTTCAAATCTACTTGAAGCCTCTTTCCAGTACCTCCAACAACAGACATTGTAATTTAATACTCCAAAATGACAGAAAAGAAAGCTTCAAAAATTTTAACTTAAGCACCATTTTTAAAAAGAGTTCTCAATCTCCTACTGGGAAAGAAAATATAGAAAGGAAAACAGGTAGTATAAAACTCAGGAATAAGTAGAAATGATACTGTCGCAGCACTGTCCTCCCCTTGTTCATCGATTTGCTCCAGTGAGCGGGGCCCAGTAACGTCTCCGTTGTGAGACTTCTTGTTACTGTGTTTTGGCATATTGAATACGCCTCGGGGAGCTTGCCAGGTTTGCTGTGCGGGTGAGATGCTCTCAGTAGCTTGCCAGGCTCTCCAAGAGGGGCAGAGAAATCAAACCTGGGCAGCCGCCCAGGTTTGCATGCAAGGCAAAGTCCTTACCCTCTGTGCTATCGCTCCAGCCCAGAAATGATACACAGATTCAAAATAACTGTCCAGATTAAGACACTGCCAAAGCCATGCAGAAAGTCAGACATTAAAACACACTCCGGGGCTGTTTCTCTTCTTGTTGTGGAGGACTTTCCACAGCCCCTCCTAAAATGACTGTTCCCTGGTTTGTACTGGGGCCGGGGGGCGGGGGGCACACTGGATCCTGCTCTGGGATCATTCCTGGTGGTGCCTGGGGGACCACTTACAGTGCCAGGGGTGAAACTATGGCCTGCCAGTATATGAAGTGTCTCTACTGCAGGAGTCACCGCACAAGACAGAAGCAATTGCAGCTTGGTAGAGTCACACCCAGGCAGGCCCATGCTTCAGCGGGCTGTAAGACTCAGATTGCGGGGTCCCAATCTAGCACATCTCCACAACACTTGGAGCTGACTTTCTAAACAAGTTCTCGGGTAGGACGTCCAAGGACCACACTTTAGCCCCACTTGTGGCTTGAAAACTGTGACTAGTGATCTCATCCGATACTAGACACGGGTGGAGAAATTACATCATGGAGTGACTTTAGAGTTCACTGGACTTTTTAAATGGGGAGAGGCAAATTGTGTGGTGCATGGTTTTTCCGGGGGGTGGTCAGAGGCCCATGTGGTGGGTCCTGCATACAAGCCAGGTGCTCCAACCCACTAGCCCCAGCCAGAGTTACAGAATATTCAACACATCTTATCTCATTTACCCGTGATCTACACAGTATTGATAATAATTAGGTCTACTGTTCATTCTGGCAATAAGCTATCTGCTAACACCTCCTTCCTGCCTTTCCTCCATCACCTCTTCCTGCCGCACGACATCACTGCCCTCCTCTGATTTCTCACACACCCGCCTCCTTATCTTCTTCTCTGAGCTCCCTCAGCACCATTCATTTGGTCTTGTCCAACTCCTACAAAATTCACAGCCCTGTTTTGTGTGTGATTTTTGCTACACGCAAGCCACGTGACTAAGGGCTGCAGCATCAGCAAAGTTCCGGGGTCCTGACAAAGACCTGTCTCTTCTCCAAGGGGACCCCACGACAGCAAGCCCAGCTGCAGCCCCCAGAGCCTCCCTGTCTCCTCCTTCGCTCTGACTCACCCCTGGCCATCCCCACAGCCAGCTCCCAGGCCTCCCTGCCCCTCCCTCCAGCGCTGAGCCTGCTCCAGCCCTGGGGAACAGGAGTACCCCTCAGGAGAAGGACCCAGTTCCTGGGCACGTCCTGCAGCACAGGGAGGGGGGCCTCACCCTCTCCCCTGCTCAGCTGCCCGAGAAGCACTCCGCTGATGGCTGTCTGTGCTTCCAGTTTCCTCCCTCCAAAAATACCCTGCAAGGACTGCCAAGTTCCAACGCCTTTGGGATGAGTTTTCTCCCCAGACTGCCTGGCAGTGCTTCCTGCCGGTGGGGGCAGGGATCTGCACGGCCTGAGTCTTATCCAGACGTCGGCCTCCAAAGGTGTAAGAAATGTTTCTCTTTTACACAATACCAGGATAGCGGAGAGACGTGCACATAAAGTGGCTGATAGTGAGTAATTTTACCAAGATTTTAAGTGGTGAATCTCTCTCCACCCATGACATTTCTAGAAAGTCTTCCTAACAAAATAACAAGAACAGTGTATAAAGAAAACTGGGGGGGGGGGGGTCAGAGTAATAAAACAGTGGGTAAGGTACTTGTCTTTCTCACGGCCAACCTAGGTTTGATCCCCAGCACTCCATATGGCATATGGACCCTCAAGCCTGTCAGGAGAGATCCCTGAGAGAAAAGCCAGAAGTAAGGCCTAAGTATTGCAGGGTGTGGTCCCCAAACAAAACAGAGAAAGAAAGAAGGAAGGAAGGAAGGAAGGAAGGAAGGAAGGAAGGAAGGAAGGAAGGAAGGAAGGTAGAAAGAGGTAACCATTTGGTATTTTACAAAGGAGAAAAAATATATTGAGTATAAGATACTGCAGGATAATATTGGCTGTCCCTTCTCCCTGGCCGCAGGGAACTTAGGTTTATGGGGCTACACCCATCACAGCTTAATATAAGCTTAATATATCTCTTACTGTGTCATACAAAATGACTAGAAAGATTACTAAGAAGTAGAATTAGATGACTGTTTGAATGGATAGGAACTAAGGAAAGGAGAAATACATCCTAGATGGTATTCTGCCCCTGAGCGGATCTCCTAGCAGGAGATCTCTGTCTTAGAAGAGCTTCCTGGAAGGAAGGGCTTTACTGTGTTGATTGTGCTGTCTGACCGGGTGTGGTTGCTACCCCCAGCCTTGGAGGTTGGCTGATAACCAAGGCTGTGAGACTGGGCATGGGAGAGATGGGAAGAGGAGACAGAGTGAGACTAGCTTGGGGAAAATAGGGGGCAGAAGTGAGGGTGGGGGAGACTGGGATGGGCACCCTGTGAGGCTGCAGTAGGCTTGCGGGGAGAGTGGAATCAATGGCACGACTGAGGCTGGAATAAAAGGTAAAGGCCCTCCCGTTGTTCATCGATTTGCTCGAGCAGGCCCAGTAACGTCTCCATTGGAGATTTTGTTGTTACTGTGTTTGGCATATCGAATACTCTCGGTAGCTTGCCGGGCTCTCCGAGAGGGGCGGAGGAATCGAACTCGGGTCGGCCATGTTGGCTGCGTGCAAGGCAAACGCCCTACCGCTGTGCTATCGCTCCAGCCCTGAGGCTGGAATAAAGGGCACTATCTCTGCCCAGCTTGGGGCCCTGTTCCTTCCTTCTTCTGTCCACCGCCGTCGGCCATCCAGGGTGGGAAAGTGGCCTGACCATGGAACGCACGCAGGAGAGCACACACACATTTTGTGAATACACACAAGATACAACCCCGATAAAAACTGCTTACAGAATATACTCTAGATATTTGCTGGGAAACTGGTCATTAAAAATGCCAAAGTGAGAATTTACATTAACATAAACAGGAAATGTAAGATTTCAGTTCGAAAAGAGCGTAAGATAGTCCCATTTATGCAAAAATATACAGCACTGCAGCACTGTCCTCCGTTGTTCGTCGATTTGCTCAAGCTGGGCCCAGAAACGTCTCCATGTGAGACTTGTTGTTACTGTGTTTGGCATATCAAATATGTCATGGGTATCTTGCCAGGCTTTGCTGTGCGGAGGAGATACCTCAGTAGCTTGCCGGACTCCCCAAGAGGGGCAGAGGAATCAAACCTGGGCCGACCATGTCGGCGGCATGTAAGGCAAACGCCCTACCCTCTGTGCTATCGCTCCAGCCCGCAAAAATATATAGGCAGAAGAAATCGTACAGGGGTTGAGTCTCTTGCCTTGTACACTCCCCTAACCTGGTTCAAATCCCCAGCACCACAAATGGCCCCAAGCACCCTAGAGTGTCTCTACTGCTGAGCAGAGAACCAGGAATAGCCCCTGAGTACTGCCAGGTGTGCCCCAAAATTTCCAAAACAAATAAAAATATAAGATACATGGTATATGCATCTAAGAGACTTACTCAGAAGCCTCAAATAGCAGACACTGATTGTCTTCTTTCCCCTTTACACATCTCTCGTATATCACGTATCGTTATATAACTGAATTCTGTATAGTACACCACTTTTGTGGAAATTAAAAAGGTGGTTTTTGTTTGTTTTGTTGTGGTAAGTGGCATTCAGCACTCACTCCATCCTGGCTCTGGCTCTGTGTTCAGGAATCACTCCTGGCAACTGGAGGACTATATGGGGTGGCAGGAAGTGAACCCAGGTTGGTCATGTGCAAGGCAAATGCCCTCCCCACAGCGCCATCACTATGGTTCCCATTCCCTTTCCTGACAGCGGTGCCTTACCGTTCTGCTCCAGCAGAGTCGAGAGTGCGTTGGCGGATGCCTGGAAGACTTCCTTGGATGAGGAGTGCATCAGCATGGACAGCATCACCTCCCTGTGAGCTGGGAACCTTCAGAGACAAGCACGAGACCACAGCCACTAAGTCATGCGCACAGGACTCACCTGGGCTGCGTCTGACCTCCCCAGAGACAAAGATCTCAACAGCCATGCCACCTCCACTTACAAGACTGAACTTTACTCATTTTATATTCACAAGGTAGACAAGAATCCATTCAATACTAGTTAATTAGCATTCCTGCCTCTTCAAAGTTGATCAGCAAAAGGGGGGAAAAACAGCAGATACGTAAAGAACAGAGAGAGCAAAGTGATGAATGAGGGCGAGAGGGGGAGGCCAGAGTGAAGGAGACAGTGGAGTGGCAGTGGGTGTGAGCCAGAGCAGCACTGCGCCACTCTGCTTCTGTGCTGCTCCTATACCAAAGCCCTCAATGTGCCATGCCCTGAAACTAGGCACTGCACAAAGAAGGAGCCTGCCAGAGTGGTAGTGAAGTGGGCAGGAAGGGAAGCCACTGGCCTGCTCATTTCATATTGACAAGGTAGACAAGAAGCCGGCACCGGCTCACGGGTGAGTTCTATCACCTGAACCGAGTGAACACAGCATACAAAACAAGCACCCAGATCAGCATGTTCTTTCTAACGGACTTTCCAACTACCCTTGAGTCCAAACGTAGTCATACCCAGCACCATGGAGGGCCTCTTAAGGCAACAGGCTCAAAGTATTCTGCATCCACAACTGTCCCAAAGCACCACTTAACCCCTCAGGGCTTCTGCCATACAGGCAGACAGGGGTGTGGGGTGGGAGGAGAAGACTGGAGACATTGGTGGTGGGAAACGCACACTGTGAAGGGACAGTGTGGGAACACTGTAGGACTGAAACACAACCATGAACAGCTTTGTGACTGGGTATGTCCGGTGATTCTATTTTCAAAGAATCACGTCTATGTCAAAATAGCCTAACAATGGAAGTCTTAGTCACTGCGTTTTATATTAATTGACTGAAAGCACAGCTGACAGTTTCTATCCTAAAGAACCTAAATGACTAACTGGCCATCTTCGTCGCCAATCTTCTCGTGCAGACTGTGCTGGTACATGAGGAGGTTGTTCAGGGCCCAGCACGCCGCCTCCTAGTTGGGGAAGAAAGAAGCCGTCAGACCTCGGCCAGCAGCAGCCACGCCTCCCCGTGTGGCCCCCGAGGCACCAACCTGCACATGCCTGTTCTTCCTGTGCCATGTCAGGGCTTCATAGCAGGCTCGAAGCCAGAACAACTGCTCCTCCTCTGCCTCCTCATCCTCCAGACGCTCACTCTTTTCCTCCAAGTCTTGATTTAAGAAAATGGTCTCAGCTTGGGGGGAAAAAAAGAGGCAGCTTACTTGTGAGCAGCGGGCTCAGAGCTCCTAGCACAGAACACGACCCACCGAGACCAGAGCCTTCTTCAGCCGTGGCCTCGCTTCATTCTCAAGGCCTCCAATGCGTGCCAAAACAGCCCTTACCACTGGCATTCCACTAAGCTCAGACAAGGGGCACCCACAGGAACTGACGACGAGGGGGGCTGGCGGAGGACAGCTACTGCCTACACCGCGCCTCCGTGGGCTGTGTCCTGAGCGTGGCCTGGGTGGGGGTGGGCTTCCTCCCACGCCAGAGCTCTGGGGAAGATGGCCCGGGACAGGCATTCTGTGCAGACAGAAAGCCCTACTGGAGCCCCCTGGCCCCGTCACTCACTGAGGAGCGCCAGACAGCTGAGCGCAGCCATCTGCACCGTGGCATTCCCGGGAAACTGCCGCACCGCTGCCACCACGAACACATGCACCTCATTCAGCACCAGGATATTGAAGAAGTTCCCTGGGAAGGGGGTCAGAGGGGAGCGTGGTTTGTCAGAATGATTACATGGTGGTTCCTCCACAAAAATTAAATTACACTTCAATTAATAACACCATCTAGAGCATTTTAATTAATAACACCATCTAAAGCAATACCTTTGAGTAATGACTAATCTTCAGTGACTTCAAAACATGTCTTTAATTAGAAAAGTCTAGAAAGAAAATGTATGTTTTTTAAATATTATTTCATGCAGTCATTCAATTTCTTACCAGGAGTGAGAAATTCCTGGAGAGAACTAATGACAGGTTTTGGGGGGCAAACTCTGAGCCCTGACTTCCTCTCTACCATCATCCAGTGGAAACAGTGGTCTGTCAAATGTCTGGCAAGCACACCAGGACAACATCTGCAGTGCAGAGCAGCTGAGATTTCCCCTCAGATGCCCTCAGACAGCCTGCTGGCATTGTGTCATTGCCTGATCTTGTCTATTATGACCTGAGAAAAAAATAAGGGCTTTTTACTACCTCCAACCCACTTCTATAAGGAAACATTTGTGAGTGGTAATTCAGAAATGCATGCCTTCACCCAGTTGGCCACTCACTGGGGGCATCATGTATTCAAGGAAGCAGGAAGCTCCAAAGGAGAGATCTGTGAAATGCAGTGAACCCGGACACAAAGCCAGGACTAGAGAGAATGTGACCATGAGAACCCAACAGCCACAGAGTATTGATGAAAGTCCACAGCTTCCCTGGGTTGCAGCGACTTCCTTTCCGCCTGCCCGCCACGCAACCCCTCAGAGCTAGGACAAGCTCGTCTAAAGCTGCCTGTTCCCATTCTGAGCCCTGGCAGCTGAGAGTTGCTCCACTGACAACACGTACCGTGAGAAGGCACACACCTGGCCCCTCAAAGTTTTCAGACAATTCACATAAACACGCATTCAAATGCTTAAGACTAGATTCCTTAACCCATAATCAGGTTTCAGTATTTGACAAAAGTTTTTTTTAACTTTTCTTTTTTAAATTTATTTATCTTATTGATTTATTTTGACTCACTTATTGACTTTGGATTTTATTTAAAGTATTAAATTAAAGCGCAACATTTACACAGATTTTTAAAAAAATAAGGACAATTCTACAGTTGCAAAATGGAACAAATAATCACCTGCTTCGAGATAAGACAGATAAAAGCATCCTTATCTAAAGATCAATCTGATGGTGCCTTTTCTTTTCCAGAACCACTTTGGGAGAGAGCCCAAAATGACCAGAACACATGCCTGGGGTGGGGGGAGCCTGCACCCCAGCCTCAGCACTTCACGACGGCTCCACCGCCAAGCACTACACAGGAACAAACCGGGCGCCCTGGCTTGCGTCTGAGCCACCAGTCCTCACAGCCAGCCAGAGTACCAGGCACAGCTCCCTGCGTTCCAAGCACCACTGGAAGGCCACCCAGAAAAGAAAGAGCAGTACCCAGAGAGTACAAAGCTTACCAGTGAAGTGATGTTTGTGAGATCTATTTTACTTCAATAGGAGAATGCAAGCCTGTGTGCCATTATGGACCTATAAGGTAATTATATACCAGCCCCCTCATCACAACTGCCAAACCACTCTAACCCTGGTTCATTTCAAGGGATGCAAGTGAACTCGTGCATTAAATGTAACCCTGCAAGCTGTAACTTGATTAAGTCCTAGAACAAAAGTAGGGACTTATACATTCATGTGTTGTTCCAGTTTCTCAACTGAAGACATCAACCATTGAGTAAAAGTGTTCCCAGACATCTGCTTGTTTGTATAACTGTGAAGCTCTTCTTTATTAAATATAAGTAACAATTTCACTTGTCATAAAATAAACTAGACAGAGCTGGAGCAACAGCACAGCAGATAGGGTGTTTGCCTTGCACATGACCGACCCGAGTTCGATTCCCAACATCCCATATGGTCCCCTGAGCACGACAGGGGTAATTCCTGAGTGCAGAGCCAGGAGTAACCCTTGTGCATCGCCGGGTGTGACCCAAAAAGTAAAAATAATAAATAAATAAACTAGACAGTAGCTATAGTATTTTAAAATAAATGCTTGCAAAAAAAAGAAAAGAAAAGAAATCCTTTGCTTGGTCTGAGGAGGCAGAAACTGTGCCCAATCTGAGATCACCTCCCAACTCTGTGATCTTAGATGAGACACTGAGAATTACAAAATGGACCCAAGTTGATGAAGGTGAAGATAATAACAATATTACAACTCCCAGATAATTTCAAGGATCAAAAACATTTTATACGTGAAATTATATTGAAACTATAAAAGAAATGTGCAAGGATTGTCAGTATTATTCCCCCACAATTTTAGTCACATAACAGACATAAAACACATGCTTATGAAGAAAATAAACTAAAACTGTCTGTACAAATTAGAATTTATGAAAATTATACTTTGAAAATTTCTCAATGCTACAATCAATTTCTGAATTACACAAAGGATATAGTAGTGATTCTAGAAGTGAAAAGAGAAGTTGTTACAATAAAAATCACAAAATTGTTCTCAAATGAAAGATAATTTACTTCCAAAATCACAGCAATATAAAGCAGCTAAATTTCTATAAAAATCATGATTGTAGGGGCCAAGGAGATAATGCAAAGGGGTAGAGTGCATGTCTGGCATGTGTGAGGTCCTGTGTTCCATCCCTGCACCCCATGTCCACCCCCACACATAACCAGGGCTTGACCTGGTGGTGTGTGAGCACTGCCAAATGGGTCCTGGCAGTCCCCCAACCCCCAGGTTCAACACTATGAAGCTCAACAAGGATCATCTGGATGAGCGACTGTGCTCACACCCCTCATCCTGATCAGGCTCCATCGCTGCTTTCCCGGCAGTGCACGTAGACCTCCGGGCCATGCAGGGTGAGGAGATGAATGACATACGTCAGGAATGGAAGAAAGGACCAGGTTGTCATTATTTACAAATAAATAACTGCTCCAAAGAAAGCCGAAGAGCACTTATGACTACTGGGATTATTTTTAAAAATTAGAAAGGCAGTTGAAGTAATAGACAATCATCTGCAGTTCTCTATGTGTGTGTGATATCCTAACAGAATCCTACATAGAATACATACACAGTGTCATACTGCTAGAAGTGGATGGAATGTGGAATAGAAACGTGTCCCCTTAAAAGAAGTTCGGGGGACTGGAGCAATAGCATAGCGGGGAGGGCATTTGCCTTGCACGCAGCTGACCCGGGTTCCATTCCCAGCATCCCACATGGTCCCCTGAGCACCGCCAAGAATAATTCCTGAGTGCATGAGCCAGGAGTAACCCCTGTGCATCGCTGGGTGTGACCCAAAAGCAAAAAAAAGAAAAAGTTAAGTTACTGCTTCAATGACAAAGAATTCCAGGTGCCAGAGAGGTAGTACACAGGTTAAGGTGCTTGCCTTGCACACAGCTGACTTGGGCTTAATCCCCAGCACTGCACTGGGTTCCCTGAGCACTCCCAGGAGTGGTTTCTGAGAGTAGAGTCAAGAGTAAGCCCTGAGCACTGCTGGGTGTGTCCCAAAAGCCAAAACAAGCAAACAAAATTTACAGATTACTATAGTTTTTTTTTCCTGTCATCCCATTATTCATCGATTTGCTCGAGTGGGCACCAGTAACGTCTTCATTGTGAGACTTGTTACTATTTTTGGCATATCAAATATGCCATTGGGAGCTTGCTAGACTCTGCCATGAGGGTGGGAGTAATTCCTGAGTGCAGAACCAGGATTAACCCCTGTGCAACGCCGGGTGTGACCCCAAAAAAGCAAAAAAAACAAAACCCACAAGTTAAGGTCAGATATGTTCAATCCACATAACCATCAGAGCATTATTATGACTACTGTGAATCAATGCTGAAGACAGACTAAAGAAAAGTGGATAAAAGACAAACTGTGGCAAGGGAACACGCACTGAATGCAGAGAACGCCTGCGAAGGCATTTGCCATCATTCACTTTTCCACTTCCGAAGTGACAGCACAGCGGGTAGGGCGTTCGCCTTACACGCGGCCAACATGGCCGACCCGAGTTCGATTCCTCCGCCCCTCTCGGAGAGCCCGGCAAGCTACCGAGAGTATTGGATATGCCAGACACAGTAACAACAAAGTCTCCAACGGAGACGTTACTGGGCCCGCGCGAGCAAATCGATGGTCAACGGGAGGGCCTTTGCCTTTACCTTTACCTTTACATTTCCACAGCAGCATTCGTGGCAGCACCCAGAGCTGGAGGGAAGCCAGATGGGGGGCCTGGGGTAACTCGGCTGCAGACACCAGCCTGGTCGCACCAGGGCACGGTGCAGCCCTCAGCACCAGCCAACGTGCCCCAGTGCGACCCCAAGGCTTGCTGGTGGGGGCTCCAGCAGCGCAGTGTTCCATCTCCAGCACACCACGGCCAAGTGTATGTGGACACCGCGACTAAGCTGCTGTGGTAGCAAGCCAGAGCTGAGTGTGTGCGACCCACTGGTATCCAAAGACATCAAGGAGGAAGGAAAGGAAAGAGGTGATTTTTCCAAATGTACAGAGGACAATATTCAGCATGATTCTTTTATGATTAAGCAAAACTGAGCAAACATAAACGTTTCCTTAGGGCGACAGGCCAATGTAGTCAACCAAGTTTCCTTAGGGCAACAGGCCGATGTAGTACAGGTGAATTTAGAAATAAAGGGGCTTGTAAATAGCACATTTTGGGGGGATGTGAGTCTTCACAGCAAGCAGAGGCAGGAGAAGGCCGCCACAGCCCGTCTTTCTTTACAAATAAGGAACTGTGGGGAGCACCCACAGCTTGGGAGCGCCCACGGCTGCATTCCCATGGGCCGGCCCCCTGCACGATCAGAACAAGGCGGGCCCCTCACTTAGAGCCTCATGTGCTGCTCCGAGTGATGGGAACCCACAGCCCCGTGGGAGTGGCCGGGCGTCACACACTGGCCCGAGGCTCTGTCAGGGCTCAGCCGCAGCCTGCACTGTCCCCGGTTCCCAGAGGACGAGACATGTCCACCCCACACATGCACCACAACAGAGTCACTCACCCAAGGTCAGCCTGTGCAGCAGGCAGCAGCTCACGGCCTGGATGTCCTCGGCGCGGGGAAAGGCCTTCATGGCGTCCACCACGATGTTGTAGCACCGCACGTTCCCGCTCATGAGTACCTCCACATTGCTGCCTGGATTGAAAAGGGCGTCGTCACCCAGCCACCCCGCCTCCCACCCGGGACCAAGACCGCCCTCTCAGGATGGGCACACCATCCTGACCACTACGTCTCCCCGTCCAAACTGCGTTCTGCCACAGCTGTGAAAACGGATTCACAGCTGACAAAGGGGGACTCGGGCCAGATCTCTAGCATGAGGAAAAGTCACTTAATCCTGTTTCCTAATTCCACCCCGCCCCGAATGGGGGGAACCGAGAGTGCTCACTGTGTGCCTGACAGTAAAGGCACACTTTACTGTGTGCCTTGCTGAGTGCCTTGCCTTCTGCCTTACCGTGTGCCTGGTGCTGTCTTGGCCTTAGGCTTTCACATGCATCAGTCCGGGGGGTGTTTCCTAACAGGCTCTACCCCCCTGTCCCTTTCCCTTAGCAGAAGGAAACAGCCTCACCAAAGACAGCGGCAGAGTCCAGTCCACACCAGCTTCCTGCCTCTCCCGGGAGGGTGCCAGGAGAACGGGGAGGGGAGGCAGAGGGGGGCCGGGAATGCCAGACCCGAGGCCAGCAGGGCCTTGGGAGGAGACAGGAGAGGGAAACCCCTGACACGGTGCGTCTTAAGAACAGTCTGCAACATTGTTCTCTCTGTTTCAGCACAGCCAAGCTATATTTTCCCAAGAATTGCATTTTAAATAAGTTATATTCAAAAACATTATGTAGAAAATCATATAACAATGAAAGGAAATGACCCTTTAAGTAATGACCCGCTCTTACTTGCACTAACAGATACAATCTGTCCTCAGACAAAAAGGCAAACACTTTCTATTACAATCACCATGAAAAGAGTTGTTTTCCAAATTTTTCACTTCTACTATTTTCTACCTCCAAAGCATCACGTTTTTTCAGTGCAGTTATGTTGTATGTGGACAACAGTTTCCAAAACATTTCGTCCAGAGAAAAGAACAGAGTCCAGGAAGTGCATGCACATCTCTATCCTGTTCACCCGGCCCAGTCTTCCACAGGTAAGAGAACGACGGACTCTCGGCTACCACAGAACAAGCACAGGCCTTCCCAGGGCCCTACCCGCAGCCTCCTGGGTCTGAAACCAGGTGTGCACATTCCACACAGCTTCCACCCCTGGCACAGAGACCACAGACGGGCACTGGCCTGTACTTATGCGTGATTCTACACCGGTCATTATTCTACACTCTTCACCCTGGTCCACACAACTTCACTGTGCGAAAGGAAAGCTATCCCAGGGGACCCACGTCCTGTCCTCTGTGAGCCTCCAACAAGCCCAGCACAACACCGTGTGCACTTCACAAGCCCGTTAATAGTCTTTAATCACACACACATTCGTTTCTCCCTATTCCATTTTGTGATAAAAGTGGATCTCACTGATCACAATAAGAATGACAGTGAAGCCCAGGCCCTTCTGGTTTTCAGGCCTTACGATATGGGGAAAACTCAGTGTCCTCACTGGCCCTTCTCAAGCCAAATCCCCCACTCACACACTTGATAAGACATAGACAGACATGAGCTGGGCATGAACACTCACATGCGTGTCTGTCCATATACATGCCACCACTCACACTGATGCCCAGGCACAGCAGCTGCGGGTACATGCCCATGTGCGTCTACATACATGTGTGCATGCATACATGAGGGCATGCGTGTCGGACAACATTGGTTGTCCTTTCTCCCTTGCTACAGAGGACTTAGGGTTTTCGGGTGATACCCACCACGGAGCTTCTGAAACACCACCGTTCCTCTGTGTTTGTTGGAATGCAGCTCCAAACATTTCAGGACGACATTGGCATGTCCTGTTTCCCTTGCCACAGGGAACGCAGGTTTATTACCGTGCTCCTGAGGCACTTCCACTCCACTGTGTTTATCTGTAAACTCCTCTCCATGCTTCCTACCCCAACCAGTCTATCACCTTTTTCCCTAATCAGACTCTGTTAGCTTGTAAGGTCAGATTCCTCAGAAATCTGTGGTTTTATATGTATGAGTGAAATATTACCTTTCTCCTCGCATTACATCTTTTGAATAGTTTACTTTAAAGCAATGTCCTTTTTGTATAGACACAGGAAGAAAGTTATTACTATGCTTTTGTAACTTGGGATTTCATTGGCTTCGAATATTATTCACTCCCGGGCATCTGCTTTCTCAACTTAAGCCTCAGTTGCCCTTAATTTCTAGTACCCCAAAAGCAGGGTCCCGGAGAGGGACTGAATGGACCCAGGGCAAGCTGTGAGCTACTCTGGCATCGAAATGGACCAAGCCAAAGCGCCACGATACTCAACTATAAGTTGAGAACTTGGTCATGGACAAATGCTGTCATGATCCAAAAAGTAACGATGAGATTAGGACCCTGCTAGGGATAGGGAAGAGTAATCTGGCCTGAGCACTGTGGTCCAAGATCGAGATGACCCCAGGAGAGCGATTCTATAAGCTTAATGTATCTCTTACTGTATCCATACAAAATGACAAATATTATGAATGTTTATATGTTTGTTGGACTAAGGAGAGGAGAAACACACCCATATTTGCCTTTAGGCCAGTTGTCTGTCCTGGAAGTAGCTTCCCCTGAGGGAAGGACCTTACATCCCCTGATTGTATGATGATACCTATGCGTAATTATTACCCCAACTCCTCATGCTGGGGGGTTAACTAGACTGTAAGAGTGTGCTGGGGGATCCAGATTCCAGAGCCAGAAGGAAAATGAAGGGGGATTGAGGAGGATAATAAAGTAGCATGGGGGTGGAGAGGGGAAGAAGCAGGAGAATTAGAGGAGAATGGAAAGTGGAATGGTTGTGGCTGGTTCTGGAGGTCTCCACACACATGAAGGTACCGGCAGAGGAACAAAGGCATGCGGGTCCCGGGGCTGAGATCTCCAAACCTGCTTGGATCAGGGCTGAGCATCCTCCACCCAGATCCTCCATCTTCCAGTAGGCAGGGGTCACACCCACCAACTGACCCCCAGTGCTGTGTAATCCCATCAACGGCCAAGACCCAAAGACTATAAAACCCAGCTCCTGGAAGCCGGCACGACATCCTATTATCTCATTCTTACTTTGGACAACCTGGCTGGCTACCGAATGTAACCTGCCCACACGGCAGAGTCTGGCAAACTCCCCGTGGTGTACACAATATGCCAAATACCAGTAACAATGATGGGTCTCATTCTCCTAACCCTGAAAGAGCCTTGAATATGGCACTTTCTAAAATCTCAGGGCTAGGGCGAGGGAGACGTTACTGGTGTCTGCTCGAGGCAATCGACGAACAACAGGTGATCGTGATCGTGATCGGAAAGTGGAATAAACTGCAACTGACACCAACCAACTTGGCCCTCATTCCTTCCTTCGCCTGCCCATCGCCATCAATCTCCCCAGGGTGGGGGAAACGGCCTGAGACCACCAAACGCGGGCGGCAGGGAGAGATAGAATGCTGCTGTCTTTCTGAGTTTACACACATGTGTACATGTGTGCTCATACATGTATAGGCACATGCACCAGCGCACACAGCTGAACTCCGTGACTGCACGTGGTCTCCCTCCCGTGTCTGTGCACAGTCATGCCCCACTACACGCTCTCCGCTGCCCCCTACTCGGCCTCCCCACACTTGTGTCCCACATCATTCAACACCCCACTTGCTCTCGCAGCTCCGCTTGTCTGACTCTCCGCACCAAGCATCACAACCCAAGCACTGATCTGCACCTCACCTGGCACGACAGGCTCTCAGAAGGCAGAAAGCAGGCTTAGATTTCTAACTACTATTTCTCAGCACCACGCTCAGGGGCAACTGCAACTAATGAATTAAGAAATGCCTGGTTTTAGCATTCACAAGATTCCAAGTAATAAAAACATTTTAAGCACTTTGAGGAGGACATTTTACAGTCTTTCAAAGAAAAGCAATCACGTTTGTTGGTCACTTACCAGGCACTGCTAGAGAGTGTAAACAATGCAGTACATGAAACACAATTTCTTCTTCATCCTTGAACGTGTTCAATGCATTTAGCAATATCACATAATCTTTATTCTCCACAAATTCAACGAGTTGTTCCTCTGAAACTAAAAGCAATAGAAGAAAAAATACTTAAAAACTAATGAGATCACATAAAAGCTTTATTACTTCAAAGTGTAACTCATGACAGTTTATGAGACACAGTACTATAACAGGTATAAGTGATAGTCCAACAACAGCCCCACAGTTTCCAGTGAGAAAAACTGCCGTGAGATTCAAATAATTCTATCTGACCTACGTTTCTTACAGGACATTTTAAAATGACAATGCTTTAGGGAACAAAAGCTCTCAGAAAACAAACTTCTTTACATTTCTTTGGGAGGGCCTAGGGAAAACAGACCCATGGTGAATAAGAAAGCAGGAGAGGGGAAGGTCACTGCTGAGAACAACTCAGCTGAATATACCAGCTCAAGAAAAAGAAATTTTTAGAAAAGAACAGGCATACTGGTGACCTGGGTGAGTGGTATAGCCATTTATCAAAGCACAGCCTTAACAACATGAGATCTAAGCTACGCACAACCACAGGAACTTCGGAATGTGCCTGTCAAGTTGAGGAGTGGGGGCAGAGCAGGTTGTGGGTGAAAAGGGAATATGGAGACTGGTGGAGGGAAGTGGGAAATACTGGTGGGAAAGTTGGCGTTGAAATATCATATGCCTAGAGCTCAACTATGGATAACTTACAAGTCACAGTTCTTTGATAAAAAGGAAAGGGGGGACAGAGCGATAGCACAGCGGGTAGGGCGTTTGCCTTGCATGCAGCCGACCCGGGTTCGATCCCTGGCATCCCATATGGCCCCCAAGCACCTCCAGGAGTAATTTCTGAATGCAAAGCCAGGAGTAACCCCTGAGCATTGCTGGGTGTGACCCAAAAAGCAGAAAAAAAAGGAAAGGGGGGATAAGAGAAGGAAACAAGAACAGGTGTGAAAACTATCCAAATAATTAATTTTTCTTTTATGTATCGTGTCAAGTCTCACGATGGAGACGTTACTGGGCCCGCTTGAGCAAATCAATGAACAACGGGAGGACTGTGACCGTATGTATTGTGCATTTTTGTTAACAATCCATGATTAAAGAGTTCCCCCTCTTTAAAAAAAAGCAATTAAATCTAAATATTCTAATGGTCTTCATTTTATCAGAGGTCAAAATTATCATCATGAACCTTCATACATCAGCAAGTTCTATGTGGAGTCATTTCCATGTGGGCGGGAATCTCTGAAGTATAGAAAACTGACTTCTAGCTGGGTATGTTCTGCTGCAGGACCACACCTCCCGGGGTGAGGCCCTGGTCTAGATGCCCAGAACCAAACAAAAGTTGCTGAATTTGGCTTAGTTCACCTGAGCAGGGCCTGACAAAACCAACAGAAAAAGCAGCATGCCCATTTCATGGTTGGCAATACTTTCAGGTTTTTATTTTGTACCCCAAGTCCATGTGACGGATATGAAATTGATTGTGTTCTTCTAATAAGGGGAGATACCAGAGATCCTTCTCATTTTATGGAGCAGTTTTTCAGGATTCCTTTAAAAATGTTGGAAAGTCACCTGACAAATGTACAATGCCTGAGGAACTTGATAACTCATACTCTTGGCACTGAGAGCCTTTGTGATGAACCAGCCTCTTCATTCCCTGGACCAGGTGGGCCCCAGGGCTGGTGAGAGGAAGAAGCATTTTCCTCCCATGCCTGTTCCACAGGGAGGGAGGGGAAGGGAAGAGGATGGGAGGGAGGGAGGGAGGGAGGGAGGGAGACAGACAGACAGACATTCTGCATTCAAAGAGCAAGATCTAAAACAAATGTGCTTCCGCCCTTCTCACCCCAGAAAACAACTCCGCTCCCGGCCTGCTTGTCCAGGGACTGGCCAGGCCCATACTGTGTGTCCCTTTGACTATAATGCACTCTGTGCTCTTCTTCTTATACAAACGTCAAAATTAAGAATTTGGCTGCTTAAATACCTCTCTCAAACAGCACATGTAGAGCTTTGCATCCAAGTTTCTGAACTTCATCATTGGCTGAAAACGTGCGCATGGCATCGAAGATCAGCAAGAAAACGTCACTTTCCTCGTCCAGTATCAGCAGCGTGATTTTTCCTGTTTGAAAAAGAGCAGCGTTCCTCAAGTAAGCAGCCGCTTTAACACTCAGCATGTCAGTGTTAGCGAGGACAGAGGCTGCTTTCCCTTGATGAACCCCTGAACTGACAGGGTATGTAGGACCGGCAGGTTTTGGGGGTCTTCCTACATGAGAAAAGTTTCAGGACACGCTACAGCAACCAGGACTCCAACCGAGACCTGCAGCCTGGACTCACTCCCAATCTCCTCACACACCTCTCTCACCTGTGGCAAGCGACCAGGGAACAAGGCACATGCTGGCGGGTCAGCCCAGCCCCCAGGGGTTTCCCTGCTGTCTGTGCCACTTCCCTCACCGCTTCTTTCTTAAAATGTTTTGTCTCTGCTCGCTCCAGCAGCCACATGTGGCTCAAACTCACACTAAAATTTACTCAAGAAAGTCAAAATTTTCCGAGAGGTGTGGTGAGGGCGAGAGCCTCCTGCACAGAGCAGACCCCTCCCAGCAGCACGACAGGCAGCCCACCACGAAAGCACTGTAAGAAAGAGCCCTAGGCAGCCAGCCTCCAGCAAACTTCAGGGACCCTCCAGAGAAGTTACCAACTGGTCTTTCTTTTCCAAACACGCCAGCGAAACAAAACCCAGTTCAGACACATACCCCACCCACTCCAGTTCACTGCCAGAAGGACACTGAACCCCCAGCCCTCCCCATAAAAGGGTCCCCAGGAAACAGGAAGTTCATCCACCCACCAGTTCATGTGTGAGCGTCAGCTAGTGGAGGGAGCCAGCCGGCTGCCCTCTGCCCGCCTGCGCCAGTCCAGTCCAGTGTGCCCAGCGTTGCACTTCTACAGGGCTCACGTGTGACATTTCACCAGCTCGGCCCTCCCGCCCTCCCCTCCCCCCCAGTTCTGGGCCCTTCACACCGGCCCTGACCAGCTTACCTCACAGATGGCTCGGGGGCAGCCTGGTCTCAGCAAAGAGAAGGTTGCTCCCCAAGGGGCTGTGCTCTCACCACTGCAGCCCGACCTGTCCATCACCAGGCACCCAAAGCTCCTCCCGAGAAAAGCAGAGCACCCAAGCAAGGGTGCTGTGGCAAAGCTTCAGAGCCCAAGCTAGAGGCCGCACAGGGCCCGTGGACGTGCACCAGAGGCGTGAGGCATACACCATTCCCACAGACCACAGTCCCGGGACCATGGCAGGGACCCACGTGGACAGTCCGACTACACCGAACGGAATGTGGGACCAGCTGGGGGGAGCCCAGGGAGAGGCAGTGCTGAGGGGGGACGTGAGGGCATTAAGGCCTAGACAGTGGGCTGGGCTCTGGGGGGGACTGCGAAGAAGAGAGAGCAGGAAATAAAGTAGAGGGACCTTGGGAACCGCCATGTTATGCTTAAAAGGTAAAGTAAAACACACTTAGGACATGCCAAAATTTGATCGAATGTGTCAATGATTTTTAAGGCTAGACATTAAAACAAACGTTTCCTATGAGAGTAGATGAAGGTGTGTTTTACTCTGAGTCACATCACCTGAGGCCAGGAGGAGTTCAAGGGCCTTCAGGCCCACCGTGGACAGGCTCACGCTGGCTTTGTGAACGGTCAGCATCTTAAGAATCAGTCTGCAGATAAAAACACAAACCAAAGCAGGACAACATCAGACCTGGACATTTTCTAGAACTTCACTCACCTATGTTTTTATTTAGCTCATTGTTTTTTCCCCACTACTGAGACTTATTTGTTTCTCCTTCCTAGAAGCCTCAGCCAGGCTATGAACACAGGGAAACATTAACAGTCTCAATAGGTAGGAAAGAAAGAAAAATTAGTTATTAATTTTTTATCTATTATAATTTTTTCAGTACCCAAGAAACCAGTTACAAGTCAAGAGCCCGGGGACTTTCATCATATGCTAATGAGTTCCATGTTTCACATGCAGACGTCGGGCAAAGATGCATGAAAACCACTGCCTAGATAGAGAAGGGAGCACCAAATAAAGGGTGTTTGGAGGATCCTCCCAGGAGGGGAAATGCATGTTGAAAGTAGACTATGGACTGAACATGATTGCCACTCAATGCCTCTTTTGCAGACCACAACACCCAAAAGGAGAGAGAGAACAAAGGGGAATGCCCTGCCACAGAGGCAGGGTGGGAGGGGGGGTGGGGGGAAATGGGCACTGGTGGAGGGATGGGCATTTGATCATTGTATGACCGAAACTCAAGCACAAAGATTTGTAAATCTACAACTGTACCTCATGGTGCTTCACTAATAAAAAAAAAAAAAAAAAAAGAAAACCACTGCCTAAAGAGTCGACTCACAGCAGTTTGAAACATGAGTCGACAAGGTTTCGAATCGACAAGAGCCTGCCACGCTGAGTGGCTGCTCCATCCCAGTCCGGCTGGCCTGGCCCTCAGAGCTCCGGGCTGGTTCCATGTTGGTGGCACCCAGCTCACAGGCAGTCAGGGCCCTCGCAGTCCCCACGAGGGGGAAACCGCCTCCCCCTGGGCCCTCCTTTCTTCAACATAACCCTGGGACCTTCCCTCGGTGCCCAGCTTGTTCCCCACAGGGGAAATTTCTTTTTTCTGGCTGTAAGCCTCAGGGAAAAGAGGTTTTAATTGTAGGGAAATGATGGTTTACCACGAATGTTCTCTCGAATGCTCTAATATGCTCCACTGAAGACACGGTCGGGGATCTTATTCACGACTATTTTCTTCTGGCCCAGAGTTGGGGTGCAGTAAGTGTGGGGTGAGTGACGAATGCATGAGGGAGGGACCTGCCTGTCATTTCATTTCTGGTCATAGCCTGTACTGGAAAATGACTAGGCAGTTTTCTAGGGGTCTCCAAGGTTCAAGATTGGCTAATCTTAGGGGATCTTGGTAACTCTTGACTAACCAGGAGATAAAATGATCGTTTCGTGCTGTGCTTATGAAACTCCTTACTAGGTGTGTGTGCTTAGATTAGAATTTCAGAGATCTTTTTGGAAATGAGAACACACTGACTGGGTACTCACCCCCTCAGCCTCTACGGATGCTGAGTCAGGTGAGGGACAGAAGGCCTTGTCGCTAGGGTACTTCTGCTTGTGTGTGTATGGTTATAAAGCAGGCTATTATCAGGAAAGAGCTTCCAGGGAAGGCTGTAACTCACCACATGTGCCAGGGCCTGCCAATATCATCTCAGACTCAACTGGCTGGTTGGCCTCCTCCCTGGTACCATGACCGGCTTCTCTACATGCCCCAGATGCTGTAGTTCAACAACTGCTTCAGAAGCTACAAACTCTTTTACAAATTCTCTCTGACCCTGTTTTTATTACTCAAGTCAGATCTCATTACATTGTTTACTGTGGGATAACACTTTTTTGTCCTTCCTGCATAGCCTCAGGTAGTTTAGGTTTATTGGGTTGCTCCCATCACAGTGCTCCCATGCCTCTGTGTTTATTTGTAACTTCTTTCTTTGTGCTCCCTTCACTTGTAAAACTTGTTTTTGTCTTCTCCTTCAGTCCTTTGCATAGTTTATTCAGAGCAATGTCCTTTTTGTATGGACACAAGACAGTAAATGCTATGCTTTTGTAATGTGGGAGTCATTTGACTCTAAGAGATATTTTCCTCCTGGGCATCTGTTCTCTCGACCTCAGCCTCAGTGGCCCTTACTTCCTAGCACCCCCAAAAGCAGGGTCCCAACGAGGGACTGGATGGAACCAGGGCAAGCAGTAAGCTATGCGCTACCCTGGCATCGAGATGGGCCTGGCCAAAGTGCCGTAATACTTAGCTGTAAGTTAAGAGCTTGGTTGTGGACAAATGCTGTCATGATCCAAAAAGTAATAACTAGATTCGGACCCTGCTAGGGCTAGGAAAGATTAATCTGGCCTGAGCGCTGTAGTCTGAGTCTGTGGCAAGATGTTCCCAGGAGAGCTGCCCTACAAGCCTCAATGTATCTCTTACTGTGCCCATACAAAAATAACTAGTATTAAGATGTTGACAGAGCTATTGGACTGAGGAAAGGAGAAAAACACCTTAAGAGATATTTTGCCCTGGGCAATCAGGAAGGGTTTTGGAATACCCCTAGGAGATGTTTCTGCCCTGGAGCCTAGCAGTCAGGAAGGGCTTTCTTATGTTGATTTGGCTACCTGATTGGGTGCAGTGTCTGCCCAAAGTGCTGGGGAGTTGGAGAGAAGAGAGAGCAGGGTGGCAAGATGGACCAGGAGAGACTAGCCAGAGGGACAGAGAGAGAAGGATGTAGAAGAATACAGGAGCAGGCATGTGGAGAGAGCGAGCCCTGGCTGTGAGATAGAGGGCAGAGAGAAGAGCAGCAGAGACAGGAAGAGACAGGAATGAGGGGTACTGGGAGACTAGAACAGGAGGCTCGGAGAGACTGGGGGCGGCGCGTGGGGAGAATGGAATAAACGGCATCTGATCAATCAAACGGCTTGTCCCTCGCTTTATCCACCATCTGCCCCATGGCCCGGGCTGCCCCGGCTGGGTGAGCAGCCCGTGCCCACTCCGAACACGGGCAGTGAGGGGGAGAGCCACCAGGGCTTCCCCCGGCCGCCCAGAGGTTTTATACAATGTACTCTAAATTTTTTTAATTTACCCAAGGAGTGATAGCACAGCGGGTAGGGTGTTTGCCTTGCACGCAGTCGACCTGGCCGACCCAGGTTCAATTCCTCCACCCCTCTCGGAGAGCCCGGCAAGCTACCACATGGCAAAGCCTGGCAAGCTCCCCGTGGCTTATTCGATATGCCAAACACAGTAACAATAAGTCTCACAATGGAGACGTTACTGGGTCCACCCAAGCAAATTGATAAACAATGGGAGGACAGTGACAGTGACCTCAAGGAGAGGCAGATACAGCAGCTGAGAGGCATTTTCAGGAAGGCGCACAAAGCTCAGGGAACCATTAATTCTATTTGATTGAAATCAACAAAGAATGGGTAGCAGGGAAACTTCTCATTGGTGGGAAAGGCGATGCTTTGTTTCAACAGATGATAGCCCCACTGAGAAACTTTGGGTCCCACTGCGTCTCTTTAGGAGTGGAATTCATCCACCTGACTTGGCGCTCAGACCACTGGAATCTCACAGCTCTCCAAATTCCAGCCCCAAGCCATTGCCAAACTGATTTCGGCCAGAAGTCACAAGGAGAGAAGAGGAGCCAGCATCAGAGGACCTACAACATGGCCTCTAGCTCCTTTAACATACCATGAGGTCACACTAAGTACATTCCTTATACCCCTCTTATACAGGTTGTGGATTGGACCACGGCGGGAACACCCCCCCCCCCCATATTTTTGAATTAACAATTCTTTACTGTTGCCCTTTCCTTGGAATTCTCAGGTGCCAGTTCCTGAGGAGGAAGGAATGACTTTTAACAGGACCGCCTTCTCAATTCCCGCTAGGGTGTCCGTTTGTCCGTTTGGAGTTCCGCTCCCCGCAGTCTCTTTCTCTACCCCCAGGCATGGAGACCAAAACCCAATGGTCAAAGCCTCAGATAACTTTATGAAAGTGTTTTTTCTCAAACATAAGCTAGGTCGCACATCTATGACTGCCAGTGAACCTGACCAGAGAGTGGTTGCACTCCCCTGCTAAAAAGCTCCTGCTCTGGTGCTCCCTGCCTGAAGTTTATCGAACTCTTAATAGCTGCTCCCCTGGGACTCATTGCTGTGACCACTACTGTGCTGTTGTAGGAACAACTCTTCAAATTTGATCCGAGGCTTCAGTTCTTCAAAACATGACTAAATGACTCTCATCACCCCGGACCTTGTGATACAACTGGACACTTCACAACAAGCACTGCTCTGGGTTCAGGGGCAGACTGACGTTTTAGTACAACAAATAAGACTTTTGTGATTGGAATTGTTCCTCTTTCTATTTCAGATTTTGTGTTTTTGTAAAAGGAAAAGGGGGAGATGTAATATAACATTGGTTTCTCCTTTCTGCCTTGCCACAGGGAGCTTAGATTTATTGGGTTACTCTCATCACAGTGCTCCCATTTCTATGTCTAACTTCTTTCTTTGTGCTCTGCTTCCCCAACCGGTCAATCACCTTTATCTCCTAATCGGACGCCATTGCACTGTATCACTGTCCTCCTGTTGTTCATCAATTTGCTCAAGCAGGCACCAGTAACATCTCCATTGGTCCCTGCAGCATGCTAGTGTAGCCCAAAGGCATCTGCTTGCTCCAGGAACACGAAGTGAGACTTGCTACTGTTTTTGGCATTTCGAATATGCTACGGATAGCTTGCCAGGCTCTGCCATGTGGGTGGGATACTCTCTATAGTCCCAAGAGGGATGGAGGAATCAAACCTGGGTCAGCCGCATGAAAGGCAAACACCCTACCCGCTCTGCTATTGCTTAGGCCAATAAAAAACAGACACTGATCTCTGGTAAACAGTGCTTCTCTCTTCCCCATAAGTCCTTTGCATAGTTAATTCAGAGCGATGTCCTTGTTGTATGGACACAGAAGACAGTTAATGCTATGCTTTCATAACTTGGGAGTTAACTGACTCCAAATAACATTGACACCAGGGCATCTGTTCCCTTGATTTAAGCCTCAGTTTCCCTTATTTCCCCAAAGCAGGGTCCCAACGAGGGACTGGATGGATCCAGGCCAAGCTGTGAGCTGCCCTGGCATCAAAACGGGCCAAGCCAAGTGCCAATAATACTTAAGAGCGTGGTCATGGACAAATTCTGTCATGATCCAAAAAGTAACAACTAGATTAGGACTCTGCTAGGGTTAGGAAAGATTAATCTGGCCTGAGCATGTAGTCTGAGATTTATAGTGAGATGTCCCCAGAAGAGGCTCTTCTTAAACTTAATGTATCTCTTACTGTGTCCATACAAAATAACTAATATTAAGCAGAATTAAGATGTTAATTCTTAACATCTCCAAGATCTCCAAGCCTACTCGGATTGGAGTCGAGCATCCTCCACCCAGATCCTCCAAATTCCAGTAGGCGGGGGTCACACCCACCAACTGGCCCCCTGGCGCCGTGTAATCCCATCAGCGGCCAAGACTCAGAGACTATAAAAACCAACTCCCGGAACCGTGTGGTCGCAGCCGCGCGACATCTTATTATGACATCTCATTCCTACTTTGACAAACTGGCAGGCTACTGAATGTAGCCTGCCCACACGGCAGAGTCTGGCAAAATCCCCGTGGCGTACCCAATATGCCAAACATCAGTAACAACGATGGGTCTCATTCTCCTAAAGAGCCTTGAATATAATCTCAGGGCTAGGATGAAGGAGAATAATCAACGAATAACAGGATGATTTGTGATTTGTGTGAAGATGTTAATTAAATGATTGTTCCACTAAAGAAAGGAGAAACACACCCTGGTTGGTATTTGCCCTTGAGCGGAGGGCTTTCATATGTTGATTGTGCTACCAGACCTGGGAGTGGTTGCTACTGCCAATGCTGGAGGTTAGTGAGAGACTAGAGAGAGACAGAGACAGCAAGTTGGAGCTCAGAGAGACAGTTGGGGAGATGAGTGAGGGAGACGGGAATGGAGAGCTTAGACTGGAACCAGCACGTGGGGAGAACAGAACAAACGTCAACTGATCACCAACCAGGCTGGCACTCATTCCCTCCTTCGTCTGCCCATGGCATCGGCCATCCCAGAAGCGGCACGAGACCACAAAACGTAGGTGGCAAAGGAGAGAGGCGGGGCTTCCTAGTCACTCTGTGGTTACACAACATCCAAACTGCAAAAATAGGGTCTGGGCAATAGCACAGCAGGTAGGACAATTGCCGTGCATGCAACCGACCCAGGTTCAATCCCCGGCATCCCATATGGTCTCCCAAGCACCACCAGGAATAATTCCTGAGTTCAGAGCCAGGAATAACTCCCCCAATCCCCCCAGCATTGCTGGGTGTGACCCAAAAAGAAAATAAACTGCAAAAATACAGCAAGAATAAAAGTTGTGTTTGTACAAGATTTAGTAAAGTGCTAAAGGATGATTTTTTCTCATCCTAATTTTGAAAGCTAGTTTTTAAATTAGATACGCAGTACAAAAGTTCATGTTTTTTTAATTTAAATGTGCTCTTTGAAGCAGTAAGCCATAAACTTCTAAATTACTATTTATAGAACTTCTCAGTTCCCATATTATTTTGAAACTAGTGGCTTGTCTCACTTCTACTACTAAATAATTTTTAAAAAATTATCTGCAATAAGTCACTGCAGCTCAACCAATCATGTAAGTTTGGGAAGATACCACCTTTAGCTGGGCTTTACAAACCAGTCTGGACGCAAACAGCACCCCCAGGGTAGCACCTCCACTGTGCTCAACAGGCACCTGTCACATACTTACTGATGAACCCCGAGGATTTCCCAGTCACGCCCAACATTCTGGGGTCCCATCAAGCTCTGCATCGTATCAGGGCATATTTCTATTAATCTGCACAGAAGTGACCAGCCCACCTGCAGTCAAGAAAGGCAAATATTTAGATTTCTTATAGGATTGGAGTAGAACACCTAAGGCCAAGCATGCATCTCCTCATTCTTAGAGGAATAAATGATTACATTGATTTTTTAAAGTGATTTCAAAATGTTTAAGAGACACAAAAGCAAACCAGATCTTTTTCCCAAAACCAGAGCAGAGGTTATGCAGAGACAGTGTAACATTTCTGAATAATGAAGGAAGAAATAGACTGTTGTCTAAACTGAAACAAAACAAAATAGTTACTAGTTTGGGGGAACACAGCAAGCTCATGGGGTGAAGATCAGCTCTGTCCAGGCCTGGTACCAAGGCGCGTCACCCACACCCTCTGCTGAGGACTGGGAGCAGCTGTGATGGATGGGGGATGAGGGCTGAGGGCTGAAGCAGCAGTGGAGAGCCAGCATTTCCTTAGGTGGGGACTACGTGGAGTCCTTGCAGGAGGGGTGGGCGTACCGGGGAGAAGGAGGAGAGTGCTCAGAGCGCTCGCTAGGTCCCAGCACACTGAGAGGGAGCTGACAGGCCTGCGAGACATCACGAATGTCCTCGCGCACTCACATTTCCAAAAGAAATGTGTTCTTAGTGGTGCATTTAAGTAGATCTTCACTAAGTCCCTTTACACAAGATGCCAACAGGAGTAAGTTGTAAAAATCTTTACTTCTGGGATAAAAAGTTGAAATGCAAATTTTTTAAAATACAATGTTTAAATTGCAAATCAGGGATTCAGTGTGCCCTACTCTTACTGGTGTATATATTTTAAAACTCTTCGATAACTTATCATCACAGAACTCTTTTTATTCTTTGTCTCTTTGTTTTTGGGTCACACCCAGTGCTGCTCATGGCGCTGTGCTCAGAGATCGATCATTGCTGGTGGGACTCAGGGATCAAACCCAAGTCAGCCACATGCAAGGCAAGTGCCCGACATGCTGTGCTATCTCTCACGCCTTTGTATTGCTCTTACTGACACGATCAGAAAAGATAAACCAAAGAAAGCCGAAAATGCAAATCTAGCAAAACCATGGAAGTCCACTGTGTGTGCAGTGACAGCATCTGAGGCCTGAGCCTGGCGGCGGTCAGCTGGAACCTCGTACAGAAGAGGGACAGGCACGGGAAGAGCTTCCAGGGCAGGAAGAAAGAAGCCTGCTTTTCTTCAAAGAGTGGAGTGGACCCTTCTAACCTGGTGTTGCCTGAGGGAGTCGGCAGGGGCAGGCAGGTGAGCTGGGAATTTCAAGGCCTTCGGAAGGCTTGAGGGGGATTCATGACAAAAACTCAACATCCCTTTACAATATCATTTCTACACCTTTTTTGCTTTAAGCATGACTTGCTCTACTCTGTCAGTCCTTCCTTTTACGTAATCTCAAAATGCCTGAAAAGGCACAATTCATGAGCTATTTTTACCTACACTTAAGTGGGACACCCTCCTCCACATAAGCTAAACAGACACTGACTAGCCAGCTGTCATAGAGACCGGTTATTTTTGTGCTTTCATAAAACACAGACTTTCCCAAGTATTTAAGAAAATAACATTCTGAATCTCCAGGTGTTCGACCATCAATGAATTCCAAGGGATGCTAACTCCTGACCACGGAGAACACCTGTTTGCTGGTGTTTCACTGGTGCTGCCCCAGTAAAACTGCTCTGAGAAAGATTCAGGAAGCTGCATAGCTATAAGCAAATACTGTGACAACGGGAAAGAATACAGAACTTAGGGATATTTGAGACACTTTCGTTTCCTCTGGTCTCACCTCAAAGGCTGAAACTATATAAACAGAAGTAAAATTGGGGAACACAGGGGAAGTGATCAGAGGGTACAACATGGGAATAGTGTAGAACTGACCAATTCTCTAATGGTGGTCACTTATTAAGGACTGATAATAAAACTTGAAAATAAAACTTTAGAATCTGGGAGGGCGGGAGTGATAGCACAGCGGGTAGGGCGTTTGTCTTGCATGCGGCCGACCTGAGTTCGATTCCCAGCATCCCATATAGTCCCCTGAGCACTGCCAGGAGTAATTTCTGAGTGCAAAGCCAGGAATAACCCCTGTGCATTGCCGGGTATGACCCAAAAAGAAAAAAAAAAAATTCAGAATCTGGAATAACATGTTGAATGAGTTCTTAAAACAAATCTTATTTTTTGGCTTACACCTGGTGATGCTCAGGGGTTACTCCTGGCAGTGCTCAGGGGACCATACGGAATGCAGGGGATTGAACCCAGGCTGGCCACATGCAAGATCAATGCCTTACCTGCTGTGCTATTGCTCCAGTCCAAATTCTTAAAACAAATCTTACTTTTCAATAGTAAATTATCTTCTTCCCTTGATCTCACGATTAAGAGTTCAAATTCAGTACTTTAAGCTAAATCAACATATAAAGCATTTTAAAACTCCTGCATTAATTATACTAGTAACAGGAAGAAATCTGAAAAAAAAAAGTTTTCTCTTCCAAGTGGAATATTAAAGGTAGGGAGAATACATCTTCCTGGCTTTGACAGGACTACTGACAATTAAAACTGAGTATGTCTAGCCAGGGAGATGCACCAGTGGGAGTGACGTGCTTGCAAGTGGAAGGCCCTGTGTCCAAGCTCCAGCACTATGTCACTCCTCCAGCCCTGGTGGGTACAGCCAGGCCCCTTTGGGTATCCACCTACAAAAAAAAAAAGTTGTTGTGCTGGCACCAAGGCACTGTGTATTGGTACTACAGCACACCGTGCTTTCTTTTTTGCACAAAACAGTGAATTCAGTTCGTGAACAGTGTGACGAAGGAGATTCTGAAGGCGGTAGAATGGGTCATGGCTTTGTCAACAGCCCTAGGATGAAACACCACCACAGAAAAGCCCTCCACAGACAAACCACGTACAGTGCTGAATCTCCTAGTTCTGTCACATTCAATTGCCAAATCGGAGGACACTGCACTCTGTTCTTGCACATGTCGTCTCTGACACCCACTGGACAAGGACACTGTCCAGACATTGTAACTAACTGGAGACACAAGCAAACCCCCAGGCCAACTATTTCTTTTAAAAGGATGAACTGGATAATTGTTGAGTAACACGATTCTAGATTCCAGGGCACCCTGGGGCCCTGCGGACCCTGTCCACCCACTATTACACTGTTCCGAGTGACACTGAAGGGGCAACTGCCAACATAGCAGGGGAGGCAGGTCCCAGCTAACCACTCAGAAGACCCCAGGTGGGGCGGGAAGAAGGGAGCAGCAGGCAGGGACTCACAGGAAATAATAGGCTGAAAATCAAAGTTCAGATGGAAAATATCTTAGCTGAAGGAAGACAAAAGCAATAATTTATCCGAAATACAAATCTCCTCACCAAAAAGAAAGAGTTAACCCTAAGACCCACTCAGAGTGGGCACAGCTGGACCCAGGAGAAAGCCTCAAGGCGAAGGTGGTGGGACCGCTTCGGGCGAGGCACAGGTTCTCAAATGCAGCTCCACCGAGCACAGCTTCAAGCCTCATTCCCAGAACCTAAACTGCTGATTCTAGCTCTCCACACCTCAAAACCTGACAGGAAACACACGCCAGGCAGGGGCTCTGCCCCGGGTGTGCACTCACCACTCATCACCCGGTTCTCCTTTCTATCTAAACAGACTGGGCATGTTGGGAGATGAGGCAGGTTCTGAAAGAGGTCTACGTTTCCAGTTTTCAAAAGTAATAAAAAATAAGAACTTAAAGTTACAGAATCACGAAACACCACTTTTTTAGTTAATGCTTTCTTTGGGTAAAGAAGTCCAGAAACCTGGCTTTAAGTTAAGATAATGAAGGCGAACCTCCAGGAGTTTCCCACTTATTTTAAGAATGCAGTTATGGTAATAGGGACTACTAATTACTCCCCTATTGTGTTCACTAAGCACAAGGGGTCTCTGCTTGTCCGACAGGGACAGGGCACCGGGCAGAGTCTTGAGGGGAAGAGAATTAATCAAGGGTCACCCCCACTTGGGCGAAGTTGAGCACTGCCCTCCATGGAAGCCACTCTTGAAGATGACCAGTTCACTGTACCTCTGGGGGTGGGTGAGGTCAACCCTCAGGAGTACCCAGAACCTAGCACCTCTGCCAAGGAGGGCAGGGTGGCAGCAAATGCTCACCTGCTGCACAGAGGCCACCTCCAGGTACGAGTCCAGGACCACCAGCAGTGGCACGTGCACAGCTTTGCCTTGAAATAATGTAGAAGCTAGAAAAAAGGGTGGAGAAGGGGCTCGGTCAGACCCAGGTAACTTGGCACCTGCCAAAGGGGCCAGAGCCCAGAGGTCCGAGGCCCAAGCTCCTGGGGAATGAGGTGAGTAGGTTGAGGTGAGCAGGGAGGTGAGGTGACGGGGGAGGTGAGTGGAAGTTGAGGTGAGTGGGGGGGGGAGTAGGTAAGTAGAAGGTGAGGTGAGGGGGTGAGGTGAGTGGGAGGTACAAGATGAATGGGATTGGGGTGGGTGGGGGTATGAGGTGAGTGGGGGTGCGTGAGTGGGGGTCTGAGGTGAGTGGGGTTGGGGTGAGTGGGGTTGGGGTGAGTGGAGTTGGGGTGAGTGGAGTTGGGGTGAGTGGAGTTGGGGTGACTGGGGTGAAGTGAGTGGGAGGTATGAGGTGAATGAGGTCGGGGTGAGGTGGGGGTGAATGAGTGGGGATATGAGGTGAGTGGGGGCGGGGTGACTGGGGTGAGTGGGGTGAGCGGGCTAGGAGGTGAGAGGGCGAGGGAGGTCGGCGGGGCACGGCCGGCCTGGGGGGGACCCCGCGGACGCGCGCACCGTGCGGGGCGTAGGTGAGCAGCAGCGCGTCCTCCAGCGTCTGCACCAGCGTGCCCACTCGCTTGCCCTCCTGCACGTTGCTCATCCGGACGATCAACTTCCGCAGGGTCTCCTGGTCCTCCTCGGCGTCCGCCTGCCCACCACTGGCCATGGTGCGCGGGAACCGGGTCCGCGGGACAAGGCTTGGGCTGGGCCGGGCCGGGCCGGGCGGGACCCGGGCAGGGCGCGGGTCCGGATGGACAGGGACGAGGGTCCGGCGGGGCAGGGCGCGGTTCGCGCGGGGCAGGGCGCGGGTCCGGCGGGCAGGGAGCGGGTCCGGCGGGACTGGGCGCGGGTCCGGCGGGACTGGGCGCGGGTCCGGCGGGACTGGGCGCGGGTCCGGCGGGACTGGGCGCGGGTCCGGCGGGGCAGGGCGCGGGTCCGGCGGGACAGGGCGCGGGTCCGGCGGGACTGGGCGCGGGTCCGGCGGGACAGGACGCGGGTCCGGCGGGGCAGGGAGCGGGTCCGGCGGGACAGGGCGCGGGTCCGGCGGGACTGGGCGCGGGTCCGGCGGGCAGGGCGCGGGTCCGGCTGGACAGGGCGCGGGTCCGGCGGGACTGGGCGCGGGTCCGGCGGGACAGGACGCGGGTCCGGCGGGACTGGGCGCGGGTCCGGCGGGACTGGGCGCGGGTCCGGCGGGACTGGGCGCGGGTCCGGCGGGACAGGACGCGGGTCCGGCGGGACTGGGCGCGGGTCCGGCGGGACTGGGCGCGGGTCCGGCGGGGCAGGGAGCGGATCCGCCGGGGCAGGGAGCGAATCCGGCGGGACTGGGCGCGGGTCCAGCGGGACAGGGCGCGGGTCCCGCAGGACAGGCCGCGGCTCGGGCGGTGCAGGCCGCGGTTCGGACGGGACAGGGCGCGGGTTCGGCGGGCAGGGCGCGGGTCGGGCCGGGCAGGCCGCGGGTCGGGCGGTGCAGGCCGCGGGTCGGGCCGGGCAGCGGGCAGGACGCGCCCCGCCCCGTTGTTTATGCTCCGCGCCCCGCCCCGTCCTCCCGCGGCCGCCGCCCAGGGCGTGGGGCCGGGGAGGGGCCGGCACCAGCACCGGGACCCGGACCAGGACCCCGGCCCAAGCCCCTCGCGGCGGCCCGGACGCCCCGGCGCGCTCCGGGGAAGGGGCGGCCGCGCGGGAGGAGCTAAAGGCGCCGCGTCCGGCCGGGAACCGCGCGGGGGCTGCTGCCACCCCCGACCCCCGCGGCCGGACCCAGGGCGGCGCGGCTGGGGACCGCGTCCCCGCGGAGAGGACAGAGTGGCCTGTCCCCGCGGAGAGGGGAGGGGTCCTGTCCCCGCGAAAAGGGGAGAGTGGCCTGTCCCCGCCGGAGAGGGGAGGGGTCCTTTCCCCGCGGAGAGGACAGAGTGGCCTGTCCCCACGGGAAGGGGGAAGTGGCCTGTCCCCGCCGGAGAGGGGAGAGTGGCCTGTCCCCGCCGGAGAGGGGAGAGTGGCCTGTTCCCGCGGAGAGGACAGAGTAGCCTGTCCCTGCCCGAGGTGGGCGTGGGGCACGGAGCAGAAAGGGGGCACAAGCTTGACCAGAGGGGTCCGCGCGTGTTCCCGTGTCTTGGAGATGGTCAGTGACCCTCAACAAATACAGAGTGCCCCATGCTGAGGACCGTGTCAGGGAGGCTTGGGCCAGCGGGGTCGGGCCCCCAGCCCACACTGACCACTGTCGCTGCCGAGCTGCACTGCCGGGAGGCTCCCACGCTGAGGTGGGCTGGTCGCAGGGCCCAGTTCCTCCGACACGGCAGATTGGGCTTCAGCGGTCGGACCCCTCCGTGGGGAAACACCCTCCCCAGGAAAAGCCAGAGCCGGGCAAGGCGCCTTGGGGCAGCGCGGGCCGAGGAGGGGGAGCAGAGGAGGGCTCATGTCCACGCGGGAGGGAAGGGTGGGCGGCTGGAGAAGGACTCGCTCCCTCGGGCCGCTGGTTTCCTGTAGCCACAGTTACTGGGGACAGGAATGTACAGTGTTATTGGAGTACTGACCACGTGCCAGTTTAAGATCAGAAATCAGTGCCTTCACTTTTTTGCTTAGTACTATTGAGAATGGCAAACTGGAAAAATCAGTGCAAATAATAATAAATAAATAAACAACATAAGAAACTGAGGAAGGAATTAAAACATCATATACCGAAGAATGGTTAAAGTACAAGTGAAGAAAGGGTGAACATCAAAGGAACAATGACAAATAAGAAAACACCCTAAAAAATCCCAGCAGTACTTACTTCCCAATAATCCCCTTAAACATTAACAGCCTAGGCAGAGTGATAGTACCACAGGCATGGGATTCGCCTTGCACACAGCCACCCTGGGTTCCATCCCCTGCACACCTGTGGTGCCCTCCAGGAGTGATCCCTGTAAACTGGGTGTAGCCCAAAATCAAAAAAATTAATAGTCTGACGTCACCAATTAAAAGGCATGCAAGTGAACTGGAGAGACAGTACAGGCCTAAGGTGCTTGTTTTGTATATGGCTAAGGTAAAGGTAAAGGTAAAGGCCCTCCCGTTGATCGTCGATTTGCTCGAGCGGGCCCAGTAACGTCTCCATTGGAGACTTTGTTGTTACTGTGTCTGGCATATCGAATACTCTCGGTAGCTTGCCGGGCTCTCCGAGAGGGGCGGAGGAATCGAACTCGGGTCGGCCATGTTGGCCGCTTGTAAGGCGAACGCCCTACCCGCTGTGCTATATGGCTAACCCTAGTTTAATCACCAACAGCACATCTGAGCATGACCAGGAGTGATCCCTGAGCACAGAACCAAGAAATAAGCCCTGACCACCACGGGTGTGGCCCAAACACCCAAACTAGAACAGACAAAAGACATACAGGAGTCAAATGGATCAACAAACATTATCCAACTCTACTACATTCAGGAACTGCATATATGTATTCAAGATAGATGCAGGCTCAAAATGGAAGGTTGGTAGCAATCCCATAAGCAACCGGTGATTTTAGAAAAAGCAGGTGCCACTACGTTTGTTTCAGACAATGGGTTTCCAGTTCCAGGAGGTGGATAGAGACAGCCAGGGTGAAGCCCAGTGATAGGACGCGAGCCATCTCCATGAAGCCCTGGGTCTGTGCCCTGTGAGACACGCACAAAGTGGATGGACTCGGTGTGTGTAGTAATGGTGATTAATGTCAACACAAGATTTTAAATATTTTTACACCAAATGAAGGAGCACTAAAATGCACTAAAAATCAAAAAGTGACATAACAGTAGTACATTAATAGAAGCGGATTTTATTCTATTTTATTTTTTATGTAGGAGTACTGCTATTCATTCAGCCACTGATCAGCTGACTGAATTGGGCATGAACTCCATTAGAAGGGGATTTTAATACTTCTCATACAACCATAGCACTGTAGCACTGTCCTCCCGTTCATCGATTTGCTCGAGCAGGCCCAGTAACGTCTCCATTGTGAGACTTGTTGTTACTGTTTTTGGCATATCGAATATGCCACGGGGAGCTTGCCAGGCTCTGTTGTGCGGGCGGGATACTCTCGATAGCTTGCCAGGGTCTCCAAGAGGAATGAAGAATTGAACCCAGGTCAGCCAACATGCAAGGCAAACGCCCTACCCGCTGTGCTATCGCTCCAGCCCATGCAACCATGAGAAGATCAATTAAACAACATAAATGAAGACATAACAGTTCTAAATAATAATTAGAACATATGTATTTAATTTGAGGCTCCCAGAACCATGCCATCAGACTCCGCTCCAGGCTGTGGGGCGGGTAAGAGCCCTCCTCACCCCAAAGGACCCAGCCCTGGCAGCCGAACTCCACTACCCAACCACCGCCACGCTCCAGGCCGTTTTCCGGACATATTACAAGACACATTATAAGACACTTCCTGCCCAATTTCCACAATTACTACACCATATCTGGTGGAGTTCAAACAGTAGGCAACAGCTCATAAAGAAAAATATATAAATATGTGCCTCTTGGAGAGCCCGGCAAGCTACTGAGAGTATCCTGCCTGCATGAGCAGAGCCTGGCAAGCTCCCCGTGGCGTATTCGATATGCCAAATACAGTAACAACAACAGGTCTCATTCCCCTGACCCTGAGTCTCCAATCATTGGGAAAAGACGAGTAAGAAGAGGCTGCTAAAATCTCAGGACTGGGAGGAATAGAGACATTACTGGTGCCTGCTTGAGTAATTCGACAGTCAACGGCATGACAGTGATACAGTGAAACATATTTAACATACATGTTTCAAACATTTTACCCTGAAAATCAGAATTTACATTTTTTCCAAGTGCACATGAAATTTTTTTCCAGGGTACACCATAAATCTGGACACAAAACAAGTAATAACACACTAACAAAGTTTACAATCATGCCAAGAATGTTTTCAGATTACAGTGCTACAAAATTAGAAGTAAATCACAAAAAAAAAGACTATTGAATAAGTCTCAAGCAAGTGGAACCAATATGTGCTCCAGTAGCCACTGCATCAATGATGAAAGTAAAAGAAATTTAATTCTTTTAGAACTTTAAAGAAGATCTTTAAACTTCTAGAGACAAATGAAAATGAAAACATCAGAAACTATAGGAGAACCTATAAGAGCAAAGGTGGTGCTGGCAGGAAAGTTAATAGTGATTCAAGCCTACAAAATAAAGAAGAGTCACTCACACAGACACAAACACACACACACACACACACACACACACACACACACACAAATACACCCCACATCGCAATTTAGCCTACAGCTAAAGCAATGGGAAATGAACAAAAAAAACCCCCAAAATTCCAGAGGCAGGGTGGGGTGGGGGGGATGGGGGTGGGAGGGATATTATCCATGGTGGTGGAAAATGGGCACTGGTGGAGGGATGGGTATTTGATCATTGTATAATCGAAACCCAAGCACAAAAAAATTGTAAATCTACAACTGTACCTCATGGTGTTTCACTAATAAAAATTAAAAAATAAAAAAAAAAACCCAAAATTTAATAGGTGAAAATAAATGGAATAGAAGCCCCCCAATAACATGAAATACAAAAGATCAATGAAAGCAGGAACTGACCTTACAAAAAGACCAATAAATCTTAAAACAGTAAATCAATAAATCATGACCAGGTATATAAATAGAGAAAAACTAACAGAAGTACAAGAGGAAAAATAATGACAAATGCGGTAGGGTTACAAAGAATTATAAAAGGTCACTACTAACAACCGACCCGAGTTCGATTCCTCCGCCACTCTCGGAGAGCCCGGCAAGCTACCGAGAGTATTGGATATGCCAGACACAGTAACAACAAAGTCTCCAATGGAGACGTTACTGGGCCCGCTCGAGCAAATCGACGATCAACGGGAGGGCCTTTACCTTTACCTTTACCTTTACTAACAAGGGTTTGCCAATAAATTCAATAACCTAAAGGAAATGAAAATAGTTTTAGATAAATACAACCCACCAAGAAAAATAAATGAAAACCATGAAAAGACTGATAGCTAGTATGGAAATTGAAACCGTGATCCAAGAGTGTGTCCTGGGCCTGAGGATTTCCTGTGAACTTCACTAAGCCTTCAAAGGAGAACTTGAGCCTGCTCTTTTCAGACTGCTCTAAGAAGAAATACTTTCAAATACATTTTATGAGGACAACATAACCTGATACAACCAAAACAAGACAAGAAGATCATGAAAAAGCTCATTGCAAACCAATAACCATAGACATAGATGCAAAAATCTTAACTTGGTACAATAAATTGATTCAATAATGCATCAAAAAGAACACCAAATTGGCGGGGGGAGGGGTTATTCCAACATGCAAGGATGGTTAAACATGCAAATTAGTATGTTACACTAAATTTAAGAAGCATAGCACTGTAGCACTGTCCTCCCGTTGTTCATCAATTTGCTCGAGCGGGCCCAGTAAGGTCTCCATTGTGAGACTTGTTGTTACTGTGTTTGGCATATCAAATATGTCATGGGTAGCTTGCCAGGCTTTGCTGTGCGGGCGAGATACTCTCTGTAGCTAGCCGGGCACTCTGAGAGGGGTCGAGGAATCGAACTCGGATCATAAAATGGGGATGGAAGGAACATAGATTAGTAAAGGCTATCTACTCTAGACTTATAGCTAATATTACATCAAATATTGAAAACCTGATTTTTTTAAGAGTACGATAAAGGTTTTTCATAACCACTTCTATTAAAATTAGGATTAGAGGTCTTAGCCTGGGCAATTAAGATAATAAGAAATAAAAGGAATCCAGATCACAAAGAGTGAAATTCCATTAATCACAGGTGTTGTGATCATCAAAGAAGCCCCAAAGACTCTGTGTAAAAGCTATGAGAAACAGGGGTGAGGGGGAGGGTGGAGCCACCACCAGGTCAACCTGTTCCTGTGGCCAAGTGCATCAGCAGCCTGATGGTGCCTTCAGGCTCCCAGATAGCCCAAAATTGCCGCTGTGTATCTGACTGGACCTCAACAACTCAAGAAAAAGTTTCCTGAGATATTAAATGGCCAAAAGTTAGGTCTATGGGAGCCATGCTCACAAAACATCTCCTGCTCTGGTGTACAAGCTCGTTTATTGCCTTGACACAGAGACCCATAAATAAATCTAGAAAGAGATCAAAAGCTGCAGTTAATCTCTGACCCACACAAGGCTGAACAGACTGGGGTAAATCAATACCGGGAGTCGGCAGTTTGGGTGGGGGCAGGGGATGTAGGTGTGGGCAGGGGGTGGGTGTTGGTCAGTCTGGTGCCCGCCCAAGCAGAGCCTGTGGCAGTTGCTTGCTTCTACAATCCCAAATCGCCACCATGCCCTCAGCTGGAGTTCACCATCTTTGGACGAACCTCACTGAGAAATTAGTGATATGCTGAAGATTTGTATATGAGGATTTTGTGACTGAAATATCCAGGCTTTCTCAGAGTTGGGATGAACTACCTACCCAGATCCTCCATCTTCCAGTAGGCAGGGGTCAAACCCACAAACTGCCCTCCAGCACCGTGTAATCCCGTCAAGACCCATAGACTATAAAACCCAGCTCCCAGAAGAGAACAGCGCAGAGTCTCCTGCCCCCATGCCTGGCTGTCCTCACCAGGGTCCCTTGGAGGGGGGCGGGTTGAGTTATCCTCCCCGCCCTGAGAAGAGCCCCAGCAGCTGAAGACCTCCAGAACCAGCCACAACCATGCTGAGACCACTCTCCACACGCACAAAGGTATCGGCGGAAGAACAAAGGCATGCGGGTCCTGGGGCTGAGATCTCCAAGCCTGCTCGGATCGGGGCTGAGCATCCTCTACTCAGATCCTCCATCTTCCAATAGGCAGGGATCACACCCACCAACTGCCCCCTGGCACCGTGTAATCCCATCAACAGCCAAGACCCAGCATTTGCAGCCGTGCAACATCTTATTATCTCATTCTTGCTTTGGACAACCTGGTAGGCTACCGAATATAACCTGCCCACATGGCAGAGTCTGGCAAACTCCCCGTGGCATACCCGATATGCCAAATACCAGTAACAATGATGGGTCTCATTCTCCTAACCCTGAAAGAGCCTTGAATATGGCACTTTTTAAAATCTCAGGGCTAGGACGAAGGAGACGTTACTGGTGCCTGCTCAAGGCAATTGACGAACAACAGGATGATCGTGATCGTGATCTACTCTCACTTCCTGGAAGCACTGGCAGTCACCCCCAACTCCTATGCCACCATGTAAGCTCTTCTACCAGTCTTGCTTCAGAGACCCATAAATAAATCTCAAAAGAGATCAAAAGATGCGGTTAATGTCAGATCCACACAAGCCTGCACAGACAGATAAATTAGAGGGGGGACAGGTCAGCTTGGTGCCCACCCATGCAGAGACCCTAGCAGCTGCTTGTTTCCACAATCCAAAATCACTTCCATGCCCCCAGTCGAACTTCACCATCTCAGACAGACCTCACTGAGATATAATCTGCTGAAAATGCGGGTTTTGTGACTGAAATCTCCAGGCTTTCTCAGGGTCGCATGGGCTACTTCCCCACCCCTACCACTACTGCCAGAGACCTCAGCAGTCACATCCACACCCCAAAGCTGGCACCCAACTAAAAAAGCTACTCCAGCCTTACCTTCCCGATAAAAGTACTGAATGCTCTGAACATACATGGTGACCTTTTAGTACCTGTATGGAAAACCATAATGCGTACACAGAGAAAGAGAAGAAAAGTGTCTGCCACAGAGGCAGGCTGGGGGAAGCAGTGTTGGGGGATGGTGGGAGGGAAATGGGGGACATTGGTGATGGGAACTTTGCATTCAGACAGGTAGCAGGTGAAGAGCCGAGCCAGTGTACTGATGAGTACTGATGGCAGGTTTTTCAGCACCTTGCCTGGGCCAGGTGCTATTCATTTCTTCACCGACGAAATGGCATATCGGATTTCAGAAGGGAGAACATTGGGAATGACATATCTATCATGCAGAATTTGGTATGTGGGCAGGTGGACGTGGCTATCAAAGAGATCTGCATAAAAGTCATGGATAATCTTCTCCATTGCCCTTCTGGAAGATGTGATAGATCCATCAGGATGTTGGAGGGCAGTCATCTTGGTCTTGTAGTTGGCGAAGGACAGGCGGGCATTATGAATGCTTTTCCTGGCTCTGCTGCATCTACCAGCACTGCTGCTCTTCTCTCTTTGAGGTCTTCCTTTATCATTTCTCAGCACTGCTTTGTGAGCTCAGACGTTCTATTGCGGTTGCCTGAGGCATGTGCCAAGCCACATTGGCGAATAAGCTCAAGAGTTTTCAAAGACAGGCATTTTTTGTGGCTATCTCTCTCTTGGCGTTCCTTGCACAATCATGGAGGTGCTGAACCAGTCGAACGTATTCCTCATCAATGTTGTCAACAACGGCATATTCCCATGTTGCCGTAATAGTGCCAAAGAGCTCCCAGTTGGTGGTCATTCTGGGAGTTCTCTTCTTAAACTTTGCAGCCCTTTCTCCCTGCTCCATGAAGTAAAATTTTGTACAAAGGAGACGATGGTCCAATCCCATTTGGAATTTTGGGACAACAGCGACATTGGTCAGGCAAAACCGTCGATTGAATATGATGTGGTCAATTTCATTGTGGAACTGTCCACCAGGAGACTCCCATGTCCAACATTTAGATTCGGCCTTCTGGAACTGTGAGTTACCATGCATGGTCTTGGACGACATGATGAACTCAGACAGTCTCTCACCCTGTTAGTTCCATTCTAGGTCATGGATTCCGATGTGGAGTCAACATGACGAATGACCTGGCACCTGAGTTGCGCAGGAAGAAGAGAGTGGCTTGGAATGCCTTCAAGAGCATCAAAGAAATAGCTAAGAGGAGAAAGAACCTCTGGCTCCCGGCACATCTCTTCAATTCCACTGTTCTTCCTGCATTAACATATGCCTCAGAGACCTGGGCCCTACAAAAGCAGGATGAGAACGCTATTCAGGTCTCCCAAAGAGGAATCAAAAGAGCTAGGCTTGGAGTATCACGTTTCACTCAAATGAGAGAAAGAATCCAGAGTTTCGACTTCAGTTGACAGTCAGGAATCAGGGATGCTGTCTTGTTTTCCAAAGCGTCGAAAATCAGATGGGCTGGACATGTAATGAGATTTGGAGATGACCACTGGACGAGAGCCGTTACAGACTAAATTCCATGGGACGTCAAAAGACCACATGACCACCCACCTACGAGATGGTCAGACTTCTTCGTGAAGACCCTGAACAATTGGTTTGAGGCTCTTTGTGTTCCTAGAAGGAGCAGATGCCATTGGGCTATACTAGCATGCAACAGGGACAAATGAACACATTACTGGCACCCGCTCAAGCAAATAGATGAGTAACAGGATGTCAAGTGATCAAGTGATCAAGTGGTGATGAAAAATGTACAGTGGTGAAAGGATGTGTTTTGGATCATTGTATCACTAAAACCCAATCATGACCAGCTTTGTAATGGCCTATCTCATAGATCACGATCACGACCATCCTGTTATTCATCGATTGCCTCGAGCAGGCCCCAGTAACGTCTCCTTCGTCCTAGCCCTGGGATTTTTTTTAAAAAGTGCCATATTCAAGGCTCTTTCAGAGTTAGGAGAATAAGACCCTTCATTGTTACTGGTATTTGGCATATTGTGTACGCCACGGGGAGTTTGCCAGACTCTGCCGTGTGGGCAGGCTACATTCGGTAGCTTGCCAGTTTGTCCAAAGTAGGAATGAGATGATAAGATATCGCACGGCCGCGAAAGCAGCGGCGCGCTTCCGGGAGCTGGATTTTATAGTCTCTGAGTCTTGGCTGTTGATGGGATTACACAGCGCCAGGGGGCCAGTTGGTGGGTGTGAGCCCCACCTACTGGAATTTGGAGGATCTGGGTGGAGGATGCTCGGCCCCGATCCTAGTAGGCTTGGAGATGTCAGCCCCAGGACCCACGTGCCTTTGTTCCCCTGCCGGTACCTTCATGTGTGCGGAGAGTGGTCTCAGCATGGTGGTGGCTGGTTCTGGAGGTCTTCGGCTGCCTGAGCCCTGATTGGGGCGGGGAGGAAAACTCAACCCACTCCCCTCCAAGGGGCCCCAGCGAGGACAGCCAGGTGCCTGGCTTTCTATCATAGAGAAATGTTTTTCTCTCCTGCAATTCTGGATATCTCATAGATATTCAATGAAAATTTCAAAATAAACCAAAAAAGCTATGAGAAACAGCAAGTACAACAAAGTGTCTGGCTGCAAAATCACTTGATCACTTGATCACTTGACTTCCCGTTAATCGTCGATTTGCTCGAGGGGGCGCCAGTAACGTCTCCATTTGTCCCTGTCGCGTGCTAGTGTAGCCCAATGGCATCTGTTCCTTCTAGGAATACGAAGAGCCTCAAACTGATCGTTCATGATCTTGATGAAGAAGTCTGACCATCTGGTAGGTGGGCGGCCACGCGGTCTTTTGACATCCCGTGGAATCCAGTCAGTAATGGCTTTAGTTCAGTGGTCATCTCTAAATCTCATTACGTGACCAGCCCAAAATCAATATACAAAAGTATATTGCATTCCATTATGCGAACGATAATATAGAAAGCAACATAATTTATAGTCACATCAAAAAATCAGACGCCAGTGGGGTTAAAGCTCAGTAGTAGAACATTTGGCTTCAAAAATAAAAATACCAGGCCAGAGAGGCTCCTGGGCACAGCTTATGGTCCCCGAGTCCCTGGAGGAGTCATCCCTGAGCTCAGAACCAGTAGTAAGCCCGGAGGACACCAGATGTGGCCCAAACCTCTCTACTCCCAAAATACCTGGGAAACAAATACCTAGGAAAAAGTTTAGCAAAGGAGGTGAAAGATTCTTATAAAGAAAACACCAAGACCCTATTAAAAGAAATAGAGCAAGATACCAGAAAAGACATTTAATCAGTGATAGTATGGTGGGGAAGATACCTGTCTTGCATGCAGCTGGCCTGGGTTTGACCCCCATCACCTGATATGGTCCCCTGAGCACCACCAAGAATGATCCTGAGCACAGAGACAGACGTAAGTCCCAAGCAGCACTGTGGCCCCACAACAAAAAACAAACAAAAAGACATTTTATGTGCATGATAGGAAGAACTGAGAGAGCGAAAAATTTCATTTTAGCAAAAGCAAAATATAAGTTTAATTCAATCCCAGCCAAAACTTCAATTACATATTTTTAGAAAATAGAACAAAAACACCAAGGTTTTTAGGAAATAATAAAAGACCTTAAATAATTAAGGGAGTTCTGTAGAGGAAAAAGAAAAATGGAGACAACATGTTACCAACTTCAAAGTAAATTACAAAGTGACAGCAATTAAAACTCTATGGAAGAAAAATAAAAATAGATACCTGGACCAATGAAAAATATTCAAAACCCAGAAACAAGCCCACTGAAACATGAATAAATATTTATTGATATTTAATTTATATAAAGGATTCTGTCATACAATGATGAGAAAGTCTTTCTTTTTTTTTTCCCAACTGGAGGAAAGCCTCCAAGTATCTTTTTATTTTTATTTTTATTAGTGAGACATCTTGAGGTACAGTTGTAGACTTACAAATTTTTGTGCTTGGGTTTCAATTATACAATGATCAAATACCCATCCCTCAACCAGTGCCCATTTCCCACCACCACGGATCCCAGTATCCCTCCCCCCCCCCATCTCCCTCATCCCACCCTGCCTCTGTGGCAGGGCATTCCCTTTTGTTCTCTCTCTCTCTTATTGGGTGTTGTGCTTTGCAAAAGAGACAATGGGCGACAATCATGTTTGGTCTATAGTCTACTTTCAGCATGCTTCTCCCACCCTGGGAGGATCCTCCCAACGCCCTTTATTTGGTGCTCCCTTCTCTATCTGAGCTCCCTTTTCCCCCTAGCATGTGTGGCTGGCCTCCAAGCCATGGAGTAAAATTCCTGGTACTAATCTCGGCCATTCTTGTGTGTTAGTCTCCTATTTTGTTACTTTATCTTCCCCAGATGAATGCAATCTTTCTATGTCTATCCCTTTCTTTCTGAGTCATTTCGCTTAACATGATACTTTCCATGTAGTGCCACTTGTATGTAAATTTCATGACTTAGTCTTTTCTAACAGCTACATAGTACTTCATTGTGTGAATGCACCAAAGTTTCTTTAACCAGTCATCTGTTCTCGGGCACTCAGGTTTTTTCCAGATTCTGGCTATTGTAAAGAGTGCTGCAATGAACAGACAAGTGCAGATGTCACTTTGACTATACTTTTTTGCCTCTCTGGGATATATTCCCAGGAGTGGTATTGCTGGGCCAAATGGGAGCTCAATTTCTAATTTTTTGAGAATCGTCCATACTGTTTTCCAAAAAGGCTGAACCAGTCGGCATTCCCACCAGCAGTGAAGGAGGGTCCCTTTCTTGCCACATCCGGCCAGCACCGGTTGCTTTTGTTCTTGTGCGTATGGACCAGTCAGTCTCTGTGGTATGAAATGATATCTCATTGTGGTTTTGATTTGCATCTCCCTGATGATTAATGATATAGAGCATTTTCTCATGTGCCTTTTAGCCATTCGGATTTCTTCTTTGAGAAAGTTTCCATTCATTTCATCGCCCCATTTTTTGATAGGGTTGGATGTTTTCTTCTTGTGGAGTTCAACCAGCACTTTGTATATCCTTGATATCAACCCCTTGTCGGATGTGTATTTGGCGAATATCCTTTCCCATCCTGTAGACTGTCTTTGTATTTTGGTCACTGTTTCTTTTGAGGTGCAGAAGCTTCTTAGTTTAAGATAGTCCCATTTGTCTATCTCTGTTTTCACTTGAGAAAGTCTTTCTTAAAATGATCAGAAAACTCAACAGCCACATGAGAAAAGAATGAAACTGTGCTACTCTATAACTCCAGATGCAAAAATAAATTCAGAATGGAATAAATATCCAAAACAGTATTCAGAAGACAGACAGGTGAAACTTTTCGTGACATAAACAGAAGAGATGTGTTTGGATACTCAACTCCAACAGCAAGAAAAGTGAAAGCAAAGATAAACAATTGGCACTATATTAAATGGAAAAGCTTCTGTACTGAAAAAAGCATAATTAAATGCTTAACGTAGCAAACTAGTGAATAGGAGAAAATATTGGCACACTATACATCAAACAAGGTCTAAGCATCTAAGGTGAATGAACAACCCAGTTTTTTTCAATGGGCAAAAAAATTTGAATCAACATGTCTTCAAAAAGAACATACAAATATTTGGTAGGTATATAAAGAAATGCTTATCATCAATGATCATCATAAAAATTCTAATTAAAACCCCATGTTCATAAAAACAACTTACCCTCAAAGTAGCAATGACAAGTATTGGAGAAGCTGTGACGAACAATAGAGAACCGCCATGCGCTGTTTGTGGGAATATTTGCGATCTCTTCAAAGAAGATGAAGACACAATGAAGATTTACATAGCAAGTCTCACCATCCTAACATATTGCAGCATTATTTACAGGAGAAAAAATAAGCTGTCAAAATGTCCATAGACTGTTGATTGGATAAAGGTGAATTTCATTTATGCAATTGAATACTATTCCCTATTAAAACGACAAAATGTTGCTTTTGCACCAAAACAGGGACTTGAGAGTATTAAGCGAAGCAAAAAGAGCCAGAAGGAAAAAGACAAGTATGGAATGATTTCACCCACGTGCACAGTATAAGGAAATAAAGTCAGTGATCGGACAAAAGAAAAGTACAAGCCAGGGATGCTGATAGTAGAACTAAGGTCGTCTGAGGAGAAAAGGTTCAGGAAGTAAGATAAGGCAGAAAGGTGTGAAAATAAAATAAATTACCTTGCATACTTAACAAAGGGAGAGTTCAGGTCTGGTTTGTGTGAATGCCTTGAGCCAGTCTCAGCGTGACTCGCTGGCTCCTGGGCAGGGACTCGCGGCCAGGCCACACGCTGGGAGCTGTTCCTGGAGCAGAGCCAGCCTGGCCACTCCTGCACTCCTCAGCTTCAATTCCAGCCTCTTTGAAGCTCTCACATCCTCAAACAGGCGCACTGCACGTGCCACAAATACAGAAACAGTTTAGGCCAGCTCCCAACAGAAAGGAGAACCAGGATAAGTTCTGACGAAAAACGGAATGAAGCTTTGGATGACTTGACATCACCCATCTACATCTCCGACAGGCTTCTGCGGGACCTGCTCGCTCCTGCATGGCCATCGACCCCACTCCCCAGCCAGATGGGAGTGGGCACTTGTGGGACGAAGCCTGTTGCCAAGTCCTGCCCACGTGGACTCTCAGCTGTCTGGGTGCCTCAGTCCAATCGCTGAGTCAAATGACAGATAAGTAGAGAAATTAAGCTATCATATTTACCATAGAAAATATCTGTGTGGCAACAAAGACTCTTGTAGGAAATAAATTGTGTTGCTTTTATAATGAGTCAAGGAATGACCACCTTTTATTTACTGGCTTTCATTTTCTTTTCTTTTTTTTAAATATTTTTATTAGTGAAACACCATGAGGTACAGTTGTAGACTTACATATTTTTGTGCTTGGGTTTCGATTATACGATGATCGAGTACCCATCCCTCCACCAGTGCCCATTTTCCACCACCACAGATCCCAGTATCCCTCCCACCCCCCATTCCCCCCATTCCATCCTGCCTCTGTGGCAGATCCCCTTTGTTCTCTCTCTCCTTTGGGGTGCTGTGGTTTGCACTGAGTGGCAATCATGTTCAGTCTATAGTCCACTTTCAGCATGCATCTCCCATCTTGGAAGGATCCTTCCAACACTCTTTATTTGGTGCTCCCTTCTCTATCTGAGCTGCCTTTTCCCCTAGCATGTACAGCTGGCCTCCAAGCCATGGAGTGAACCTCCTCGTACTTATCTCGGCTATTCTTGGGTATTAGTCTCCTATTTTGTTACTTTATATTCCCCAGATGAATGCAATCTTTCTATGTCTGTCCCTCTCTTTCTGACTCATTTCGCTTAGCATGATACTTTCCATGTAGTACCACTTGTATGTAAATTTCATGACTTCATCCTTTCTGACAGCTACATAGTACTCCATGGTATAGATGTACCAAAGTTTCTTTAACCAGTCATCTGTTCTCGGGCACTCAGTTTTTTCCAGATTCTGGCTATCGTAAACAGTGCTGCAATGAACAAACAAGTGCAGATGTCACTACGGCTATACTTTTTTGCCTCTCTGGGATATTTTCCCAGGAGTGGTATAGCTGAGTCAAATGGGAGCTCAATTTCTAATTTTTTGAGAATCAACCATACTGTTTTCCAAGACTTTCATTTTCTAAGTCAAGAAAGAAGCAGAAGGAAAAGTTTTGTTTGATTTTTGTCTAGAGCCACCTCTAGTGATGCTCAGAGTTATTCCTGGCTCTGCACTCAGGAATTATTCCTGGAGGGCTCTGGAGGACCATATGGGATGCGGGGGATCAAGTTCGGGTCAACCACATGTAAGGCAAGTACTCAAACAGCTGTACTATCTCACTGGCCCCAAACTAGGAGAAAATTATACAGGTTACTATAAATACTCAACCAACTGAAAGATAAATCTCAATAATGAAACAAAGTAAAAAAAACTTAATATAAACACCCAGAATGGATTTTTATCATCAAAGTGTATTGCATCCTATAAGAATATAAGGTCAAGCTTTCCATGAAACAGGTGAACCGAGAAGAAATGGATAAATTCCTGAATTCATATAACCTCCCAATGCTGAATCAAGAAGATTTGTACTACCTAAATAGACCTATCACTATCAAGGAAATTAAAATGGTAATCAAAAGTCTTTCCTAAAACAAAAGCCCAGACCCAGATGGATTCACTAGTGAATTATTTAAAACTTTTAAAGAAGACCTACTGCCAATCCTTTTCAAGTTTTTCCAGGAAGTTTAAGAAACAGAAACACTCCCAAACTATTTCTATGAGGCCAATATAACCCTGATATCTAAAGCAGACGGAGATCATAGAAAAAGAGAATTACAGGTCAATATCCCTGATGAACATAAATGTAAAGATCCTCAACAAAATCCTAGCAAGTAGAATCCAATAACTCATCAAAAAGATTATACATCATGGCCAAGTAGGGTTCATCCTGGGGATGCAAGGATGGTTTACCATTTGGAAGTCAATCAAAATAGTAAACTAAAACAATAAAAGAAAAATTAAAACCATATGATTATGTCAATAGGTGCAGAGAAAGCATTTGACAAGATCCAACACCCATTTATGATAAAAAAAAAAATTTTTGGATGAGGGGATGCGTGTGGGAGGGATACTGGGATCCATGGTGGTGGAAAATGGGCACTGGTGGAGGGATGGGTATTTGATCATTGTATAATCGAAACCCAAGCACAAAAATTTGTAAATCTACAACTGTACCTCATGGTGTTTCACTAATAAAAATGTTTAAAAATAAATAAATAAATAAATAAAATAATATATTGTAAAAAAATTCTCAACAGAATGGAAGTTAAAAGAACATTTATCAATGTAGTCAAAGACACGTGCCACAATCCCACAGCAAGCATTATTCTCAATGGGGAAAAACTAAAATCCTTCCTTCTAAGATCAGGCACAAGACAAAGCTGCCCACTCTCACCACTTCTATTCGATATAGTACTGGAAGTACTTGCCATAGCAGCTAGTCAAAAAAAAAAGATATCAAGGGAATCCGAACAGGAAAGGAAGAAGTCAAGCTTTCACTATTTGCAGGTGACATAATATTATACTTATAAAATTCTAAAGACTACCAAAAGAGCTCCTGGAAACAATAGATTTGCATAGTAAAGTGGTAGGTTACAAAATCAATACCCAAAATCCTTGGGTTTCCTATATACAACTATTGAAAGAGAAGAAAGAGACACTTAAAAAAATCCCGTTCACAATTGTGTCTTGTAAAATCAAATATCTCAGAATCAGCTTAACTAAAGAGATTAAGGACTTATACAAAGAAAATGAAAACACTACTTTAAGAAATAAAAGAGTACACGAAGAAATGGAGACACATTCCCTGCTCACGGATTAGGAAAATTACTTTATCAAAATGGCAATACTCCCCAAAGCAATAGACAGATACCCATGACACTTTTCAAAAAAAATAGATAGAGATTCCTAAAATTTATATGGACTTATAAACCCCCCACAAACAGCTAAAGCAATCCTTGAGAAAAAGAAGATGGGAGGCATCACCTCTCTCAACTTCAAACTGTACAACAAAGCAGTTGTAATTAAAACAGCATGGTATTGGAATAAAGACAGACCCACAGACCAATGGAACAGACTTGAATATCCTGGCACAGACCCTCAAATGTGTTATTATTTAATCTTTGATAAAGGAGCAAGTGAAGGAGGAAAACCTCTTCAACAAGTGATGCTGGGGAAAATGGGGAGCTACATGTAAAAATTGAACTCAGACCACTGTCTAACATCATGCCCAGAAGTGAGATCAAAATGAATTAAAGACCTCAACATCAGACCTGAGTCCATTAGGTACGTGGAAGAAAATGTAGGCAAAACCCTCCATGACATTACGCTAAAGGCGTCTTCAAAGATGAAACACCACTGGCCAAATAATGGAAGCAAAGATAAATAAATAGGACTACATTAAACTAAGAAGCTTCTGCACCTCAAAAGAAACAGTGACCACGATACAAAGACAGTCAACGGAATGGGAAAGGCTATTCACCCAATACCCATCTAATACGGGCTTAATATTGAAGATATATAAGGCACTAGTAGAACTTTACAAGAAAAATGCATCCAACCCCACAAATAAATATGAGGAGAAGAAATGAACAGAAACTTCCTCAAAGAAGAACTACAAATGACCAAAAGGCATATAAAAAATGCCCAACATCACTAATTATCAGAGACATGCAAATCAAAATAACTATGAGATATCTCACACAACAGAGACCGACACACAACAAAAAGAAAAACAACTGGGCCAGAGTGATAGCACAGCGGGTAAGGCGTTTGCCTTGCAGGCAACCGACCTGGGTTCAATCCCTGGTATCCCATATGGTCCCCCAAGCACCACCTGGAGTAATTCCTGAGTGCAGAGCCAGAAATAACCCCTGAGCATCGCTGGGTGTGACCCAAAAAGTAAAAGAAAAAAAAGAAGAAGAAGAACCAATGGTAGTGTGAATGTGGGGAGAAAGGGACTCTCATTCATTACTGACGAGGATATCAACTGGTGCAGCCTTTTTGGTAGATAATATGGACATTCCTAAAATAAACTAGAAACTGGGCTCCCATTTGACCCAAAAATACCCTGGGAATATACCCTGGGAGCCCAAAAGCACACAGCAGAAACACCATCTGCACTCCTATGTTCATTGCAGCACTGTTCACCGTTGCCAGAATATGGAAACCACCCGGGTGCCTAGAACATATGACTGGATAAAGAAACTATGGCACATCTCTACAATGGAATATTACACAGCAGTTAGGAAAAATGAAGTCATTTTGCTTATCAATGGATGGATACGGAGAGCATAATGCTGAATGAAATGAGTGAGAAGTAGAGGACAGGGAGAGAATGACTGCACTCAGTTGTGAGTATAAAAAATAGTACGAGGCTAATCTCCAAGGTCAGGGAAAACAGGAGCCAGGAGGACTGGTCAATGGTTGGAACCAACCACAAGTGTCTGTGGGGCAAAGGGCAGTTAGGAGAGAGAAGGGATCAGCATGACAATAACAGTTAGAAATGACCACTCTGTTGAAAGTAGGTAAAGGGATATACGTGATAACCTTTCAGTATCTGTATTGCAAACCATAAAGCCCAAAAGGGGGGAGGGGGAGGGGGAGGGAAGGAGGGAAGGAGGGAGGGAGGGAGGCGGGAGGGGAAGAGTCTGTCATAGGGTGGGGGCTGGAGGGAATCTGGCAACATTGTTGATGGATGGAAAATGTATACTGAAGGGACCGGTGTTGGAACACTATATAACTGAAACCCAATTATAAACAGCTTTGTAGCTGTGTATCTCGCTGTGATTCAATAAAAAAAAAAAAAAGAAGAAAAGAAAAAAGAACAAGCTTTCAAAGCACTCGGCTGAGAGACAGGATACTAGGAGTGACCATCCGAGGGCCGCCAAAGTAAGTAGCTCTCCACACGCACCCACACACACATGCAGCTCACAACCACACTCAAACCCTACACACCTCGCACACAGGTACATGCACAGGGCCACGTGCACACACAGACACAAACTGATACTCTCGCGGTCTACAGAAGGCCCCAGAGGGTGAAGGCCCTTGGAAGGCCGGACTTCTGAGCCAGGTGCTGTGGCAGGCAGAAGGGTGAGAGCTCAGAGAAGTCCCGTGAGACTCCACTCAGTCTCGAGGCTCCAACCACAGCTCAGTGCTGGCGCCCGTTGGAGGGGCTTCCCACCACAGCCTCAGTGCACAGGGGACATAAAGGAAGCCAGAGCCACTCCCCACCTCCAGGTCTCCACCGTGCCGGGAGCAGGAGACGAGCACAGGGCCTCCAGTGGCCAGGGGCCCGACAGCCCAGGGGCCAGACAGAGGCCATGCTCGTCAGGCATCTCAGGAGCTGACAGGGAGGCTCACTGCCACGTCACTTTCATCAAAATGTGGCTCCACAGATCGGGCTCATGCAACAACGCAAGTCCACGGTTCAGTCAGCAGGGACAGTGGAGGCATGGCCACCAGGATGGCCAGAGGTGGGAGACGCCTTCCAGTCACCCCTCCCAGCAAGGGCCAGGTCCCTGGTCCTCAGGGACTCCTGGAGTCCTCACTGGAGACATTTGGGGCCCCGAGATGGAGTCCAGAGGGTGCCGCAAGCCCAGCCCATGTGGCCCCCAAGGGTCCCACCCGTCAGTGGGGTGTGACCAGCGCCTTCTGGAGGCTTCATGCACGGGCCCTGAGACCCAGCCCCGAGACCCTGAGGCCCATTTCCCGCCATCCCCAAGACCTCCTGTCAGTCTCCCTGTGTAGCCCGCCTCCGTGTCAATGGGCTCTGCTCCCTGCCAGGCTCCTTGTCATCACCCCTGGGGCATTCCACGGTCCCCACTCACACCAGGGCCTCATGACGGAGACAGGACACAGAACCTGAGAAAGGCAGGCAGGCAGTTCAAGGTGAGCGGCCCTGGAGTGGAGCTAAGAGTCCCCACGCGACTAGACTTCTCAGTCCAACCAGTTTCAGGGACAAAGAGGGTTTGTCTTCCATCTTACACTAACACTGGCCAGAGCCTCTGAGTCCAACAAGCAGCAGTGGGCCCAGCTTGTGTTGACTCCCTGGGCTAGGCTTTGCCGTAGCAGGGGCAGAAGCGCTGCAAACGTTTCTAACCAGAAAAGAGCCGTTTCCAGTCTGGCTACTACACAGGCTCTTTCCCTGTTTTGCTTCTGCTGCTGCAAAGAGAAACACACCCTTGATCACACCAGCTCTGACCACTTCTACACGAAACAAGGAAGGGAAAAATACTTTCAGTTCAGGTTCATGTCATCACCTTTCCCCATTTCTGTTCAGAAAAAGAACCTGCCCGCAAGCCAGGAGATGAGTGACTCACGCTGGAGGCAAAAGAGTCCCCCGAAGCCCCTCTCACCCCCCCCGCCCCAGGCCACCAGGGTCAGCACTGGGGGTGGGTCAGGGCAGTTGCGAAGCCCTTCCGGCAGAGATCTGGACAGCCACACTCAGCTCTCTCAGCCATGTGGTTGGCATTTGGAAAATTAGGGGCTGTTAACATATTAACTTTGTAATCATTGCTTGGGAGCTAGTGAGAGCTACTGTTCCCATTCCCCGGGACTGGAAAGAGCCCAAAGAATGTTCTAAGTGACCAAGACAGGTGGGAGAACAAGCCCTTACTGCTCAGTTTTTATTTGTAGGGTACAACATAGACTTGATACTGGCAACTTAAAGAAAACTACAAACATCTTAAAACAAGCCCAGGATGCAAGCAGATACAACAAACCTTTTTTTTAAATGCCCTCTGAGTGGCATCAGTACACAGCCACACAACAACCAACTTGAGAGGAATATGCCTGCTAAGACTCTGCTGCTGGTGCTCGTTTGTCCTAATTGCTTCTCCGATACTTGGTTCTAGCTGCTTTTGGTCAGAGGGACGAAGTGTCTCTTAGGCCCCTCCAGTACCTACAGCCCTGCGGGAGGCACGGAGGCCGGAGTTCAGCGGTGTAGATCCACGGAGTCACGGCCCCACCTGGCTATATTCCAGCATGAGTTAGGAGCCTGACGGGCTCAAATGATGCCCCTGAGACAAGCTCCCTGCCTCACTGGCCTCCAAGGGCCAGAGTCTGGGAACGTGTGACCTTGGACCCATGGAGGAGCAAAGGAAACCAGGGCACATTCCTCCATTCCTGTCAAGTCACAGGCTTCGCACCTTGGAAATCAGGGCTATGGAAAAGTAAGCAAGTGCCAGCTGCCCACTGGCTCACCTTAGACATGAAGACTGTCTTCAGGGAGGGGCATCTTCTGCCAAGTTGACTCTTGCGGAGCTCCCAGTCAGACCAAATGGCAAGTCTCCGGAGACCGGCTTAAACAGGGCCAAACCTGTGTTGGAGCAGCTCAGCTTCCAGAACAGAGGGTGTGCGCGAAGCCACTCGCCCTGAAGGTACCAAGTCCTGCCGAGTTTTCCAAAACCAAACATACTGACAGCATTGATTTTAAAAATAACCAACTCACTGTTTATCATTTATCATTTAACAAAACGAACAACAGTAGCTAAAATGGCAGGACGAACCTGCAGAGAGGCCTCTGAACCATGCCTGACCCGGCAGGGGCGGGGATTCTGGCTGAGCAGGGCAACCTGCAGAGGGGAGGTGTCTCAGGGCCCCACCAAGGGCTCCCTCAAGGTGGGGGGTGAGTCCTGCTGTACAGTTTGCTTAAAAAGCCCAGCAGACAGGGGCCTTTAGCCTCGCCAGACGATGGAGCCCCAGAGGCACGACGCTGACAGGTGGTCCTGCCGAGCCAGGCAGATGGTACTGGCCAGGTGCTGGCCCTGCGGGAGGCTCTGGAGGTAGGAGGCGGCATGGACGGCCACCTCAGCATGGGAGCTCCAGCCCCCTACTCCCCCCATGACACACACACCTTGAGAGCTGGGGAAACAGAACCCAAAGAGCCTGCTGACCCCACCACCACAGGTGAGGCCCTGGTGACCCCAGCACCCCCGGGTGAGGCTCTGTGACCCCAGCAAACCCAGGTGAGGCTCTGTGACCCCGGCACCCCCAGGTGAAGCTCTGTGACCCCCAGCATCCCTGGGTGAGGCTCTGTGACCCCAGCACCCCCGGGTGAGTCTCTGGGTTCCGTCCAAGACAAGTAGCTCTTATACTGGTCCTTGGATTCCAAACACCTCAGGGAAACCCTGTTAGAAATTAAAATTCATAAGAAGGTTTGGAGTACATGGGCAGTCCATGTTCTTGATGAAAAAATTTATTTATTTTAATCATTTATATTTTAATATAAAAATTAATAAGTTATTGATTTATCACAGTAACTCACAAGTTTGACATCATTCCAAAATTGAATTATCTGGTTTTAATCAACATAAAAAAAGGAAACATGTTTCCACAAATCCAACTAGAAAAAATGATTATGAGAAAAATGTTTTTTGAAATAAATACTAAAATAAAACATTTCCCCTATTATATATTAAAGTATATTCTTGGGAAAAATAATAAAATAATACAAATTTATTGTAAATATTGCTAGACAATGAGACAAATGAAAGACCCCAAACAAATCTGATTGTATATGAACACTGAAATCGAGGAAGAATCCTATGCCAATGGAGAAGTAGGTTATTGAACAGCAAATTCTGAAGAATCTCAAACTATTTTTTCTTTGTTTTTTATTAATTTAATTTTTACAAGGTTGTTGACAATAGTTCATTACAAATAATATTCAAACACCAATCCCACCAACGTAAGAGGAAAGAGGAAAGTGTGTGAAGATTGTTGTATTTCATCCTGGAGCCATTTAAGCCATTGTATAAGAGATTACAAACATGTGTGTTAAACCCAAACAAATGTGTGCTACTTTTGGTACATCAGTGGGCTCGAGTATAAAAGATGCGGCCGTGTGCTCCAGGAGGTTCTGTCCCTCTCTTCTGGGAGCTTTATTTCATGGTCTCTGGATCTTGAGATTACGTGGTGCCAGGGCAGTTTGTGGGTGCGACTGCCAAGCTACTGAAAACTGGGAGCGGCGGGGAGGAGACCCCGTCCTGTTCCAAGCGGGCTTGGAGGTCTCAGTCACAGGTCCTGCATATCTGGGTTTATCTGGAGGTTCCCCCGTAGGTGAGGCTCGTCTGAGTCTGTGGAGAGCAGTCTTGAGCATGGTTACTATTGGGTTCTGGAGGTTTTGGGCTGCCGGGTTATGCCGGGGTGGGGGGTGGGGCGAGAGACTCAACCTGCCCCCTCTGAGTTGCCCTGGTAAAGACAGCCTGGCATGGGGTCAGAACATTCTGTCAAATCTCAGACTATTGGAGGAGGATATCAGGTTTCTGTCTCCTATATTCCTATATGAGACATAAAAATAGACATTGTCATCATTCCAAATGGATTTATGGTGTTAGATTAAAAAGTTTAATGTGGAGGTGCTTTCTGAATATGAATTTTTTAAGTCTCCTATTAACTGAGTTTTTAGAAATTTAAATTCTATGTTCTCCAAAAAGAAGCCATAAAAACTTTCGGTGGCAAAGGGCAGAGGGAATATAGCTACAAGCTGTGCACAGTGGAGGTTGGCTTCATTCTCCCCTTCCAGGTGCTTGTGTTGGGTTGTCAGACCACCAGCATCTGTTCCTGCTGTCATCCCCACCCCCACCCCCAATCTGGGAGGGGCTGAAGTTCAGAGGGTGAATCCCACCTCTAGAAACAAGAATTAGATCAGACTGGAAAGTTATAATGTTGCAAGATTACGGCTATTGGTTTGTTGAATTTCTTTTTTGTTTATTTCCCTTTTTTAATGTGTGTAATATTTCAATCTTCATTGTTCACAGCACTTCCTGTGGTAAGCCACAGTTGTTTAAAACTCACTTCTCTCCTTTTAGTCATTCAAAAGATATAATAAAAAACTGTTCACATATGACATACAGTTCTAAAAATTCTATTTTCTTCTTCTAATTTCAACCTTTTTTAAAATTTTTTTTTCTTTTTGGGTCACACCCAGTGATGTTCAGGGGTTATTCCTGGCTCTGCACTCAGGAATTACTCCTGAGTGCTTGGGGGACCATATGGAATGCTGGGAATCGAACCTGGGTCGGTCACGTGCAGGGCAAATGCCCTACCCACTGTACTATCACTCCAGTCCCTATTTTCAGCATTTTTTTAAAAAGGGAGTGGTTCAAGACTTACTCTGTAACACTATTTCATTTTTAAATACAAAAGCAAAGAACCATTAATAAAATTTTTTAAACTGAATTTCTCCTCAATTGTAGTTTCAGGAGCTTAGAAGCAATCATTTCTCAAATCACCTTTTCAAACTGGAAAGAATGTGATGTGGTCATGTAAATTCATATGTAGGGGTACAATAACACCTAAAGGAAATGGAAACAAGCTCTTTCGCCAAGCACAAGAAACAACAAAACAGGAAAACTCCTGACAGGACAATAGATCAAGAGAGTAGATATTCCAGCAGGCTGCCTTATGTCCCTCTGCCAGTGTCCTTGGAGGTGTGCCTTAAAGAGCACAAGCCACACTCTGGAGAAACTTGCCCCCGAGACCCCAGCCTGTCTTGAAAGTTTTTATAATGAGCTACTCTTGGAGTTGGAATGAGAGTCAGCGTTCTGGCAAAGAGTCCAGACAGACTGCTTTCTTACCTCTGTCTGCCTGAGCCTTCTTGCAGCACACTCATCAAATCTGCTTCTCACTTGCTTCAAAAAAGGAGGGTTATATATACAACCTAAGGGACCAGGTTGATCCATCCTCCAGAGGTGAGGGAAACTTGCCAATCCTAGTTGTCAATTGTATGTCTCTTCTTCTCTCTCTCTCTCTCTCTCTCTCTCTCTCTCTCTCTCTCTCTCTCTCTCTGTTAGGCAGTTAGTTACTCAACCTTTCTTTAAACCATCCCAGTTTACCTTTCACTACAAAGTCAGTAAGTCATATATACATGTATATATGCTATGAGAGAGATATCCACAAAGGGTATTTATAATAGCAATGGCACTGTCCCCTTTGTCTGATGAATCAGATGATTCCAAGTGTTACAGACCAATACTCATGATTTAAATTTGGATTTTTAACAACATTGCTCAAAAAAAAAATCCTTAGGCTTGGGACTCTGAGTCCTGCTGTAAGCTACTCTGACAACCCTTAGCAGAGGAAAACCTTTGGTTTTTGCTGCTGGTGACCGCCCCACCCCAACACCACTGCAGCCCATCCCAGGAGACCCTTCCAGTTTGTATCAACCCTCTCTGCTGTCTGACTTATCTGAGATCTAGGGAATAAAATTCACAAGATACAAAATATGAATGATGAAACAACTTTTAACACTCCTTAACAAACATTAGCATCTCAGGTGAGACAACTGTTTACCCTTCTCATGCCTGATTCTCCCAGGCAGGGTTAAGATTCACTACCCTGTTGTCTGATGTGAGTTCACAAAGTGTGTGGCCTCCTCAGCAGAGAGACAGGAGAGACAGGGACCACAGCCCGATGGTGAAAATGGCCTGTTTAATGCAGAGCTGCTGAGGGGGTTGAGGTAAGATTGATCGTTTACATAGAGAAAACATCTGGCAATGTACATAGATTCTTTACATAGATAAAACTAAGATATTTTCTTGGGGAGATTAGCTCAAGGAGACACTCTCTCCCAGGGACATCACATCGCTTTTGTCTTTCCCTCTAGTTGTATATGTTAAACAACTAAGCTTACTTCTTATCAGTACTTGCAGTTATTGGAAGAAACACAGTAAGAGACAAAGACCCCAACACTTAGTCCTCTGGGCTCTGAGAGCAAGCCAGGCTTTTACCATAAAACCCAGACTAACTTCTCGGGCCAGTTCAGCTTGTCCTTCCCCACGGGGGTTTGTCTCTTAAGTCATAACAGCTTCATCGAGACCCTGCATTTATGCTTTCTAGACTGTCCCATTTCGATGCGGGGGGAGCTTTGCCACCCGCCCGGGTCCATCCCAGTCCCGCGGCGGGAGCTCCCTTTTGGGGTGTTAGGAACTGCAGCAGCTGAAGCCTGAGTCGAGTAATTATGACCAAAGCTCAGGTTAGATGTATTTCAGAGTCAACTCCTACATATTAGGAGCACAGCATTAACAGTCTTTCTGTGTTTAACCAAAGAGCATTGGTCTATAGTGAAATATAAAAAGGCTGTGGGGGAATAGAAAAGCCATTAATGTACTACAAATACAAAATCCAGAATTACCAGAATGTTTTGGTTTATAAGCAACCAAGACTGACTTGGGGAACTGTGACATAAAGAGACAAAACAAAAAAGAAAGGTTAAAGATAAACTTCAACTAAATTGGGGTAAGTTTCTCTGGGAGGAAGAAATGGGGCAAATCACTGATGAATCCTAAAACACTTAGAGTTAATATCCAACAGTCTGATACATATGTTAAACAGTGTCTATTCACCTTTATTTACTCATCATCAAACAAGTGTCCCGGTCAAATACTGCAGCAGTTTCTCTGTAACTCTCTTCCTATCATAAATGCTAAGAAATGTGTGAAATATACTTTTTAAATACCCAGGGTAAGTGACCTGTGCCACATAAAGGTGTATTTATCTTGATAAACTATGGACAGAGAAGAACAATGCTGGTGACACCTTATCAAGTAATTATTTCTGATTTGGGCCAAAAAAAGTTATAATGTGCTTGAAATCAGTCCAAATAATTTGAGCACTGGGTTCAATATTACAAACCAGAAAACTTGTGCAGGTAAAATGCTTTAAAAGCCAAGAATGGTGTCAGAACCAATAAGAGAGAGAGAGAACAAAAGGGAATGCCTTGTTCAGAGGCAGGGTGGGATTATGGGGGGGGATGGGGGGTGGGAGGGATACTGGGATCCGTGGTGGTGGGAAATGGGCACTGGTGGAGGGATGGGTATTTGATCATTGTATAATTGAAACTCAAACTCAAAAATCTGTAAGTCTACAACGATACCTCATGATGTCTCACTAATAAAAATTAAAAAAAAAAAAAGAATGGTGTCAGAGATACACCGCAGGTAAGGTGCTCGTCTTGTACTCAACCCACCTGGGTTCCTATGGCATCGCCTATGGTCACGGCCAGGAGTGAGCCCTGAGCACTGTCAGGCCTAGAAACAAACAGATGAAAATTCAAGGATGCCCCCTTTAATTTTTCCTGAAGGATAGAAGGGCGGAAGCCGTCGCAGAAATCTTCACTTGCAGCCCCATGGGGAGTGTGGCTCGGAGGATCACGCTTTGAGGGAACCGATTGATCACTCTGGCATCCTCCGGACTGCAACCCACCCCTCCTATACAAGTGCTTCCCTCTCTCTTTTCTTATAAGTGGCTTTTCCAGGGCTGTGCGCACTATGGTTAGAGAACAAGGGTCCTGCTGTTGGTTTGTCGTCACTGACGCTCTTTCTCAGGCCACACTATCTCTGGATCGGTTGGCCTGGAGTCGCAGTGGAACAGAAACACTTGGATACCTGTTGTTAAAGGGAATCTGGGCAATATGTCTTGTCCTCAGCAGAGCCAAGGAATCATTCATTGCAGACAAGTTCTTTATTCCAAAGACAGCCAGGCATCCAAGCTTGATGAACAAAATATCAAGCAAATACCCTTCACTCCCTCATCCAAGAACTTAGATTCTGATGTCTACACTCACGACACATGTCAGCACACCTGGTGGTACTTTGGAAGATGCCTTATTTAAACTGTTCTGGGGTTTTACCAACAATGTTGAGGATCTTGGTGGATTTTCTTGCTCACTGTGGGGTTCCTAAATAGAGTTTCAGGTAAAATGATCCCCAAATAACTATTCAGACAAGATTTGATAGAGGCAGAAAACTTTGAAATCTCATATTAGTCATTTTAACAGATGCAGACTCACTCCAGTTGCCCGAGGTTTTCAGTGAACAAATCAACTGGCATAAGCACATGTGAAGTGCTCAGCTAATACCGGTGAAGTGAATGACCAAGGTGTTCCTTGTGGTAAGAAAAATGCTACTTGATGATAAGAGAGAAAATGTCTGAAAGCGGAAAAGTACAAGAACCCGCAGAAATGCCAAACGTTATTGCATTTCAAAATCATGCTATCAAGTACAGGATTGACTCACTGCTTCTTGTTTGTAATCATCCGCCCCTTCGTGGACTTCCTTATGCACCCCCACACACAAGGCTAACTTCTCGGGAATAGCAGGAAGAGGAAAATCTGGAGTCTGGTTTCTCTCTGTATCTCCACGTGTTGGTAAGAAAACACACACACAAACCCTAACCGTGCAGCAACTCTATTTCATAGTGAGTCTGTTGTACACACCATCTGTCTATTGTGCAATTTGCCCAGACTCTTTCATGTCCCTTTACTTCTGAAGTACCATTCAGTTAGCAGTTAGTAGCCTTTTAAGAGGATAAATGAATTAAACTATCTTGGAAGAGGTTGCACAATCCCTGGATTGCCACAGAGACTCCAAAGATATGCCAGCACCTGAGTCTGGTGCAGAGCAAGAAAGAAACCAGAAATCGAGGGGGGTCCACAATGTTCTGGCAGTGGAGAGACTCCTGCAGACAGAACATCCAACCACACAGATCACTTTTGCATCCCCAGGGACCTAGTGCCACCAGAACCTTTGCAGCCAGTTTACTTATCCATGGTTTGCACATAGGCATGTGGTATAAACAGTATTTGCCATTTAAAATAACAACGTGAATGCAGGATAGTCACAAAGAGAGTCACGAGGAAGACAGGGAAGGCAGGGAAAGAGAAAGGGAGGAAGACAGGTAAGGAAGGAAAGCAGTGCAAAGAAGAAGAAAAGGGCATGGACAGTCTCCCTCCCCTGAGCAAGCTGACAGGAGGCCTGTGACCAGGGCCCTCAGCTATGCTGCTGACAGAGCAGAGCGATGCTATGAGAGGGAGGAATGCAGGGGAGCCAAGTCACTCACACCTCACAGCAGGTGCCTGCAGTCAGGGCGAAAGAGCCACGCTCAGCAAAGACAGAGCAAAGACAAGCTTGAGAGGTTCCTCTGGAAGTGAAACTGCGTTTGGTGCCTGGGGAGAGAAATGATACGTTTTCCTTGCCTGTACTTTGAATTGTTGGCTTAAAATAAATATTAAGAAATATTAATTCTTGGGGGTATAGTGCCGCCAGCAGGTCAATCTGTACCTGTGAGGCAAGTACATCAGCAGCCTCATGGCGCCTTCAGACTTCCAGATACCCCAAAATTGCTGCTGTGCCTTTGGCCACACCCAAAAACTTGGGGCAAAGTTTACCAAGAAAGTAAACGGCCAAAAGTTAGGTATGTGGGAAACACACCCACAAACCACCTCCGGCTCAGCTATATAATTGGAGGCAAGGCCTCTTTGGTTCCTGATTGAACTGCTTAATGGCCATGATCCCAGAGACTCAGAAACGAATCTCAGACCCAGTGGCTTTAGGTAGAAATGCGTCTGGTCTCTGCAGTAGGCTACCGGTGCTGGACCAACCCAGGTGGGAATAGGTTTCGTGCCTTGGCCTGTTCCCCCTGGCAGCCCAGTGGCCGCCATCCATCTGAGGCCACTGGATAGTCACATTTGGGCCCCCAGTGACGAGACACACAGGGCCTCACGGGATGAGGGTGGAGCCGGGCTTGTCCTCCCCACCCCAACGAGACCCCAAGTCATCGCCCACAAATGGCCTCTCTGACTCCTGATCAAGCTGCTTAACGGCCATGATCCCAGAGACTCAGAAACAAATCTCAAAACCCTGTGGCATTTGGCAGAAATGCATCCGGACTCCACAGTACGTTACTGTCGCGGGGCCACCCCAGGGAGGAAACGGTGTTGTCCCTCCGCCTGTTCCCTCTTGGCGACTTGGTGGCTGTCATCCTCTAGAGGCCACTGGACCAGGCTTGGACCCGCAGGGACGAAACTTGTTGGGTCTCACGGGATGGGGGGGGGGGGGGTGGAGGTGGAGCCGGGCCTGTCTTCCCCACCCTAACGAGACCCCAAGTCATCGCCCACAAACGGCCTCTCTGGCTCCTCATCAAGCTGCTCAGCGGCCTTGATCCCAGAGACTCAGAAACAAATCTCGAAACCCAGCGGCTTTTGTCAGAAATGCGTCCGGCCCCCACAGTAGGTTACTGTCGCCGGGCCATCCCAGGGGGGAATGGTTGCTGTCCCTCCGCCTGCTCCCTCTTGGCGACTTCGTGGCTGTCATCCTCCAGAAGCCATTGGACAGTCAGGCTTGGGCCCGCAGTGACGAAACTTGTTGGGTCTCACGGGATGGGGGGGAGGTGGAGCCAGGCCTGTCCTCCCCACCTTAATGAGACCCCAAGTCATCGCCCACGAACGGCCTCTTTGGCTCCTCATCAAGCTGCTCAATGGCCATGATCCCAGAGACTCAGGAGCAGATCTCTAAACCCAGTGGCTTTTGGCAGAAATCCCTCCAGATTTAAGTGTTAAAATTTCAGAATTTCAAAACCACATGGCCCTACTGCAGCCACACGACATCATATGTTATTCATAACCAGCAATAGAACACAAATTGTCTATTGTTGCCTTTTCAGCAGATCTGAGTGTTGGGGTAAAATCTTAAATAATGGTGGGTCTGGTGTCGAAATAGTGAATGTGATCAAAGTAGAGAGAGAGTAATGTGGAAATCATCTGCCCCACAGGCAGGGGGAGGGTGTGGGATGGGGGTATACTGGGATTTTTGGTGGTGGAGAATGGGCACTGGTGAAGGTACGGGTGTTTCATTGTATGACTGAGACTTAGACCCAAAAGCTTTGTAGCTGCTCTCACGGTGATTCAATAAATAAAATTATAAAAAATGGAAAAAGGAAAAAAAAGTAAGGTGGAGTTCATGCACAATTCAATCAGCTAATCAGTGGCTGAATAAATAGCAGTACTCCTACTAAAAAAAAAAAAAAGAAAGAAATATTAATTCTTGTAGGTTTGAGAGTTAGCTCCAAAGAAGTCCAGAGACTTAAGGGGGTGGGAGGGATATGGTGTAAGGCGGAAGCCATATACTTTATTTTAAATCTGCCTTTCTTTGTGTTAACTTAGGATACGGATAATTATAGATTTGCTTAGTGTTTTAAGACTCTAAATTAGTTTATCACCTAGAGACAGTGATGAATAAAAATCACCAATTTTAATTTAATTTTTCCTATTGATCCCGCTTTTCATTATTAGTGGTATTGTACCAGCGGCCTTTTCTTAAAAAGGGAAGACAAGGGAGGGAGGAAGAGGCGAGGCTCGAATTCAAGCCAAGTTCGAGAGAGGCGGCTCCAGGCGTGAGGAGGTGGCGCCGCTGGGCCCGGGGCTCGCCCAGGCCCGCGCACCCCTCCCGCCTCTGCGCTGTGCTCCCTCGGGAGCAGGTTGCGGCCCGTGGTTCTCGCTTCTCAGTGCTCCTCGTGACTCGGTAGTGACCCGCATTCAGCACAGATGGGGAGTCTCTCAGGGAGACCTGAAGCGGGTTTGGGTTTCTGGCATGAATCAGGCGGCGAAGGGGATGCTGCCCTTGGGCTCAGAGATCGGCGAAGCGGGCAGGAGGCTGAGGGGTACGGAGAGCACGCGGGGGGTTTTCCTGCAGTTCCGCTGGACAGACCAGACAGTGAGCGTCCCCGCCAGGCCAGGTCCTGGGCGCCCAGCATGCAGGAAGGGCCAGGAGCCCCGGACCGGCCGCAGGAAGACCCTGCGGGGTGCTCCTGCGGGGTGCTCCTGCGAGGGTGCTCTACTGTGGGGTGCTCCTGCGGGGTGCTTCTGTGGGGTGCTCCTGCGGGGTGCTCCTGCGGGGTGCTCCTGCGAGGGTGCTCCGCTGTGGGGTGCTCTGCCGCGGGGTGCTCCTGCAGGTGCTCCTGCGAGGGTGCTCTGCTGCGGGGTGCAGCGGCCAGAGTGGCCCGAGGGCCGTATGAGAGGCAGCAGGGCAGGGGCTGACCAGAAGGGACAGCGGGCGCGGCCGGGAGCATGTGACCCCCGGCCGCGCAGCCCGTGCGCAGGTGCACAGGTGCGCTGCAGCGTCGCCCAGGAGGCGGCCGCACCTGAGACACCTCGTCGCCACAGCGCCCCCTTGCGGTCGGCCGCCGCTGTGGCCCGGGCGGAGCGTCAGAAGGTCAGGCCCAGGGAGCACCCCTGGCGGTGCTTGCGGACCCCGGGGACGCGGGGATCGAACCCGGGCCCTCCCCGCTGCCCTACCGCTCCGGCCCCCAGAAGTCCCCTTGTAAGGGTTTGCCAAGGCGCAAGCTCAGCGGCGCTTGCCCAGCTCGCGGTAAGAAGCTGCTTCGCAGAGATGCTTGCTGACGCCTGCTGACGCCTGCTGTCCGGGAGGATGGATGGGGCTTGCTCTGTTCTGGCTGCACAGCCGTTCATGACTGGGTTTCAGTCACACAGTGCCTCGGCACCCAGCCCTTCTCCAGTGTGCCTTCCCCTCCACCCCAGGCCCCAGTCTGCCTCCTGACCCCGCACGTCTGGGGGACGCTCTCTCTCTCCCTCTCCCTCTCCCTCTCCCTCTCCCTCTCTCTCTCTCCCTCTCCCTCTCTCTCTCTCCCTCTCCCTCTCCCTCTCCCGCTCCCTCTCCCTCTCCCTCTCTCTCTCTCCCTCCCCCTCTGCCTCTCCCTCTCCCTCTCTGTCTCCCTCTCCTTCTCTCTTTCTCCCTCTCCCTCCACCACTCCCTCTGCCTCTCCCTTCCTCCCTCTCCCTCTCCCTCCTTTAAGGTACTGTGGTTTGCAATCACTGTCACTGTCCTCCCGTTGTTCATCGATTTGCTCCAGCGGGCCCAGTACTGTTACTTAAAGGCTATCACTTCACCAGGAGAAAGTTTTTTGACATTCACGCCAGTCCACTCACCACTGCATTCTGTTCTGCTCTCCTCAGAAATAACATTTTTGGTAATTGCCATTCAACTTAGCCTTTACGTAGCCAAGTGACTTGTCAACTAAGCTCTTCAAGATCGTTGACAGGCGCAAAGCTCTGTTCTGGTGCGCTGATTTCCTACTCTGGTTCAAAGAGTGCGTGCTCCTAACAAAAAGCTATCTTTGTTGAGTTTTTTCATTTTTGACTGGTGGTGGTGGGGAGAATCACAGAATTTGGTAGCGATTTCTTCAGCTTTCACGGGTTCCTGAGTACAAACACTCACAAATACCTGGAAGAAGGGAACAGAGAGGTGAGCTCCTGTCCTGCAAGCAGCTTTCACCCGAACTCGAAAGGTCCACTTTCTCTGGAAATCTCATTTGGCATGTTTTCAGTGGAAAGTCCAAGTTCTGTATCCGTCTGATCCTGGGCATCTGGGTTCTCTCTTGTGAGGCAGAACCTCAGTTCGTCTGAACTGTGCTCGCACAAATGCAGTAGCTCTACGCTGTGTGAGCAACTGGTAGTTATTCTTCCTGAGAGCTTGGGGCTGCTGGGACTGTCTGTGATGTCACCGCCTGTCTCAGAAGCAGGTTACCACCCCTTTCGGTTGCAATTATGCATGAGTTTTAACCAGAAGTTGTGGGGATTTGAAAGTAATTTTAGATGGGCACAAAGCTGCAAAGACTATTTCCATAAACCCGTCAGCCATTTTCTCTTCCTATTAACATCTGACATGTGTCATGTGTAAATGAAGATCACACTGTTATCTACTGTCCAACATGCATTCCAGTTTCTGGTTTCCTGCGACTGTTCATGCTCACTCCATGTTCACACTGTTCTGCCGTCATGCCCCAGCCCCTGGTCTGTCAGGTTCCCAGACTCTTTGAGGAAAAACTGCTGTGCAGAACCCGAGAGCTTGTGTGAGTGGTGCTTCCCTTCGATTAGACTGGAGCTGGGAGTTTTGTGGAGACTAGTAAGAGCTAGAAGCACCTCCTTACCCTGGCGCTCCCGCTGAGGAGTCAGCATGACTCATCAGAAGTGGAGACAGTCCTTTTACTGGGCTAGGGCATGGTGTTGGGATTTCCCCCAAGGAGGTTTTGTGTCTTCTTTCCATTTTCTGCTTAGTCGACAATCTCTTTATAACCCAGAGAACGAAACAAACATGAGTCATCTGATGGACCAAATGATCTTCTAGACCAGGGTTCAGCTCAGGTTATTGGGAGCGTTTTCGGGATTTCTCCGTGATCTTTGACACGCCCCACTTGTGGTTTTCTGAAGCGCTCCCTCACTTTTCGGGTTACGAGAGCTCTGGCATCACCAGCATTCATTCTCCACCACCACCCTAGAACCAGCGTTTCTCCAGGAAGCTCTGCTTGCTGTCATTGGCAGTACTCAGAAATCATAGTGGGTGCTAGGTGAGTCAGCAGCTGCTGGCTGTCACAGGCTTTTTGTGAACTAGTAATCCTATTGATACAGGGATGATTTTGTGGAGCCAAAGTTACAACATATTTACACTTGCAATTTCCTCTTACAGCCCTTTTCATCCTGATTTCATCACTTTCACTGTCACTGTCCCCCTGTTGTTCATCGATTTTGCCTGAGCAGACCCACTAACATTGTGAGACTTGTTACTGTGTTTGACATATCGAATACGTCACGGGTAGCTTGCCAGGCTTTGCCAAGCGAGCAAGATACTTTCAGTAGCTTGCCGGGCTCTCCGAGAGGGGCGGAGGAATCAAACTCGGGTCGGCCATGTCGGCCGCGTGCAAGGCAAAGGCCCTACCCGCTGTGCTATCGCTCCAGCCCCCCTGATTTCATACAGAAGATAAATTCATTGATGCGGCACAAAGCAACTTGCACATGCCACGTATTCTTCTTGCTTGTTATCTTCCTTCTTTTGGCGGGGGTTGAGGAGTGGGGACTTTCCCATAAGGCACATTTGAGTGCTGATAGGATGAGAGCTGCTGTGGGAGAGGCTACGTTCTTCTGGAAGGACAGTGATGATGTTTTTCTTTAATGGGGAAGACTATTAATAGCTCTTCAAAGAGCTGTCATCACCTTGTGCGTGAAAGCACCTATCATCAGTGACCCATTCAGAGTTTCCTTGTGGCACCAGCTGCTACTGTCTCTTTCTTTCCTGGCCAGGCTTTGAACTCCAGACCTGTGCCGTCACCCTGACGAGGGAGGTCAGACACAGCCCAAGGGCCTCTCCAACTCCATCCTGTCCTTTCGTCCTGGGTCCTGGTCCTGCACCTTGTTACCAGCCGCTTTCTCTCCCGGCTTTCGACTCTGCACTCTGCATTTTCACACATGGATGGAGTTTGTTACAGTGATTATTTTATTTTTTTTTTTGTGAAGCGAGAAAAGTTTTATTGAAACTTATTTAGAAATATTTGAGGGGAGACAAAGGGAAAAGTTCATGCTTGAGAGCGAATACAGGCTTCTCCAGAGCAGCAATAAGCAAGCAAAGAAGCAAAGAGACAAACACGTAAGATTGTGTTTGAGGAAGAACAAGGCTTAAAGAGCAAGACAAAATTCAGCTGGTTTATCATAAAAAAATCTCTCTCCGATAGTTATTTATTACTTATTTTGAGCTATTTCTGAACACAGATACTGAATAATTTATCTTTAATAATTACATTAATTCTTAGATTGGAGTGAGGTTTTCATAAGTATAATTCACAGGTATCTATAATTTAATATTTCCATTAACATTTTATTTGTTTGTGATTTGGGGTTTTGGACCACACCCAGCGCTTAGTTCTTTCTCTCAACTGCCTGGGGACCCCTCCTGGTGGTGCCTGGGGACCGTATGTGGAGCCAGGAAGCAAATTCTGGCAGCTGCATGCAAGTCAAGCACCCGGCCTACAGTAATATTTCTCTGGCTCCTTTCATTCAAAATTTTAAAAGTATATACATTTCTATAACTTAATTTAGAAGTTCTTTTAGCTGCGTATAATAAATACTGATATAGATAGTTTAAAAGGTTGGAACACATATCTTTGAAAGGTTGGAATACCATACAGTAGCTTTTTTTTTTTTTTTTTTTTTTTGCTTTTTGGGTCACACCTGGCAATGCACAGGGGTTACTCTTGGCTCTGAACTCAGGAATTACTTCTGGCAGTGCTCAGGGGACCATATGGGATGCTGGGAATCGAACCTGTGTTGGCCGCTTGCAAGTCAAAAGCCCTACCCGCTGTGCTATTGCTCCAGCCCCCACAGTGGCTGTTCTTAACAGCCCTCCCAGCCAGACTGACCTGATATCCCAACTGGACAGGGATCACTGAATGAGTTAGAGCAGAAACCCATGTGGCTGCTTCTATTTGGCTCTTGACGGAGGCCCCTTGGAGCCATTGTGCTTAGCAACGTCTCAGGGAAACGCAGGTGTGTTTGCTCATGCATACACCCCTCTGCTCTGTGGCTCCAGATGTGAACCCAAGGGGCCACAAGGTGGAGATGCTGTTCTGTTCTTTTTCCGGCCGCGATGACAAGGTTTACACATACACACACGGGTCTTCTGCTGCCTGGATAAGTTGTACAGTAACACAGGAACATGTGAGCTGCTTTGCTGAAGACAACAGGAACTGAGCACCTGGAATATTGTTCTTGCCATAGGAGACCCACTTGGGTGCTGCCTTTTCTTGCCAGTAACATAGTTTTATTGACCTGTTTAAGTTTTATTACTTAAAAAGCAGTGATGCGTGTTTAGTAAAGTGTTTTCTTGTGTGGGAGGTAATAGTTTTTCCCAGTACTCTTTTAAAAATCATAATTCTAATTGTAGAATCTCTACAGTGTTATGATAACTGGGTTCTTGTCAATAGCTAGTGAAATGAAATGTGTTTGATGTATTTAGTGCTTGCAGTGAAGTAAGGAAAGCTTACTTGATGGAGATACCTACAGTTCAGTGACCTTCCTTCCAAGATGAAGTGTGGCTTTCCAGAAGCTCCCTCTGCTCTCTGCTTGCAGTGGAAGGTGTGTCTGTAGGTAGGCAGGCGCTCAGGACCCCAGGCTGGTCATTGCTCTCTTCTCCCTTCCCGACACCCGCACCCTGCACTCAGCTCACTCAGCCAACAGCGAGTAGCAGTGGAGAAAGGGTTTGCAGATTTACATGGTTGGTTAGACGTAGACGGGAGAGGACAGCTTGGACAAGACCAGCAGGCAGAGAGGGGACCAAGACTCTCTTCTGGCCTTGAGGAAACCAGAAAGGGAGCCAGCACATACCCATTTTTTTTGATGTTGGGATCTTTATCTCTTACTGTGTTTATCCAGTAAGGGCTGGAGCAACAGCACAGCTTTATGGTGTTTGCCTTGCACGCGGCCGACCGGCCTACCCGGGTTTGATTCTTCCGCCCCTCTCGGAGGGCCCGGGAAGCTACCTAGAATATCTCGCCCGCACAGCAAAGCCTGGTAAGCCACCGTGATGTATTTGATATGCCAAACACAGTAATAACAAGTCTCACAATGGTGGCGTTACTGGGCCCACTGGAGCAAATCAATGAACAACAGGAGGACAGTGACACTGTTTATCCAAACAACTGCAAGTATTGAAAACTTATCAACTAGAGGGAAAGATAAAAGCAATGTAGATATCCCTAGGAGACAGAGTATCTCCTTGAGTTAATCTTCCCAAGGGAATTTTCTCCACCAGATGTTTATCTACGTAACTGTGTCCTTACCTCAACCCCCTCAGACGTGCTATAAGTGTGCTAGCAGCTCTGCATTAAACGGGCCATTTTCACCATCAGGCTGTGGTTCCAGCCTCCCTGTCTCTCTGTCTCTCTGCTGGGGAGGGCCGGGGAGGTGGGAGGCAGCTCTGGGCCACCAAATGCACCCCCACATTTTACTTTGTGAACTCACAATTGACCTTTCAACTAGAGGGGATAAATTGTGAAAAGCTTATCACTTAATCACTTAACTTCCCATTAGTCGTCGATTTGCTCGAGCGGGCGCCAGTAACGTCTCCATTTGTCCCTGTCGCGTGCTAGTGTAGCCCAATGGCATCTGTTCGCTCCGGGAACATGAAGGGCCTCAAACCAATCGTTCATGATCTTGACGAAGAAGTCTGACCATCTAGTAGGTGGGCGGCCACGCGGTCTTTTGACATCCCGTGGAATCCAATCAGTAACAGCTCTGTTAACAGCTCTGTTAACAGCTCTGACTGAAGACCCACAGAACAAGATAAGCGGAACTCTCTGAGACCTTGGACTCCAGGCTCGGCGGACCCAGGGACAGAGCTTCTCTGCTTGCTCCCACCAACCACAGGTGACAAAGGGATTCTAATCAGGAGCCCCACCCTACCCTGCCCTGTCTGCTTCCATCAACCACCCAGGGATCGAATTGTGCACAGGAGACCCACCCTACCCAGATAAATATCCCACTGGCAGACTTCCACTCTCGACACGACTTCCACTACCCAGCCGTCGCCACACTCCAGGACGCTTTCCGGACCCGCGCGGCAGCTCTGGCCGAGACCCACGCACAACTGAAGACCCACAGAACAAGATAAGCGGATCTCTCTGAGACCTTGGACTCCAGGCTCGGCGGACCCAGGGACAGAGCTTCTCTGCTTGCTCCCACCACCACAGGTGACAAAGGGATTCTAATCAGGAGCCCCACCCTACCCTGCCCTGTCTGCTTCCATCAACCACCCAGGGATCGAATTGTGCACAGGAGACCCACCCTACCCAGATAAATACCCCACTGGCAGACTTCCACTCTCGACACTACTTCCACTACCCAGCCGTCGCCACACTCCAAGACGCTTTCCAGACCCACGTGGCCGCGAACACATCATAAGACACTAAATACCCATCTTCCGGAATTGTCGTACCATATTTGATAGGGTTCAAATATGGTAACACCTACAAGGGTGATTAGAGGTCACCCCAAAAGCCTCTATCCCTCTCGGAAAGACTGGCAAGCTACCGAGAGTATTCCGCCCGCACGGAAGAGCCTGGCAAGCTATCTGCTGTGTATTCGATATGCCAAAACCAGTAACTACAACTGGTCTCATTCACCTGTGAAAAGCTAGAGCATTTTAATTCTTATAATATTAGTAAGTGAAAGCATTACACATGGGAATGTGAAATATTTAATGGTGAACTTTATGTTTAAAAAGAGCTTAAATTTTTAATTTTTTAAATCTTTAGATAAATGAAGGAAGAAGATGAAGTCTTTAAGCTTCAATAGAGTTTGTTTAGGGTAGCAAGAAAAGACATGAAGAAATCCCAAGGTGAAAGAATAGCGGATATGGGAACCGCTCTGCGGAGCCTTGGACGATGCCCCACTTGAAAGTCACCAGAGACCCCTAGTTGGCAAGACGTAAAACTGGTGAAAATAACACTTGCCAAAAGCACCTGCCTTGGGGAATTTTTGAACCTCAGTAAGAATATGAGGAGAAATTTCTTTGGGCAAGTATCATGTGAGTTGCAGCCAGAGCTGGGCACTCCAGCCCCAGACCAGGTGGGGACAGCAGAACTACATGCAAAAGCAGGAGCTTCAGGTCCAGAGAGATAGTAAGAGGGGAGGCATTCGCTCTGGTTCTCCGAGCCCGCCAGGAGTGATCTCTGAGCAAAGAACCAGGAGTAAACCCTGAGCAAGCGGGGTCAAACAAACAAACAAGAGTACGAACTGCATGGTTCTCTGGAGCCAGGAAAGATGAATTATCATTCCGTCCAAAGGCAAGTGCTAGCCAGAGCAGGAGGCGTGCAGTAATGTGAGAACAAATGAGAGACCATCATCTCCTGGAGCTCAAAGGCGCGGGGAAGGGGGTGAACATCAAAGAGCCCTGATCCCCCCTCCCCCCCCATCCTCAGCTTCTCCCTCGAGAGTCTGTTCCGTAGGTCTCGTTCCAGCCCTTTCCCACAACCCTGCCTCCCATCAGCACAGTCTACACCCTAGGTTCTGCTAACGGGATCTTCATTCATTGAGGAATTACTCCACTGAGACTTGAGTCTGTTCAAGTCATTGCCTCTTCTGTGAGTGATCTCTTTCTCCTCTTCTGGATCAGCTCTTTGTGATCTTCCAACTGTGTTATTCTGGCCTGTTAGGGTCTCCTGTTGAGGAGAGCTAAGTGTCCCAGGGCTGCCTCTGCACTGACTACTTTGTTCTCTAAGCAATCCTGATGTTTTTCTGAAGAGCACCTCCCAAACCAAGCAGATATTTTTTCACATAGGGAGTAGTTTCAAAGCCAAATTAAGTTTGATGAAGGGAAGGTCTCTTCCTTCCGGGACTGTGAGCCCATACCATCATGGCCCTTGATATAGAGAAGACAGAAAACAAGCAGCAGAGCAAATGAGTGGATGAATGAATGGATGAAGTCCTGGTCTTTTACAACATATTTCTCCAGCTATTGGACTTTATCCAGGGCCAGCAGAGTGGACAGTGCCTGCAGCAATGAAAACAGCACCATGGCTTTATGCTCCAGCAGAGATTGTGACTGACCAAGTGCATTGTCTACGCAAACAAACCTAGAAACTAACCTAAGAAGGATGGCAGCTTCCTGGAAGGGAGAGACCCTCAGTGCCCTGGGGTACAGCATACTCTAGGCAGAGCAGCACTGTCTGCACAAATGTCAGGTAACAGACGTGGAAACCGGGTGAATCAGGGAGGGGAAGAATATGCCTGAGACTTCAACAGATGGGAGACTTTTGGGTGCTGATTTAATTGAGGTGCCACCCAGAGTTGAACCATAAGCAGTCACTTGCTGGGGTTGCTGTGATCATTATAGACCATTGTTGTAATTGCGATTTTTGTTTGATTTTTGGTCATACTGGATGCACTGGGGGGTCACACCTGGTTCTTATGTGGTGCTAAGGGTAGTTTGGGACTTCACATATTCAAGGCATTCTATTCTCAGGTCTCAGTGGGTTTGCATTTTAGAATGTAAATATTTTTACCTTTGGGTACCCAGCATTCGTCATCTGTTAGCTTGGCAGAAACATACCAGGCTTCCAGGAGTTGTGTGGGCCGCAAGGAAACTGCTCAGAGGCTGAGCAGAACCGGAAAGGGGAGGGGCCGAGGGGAGGAGAGCACTGACCTGTTAGGGATGATGTGACAACTCCCGTCCTGTATAAGCAGAGTGGTGTCTGCTCAAGGGGTAGAGGGGTTGTCGCTCATCTTTGCAGAGTCTGTGCAGGAATATCTTTCCCGAGCAGTGTTCTGAGCTCTGCCTGAGCAGGTCAGCTGTGACCCTGTTGATACTGACTATCCTCTCAGGTTCAATAAGAAGTTCACTGGCTTTGCTCACAAATTTAATTTTATTTTCTTTCAAAGCCTCTATTACTATTATTCCTATGCTAAACTTTCGAATTCACTCACTGTTTGACTTTTTTCATTCAGAATAATATGCAGAACCATGGAGCAATAAACGGGGTGAGCAGCCATGTGGTCAGAAACTGGATTTTGTGTCCATTAGTTTGGGTGAGTCACGCCATGGTGTGCGGGGGATCCCCGTCCGTTCGTAAAACCCTGCTAAACACTAACAGATCAGGAGTATGAAGTGCAAGCAACACAAGATGGTTTATTCAACAATTTTCATTTTTTTTTTATAATTTATTTCTTTATTGAATCACTGTGGGAAAAGTTACAGAGCTTTCGGGTTTAGGTCTCAGTCATGTAAGTATCAAACACATTTCCTTTACCAATACTTATTTTTAACCGCGAACCCCAGTAGAACCCCACCTCCCACCCCTCCCAATTCCTGTGAGGCAGATGAGTTCTAGTTAACACTCTATCTACTTTGACTAGATACATTGTTTCGATAGAAGATGCACAATTGTTTAGAGTTTACGACCCCCCCCCCCCCCCAATCAGACATGCTGAAACAGCGTTGTGAAATGATTTGCTTTCTACAGCTGGGTTTAAGAATGAAATGATGTCGCGCGGTTTTGGATTTCTTCTGTTTTACTTATTAACCCTGGAAGTATTTCTATTAAAAGTCAGATAGTTAAGAGATTGGTTTCTGCGCTCTGGAGTCGTGGCCGTGCCGGGGAGCCGCTCGTGGGGGGCAGCTGGCGACCTTGGTGGGGCGTGGGGGACGGCCCACAAAGCCCCCCTTCCCATGAGGCCCCTGCCGCCCCCCGCCCCCGGCTCAAACCCGCTGTCCACAAGGCTCCCGTGCGGCCGCCATCTTTCTTTCCAGAGAGGAGCGGGCGAGCGGGTCAACACCCTTTCCCCTCCGGGCAGGCATGGTGGCAACAACCATTTTCATTTCAATACTTTGTAACATTTTTTTTAATCATTGCACCTGATTAAAGCTGGAGGGAAACATTCATCTTACTCTAAAATAAAACTTAAATTTCAATCCGTTGACCTCTTCTCTCCAAATTTGTTCATGCTTCTGTCTCTGGCATGCCAAGTAGAGGCTCAGTTGCTGGCCTGGGCCATGCAGGCATCGTTTCCTCCCCGGAAAGAGAACAACCAAAGACAATTTCATTCTTTCAAGTGATTTTACTACAGTGAAACAGTAAATGTTATTTTAAAGTTAAATAATTTTCTTTCCATAAAATTGTAAACTATGAACAATTTACTATAGCTATATGTTTCCTGAGGGAAAAATGCTTTGACTCACCCTCAGTCACACAGACACTCTCCCTCCCTCTCACCCCTCATTTACTCAGTCACTTGCTTGTTCGTTCACTGCTTTCTTCATTGACTTTTCAGTTTTCCTGAGCTCCCACATGTGCCACCAACCTCCGTGTGCCAGCCTTGGGTGTGGGATCATGGAGAAGACAGACCCTACCCACATTCTCTCAGGGCACTTCTCTTTCACTGTAACTTTAATTGGGATGACTTGCAGATACAATCTTTAATCACATTTACGAAGACTTTCTTTTCAAGGGTCCCAGTTAAAGTAAGTACAGAATCACGGTCACGGTCCTCCCGTTGTTGATCGATTTGCTTGAGCGGGCCCAGTAACGTCTCCATTGGAGACTTTGTTGTTACTGTGTTTGGCATATGGAATCCATCACAGGTGGCTTGCCAGGCTCTGCCTTGCGGGCGAGATACTCTCGGTAGCTTGCCGGGCTCTCCGAGAGGGGCGGAGGAATCGAACTCGGGTCGGCCATGTTGGCTGCGTGCAAGGCAAACGCCCTACCGCTGTGCTATCGCTCAAATGCTCCCTCCTCTCCCCTGCCTGTGCCGCATATTAGTGACTTGCATGAAAACTAGGTGTGGCCACAAGCTCAGCACCACTTGGGCAAGGTTACAATATCGGAGGCATAAAATATTCCATGATACAAATGATGAATGCAGGGGTTGGCAGGAAAATGAGTGGCATTCATTCCTCTGGACAGTGAGACTAACTGCTGACTGACATAAGGTTCCTGAGCACTTGTACGGTATAGAGCCAGGAGTGATACCTGAACACCTCCAGAGGTCGCCTAAACCCCCCATCAAAATAAATAAAGCTGGAGCAATAGCACAGTGGGTAGGGCGTTTGCCTTTGCACGCGGCCGATCCAGGTTCAATTCCCAGTATCCCATATGGTCCCCTGAGTACCGCCAGGAGTAGCCCCTGTGCATCACCAGGTGTGACCCAAAAAGGCAGATAAATAAATAAATCCCCCCAAAAAAGGTAAAATAAAAACCCTGAGTGTCACCAAATTAATCACTTCTCTATTTAAAAGGGTGAGATTTCTGCTCCTATTCAGTGAAAGTGTTACTTGAAATTTTAAGGTAAGTGGGCTGGTTTTCATATCATTTTCATCTTGCTATCTGAGTAGCTAGAATACTGAATATTTTCAGCAAAGAATTTTTTTCTTTTCTTTTGGGGCCACAGTAGTAGTGCTCAGAGCTTCTTCTGGCTCTGCACTCAGGGTTCACTCCACTGGTGCTCAAATGGGTTGCCAGGGATCAAACCTGGGTCGGCCAAGTGCCCTGTCTGCTGTGCTGTTATTCCCCATCAACAAAAGATATTTTGACTCTGCGACCAAACTGGAACGTGTTTCGTCTCTAGCACCAAAGTGGTCTGTTGTATTTCAAGTTTTTCAAGTATTTTTAGACAAAGTTCTCTGAGTGATTATACCTGAAACGTAATACAGATGAGCAAAGAGAAGAGGGGCGAGGCTTTCTTGTGTGCCCTGAGAAATGATGACTGAAAGGTCAAGAACTTCGACTACCTTGGGTGCAGCCAGTGGGGCACAAACTTGCCATACAAGTAGAAGGGTGAAGAATGGGGAAAGCCTGCTGCTTAAGGCCTGTTTTTTTCTCTTCTGAGAGGGGAGTGTTTGGGTCACACTCTGCTGGGCTCAGGAGACCAAAAGTGGAGCAGGCTATTAAGTCACAGCTGCAGTAGTTTAAGACTAGTGCCTCCCTCACTGAACAGTCCCTCCAGGCTATTAGATTCATTTTTCAAAGGCTGATCACGTCATCCCCAGGCTGCCACCTCTGGGTATTCAGATGTAAGCAGTGCTTCCCTGCATGAATACAAATTTCCTGTGACTCAGAATACTAACACAGCAATATTACTTCCTCTGACAGAGGAGAAGAACAAAGCTTAGGGAAAATTGCCCCTGTAAGTAGCCTGTGAGATCTTCCTCCGTGCCCCCTCACCCTGCATTAGACCTTCAGCAGACCCGTTCCCCATTTGTCTTACTGATATCATGCTCTTCCCTGCTTTTCTCAAAGGAAGCTGTATCGTCCTCCTCTTCATCTAGAATAGTCTGCCCCTGTCTTCCCTGCTTCTTGGTAATATTCACTTAGCTATAACGACTCCTGAATTAACTAATTATTCTTTTCACTTTAGTATAAGAATAAATTCCCTCTCTACTCCCTGCCCCCATCCTGATTTCTCTTAGACCTCTTGTATGACATTACCAAGAGACTAGAAATTGCTGTCACGAACTTTCTCTGAGGAGAGGAGGGGTTGCATCCTCTTCACCTGAAGGAGGCAAGGTGAGTCTGAGCTCCAGACTGGGGACTGTTCCTCAGACAATATCCATTAGGACATCCCAGTAACCGGTGAACCTGAGTGTCCTTGTAGTGCGTAGGTCACAGGGCCTTTCTGCCAAACTAAGCTGACTACCTCTCTTCTTTCCTATTCCATTTCTTTTCACGTCTTTTCTCTTTCTCAGAGAAGTATGGAATAGAAGACAAGATTTAGGAGGAAGTACTTAATCACTTCACTTAACTTCCCGTTAGTCGTCGATTTGCTCGAGCGGGCGCCAGTAACGTCTCCATTTGTCCCTGTCGCGTGCTAGGAGGAAGTACTAGGGCCTCTTTATGCTGCCTAATAAGCCAGGAGACTCATACGTCACCCAGGCATGTCGTGGTGTGAGATTCTTCCAAGAAATCTCAGACAAACTTGTCTGCTGAACTGAAGGGGCTTTATTAATCTGCAGGGCTTCCCAGTGTATTGAACGGTCCTGAGTCTGAGTCCAGGCAAAGTTTGGAATCGTTCCTTATCACATTCTACTTGGCTACATCAATCAACTTTCTCATGAGCAAAAGCAAGCAAGCACAATTTCAGTACAGAAGCCAGATGTTAAGCAGTTATCTTTGATAGGTTAATTGGGGTATAAATCTTCCTCTTTCTGGAATCTGGAAAGAGCAATGGATAATGTGTCTCTGCAGGATGTTTCCAGTGCATCCCGCCTCAGAGCACCTCCCCTGTATCCCAGCTATCCTAGCAGCCTCCTGCTTTTCTGCTAACTGTGTCACCTCAGGACAGGCACCTATGATGTCCTGCTTTGCTGATGGTGGTATTGTCTTGAGACAAGAGGAATGGTTCGTAATGCACAGTCCTGGTTCCCTAAAGATAGCAGCATCCTGACTCTCAGTCATCACCACCGAGTTGTACCCCACCCCCAACTCTTTCCCTCTAGTTTTACAGTAATTGTGACTGAATATAGATTTAAGGTATCAGTGCCACCACTCATATACATTACGAATGGCTACACAAACAAACTAATGATCAGATCATCATCTCAAATCAGTGTGTGTGTGTGTGTGTGTGTGTTGGGCGGGGTGGTGGTGGTGGAAGGATCTTTGGGTCCACTCAGCAAATGTCAAGCGCATGCGCTTTTACTGTTAACTATGAGCGATAGTCACCATGTGCACGTTAGCACTTCACCACTCACTCGCAGCAGAGCTGGTGGGTTCTGTGAATTTTCATTCACCCTGCCCTTCAGGCAATATATCTGAATCTCTTAGTCCCTCTTTCTTGAAACAATAGTTCTCACACTGACTCAGAAAAATAGCATGCTGGACATCTTAAGGCCCCCCTATTCACAGCCTACGAGATTCACTTGTGATGGGCCCTAACGGAATTATCAAACTAGTCTCTTCTTGAAAATTTTGATGAAACTGGAAACCATGGGCGAACACAGAGGATGAAAATATTGAGAAATAAAGATGTTCAGACTCAGAATTAGAAAATAGAAGTCTATTGGAAAGTGGAAGAGAAGGGAAAAGAAACTCCCCATGCAGGGAGAAACTTAGTATAGGACTAAGTTAAATGTGTCTCATTTTGTGGGGGTTTTATAAGAAAACTAGATCTTTTTGTCACTTGTCGAGTGACAAAGAACTACAGAGCATGCAGAGATCATACAGAGTGGTTTGCTGGTTTAGGTCTTTTGGCTTCTCCATCTGATCATTTGCCGTAGGGATTGCCATTTTGCTTAGTCTCTGGTGAGCCTAAACTCTAGAGCAGAATTCATGGTACTGGGAAGTTGCTGGCTTTCCTTCCTTAGGAAACGCCCGAGCTTTTTGCTTGTTATTCGTTTATTTATTTTCAATTTTTTAACCTATTTTATTGAATGACTATGAGATAGAGTATCATGAAGCTGTTCATGACTGGGTTCCAGCCATACAATCCTTCCACCGGTGTAATTTCATAGCACCAGTGCCCCCAGTTTCTCTCCCACCCTCCAAGTCACCCCCACCCCTGCCTGCCTCTATGACAGGCACCTCTCTTCTCTCTCTCCCTGTCTCTTTCTCTCTCTTATTTTAGACATTATGGTTTTCAGTAGAGGTGCTGAGAGGTTATCACGTATATCCCTTTGCCTGCTTTCAACACTCGGTTCTTGTCCAGAGTGATCATTTCCAAGTCGTATTGTCATGATGGACCCTCTTCTATCTTAACTACCCTCCATCCCCCACAACCCTGTGGTAATTTTCAACCACTGACCAGTTCGCCAGACCCGTTTTCCTTGGCCTTTGATATTAGTTTCATTGGAGCGATAGCACAGTGGGTAGGGCGTTTGCCTTGCACGCGGCCAACATGGCCGACCCGAGTTCGATTCCTCCGCCCCTCTCGGAGAGCCCGGCAAGCTACCGAGAGTATTGGATATGCCAGACACAGTAACAACAAAGTCTCCAATGGAGACGTTACTGGGCCCGCTCGAGCAAATCGATGATCAACGGGAGGGCCTTTACCTTTACCTTTACTTTTAAAATAATATCCCACCAATCAATGCGGTTGTTCTGTATCTGCCCGTCTCCTGCTGACTCATTTCACTCATCATGATACGTTCCAGGTCCATCCATTTATAGGCGATTTTATGACTTCGTTTTTCCTAACAGCTGCATAGTGTTCCATTGTGTAGATGTGCCATAGCTTCTTTACCCAGTCGTCTGTTCTTGGGCACTCAGGTTGTTTCCAGATTCTGGCTATGGTGAACGGTGCTGCAACGAACACAGGAGTGCAGAAGGTGTTTCTGCTGGGTGGTCTTGGGCCCCCAGGGTATGTTCCCAGAAGTGGCGTTGCTGGGTCAAATAGGAGCTCAGTTTCAAGGTTTTTAAGGAATGTCCATATTGTTTTCCAAAAAGGCTGGACCAGTCGACATTCCCAGCAGCAATGAACGAGAGTCCCTTTCTCCCCACACTCGAGCCAGCACTGGTTGTTCTTGTTCATCTGGATGTGTGCCAGTCTCTGTGGTGTGCGATGGTATCTCATTGTTGTTTGATTTGCATCTCCCTGATGATTAGCGGTCTGGAGCATTTTTTCACGTGCCTTTTGGCCATTCCAATTTCTTCTTTGAGGAAATTCTGTTAATTTCTTCTCCCCATTTTTTTTTTTGGTAAGGTTGGATGCTTTTTTCTTGTAAAATTCTATCAGTGGCTTGTATATTTTTGATATCAAACCCTTATAAGATGAGAATTGGGTGAATAGTTTTTCCAACTCCACGAAGTCCAAGATTTTGCAGGAATGGAGTTTAGAGATAGCAGCATCCTGACTCTCAACCATAAAGATCAGAGGCAGCTGCAACGGGGCTACTCACAGCAGCTCCCAAGGGGAAACTGAGGCTTCTTTCGAAGTCACTGGCTTGTTTTAAGAAGGTAGACTCTAGTTATGGACTGCTTGCCCAGGTTCTGCTGGTGAGAGGGCCAGGCCAGGGGATATGACAGGACTCCGGTGTGTAGTTTTCAGGGCTGTGTAATACTTCCAGACTCCTGGTGGTGCTAATTGAACTGACTCCCTCCTGGACAGAGAAGACTGTCAAACCTTCTGCTGCCTTTTCTCTGCCCCTGTTTCTTCTCTGATGTGGCCCCTCTGTAGCTGTGCAGACCCTGAGGAGGTGGGGCAAGCAGGTCCAAGTCCTTCAGGTAAGGGTCTCAGGCCAGGGTGCTGACCACCTGGGCAGGAGGGCAGGGCTGTCATCGCCCCTCTGGGCAGCACCGGACTGTCCGTCACAGCCGGGTCCCAGAGCAGGCCTCTGAAATTCTTGAGCCTATGTGGTCAAACCTTCGTTTTTGCAGCGCCTTACACTGTCTGTTGGGTGGTTCCCGGGGAGTGGGGAGGCTTTCAAAGTACCCACAAAACGAAGACGTCTCGGGCCCTGCGTTCTTGAACTTTCTTTCCTGTTGGAAAGTGCTGTGTTTTCCAAATGAAAGCCATTTTGACAAGTGCGAACACAACTTTGTGTTGTAACGGAATAAGAATCTCTTTTCCTTTGAAAGGAAAAGGGCTGGGGGCGGGAGCGACAGCACCGCGGCCGACCTGGGTCGCAGCCCTGGCAGCCCGGTGGTCCCTGGACGTGCCAGGAGTGACCCCTGAGTGCAACACCGGCCAGGTGTGGCCCAAGAACCCAAGCAGGGAGAAAGCCGAGTGCGCGCTGCAGCAGGCCTCAGGGGAAGAAGCCCCTTCCCAGGGGAGGCGGAGCGCGGCACCGGGACAGGGCTCAAGGGCCCGGAGAGACCCGACCCCGGTTCCGGCTGCTCTGGGCCTCCCGGCAGCTGCTGTCCGGGGCTCGCCGGGGACACTCGGGCCCGGGGAGGGGGGCGCGCGGCGGGGCGACGGCGGCGCCAGGGGGCTGAGGCCCGCGGGGCGTTCGGGACGCAGCGCCCGTGCCGGGGTCTCTCCGTCGCCCTGAGGCCCGGCCGCGGGCAGCAGCGGGTCTCACCAGGGCCCGAGCTTGAGGGTCCCCAGGCGCCACCTCGGGGGGAAGGGGGGGGCCCATCCGCAATGGGCGTGGCCGCTGGGCTCGCTCGGGCCTGCCCAGAGGGGCGGGGTCAGGTTGTTGGCCCCGCCCAGAAGGGGGCGGAGTCCGTGCTGCCACCGCAGCTCGGGGAGGAGCCGCGGAGTCTCGGGGCCCCGCCCATAGGGCGGAGCCTGTAGCTCTTTGGCCCCGCCCAGCAGGGGGTTAGGAACCGCCATTCCCGCCGATGAAGGGGGGAAATGAGTCTCGAGGCCCCGCCCACGAAGGCGGAGCATCAGCCCTTTGGCCGCGCCAGGGAGGAGCCGTTTCTCTAGACCCCGCCTACAGAGGCGGAGTCTCACGCCCACCGGCCCCCGCCCGGAGAGGGGCCGGGCTCGGGCTCCGCCCACAGGGCGGAGTCTCAGTCCCTCCGGTCCCGCCTGGAGAGGGGCCGGGCTCGGGCCCCGCCCACGGGGCAGAGTCTCAGTCCTCTCGGCCCCGTCTGGAGAGGGGCCGGGCTCGGGCCCCGCCCACGGGGCGGAGTGTTAGTCCCTCCGGCCCCGCCTGGAGAGGGGCCGGGTTCGGGTCCCACCCACAGGGCGGAGTCTCAGTCCCTCCGGTCCCGCCCACGGGGCGGAGTCTCAGTCCTTTCGGCCCCTCCTGGAGAGGGGCCGGGCTCGTGCCCCGCCCACGGGGCGGAGTGTTAGTCCCTCCGGCCCCGCCCACGGGGCGGAGTCTCAGTCCTTTCGGCCCCGCCCGGAAAGAGGCCGGGCTCGGGTCCCGCCCACGGGGCGGAGTCTCAGCCGCTCCGGCCCCGCCTGGAGAGGAGCCGGGTTCGGGCCCCGCCCACGGGGCGGAGTCTCAGTCCCTTCGGCCCCGCCCGGAGAGAGGCCGGAGCCGGGCCCCGCCCACGGGGCGGAGTCTCAGCCGCTCCGGCCCCGCCTGGAGAGGAGCCGGGTTCGGGCCCCGCCCACAGGGCGGAGTCTCAGTCCCTCCGGTTCCGCTCACGGGGCGGAGTCTCAGTCCCTCCGGCCCCGCCCGGAGAGGGGCCGGAGTCGGGCCCGCCCACGGGGCGGAGTCTCAGCCGCTCCGGCCCCGCCTGGAGAGGAGCCGGGTTCGGGCCCCGCCCACGGGGCGGAGTCTCAGTCCCTCCGGCCCCGCCCACGGGGCGGAGTGTCAGTCCTTTCGGCCCCGCCCGGAGAGAGGCCGGGCTCGGGCCCCGCCCACGGGGCGGAGTCTCAGCCGCTCCGGCCCCGCCTGGAGAGGAGCCGGGTTCGGGCCCCGCCCACGGGGCGGAGTCTCAGTCCCTCCGGCCCCGCCTGGAGAGGGGCCGGAGTCGCCCCCGCCCACGGGGCGGAGTCTCAGCCGCTCCGGCCCCGCCTGGAGAGGAGCCGGGTTCGGGCCCCGCCCACAGGGCGGAGTCTCAGTCCCTCCGGTTCCGCTCACGGGGCGGAGTCTCAGTCCCTTCGGCCCCGCCCGGAGAGAGGCCGGGCTCGGGCCCCGCCCACGGGGCGGAGTCTCAGTCCCTCCGGCCCCGCCTGGAGAGGAGCCGGGTTCGGGCCCCGCCCACAGGGCGGAGTCTCAGTCCCTCCGGTTCCGCTCACGGGGCGGAGTCTCAGTCCCTTCGGCCCCGCCCGGAGAGGGGCCGGACTCGGGCCCCGCCCACGGGGCGGAGTCTCCGCCGCTCCGGCCCCGCCCGGGGAGGCGTGCCGCGGAGCCATTGGCCGCCGCGCGCACGTGACGCGCCGCGCATCCCCCGTCCCGGTCCGGCTGGCGGGCGGCGGGCGGCGGCGGCGGCGGCGGCGGGCTCGGTGGCGCGTGGCCCGCGCGGCCGTCCGGCCTCCCGATGTCGCGCGCGGGCGCCGAGTACTCGCTGCGCAGCCTGGGCGGCGCCATGGGCGAGGCGGGCGAGCGCAGCCTGCTGGCGGGGCCCGCGCTGGAGCGCGCGGCGCGGCGGCGCTTCCAGCAGGGCGAGACCCCCGGCGTGGTGTACGCGGCGGCCGCCTGCTCGGCGCTCGGCGGCTTCCTGCTGGGCTACGACACGGGCGTGGTGTCGGGCGCGCTGCTGCCCCTGCGCCGCCGCCTGCGCCTGTCGCCGCTCTGGCAGGAGCTGCTGGTGTCCGGCGCGGCGGGCGCGGCCGCGGGCTCGGCGCTGGCCGGCGGCGCCCTCAACGGCGCGCTGGGCCGCCGCGCCGCCGTGCTGCTGGCCAGCGCGCTCTGCGCGGCCGGCTCGGCGCTGCTGGCCGCGGCCGGCGACAAGGAGACGCTGCTGGCCGGACGCCTGGTCGTGGGGCTGGGCATCGGTGAGTGGGCGCCGCGACCCTCGCCGGGCGCACGGCCGGGGCCGCGCGGGGTGGTCGGGGCTCGGGGCTCGGAGGGCTGGACGCGGCGCGCAGGGTGGAAGCGGCGCGGAGGGTGGACGCGGCGCGCAGGGTGGACGTGGCGCCCAGGGTGGACGCGGCGCGCAGGGTGGACGTGGCGTGCAGGGTGGACGGGGCTCGGGGCTCGGAGGGCTGGACGCGGCGCGCAGGGTGGAAGCGGCGCCCAGGGTGGACGCGGCGCGGAGGGTGGAAGCGGCGCGGAGGGTGGACGTGGCGCCCAGGGTGGACGCGGCGTGCAGGGTGGAAGCGGCGCGGAGGGTGGACGCGGTGCGCAGGGTGGACGTGGCGCCCAGTTTGGAAGCGGCGCGCAGGGTGGACGCGGCGTGCAGGGTGGACGGGGCTCGGAGGGCTGGACGCGGCGCGCAGGGTGGAAGCGGCGCGCAGGGTGGAAGCGGCGCGCAGGGTGGAAGCGGCGCGCAGGGTGGAAGCGGCGCGCAGGGTGGACGTGGCGCCCAGGGTGGACGCGGTGTGCAGGGTGGACGGGGCTCGGAGGGCTGGACGCAGTGCGCAGGGTAGACGTGGCGCCCAGGGTGGACGCGGCGCGCAGGGTGGACGTGACGCCCAGGGTGGACCCGGCGCGCCCTCCTTTCCCGGGGTCTGCCCTGTCCCCGCCGCCCTTTTCCTTTACCCGGAGCGTCACCGCTCCTGCTCTTGCCTTTACGGTTCGCCTTGCCCTTTGCTTCTGTCCTTTTCCCAGGCGTGTCCCTTGTGTCTTTCTCCTAACTTTGCTCTTTGATTCTGAATTTACCCATTCGCCTCTTTGTTTTGCTTCTCCTGCTTACCCCTCGGGAACCAAATTATCCACTAAAGTTCACTTTCTAAATTCGTTTAGGAGCTGCTCCGCCTGTGGAAAGTGCCCAGTAAGAGGCTGTCTGCAATTTGCAAAAACAAGAAAACAAAACGAGAAGGGATCGAGGCTCTCCTGGCATTGTTTTTCCCCACCTTCCCCGCAGAGCTGGAGCGCAGTTGGCAGGGTCTTGGCCATGGACGTCCTTTAGAATGTGCCCTGTGTTATTAGAAAGTTATTTTCTTGAGGACTGGTGGGGGAGGCCTAAATCTCTTCCCAGCTTACTGGGCCCAGTGTTTCCTTTTTTACCCGGGATTGTTTCTCAGACCGCTGGCCTTCCGGGGTTTGTGTCTTCCCACGCACTGGACGTGTTTTCCAGGGTTTTGTCTTCCCACGCACTGGACTGTTTTCCAGCCGCCCTCTGGGCTTCACAGAGTGGCCCTTCCACGTGTCCTGGAGAGCCACCCTGCCCTTACTGACTGCCCCCACCCGGTTTTCCCAGGGTCAGGTGCCAGGGAGTATTGAGTTGCACACTGCGTCCAAGCACAAAATGACCAGAACATTCCGGCCAGGTGGAGCCCCTGTGCCTGCAGACCTCCCTGGTCGCCTCCTAAAAGCCCGGCCACCAGCAACCCCTTTTCTCTGTCTGGACACTGTGCTGTCTGATTTTCCCTTCAGACACAGATACGAGTCTCGAGCTTTCCTCAGTACGCCCAGATTTTATTTGTGAATCAGAAGTTAAACACTGTCGTCCAGACTCAAACTATGGTGCCGGGTTTTAGCCAGTGCGGCTGCTGGCTTCACACCGTTCCCTGGTAGGGAGTTCTCTGGTGAATCAGGCTGGGTGTCCATAGCCGCCAGAGGGAGGCAGGGCTGCCCCACGCATGTCCGGGATAGGAGAGCAGCAAAGGCCCTTACCCGGGGTGGGCCTGAAGGTGGGCCCTGCGGGTGGGAGCAGGTGGTCTGCAGCAGTCACAGCCCTGGGGGGCGGTGGCCGGGCAGGACTCCGGCCTATCTCCTCCGGCCTGCTGTCTGTTGCGGACGCCTGGGCTTGCTTCAAGCCTGCTGGTGCCCATCTCAGCCCTGCAGAGCGCCCGGAGTATGCCGGGTCTCCTTCATAAGGTGAGGATTGTGTGACGGCCTCAGCAGGCTTGAAGGAGGTATCGCCACAGTTCAGACGGGGTCTGTGCAACGCTGACGGTTAGTACACGGCAGGCCTTCAGAACACACCAGCATCTCCTCGCCCAGATCACGAGCCGTACAGGAGACAGTGCACACCTTCCACTCTTCTATTTAAGCTGCAGGAAATTTCCGGGCCCTAATCAGAATGGTTTGTCCTGAATGATTCAGGACACTGAATTGGTTTGCTTGCTTAATTACAATAAACTTGTGATAATTTCATGCTACTGTTTTTTTTAAGTGCTTAGATTTTGTATAGTTAGGAGTTGGGGTGTGTGTGTGTGTGTGAGAGAGAGAGAGAGAGACAGAGACAGAGATAGACAGAGACAGAGACTGTAGAGGAGAGCGGGGAGAGAGAGACATTGTAACGTTGATGAATGATGAAAAGTGGCTTCTGGAGGCTTTTGGATGCTAGTTGGGGTGGCTCAAGGGCAGGGCTGCATCGTGCTCAGTTGTGGCAGTATTCCCTCCCGTGGCAGGTTCTGGCAACCAGTGGACAGTGAACAGAGACCTAGGAGGAGACTTGCCAGAGGAACCCCTTCTAAGTTAGAATTGTTCTCTAAAAAAGAAACAGATGGCATGTTAAAATACTTGAAAGGTCATCAGGGTTGAGTTTCTGATAGTTTGATTAAATCATCCACTTGTCCGTGTAACAGATGCGAACGAGGGTTCCCTTGTTGATTCTGTCAGATTTGGAGCACACAAGTGTTGACTAGTTAAAAACCCTCACTCGGGGACTGAGGATGTGGCTAAGTGTGATACTGTGATACTCCCGGGATGTGGCTCGGTGCCTCATTGCCCTGCGTGTATGAGGCTTTGGATTTAGTCCCCAGCAGTGTTTGATCGCCCCTGTGGCGACAGGAGCGATACCGGGCCTGAGCTGGGAGTCCCTGGCACAGTTGGGTGAGGCCCAGAAGCAAAAGAAAGGAAAAGGAAGATGGAACCTTGAACTGTGCTTCCTGGTGACACAAAGAGTTGCGCCTAACCGCTGGGGTCCACTACCGGGCTAGGCGAGGGAGGGTCTGCAGTCATCCTAGCCTGACCTTGAGGGGTGGGCATAGGTCGTGCAGACACAGGGGCCGAGAGGGGCCAAGGTGTGCTCAGCGCGTGCACGTGTGCATTCCCCAATCCTGGCCGCCTGCTCAGCTCAGCGTGTGCACCCGGGCGTTCCCCGAACTCTGGCCGCCTGCTTAGCGCGCGTTCGCGTGCATTCCCGGAACCCAGGCGCAAACCGTGAAGCAGCAGAGAAGCAGATCCCTGTTTCCTGGCCGCAGATGCAGCTGACAGCCCATGAGTGGACGAGGTCTTTGGCACGAGGTGGATCTTTAGAAAGCAAAGCCTCGGCTGCTGCTTGTCCTGCCAGCAAACTGCCTCTTAGGTTGCGGAAACGGGGGCAGGAGCGCCGGAATGAGACAGAGGAGGGCGGCGGGTCGTGGGGAGCGGGGATGTCAGGTGGTTGCACGGGGACAGCAGAACAGCAAGTGCCCAGACTGGGGTAGTAGGGGTCACTGGCCCGGTGAGTGGCCTTGCGCAGCTGCCAGGGCGAGGCAGAGGGGGCGGGGGGGGGGGGGGCGGAATGTTGCATGGTGGCTTCAGCTCCCGCACCTTGACCAGGCGCAGCTGCAGGTCAGCCTCTGCGCCTCGCTCTCGGATGTGCCGTGGATGCAGTGCTCTTCCCCACGGAGCCTGCCCTGGCAGCCACACTTGCCCCGGGTTACTCCTGGCTCGGCACTCTCGGTGGGCTTGGGCAACCGTAGGGAGTGCTGGGGATCCAACCTGGGAAGGCCACGTGCCAGGCGGACACTGTGCCATCTGTACTGTCCTTCCAGGTAATTCTTACTTTTTTTTTCTGTTTTGTGACCACACCCAGTGATGCTCAGGGCTACTCCTGGCTCTGTGCTCAGGGACCACTCCTGGTGCAGCTCTGGGACACATACGGGGTACCAGGTTTCGCCTGGATTGGCTGCGTCTGAGGCAGGTGTCTTACTGGCTTCACTGTTCCCCCGGCCCTGCTCCCTTTGGACGTGGTTGCGACCTGCAGAGCTGCTGCTATCCAAGGCACAGTGTCCTTTCTGCGCGCCACCTGTCAGGCACGTGTCCGGCTGGAGGCAGAAGCAGCAGCACTCAGAGACGGCATCTGCTCGCGCTTGCTTTTGTGTGACGCTGCGCACACAGCTGTGTAGAAAGGGCCCCGGGGGTAGAGGCCCCCGCAAGTTCCCAGAGCAGCTCACAGGCACTTGGTGCTTGCTCAGCAGGGCCATTAGCTGTGATGCTCAGGATACGCCTAATCCAGTGCTTATATTCTGAATATCTGGAAGCCTTTGGATTCAGACGTTCCTCGGAATTCAGAACTTCTCTGAAAGCTGAGCTGTTCTCTCCGCGCTGTTTTGATTAGCCTCCAGGTCTGTGCCTACATATCCTCAGCTGTAACTGCTCCCGTGCCGGAAGCCAGCTCGTCACCTCTGTGTGTCATCTCGGTGGGCTGGGGCCAGTTGAGTAATGCTCTTGGAAATGTCATCCCTCTCCCCAGCGGCATTTTTCATCCTTATTAAAGCAAATAAAAATATCTCTGATCCAAAAGGCCTGTAGTGCTGAGTAATGTTAATGAATAGTTTCACTTTCTAAGTGCGGTCAGCCAGAATCAGCCAGGCTTCGTAAGAGGAAAACAGCTCACGCGGGGTCGCCTTGTACCGTGGAGTCTGTTCGTCTCTCTCCGCGCAGGTTTCTGTGCTAGATTCCTGCTCTCTGCCGGCAGGACTCTCTCCACCTGGGCGACCTCTGTCCCACACTCACACCGGCACACTCAGCTTGTACCCGGGAGGCCCTGACCTGGTGCTGTTGGCCTGTCTGCACTGGGCAGGGCCTGAGCCCATGCGGTCAGCCTGCGGGCCAGTGTCCTCCCCCGTGCAGACGAGCACCCTGTGCTGGGCTGTGGTGCTCGAGCTGTGAGCTTGCTGGGACCGCGCAGCCCGTTGGGTCCCTTTCCTGGTAGAACCGGCTCCCTTGGCACCGTCTGCAGACAGTGCCTTGATTTCTCTGCCTTTCTCTTTCCCTTGGCCTTCATAGTCAACCGTATACAAGTAGTGACCAAAGAAAATTCCCATTGTCAGGTGGAAATGTGGACTCACCCCAAGCTTTCCCATACGATTCCTGGCTGCAGAGCCAAAGGGCCACGTTGGAGTGGGCAGCCCCTCCAACAGCCCCACTCCATTCAGCTCTCCACGGCAGGCAGGCTCGGGAGGGTCTGGGCCCCCTGGCAGCTCGTCCTCTTGACCTCTGTCCCCTTCTTTGTGGCTCTTGGATCCCTCTTCTAGCTCTCACTGCCCAGGAATGCCGGCTGGACTCTGCCGGAAGCAGCCCTGTGCCGGTGCTGCCCCCGCATCCCGTCTGCACAGTGACCCAGAGGGCACCCGAGCTCCGGCTGTGAGGGAGAGGCTGGCCCGGGAGAGGCCGTTTTGTCACGTCTCGGCGCGGCTGAGGCCCAGCCGGCCTGCTCAGGGTTCACGTGGTGCTCTAGGGCTGTTACCCCTGTTCTCTGTACTGTGTTCTCTGCTGATACAAAGGGCATGGCTGTGACTTGGGGTATTTGGACTTGAGCTTTTTTGGAACCAAGTCACGGCCTCACAGGGGAGGTGCTATTGTAGGGTTTGAGCACCCTACAAGGCTGGGCGCACCCCTGAGAGCTGGGAGCACACAGAGGGCCAGGGCTAGCCCAGAAGACCAGGGCAGAGTACAGCCCGGAAGACAAGTCTCCCAGGCATGGGTGCACACACCACGGTGAGCACACTGTATCGGCAGCACCTAGGAAAAGCACCTCTGGGTCTTTGGCGTCTGCTCTGCCTGGGGCACGCTTTCCCAAGCTGCTCTTTGCTGTGAGACCTGAGCTAGGGGCCAGGTAACCTGCACTGAACCTGAGGCCTGAGGCAGGGCCTGTGTCGTCTTAATGCGAGTCAGACCCCCGCAGGAAAGACCTGGCTGGGGAAGTCCTTGCTCCCTGGAGGCCTGCAGGGCCTCTCCTTTTCAAGGTCGGCAGGTCTGTGTGCTGTCAGATGGCCTTCACCACAGTGACCCCTCCTCTGGACGGATGTCCTCATGGGGGTTCTCTCTGGACGGGACTCCAGGAAGCCACGGGCCAGGTCCTGGGGTTGACAGACTCTGACCTCGCACTCTCCTGTTTGCCACCTCCTGTGAGACAGCTGCAGGGAGTGGGAGGTGGTGCCCGCTGGGACTTCAGTCCAGGTGTCAGGAGATCCCACACTAGGTGAGGCAGGTGCAGGCAGGAAGTGTGGGACACACCTCAGGGGACACACCCTCAGGGGACATACCTGACTGCCCCCTCCTGCCTGAGCCCACACCTGACTCCCCTCCCACCTGAGCCCACACCTGACTGTCCCTCCTGCCTGAGCCCACACCTGACTGTCCCTCCCACCTGAGCCCACACCTGACTGCCCCCTCCCACCTGAGCCCACACCTGACTCCCTTCCTACCTGAGCTTGCGCGTGGTGCCCTATCTGAGTGATTGTGTATCTGTGGAGGGACAGGCCTGGTCCATTGGGGACCCAGGGCTGCATCAGTCAGGCAACCCCTTGCCCGGCATGAGAGAGGTGGTGAGCACTGTGAGTCTGGGCACGGCACACCTGTTTCTGGCCTCTGAGGGGCACTGTTTAGAAGCAGGTTTCTGGTGGGGCTAAAGTGATGTGGCCGGCAGGTCTTGGGGGGCTGGGTGTCCCGGGGCCATCCCGTGTTGTCCTGGTGGAACGGCAGGTGCCAGGTCGGTCCATGGGCACAGTGAAGTGAAGTGAGTGCCTGCTGTTCACCGGTCAGGCCAGGCTCAGCATTCAGGGTGAGGTTTCCTTAGGTGAAAGTTACTCCGAGAGAAACAAAGAAAGCTTTGAGATGGGTCTTGGAGGAGCTTAAAAGCTGGGTTGTCTGGGATGGTGCTTTCCTGGTGAACCTGGGAGGCTATAAAACATGGAGCCAGTGCCGCAGCCTGGACAGGCCAGGTCAGAACCCATCGCCAGGCGGTGTGGGCTGGTGTGAGGCCCCAGCAGGTCTGTGGTAAGAGTCCCCTTGGAATACAGTGTGTCCTTCCTTCCTTCCTTCCTTCCTTCCTTCCTTCCTTCCTTCTTTCCCTCCCTCCTTCCCTCCCTCCCTCCCTCCCTCCCTCCATTTTTTAGATTGGGCGACACCCACCTATGCTCAGGGTTTCCTCCTGTGGGGCTCAGGGACCTTATATGGTGTCAGGGATGGAACCTGGGTTGGTTATGCGCGAGGCAAAGTGACTTTCTCACTGTGCTGTCTCCCTGGCTCCTGGAGCGTGATGTCTTAGGCCCGTTTATGGGCAGAATGTCGCAGTATCTAGTGTATACAATGCTGCCCTTTTAAACTTAAAGGTGAATAGGTTGAATAAAAACTTAAAATGATAAGTTTTGGTACAAATGAATTTTAATAATGGAGGTTTTTGTATAAAACTTTGTTCGCTTTTTGGCTTAGGTTACAGCTTCATTCCAGGACCTGATTCCACACAAAACCAGAAATTAAACTGTGTGCGTCCTGCTCAGTGCCAGGAAGGAGCTATTTGATAGTTGGGTACCAAATGCTTGTAACTTGGAGAGAATCATGTAGTGACTGAAAACGTGCTGCAAACATATTCAAACTTCTAAGATTCCTGAAACACATTGTTCTAAGGGAAAGCTTGGTAGAATCTGATACGTGACTACCATGTCCATCTAATTCTTCTACTTGCTGCCAGACATAGCAAGTGTTTTAGATCTTTCCAGTCAGAGGCATGGCGAGTCTCTGGTGACCCTTGTGGCTGTGTGAGGTGAGCGTGGCGTGGGCGTGGTCTCTCTGGAGGAGCAAGTGGTACAGACGCGGTGCCCTGTGCATGGTGGGGTCGCATGCATGTGGCCCATCGTGGGTGGTCTGGGTGGGACTGTCTGTGACCTGGTCCTGGCGAGGTGGCAAGGCTGTGACTGCCCACCCTGCTGTGACATCTGCAACCCCAGAGGGACACAGAGATGCCTTAATGTCCAGCTCCCTCTCATCCCTCCTGAGAGAAAGCTTGTTGCAAATGGGAAATCCGTTATGTTCACTCCTGTTTTGTATCTGGGAGTTACTTAGATTTAATTTTTAGGAGTTTACAATTCTTGTTCTACTGTTCATCCTTCATAAGTGCTTTCTGATGTTGAAATCCATGCAGTAGCACTGTAGCAGTGTCCTTCCGTTGTTCATCGATTGGCTTTAGCGGGCACCAGTAATGTCTCCATTGTGAACTGTTATTACTGTTTTTGGCATATCGAATAAGTCACGGGTAGCTTGGAAGAATGTAGAGTTGCAGCAGTTTTCCGTTTTCCTTGAAAACTCTTCCATTTTGGAAACTTGGGTCTTCTTGCCCTGGGATAGAAGACTTGCTTGCAGTTACTGTGAGGGTTACCGGAGGTATTACAGTAGATTCCAAAACAGAATCCACCTTCTGCCTCTGTGTGTGTGTGTGTGTGTGTGTGCGCGCGCGCGTGAATATATGTGCGTGATGCACTGTGATGTGTTTGTGCATGGGATATGTGCACGGATTTTATGTGTATGTGGTATCTGTGCCTGTGTGGTATGTATGGACATGTATTATATGTATTGTGTGTACTTGTATGTGCGGTTGCATGTGCTTGTGTGATTTGAGCCTGTGGAATTTGTGCATGTGTGTGGTATGTTGGGGTGGGTATTTGCATGCACAGTTATCACCAAGAGGGCCACTCTTTTCCTCCTCAAGACTGGTCACAGACTTTGGTGTTGGATCAAGGCCAGGGTGACTGCGGTCTTGCTGAGGGCCAGTTCTTGATTGTAAAAACCCAAGAAAACCCCTGTGGTATCTCTTAGGTTAGGATGTAGGATTGAGGTGCTAATGGTTTGAGTCTCATGAGATGTTTCAGAGAACTTAGTGCTGAAGGAGCCATAAAGCAAGATAACACTTAGGAATTATTCCAAGTAAATGCTGTGTATTATGTGTGTTGCAGTAATAAACACAGAAAACAGGTGATCAAACAAAAACAGCATTCCAGCAGTAGAATCAATTATTTATCAGTTAAATATTGAACAAATCAGATGAAATAAGGAAAAGAATCACTGAAAGATAACCAAGGAGAAGAGGGATAAATGAAATTTAGTTCCCATCTCACTAATACTATACTGGTTTAACAGTTTCTAAAGTTAAAATAGTAACAGGATGATTTGCCTTTTCTGTTTGTGGTACAGTTCAGTAGAATTTGGAAGTGGGGGTAGTGGTGGGTGCAGACCCCACAATGCTCAGGGGACTGTGCATGGAACTGCAAAGCACTGTGTCCTTTGAGCCATTTTTCTGGTCCCTATAGTAGGGGAAAAAAAAAAAAACCTAATCAGGAGTCTTAAAAGCAAGAGACAGATTGGAAAAATACTGTGGTATTTTTGTCAAAAATATATTTATACTCAAAACATATTAGACTATTTAAGCAGAATAAGATGCAATTAGCAAATAAAGTCTTGGGAAGTGTCAGACTTTGCTAATAATCAGGAGTGAAAATAAAGATGACACCATACTTAGGAAAGGAACATATGAGGAAAACCCACAGCTGGGGTTCCCTAAGAGAAAGATCATCTTGTTCTAAAATAAATGAGGACAATTTTCTTTAGGGACCATTCTAGATTATAGCCAGCTACATTTAACATGCTTCTTTATTATTTTCTGTATTCAAAACACCTATTCTGAATGACTATTCTTTGTTGCTATCAAGGTAGATCAGTACAGGGAGGCCTGTATTCTTAGAGTTCATTTCTAAAACTACTGATATTTTCTCCTCAGGAAATTTCACGCTCAAGATCATCAGTAAATCAAGGAAAACCTGTTTTCACGGATGTATTTATGGTATACAGTACTAAATGCGTAGGGACCTCCCGTGTCTGGCAGTGGGAGGTTGCTGGGTGCACGTCACGGGCTCGGCTCTGGCTGACTGGAGGTGTGGGCCGGGGCCATAACAGGAGCTCTCAGAACAACCTCAGCACCTGACGCAGGGTGACAGTGACCCAGGGAAGTGCAGCTGCACGAGGAGCTTAGAAGGCACCAGGTGTGGTGTAGTTTACCTGTACCCAAATCTTCCTTACGGCTAATTTTCACACTCCTTTTTGTCTCTGAATGTGGGAATTTTGATCTTATGGTTCAGACCTTGCTGTTCAGGACTGGGTGGGAAGGGTTGGAACTGGCCGTGCAACTCGAGGGCCTGCGGAGGGGCTACACCCTGAGGTGTGTGGGTCTCAGGTTCACGGGGAGTTCAGGTTTTTGTCATGGTTTTCAGATACCACAAGGTTCTAACTAGCACTTTAATTTTTCAAATCAATTTTTCTCCTTACCCTGGGTAGTAAGTTGGAAGGAATGACGCTACAATAGTGTGTAAGTAAATCTCACAAGTATATACAAATATAAGTAAATATTTTAAAGAGTCTAACAGAGGAGTAGGTGCGTCCTGCCGCCTTGGCAGTGGGTGCTGTGTAGCGGGACCCTGTGTGTCCGTACAGAGCCCCTCACCGGGCAGCAGACCCCAGCTTCTCTGGAGCACAGGGATGGGATTTATTGGAGACAGCAGGCCTTGAGACTCACTTTGTAAAAGTGCTTATGCGCTGATGAAGAAAAACATGAGTGCTGGAAACTACAGTTTTATGATCCTTGTTTAGTAATCACTATGCTTTGGAGCATTAAAAACTGCATTTGGGAGTCAGGGAGACAGCTGAAGTGGCAGATATGCATGAGGCCAGTTCAGCCATTGCTGCAGGCCTGAACAGCTGGATTGGCCCCTAGGTTAAAGTTTTCTCCTAGATATAACACGTATTTGAAAATATAAATGTCCATATATGAAGCCTACAGAGTTATATGCAGCAGAATGGGGACTTCTGCTGTGCCCAGTTTAATCTTTATTTTTCTTTTTGGGTCACACCCAGTGATGCTCAGGAGTGACTCCTGGCTCTGCACTCAGGAATTACTCCTGGAGGTGCTCGGGGGACCATGTGGGATGCCGGGGATGAGCCCAGGGCAGCTGTGTGCAAGGTAAACGCCCTCCCCACCGGGCTATCGCTCCACTCCACAAAATTTAAAGCTGTGTCTCAGTGCTGCAGCATTTGCCCCAACCTCCCGGCTCCCGGCAGGCTCCCCTTGACCCCCCAGAGAAGCGGGACTGCCTTTCTGGTGACTGACTGCGAGGTGACCTGAACGGCGGCCGTTCCTCCCCCCAAGCAAGAGGAAGACCAGCAGCGTCTTGCTGTTTGCCCCCGCCCCCCCCGTGTGTGGGGTTGGCTTAGGGAGGACTACAGTGATCTTTGCATTGGCACAACAGAACCGAAGTTTAACTATCACCTTCTGCAGCGTACCAACTGGAGAATGTCAACGGGTAAGAGATGCCGTTACTTCACACTCAGGCCTTTCCCTTTGGGGCTTCAGAGTCTGAAGATGATGTTTCATCATGGACTCTGGCTTCTTTTCTCTTTTTTCTTTTCGCTTTTGGGCCACACCCATCTGTGCTCAGGGAACCCTCCTGGAGGACCTGGGAGACCATCCGGGGCGCCGGGGATTGAGCCTTGGGTCAGCTGCAAGCCAGACAGGTGCCCTCCCCGCTGTACGTTCTCTCTGGCCCTGATTCTGGTTTCTGAATCATACTCACAGCCCTTTCAGAGGTAAAAGACGCCTTCTTCCTCACCACCTGTTCCTCTCCCTTCTTCCCTTTCTAGAAAGGTTCAGGGAGCGTGAGACCATGGTTCGTGGTCTGCCTTCTGGTGGCTCTTTGCAGAGAAAGAAATCCCTCTGGAGACAGAGCCAGCCAGTCAGTGTCCGAGGGGCCCATGCCCGGCCAGCTTCCAGGTACCCGCAGGTGTGCTGGCCCACCCGGGAACACTCCTCCTGGGTGAGCCCAGGCCCATCATTTTACCCCAGAGCCTGGCCTTGCATGTCTGCCCCTGCTGCTGAGGGCAGCCACGGCAGGAAGGGGACATGGTGACAGGAGTGAGAGGAGGTTGACATGGAGGTGACAGCACAGCAGGAGGGGGCAGGAGGATGGAGGATGATGCTGTAGGAGGGTGACGGAAGATGGCAGGAAGGTTCCAGAAAGAACAGGCTGACTGGCAGAAAGGGGAGAGGCGATGACGTAGTGAGTGAGGAGAGTTGACAGGACAGTGACATAGCGACGGGAGGGTGACACGAGAGCCGTGGCAGCGGGTTGATGCAGACGGTGCCTCCCTGGCACAGGTGACCGCCTGGTCATTGTTGGACTCCCTCCTCTCCACCAGCGGACCTGCTGGCTGTCACGTGGGCTGGGCCCTGAGTCCCTAAGCCTGTGTGTCCCGGGCTCCGTGACAGAGCAAAGTGGACGTTTCTACTGGAAATCACTTTCTTCAGGTCACGTGGTCCTGAAACCATTGCTTGTTTTTCCTTTAGAGGTTGAGCTGTTCTGACATTGAACTCTAAATGTTGGTGTTAGGGAACTTGTGTGGCCAGAAGGGCTGGAGAGTGTGGGTAAGGTCAGCACTGCAGTGAGCCAACATAGTATTTATCCGTTATCTCTCGCAGTGTGCTTGTGGAACACTCCCACAAAAACTTAGGAACTGCCCCAAACTCAGAAGGTTAGACTTTCTGAAAACTAGGTACTTATTCATCATAACAGTTCCCCCCAGAAGTAACCAGTGTATGAGCAGAATAGTGAGGAATGGGAAAGAGGAGTGAAAAATTAACGAAAAATGCTAGCCAATACGAATTATTTAAGTGAGCAGTACAAAGGCTGGGAAAGGAAACATTCCCTTCAGTGGCAGTTGACTCTCGAGGCCTGCCTCCACACAGAGACCTTTCTACTACTTGATTGGACAGGGGATGAACACTAGTGAGTGGTAGCTCAGAAGAAAGAATGCAGTGTTACACATTTAGAGAGATGTGGAATATTAGAAATATTTTTTGGAATATTAGAAATATTAACTGACACATAAAATGAATACTTCTGTATAAAACAACTGGTTATGACTTTCACAGTAATACTGTTTATTTAAGGAACAAACCCAATCATTATTAAACTTCCTTTTAAAAAGTTTTTAGAGAAAACCTATAATGCTTGATTAATTTAGACTAAAGTTTTGATTTTAAATTATTTATATAGTAAAGGGCTGGAGCGATAGCACAGCGGTAGGGCGTTCGCCTTACAAGCGACCAACATGGCCGACCCGAGTTCGATTCCTCCGCCCCTCTCGGAGAGCCCGGCAAGCTACCGAGAGTATTCGATATGCCAGACACAGTAACAACAAAGTCTCCAATGGAGACGTTACTGGGCCCGCTCGAGTAAGTCGACGATCAACGGGAGGGCCTTTTTTTTTTTTTAGTAAAGATAACTTGTATACTCTCCCCCATGAATCTTTAATTGAATCCGCGAAACTCACAGTTTCTGGGCAGGAACTGGGGCCCAGAGCTTCACTACTACGGTTACCGAGATGTAGGTGACTCTTGGTTCTTGCCATATACCACAGTGGTTTTTAAATTCCCAGGTAGGTTAAATGGTGTCTAGACTTTGTTCATTTCTGAGACGTGAGACTTATTGTGTAACATACTATTTGCTGAATGGATGAAATGAAACATAGGAGTTTGTTATGTTGTTTAGTTATGATTTCAGTGTTTCAGTGCCTTTGAGATAATGGGTAATGATCTTTAAGGATTTCTCAGAATTGGACTAACAGTCCACAGCATCTTCTGGCTTCCTCACCACCAGCATGCTGTTGTTTTGTAGGAGTCTTGATCGGCATTATTCTTTTAATTAAATCACCAATTGACTTGGGGGCCACGCCTGGCTGTGCTCAGGTGCTACTCCTGAATTGCTGGTCTGGGGTTACTCAGCAGTGGCTGGGAGAACCATCCATGCTCAGTGTCAGACGAGAAAAGCAGCACCGCAGCTTAGGAGTTACCCCGAAGCCCCCAGCAGTGCTCTTCCTTTGAGGGTCAGACCTTGCAGTGCTCAGGAGTACTCCTGGTGTGGTGTGTGTGTGTGTGGGGGGGTCACTCCAGCAGTGCTCGGAACTATGTGGTACTGGGGATTGAACCCGGGTCTCCTGCCTGCAAATCTTGTGTTCAGCACTTTTGAGTTCTTTCCCCAATCCTTTGAGAACCTTCTTGATGAGATATTAATGATTTTTTGTTTTATTGTGACAGAAGTTTAAGACGGCTGTGTCATATGCCAGTGGCCCTGTATCTTAACTACATGGAACTATGCTGAGAAGAAATTTCTTGTCCAGTGAAATTAATTCTTATTTCAGAGCTATTATCTTTTTATTGTTTCATCATTAAATAATTCCTTCACTTTAGGTATTTTTTTTTAACTTAGACTGAAGTGCATCAAACAAACTTTGTTTTTATTGAAAACTTTATGTTGAAATTTTGCACATTAAACAGCTATGCAGTTTTATGTGTGTTTTGGGTTTTTTTGGGGGGGGGGTGGCACACCTGGAGGTGCTCAGGGCTTACTCCTGGCTCTGTGCTCAGGGATTATTCCTAGTGGGTGTCAGGGGACCATATGGGTTGCGCGGGATCAAACCCTGGTGGGCCATCACAAGGCAAGCACCCTGCCATCTGTGCTATTTCTCCAGCCCCTAGCTGTGCAGTTTGAGAGATGGACCAGCTATTTTGAAGGTATTTGTGTAAACTCGCACAAGTAGGGGGCACGGCACACAGCGGCAGTGGCTCTATCTCTCCCACCGCCTGCGTTCGGTAGTCTCACCCTTCTCCTGCCCCGGGGAGGTCGATGGCGATGGTCAGGCGGAGGAAGAAAACGAGGGCCAGGCTGGTAGGTATTAGTCACAGTTTATTTCATTCCTCTCTCCATCTACACCAGTCTCTCTTGTCTGTCTCTGCTTGTCTCTGCTCCCGTCTCTCTCTCTCCATGCTACTTCACTCTCCTTCTCCATCCCCCTTCATCCTCCTCTCTCTTCTGATCCTCTCTGAACCTCCAGCCCACTCCTACAGTCTCGTTAAATCCTCTCTCCATGTGGAATTGCGGTCACAATCAATAGGGGTAGAAATCAATAGGGGTAGAAATCTTAGCCTTAGGGAAGACCGCTCCTAGGACAGATCCTTCCTCAGCAGGAGGACCCACCCTAGAGCATAATCCCATGGGTGTGCCTCTCCTCTCCTTGTCCGACAAGCATATAAGAATATAATATAAGTCATTTTGTATGGATACAGTAAGAAATATCTTAAACTTATAGAATTGCTCTCCTAGGGCCATCTCGATCTAGACTACGGTGCTCAGGCCAGATAGTCTTTCCCACCCCTAGCAGGATCCTAGTCTCGTCGTCACTTTTGGATCATGACAGCATTTGTCTATGATCAAACTCTTAACTTATAGTTAAGAATCGTGGCACTTTGGCCTGGCCCATTTCGCTGCCAGGGTAGCTCACTGCTTGCCCTGGGTCCATTCAGTCCCTTGTCGGGACCCTGCTTTTGGGGTGTTAGGAACTAAGGGCAACTGAGGCTTAAGTCGAGAAAGATGCCCGGGAGTGAATAATATTCAAGGCCAATCAAATCCTAAGTTACAAAGCATGATGTTAACGGTCTTCCTGTATCTATACAAAAGGATATTGCTTTAAAGTAAACTGTTCATAAGGCATAAGGAGAGGAGAAAGGCAATATTTCACTTATACATATAAAATCGTAGATTTCTGGGAAACTGATCCTACAAATTAACAGTCTGATTAAGGGGAAAGCTGATTAACTGGGTGGGAAGGAGAGCATAGGGAAGACTGTTTACAGATAAACACAATGGAAGTGGAAGTGCTTCAGGAGCACTGTGATGGGTGTAACCAGATTGATGGGTGTAACCAGATAAACCTAAGCTTCTTGTGGAAGGACAAAGCAATGTTTTTTCATTTCATTTCATTTCATCATCCTGTTATTCGTCGATTGCCTCGAGCAGGCCCCAGTAACGTCTCTTTCATCCTAGCCCGGAGATTATATTCAAGGCTCTTTAGGAGAATGAGACCCATCATTGTTACTGGTATTTGGCATATTTGGTACGCCACGGGGAGTTTGCCAGACTCTGCCCTGTGGGCAGGCTACATTCGATAGCCTGAAAGTTTGTCCAAAGTAGGAATGAGACAATAAGATGTCATTAAAAAAAGTTCTGATAAGATGCCGTTCGGGACCTGAATTTTATAGTCTCTGAGTCTTGGCCGCTGATGGGATTACACAGCGCCAGGGGGCCAGGTGGTGGGTGTGACCCCCGCCTACTGGAATTTGGAGGATCTGGGTGGAAGATGCTCGACTCCAATCCGAGTAGGCTTGGAGGTCTCGGCCCCGGAACCCGCGTGGCTTTGTCCCTCTGCCAGTACCTTCATGTGTGCGGAGAGTGGTCTCAGCATGGTGGTGGCCACCACCAAAGCAATGTTACCCTACAGTATTTGTAATTGATACTGAAGGTGTTTCATGCTAAGTTCACTAGAGACACATAAAGCTGTATTTTTGTGTGTGTTGTGTAAGCACCAATGTTTAACTTTATCACAAGGGAAACAATAGTCATTATTCTGCTGAATAAAACTAAGGCAAGTTAAGTCTGACTTTCCACACCTTCATCGGCTTCTCTCCTCTGACTCTCTTATTGCAGTGTGATCCCAGGCTCAGGATTCCATCTGTCAGGCAGTGACTATGTAATCGCAGTCAGGAGTTCTTTGCAGACATGCCACGTATTTGACTTGGACCACTAGAATAAAGCTCTCCCCTGCAGCCATGTGGCTGGAGGGAGTCATTAGCTTTCATGGGTTGTTGGCAGGAATATCTCCCTGTTCTTCTGTCAAAAAGAAAACAGTAGGTTTTAAGTCACTGTTGAGACAAGTTGTGAAATTTCCATAAAGAAATCCTAGGGGACAGAGCTATAGCACAGTGGGGAGGGCGTTGGCCTTGCATGTGGCTGACCTGGGTTCGATTCCCGGCATCCCATATAGTCCTCTGAGCACCACCAGGAGTAGTTCCTGAGTGGAGAGGCAGGAGTAACCCCTGAGCATCACCAGGTGTGACCCCAGAAAGCTAAAAAGAAATCCTAAAACTGAATTTTTGTTTTGAGCTTTAAAACTGAAATACCACCAGTGGTAGAACAATCAACAAGTTAGAAAAGTTTTCTAGAAGCTGTTTAGCCATTGAAATATGTAAATATGCATATATCTGTCCCATTCCTTGGGATCAAGTACAGAATTGTCAAAGGGAAATATTGAAATATAGCTAATAAAGTAATTTGTAAACTGGATGCAGGAAAATCGCAGCTGTATTTGCATGGAGCTAACTGCCCATTGATCTTTTTGGCAATTGTTATTTAAAATGGTGAGATTTTGGAATGAATTACTCTTCTGTTACCAAGTCCTCATGAAGGTAGACAGAACAGGATAAGTAGTTCAAATGTCAGAAATCCTTTGAATCATATGTGGATATCTCTGGGTGTCTATGGGACTGTCTTGTCTATACTCTGAGTTATAATAGCTTTCTAATCAGCATAGTATCTGCAGGTACGTCCTCCTGACAAGTGCGTTGGACTTTTACTTGAATTTTACTGAACCCGTAGTGCAGTTGGGAAACAGCATTTTTGCAATTTTGAGTTTTCTAATCCATGGAAATAGTTTATACTCCAGTATTGGGATATCCTTTAATTCGGGGGGGGGGGGGGCAGAATACTCCTTATACATTTTACCTTGACTTTTAAAAAAATAGTCTGGGAAACAGACGGAAGACGGTGGGCTCATAAACTCAAAGTGGCCCTCTAGTCTGCTCTGTGTGTCCCAGGAAGCGTTTTTATAGAGAAAGAGCACGGGGAAGGGCATCAGCGTGGGAAGGAGCGATTGCATCGTGGCGGGCACCAGAGCCATCAGCGAGGCCCTCTTGGGTTGTTACCTGAAGAATAAGGTTTTGACTGTGTCGGTGGCAAGGTAGGGATGAAGGGTCCTGGGCAGGTGTCCTAGCGTAGACAAGAGTGCCTGGTTTTCAGTCCCATCTGCCTGTCCTTCCTTCCATTTCTGTGGAACTTGGGATATTCAGTCAAATTAGGCTTTTTGGAATTTGGAATGGAAAAGGATGAGGTGGTGGGAGAAGAAACCCTGGGTCCCTTTTCCTGAGAATTCTGACATAAGATTCTAACATTTCTTTTTTTTGGGGGGGGGTCACACCCGGCGATGCACAGGGGTTCCTCCTGGCTCTGCACTCAGGAGTTACTCCTGGTGGTGCTCAGGGGACCATATGAGATGCTGGGAATCGAACCCGGGTCGGCTGCGTGCAAGGCAAACACCCTACCCGCTGTGCTATCTCTCCAGCCCCAAGATTCCAACATTTCTGTATGTGACTTTCTTAATCGTTATGGGACTGGCAAGGATTTCTAACTCAAATGAGGAAATTTCCCCCACTAGACAAATATTCTTTTCATCTAATTTTTGAAATTTATAAGAGTACAGTTCTTCATAATGGCCCTGTTTTTCCTGTGTCCAGTTTTTGTAGAAACATTTTCTCCTTCATTTTGATGGCTTCTTTTTCTTGAACAAACCAGAGAATTTTGAAAACATTAATAGTTTAAAAAGGACTAATCTTTGACTTGAATCCTCTTGTGTTTTCCGTTTCACTAAATTCTACTCTACAGTCTTTCTTGTCTTGACAGTGAGTTGCACAATCATTTTCAGGTGACGATTTTGCATAGTGCTCATTTTGGCTGGATGAATACAGCTACTGGGGATTGTACCTGTGCAAGACAAACGTACCTAGAGTCCTCTCTCTTGCCCCCCATCTGACCATTTTAACAAGTTCACTGGTTGCTCTTGTCCCAGTTTTGAACACACAGAATACCACTTACTGAATGAAGAAGGACATTCTGTAGCTCTCTGAGAATATGCCTCTTCGAATGCTGAGAAATGAGTTTTAGTTCAGCAAGAGTAGAGCGTTCTTACCTGCTCTCCTGTTAGCCACCAAAACCAGATGCTGCAGAGAAAGATTTGTTGATGCTTTGAAGTGGTTGTCAGAGAAGCCAGGACGCTCTGCCCCACAGCCCTGAACTGTGTGGGGAGCTGGCGGGCGTGGTCTCTGGGCAAAGCCATGAACAGTGAAGGAGACTCCTGGGCCGGTCCTGAACGTCTCCACCTTAGTTTGTGCTGGGTTGCCTTAGGATTTGTTTTAGAAACAGAAAGCGTGTGCTAATCTCTCCAGACTCACACCTGAGCACCTGTTGGCAGGTGCAAAGCCCTTAACCGCCACGTTCTCCTTCAGTACGTTGCTCTGATGCCCACTGCGTGGCTGTCGGTACTTGGCGGGGCAGCTGCCCTTCCCTGCTACCTTGTCCCTAGAGGAATCCTTCTCTTTCTGCAAATCAGGGACTTACCCAGGTGTGTCTGTTGCCACCATCCTCTGCACACCCTGTTTTTTCAGCCTGGGATTTCCCCCCCACAGTTCAGTTCCTTTTGCTTTCCTTTCCTGGAAGTTCCTTTGTTCACGTACCATCAAACAGCTCCATTTCTGCTGGGTTCTACCTCCATCAGCAGTTTACTCTGCCATCACCAGCATTCCCTCTTTCTAAATACACGGCATTTCTGGGGCCCTTGCCCCTGGCCATCTCCCTCTTTCGTCTCTGCTGTCTCTTGACTGACGTGGTTTCCCTCGTGATGCTGCTGCTGTTTGCAGGCGACACCAGACCTTATATCCGAGAGCAGCTTAAAGATGTGGAGGCTGCTCAGGTGTTATTTGGGCTGCTTTAATATCTGAAGCTCCTGTTGCTCCTTGGGCCCCTGTCTAATGCAGGATCGTTTCTGCAGCCACATTCTGCAGGCTGCTTCATCCTTTGCACGGATTTCCCAAGTGCTCAGCAGGACCTTTGCCCTGGTACTCTCTGTTTAGGTGATTCAAAGTCTGTGCCACTTTAGACCCATATGTTTGTTATCCCTGAACTGTCCCCTTGCACGCTACACAAGCCTGTACCTCCTGTCTTGGAGTTTGGGGTTGCTTGGACATAGGCGTTGCTCTCCCTGGATTCTGCCAGGCTGTGTCACCCACTCTCCCTGGGGGTTTCCTAAGCTCCTGTCCAGTGGAGCCTCTAACTCCGAGGAACGCTCTTAACCTTTCTGTCTCCTCATCTGCGCTCTCCTGTCAGGGGCATCTGCCCTGCTCCGACGCCTTGATGCCTCTCCTGCTGCTGTCCTGGACACTGTTCTCTGGGTCAGCACTGGGGTGTTACACTCTGTGATGAGCTGGGACTCGGGTGTGTGGGTGTGGGCCTGTGGCGCACGTGGTGGAGTGTGCCGGGTGCTCAGAGCAGAGCGAAGAGGAAACCTGGTTCCCCCGCATTCCGCGTGCCCTCTCTGCCCCTCGTGCCCACACGCTGTGCTCTCTCCCTGCAGGTATCGCCTCCATGACGGTGCCCGTGTACATCGCCGAGGTCTCCCCGCCCAACTTGCGTGGTCGCTTCGTCACAGTCAACACCCTGTTCATCACGGGTGGGCAGTTCTTCGCCAGCGTGGTGGACGGCGCCTTCAGCTCTCTCCCCGACAACGGCTGGAGGTGCGTGTGTGCGGGCTGGGGCACAGGTAGGGCCCCCAGGAGCTGCCCACCACCGTATGTGATTCTGGGTACCCGCTGCCCGGGGTCGCACTGACCGGAGCTCCTCGCCCTGCAGGGAGGGCATCTTGGCAGAGGTCACGAGGCGCACAGGGTGTTGGTTGAATTTTCTGAGTGATGAGCTGTGCAGAAGCTGCATCTTGAACTCTTTGAATTCGAGAAGCTACTTCTTGGCCTGAGATGTAGCTGCTAGTTTCTGTATATGCTAACTGTTCAGTATCTAAATGAAATAACCAAATTATTTCTTCATCACTGTATTTGTCTAAGCAAAAGAAATGAGGAAACATTTTCAAACCTGCCTTAAAATTAAAGCAAACTGGGCTGGGGAAAATTCAGGAGACCACCAGTCCCATCGCCTGCACCACGTATGTTCCCCAAGCACTGCCAGGAGTGACCCCTGCGTACCCAGACAGGAGTGAGTCTCGGGTACTGCTAGATGTCCTGTCCCCCTCAACATCCCTCATACCCCCCAACCTGAAAATTAGAGCAAGATATTTATTTTTATGTTAAGACTTGAAGTTGTTCGGACTCTGGATTTTGAGGTCATGTTCTGCAATAATATTCAGGGCACCGAGCGTATAAGCCCTCGTCAGCCTGAGTGTCAGAAGTGTGTTTCTGGAGTGTCTGCTCCACAGAACCGGACCTTTAGGTCGCTTGTTTGTAGAACCTGCGATCTAAGCAGATAGTATTATGCTCGGAGCGCAACCTCCTCACTGGAGCAACATTGCAAGAGGCGCATGCCTGCCACGAAGCTGGGGAGGTAGTGGGTCCCTCTTCAGAAATGGCACACGCACAGAACCCTTGGTCTGCAGAGGTATGGTCTGACGCAGTCATTCTGAGTCTGGTGGGGAGCATGACTAGCCCTGCAGACCCCGTTCTTTCTGTCTGTGTGGGCGGCCACAGCTCAGAGGTGCTGCTTTGTCAGGAGGCTGGAAGGAGTTGCCTTCACGTGCGTAGGGTGAGGCGCACAGGTGACAGGCGGAGGCCTGCAGGTAGCAGGTACTCCGTGTACCAGCTGTGGGAGGATAGGGAGGCTGGGAGAAGCCACTCAGAGATGGCTCTTGCACTGACTGCTGTGCAGAGACTCAGGTGAGAATGAAACCGGGAGCATATCCTGGGCATCCATGTTCGACAGTGAGCCCTGTTGCACGGACCCAGGCATGCCCACACGCCTCTGACCTCTGGTGGCTCGGAGTCCCAGGCTCTGAACGGAAAAAGTGATGCTCTGTCAGCCAGTGTAGAGGCCCCTGTGTGTGGGCACTGCCTTGGACCACCCGAGGAACACAGGGCCTGGAGTTTCCTGTGGTGTTTCTTTCTCACACACCAGTTCTCACTGTATTTTACCTCCAGGGTTCCAGTATGTTAGTATTTTGTTCCCTACTGATTTTTCTTGTTACCTCTGTCATGTTACAGCTATGTCACCCCCCTTTCCCCTTCTGCCTGCTGGATGCTCACACGGTCGCCAAGAGTGCCCTTTGCCCAGCCCAAACAAATGAGGCTGCTTCTCGGCTCCGTTTGCAGGTTTAAAATGTTCAGAAAAGTTAAATACTTATCTGACAGATAAGAATAGATTTTCCTTGGAAATAGAACCACCTTCCTTCTCTCCTGTTTGCCAGTCTTTAGTCTGAACTCTGAGATGACTTGCTGTGGAGACTGTCAGGTGCTGGGTTGTAAGAACAGGGCTTCCCTCAGCTCAGCCAGGCTTTCTCCCTGGCTCTACGGTGCCACAGAAATAAGTTCTTTTCCTTGAACAGCTGGAGGGTGTTACCCCTGGAGAAGGAAGTGGAGTAGCCACGTGGAGGCTGGTGTCTTCTGAACTCCCCAGTGCTGTCTTGTTCTGTCCTGGATTCCTGAGGGTCTTGGATTCCTGAGGGTCACTGGATTCCTGAGGGTCTTGAGGACATGAAGAAAGATGGGAATGTTAAGCAGAATGTTACTGAGTTGAGCTTGTGTGCCCTTCGATCAACCCCCTGAAAGTGGCCAGTGTCTTGCTCTCATGTGGCCTTCACCAGGACCAAGTAAAGGTGTCCCTCTCCCGCCCCTGCCAAAGGGGTACGTAATGGTATTGTCATGCAGCTGCTCAACACGTTATCTGTGTGTGTGCCTCTGAGAGTTCTCGTGTCACCCTCGGGCTGTTCCTGAGTGAGTGTGTCTCCACAGTTCACTTGTTGTGGCACATGTGGTGTGTAGCCGTGTCCTTGTAGACGGACACGGAGCCATTTCCATTCCGGCTGCTTTCGTGCTGATGTGTGTGACCTCGGTTCTGGAGGGGCAGGGATAGAGATGTTGTTCTCCCTTGTCCTGGGGGGTCCTGGTATGGCACTGGGACGGAGCAGTGGCGGTTCTCCCAGAGGGCTGCACCTGCCCACTCTCAGCAGCACCCTGGGGGTTGCTGTCCACACCCCGTAACTGCGTTTGTTGCCTGGCACAGGGCGGGCACCTTGCACGAGTTTGAATTTCACTCCTTGAGGCGCAGTGGTGCTCCGAGAGCAGCTTTCCTCCTCTACTTGTCACAGTGCTTGGAAAGCTGCAGATGTGCTTATCAACTAAGATTCGAAGTATGACATTCCTCCTGCTTTTTTCCGCGTTCATATTTGCTCACCAACACCTCTAGCAAACAAAGGTTATTTTAAACGGCTGCGCATGTAGCCACACCCTCGATAAATTGACAGTAAAAAGCAGCGAGGTCACCACAGCAATTCCCTGAGGCACCGTTTGACATTTGCTGTCCCTACTGTGGTCTTGTCACCTCCGGGAAGTGCCCAGGTCTCCGGGGAGGACGCCTCCCTGGCTTTGCCCTGAGCTCTCGACATCCAGCTGCTGCGCGTGCTGTTTCTCCCACTGGGCTGGGCTGTCCTCCCGGGTGCGTCTGCCATCTCCTAGGCCTCTGTCTCGGCCTTGTTCTTGCCTCTCCAAACACACGTGTGGGTGTTCTGGATAAGCTGCGTTTCGAGCCAGTTAGATATCCTTTGTCTTTGACTCACTCTGGCTCTGGATACCTCTGAACTTGGCCTCACTCTGTAGTAGGCAGGTCTGGAGGACACGGAAGGCTCGGTGGACGTTTATTGAGCTGTGCTGGATGGATCAGGCTCTCCAGGGGAAATGATACTCATCGCCAATCAAAATGCCAGAGTACGGGAGAGCTGACAAACTAACTGCCGGTCATTAGTGTTTGTTACGAAATGCCATCTCAAAATCCCAGTCTGCCTTTCCTGAACAGTGGCTTGGAGTGAGTGTTCCACCGTAGGCAGCTTCAAGAGCCAACAGTGGAGTTTATGAGGTGAGGCCCATGAGGTCACTTTTCAGGCTTAGTTTTGGTGATTTTATGCCCAGATTTGACACTTAGAATGGGGCTTATCATTCTGATTCCTCCTTCTATGTGCAACCACATGTGAGTGTCTTAGGTGTGGGGTTTTCTTTAATGCTTTTCTAAAGAAATAAGATTGAAGGGAATGCAGATGTAGAATGTGAAACAGCATCTCAGGATGGATTTTTCTAGAAAATTGTTAGACTCACTTGTGGAGAGTGGAGACACTGTCCTGGAAGAGTAGGTGGGATGCATACTAGAGGGGGATGGGGGTCGGAAAGGGAGAGGAACTGAACACGAAGAGATGTCGGGAGAGGTCAGGCTGGGCCAGACTCTCAGGCAGTGGAAGCCACATCCTCAGAGCAGGGCCCGCCAGTGGCTTGGGCGGCTGCAATGCCCAGCGTCACGTCCCGCACCTCCAGGTTGGAGGGAGAGAGACTCGCTTTGGCGTGCTGAGGAGGTTCTGGAAGGTGAGGAGTGGTCCCTGGGGACCCAGACCCCGAGGCAGGATCTGTGAGTGGCAGAGCTCGGGGGAGGGAGAGTGATTCCAGGAAGCAGTTTTCAGAAGAGCTTCGAGGGAACAGCAGAAGGGGGGTGGGTCCGGGGCTGATGGCGTCTTGGCTTGGAGTGAGGAGACACGACACGTTTTCCAAGAAGGCAACATCAACTCTCTTGCTCTCTGCTCTGCAGAATAGGAGTTTAATTTATTTATAAATAACCCAAACTTCTAGAGCTGTGGAAGATAACAAAGATTATTGGGCAAATGAGGTGGTACGAGATCAAGCATTAGCCTTGCATGCCAGCCGTTGATACCCAGCAGTGTTTGTGATAAGCCCTGGCACCAAATCCAAAAAAAAAGATATTTACAATTTGTCTTTTAATTTATTTATGATTAGATCTGTTTACCACCAAGCTGCCTTGGACTAGTGGAGGGAGTAGGCAGAAGACTTGCTTTGCCAGCCTTGAATTATTCATCTGAGTGCTCATGCCCTGAGGTGCCAGTGCTTCGGCGAGGCTGCCTGCTGCCCAGAGGAAGGTTCGTGGGAACATGCAGACGCCAGGCCCTGCCCAGCGCTGCTTTGGTGTTAGCTCCAGAAGATCTTAGAGGGAGTCTCTCTCTATACAGCCTGCATCCAAGTGGCTAAAAAATGGTGCCCACGTTCAAAGAAAGACCGTACGCAGATGAGAGTGTTTGTCAGTGTTTGTCTCTTCTGCAGCCAAACCCGTCATGATTTCAGGCTCTGAAAGCTTTGGATCCGAGAGCAGCCGGAGTTGACGGCACTAGGTCCTAGCCGCCAGGCTCTGTCCTGTGTTCAGGATGCAGCAGCCGAAGCTTCAGCAGGATGCTGTGCTGTGGTGTCGTTAGCTGTATAATCAGGGGAATGGTTTCCGAGGAGGAAGCTTCCAGATGGAAGTCGCTAGTGAAGGTCCTTGGGTATTTGCCTGGAGGCTCTCTGCCATTTCACCGTCTTAAGGTGGGAATACTCGGCTCTCCTTTCCTCCTCCTCTTCCTTTTCTTTCCTTCCTCTTCCTCCTTCCCCTCCCTCCCTGACCCCTCTCTTTCCTTTAGATTCAGTTTTGAAATGTATTTTTTCTAATAACGTCCGTTCCTTCTAGATTTTTCCACTGTACTGGTAGGTTTCATAATGTTCTTTCATGATCCGTGGTATTTCTGTATTCTGTGCTGTAACTTCTCTTTCATTTTTCATTTTATTCATCAGAATTTTTTCCTCTGTGAATCTTGCTAGTTACTTTTCAAAGAACCTGTTTTTTCATCTTTTGATTTGTATTTTTATCTTATGTTCACTCCAGCTTGTATGCCCTCTCTTCCACTACTTTGGTGTTTCCATTAGGTGCAAGTGTAGTTTTATTTTTATGATTCTTATTCCCAGAGCCTTGTCTGTTCTGCGCTGAATTTCCTTATATAACTGCTTTGCTGCCTCGCTCAGGATCTTAATGCTTCTTCATTTCATTATTTCCAGGTTTTTAAAAATGTCTTCTTTGACTTTTACATTATACTCAACATCATGTTGTTTAGTCTCCCGGTATTTGTAATTTTTCCCTCTTTCTTCTTTTGGCTGATTTCTAATCTCATGCAGTTGTGTTTCCAAAATCTGGAATAATTTATTTCATTTGCCATAAAGTTGTAGACTTGTTTCGAGTTCCAGCATACAGCCTGTTCTTTGTGGCTGGATGCTCAGTGAGCGTAGGAGAGAATGAGGTTTTGCTCTTAGGGTCAGAGGCTCAGGAAACGTGCGGCCCTTGTCATCTATTTGTCACTTCAGGACTCTGTCACTGTTGGGTTTTTGTCTGAATGATCTCTCCATTTCTGCTAAAGTCACCTATTGCTGCATTGTCTCTCTTTAGCCTAATAATATTCACTACTCCTATATTGAGTGTGTATATTAATAAATGTTTCTTTTTTTGTGTGATCATTTTTGTCATTTTTTGTCTTGTCAAATTTTGGAAGGGGTGAGAGACCATTTTAACTTATATAACTCCATTGGTTCATGCTTTTTAAAAATTCTCAGTGACTCGGATTACCATCCTTTCCCTTTAGTCTGTGTTGGCTTTTATAAGTTAAATGAGTGTCTTGAAAAGAATCTCAGTGAAGAGTTGTTGTGATGTGACTCCCTCCAGGGAAGGGGAGCAAGGTGGCAGCCTTGAGGAGGGGATCTCCTGATTCCCTCTCCCCCAGCTCCATCTGTTGGGAAGCAAGGGGGAATTTCAGGAATGATCTGAGTCTGTGAGCCTCCGCTTCAGCCCAGTACTTACATCATAGCAGCTCCATGGGGTTAGTAGGATGGTGCTGGGATTCTGTTTGTCTGCCTGTGTGGGAGATAATCTCTGCCACCTGATTTCTCTCGGGGACCCATGGAACCGAGGAATGGCTCTTTACAGGAAAGGAAAATCAGTTCTAAATCTAAGTCAGACCTCAATCTTTCCAGGCCCAAGGCTTTTCCCTCACAGAAAAGAATAGTAAAGTAAGATAAGTTTATTCAGGAAATGGAGGGATGGAGGGAGGGAGAAAGTAAGAGAGAGGGAAGGAAGGAGAGAAAGAGGGAGAGAGTGGGGGAGGAGAGAAAAAGAGAGAGGGAGGGAGGGGGGAGAGAGAAAGAGAGAGGGATGGGTAAGAGAGAGGGGGAGGGCAGATGGGAGAGAGAGTGCAAGCTAGCTTCTTTGGAATGGAAGTAGCAAATACACCTCCCAAGCAGAATTCTGCGGACCATTTCCCCAAAATGTAGGAAAGTTTGCATAAAGTAAGAAAATCCACATCTCAGGGAAGGTGTGGGTGAACGCGCGCCTCCTCCTCTGCCTGCAGCGTTAGTTAACGTAGTTTCCCCAGACTGTCACCCAGAGTCTGTTACTAGGGTGGCTGCAAAGGGGTGAGCGGTCCTGGTCTCTGTCCGTCTTCTCAGAGTGCCCTTGTTCCAGCGGTGAAGCCGTGTCTGGGCCTGAGATTCCTCATCTCAGTGGTTTTCCAGATTGGGGGTCCGAAATGGGTCTTGTCTCAAATGTCTTCCTGATTTAGGTTCTAGACAGTGTTTTCTTCCAGGGCTCCTCCCCGTCTGCCTGCCGCACGCAGTTGGGTTCTTTCATTTAATTCGTCCAGCCACTGCCTGTGATTGGTGGATTCAGTCATTGACATTTGGGATAGTTGCTGATAAAGAGGATTTACTCGTTACCGTTTTACAGTTGGTTTCCTGATTCTGTTTATTGCCTCAATGAATTTCTTAAGGTTTTGTAAATTATTTTCCCAAACAGAAGAGATCCTCTTAGCATTTCTTGTTATGGAGATCTTGCAGTTAGTTACAGATGCTTTCAGCTTTTGTTTGGGAAATTTTCTTTTTTTTTTTCATTTTTTATAATTTTATTTATTGAATCACCATGAGAGCAGTTACAAAGCTTTCGGGTCTAAGTCTCGGTCATACAATGAAACACCCATAACTTCACCAGTGCCCATTCTCCACCCCCAACAACCTGAGTATACCCCCATCCCACACCCTCCCCCTACCTGTGGATCAGATGATTTCCACATTAGTCTCTCTCTACTTTGATCATAGTCAATATTTTAACACCAGAAACACCATTATTATTTGAGATTTTACCCCAACACTCAGATCTGCTGAAAAGGCAACAGTAGACAATTTGTTTTCTATTGCTGGTTATGAATAACATATGATGTCGCGTGGCTGCAGTAGTGGCCACATGATTTTGAAATTCCGAAATTTTAACACTTAAATCTGGAGGGATTTCTGCCAAAACCTGCTGGGTTTCGAGATTTGTTTCTGAGTCTCTGGGATCATGGCCGTTAAGCAGCTTGATCAGGAGCCAGAGAGGCCATTCATGGAAGATGACTTGGGGTCTCTTTGGGACGGGGAGGACAAGACTGGCTCCACTCCCATCCCATGAGGTCCAACAAGTTTCGTCACTGCGGGCCCAAGCCTGAACTGTCTAATGGCCTCTGGAGGATGGCGGCCACCAAGCCATCAAGAGGGAGCAGGCATAAGGATAGCACCCTTTACCCCCAGGGTGGCCCGGCGACAGTAACCTACTGCAGGGCCCAGACACATTTCTGCCAAAAGCCACTGAGTTTCGAGACTTGTTTCTGAGTCTCTGGGATCATGGCCGTTGAGCAGCTTGATCAGGAGGCAGAGAGGCTGTTCGTGGGTGATGACTTGGGGTCTCATTGGGGTGGAGAGGACAGGACCGGCTCTACTCCCGTCCCGTGAGGCCCTGCGTGTCTCGTCACTTCAGGCCCAAACCTGACTTTCCAGTGGCCTCTGGAGGATGGCGGCCACCAGGCCGCCAGGGGGAACAGGCCAAGTCACAAAACCTATTCCCACCTGGGTCGGTCCAGCACCAGTAACCTACTGCAGGGACTGGACGCATTTCTGCCAAAAGCTGCTGGGTTTCGAGATTTGTTTCTGAGTCTCTGGGATCATGGCCATTAAGCAGTTCAATCAGGAACCAAAGAGGCCTTGCCTCCAATTATATAGCTGAGCCGGAGGTGGTTTGTGGGTGTGTTTCCCACATACCTAACTTTTGGCCGTTTACTTTCTTGGTAAACTTTACCCCAAGTTTTTGGGGTCTGGCCAAAGGCACAGCAGCAATTTTGGGGTATCTGGAAGTCTGAAGGTGCCATGAGGCTGCTGATGCACTTGCCTCACAGGTACAGATTGACCTGCTGGCGGCACCATACCTCCGGGGAAATTTTCATTTCTTCCCAGAGATGAAAAGGATATTCCAGGATGAAGTGTTGTTGGCTGGCAGTTTTTATCTTAGAGTATTTTGAATGTATCATCCATGGTTTTTTTGGTCTGTAGAGTTTCTATGAAGAGGTCTAACCTGGTAAGTGAGCCATTGGACTCACCTGCTCTGGGCAAGACACAGTTACACTCTTCATTGTTTTGTATTTGAAAGTTTCATCCATTAGATATCGACCACTTGGCATTTATATAACCATTGGCTTTGTGGACTTACACCTCAGTCTCTTCTTCAGGTATGGGAAATCTAACGCATTATTTTTTTTAAAATTATGGTTCGATCTTTATGATCTGTCAGCTTAGCATTTCCCACCAGTTCAGGGAGCAGGAAACTTCACAGACTTCACAGGATTTTGCCTAGGAGTTGCCTTTGTGAGAGCACTAGCAGATACTTTTTAGATACTCACTGAGCTTTCTTTGCTTCTGTGGCAGCCCTGGTAGTTGTTTCTGTTGAGCCTTTCCAACTTAAGGGTTCTGATTCCGCCTGGCCATTGTATCAGCAAGAGATGCACCAGTGATGGCCCTTCGGAACTTGACTGCGTGATGAGTTCTTTTTTGCCCTGGACCTCCCCCCACCTGAACCCCATTTTATTTTAACACTGTGGGTTACAAAGTTGTTTTTGATGACTTGTTCCAGGCATTCAGTATCCCAACCTCAATCCCACCACTGTCACCTTCCTTCCTTCATTGTCTCCATTTCCCAACTACATCTCAAACCTGACTCATAGCAGGCCCAGAATATTTATTTTATACTGCTTTTACCACAGAATTGATAATGGAATGATCAGAAAATACCGAGTAAAAGAAAATTTGTGAGAATTGTTGTATGTCACTGGGGATACATGAACCCTTATCTGAGGGTTTCCTGAGGGTTGTTGCTAGTTAAGCCTCTGTGTTCATGTTTTTGTTAGTCGAGATTGGTTGGCTTCTGTGTTACATCCTGTCCAGTCTGGTGTGCTACTACGGGGATGTTAATCGTGTGGAGTCTGGAGATGTTCACAAAATTCGGAATATTTAACTGGATAGTGAGCTTATGTGGCAGCAGTGGTGGAACATGTGTGTGGCTGCCAAGTGTTCTAAAGTACGGGCAGGGCTCCGGCCCCAACTCCAAGAATGCCCAGAGCTTTCAGCCAAAAATATCCAGTGTACCCAAAATTTTCAGCACATCTTTGTCTCAGTTGATGAGTTCTTTTGAATTTCTTCTGATTGTCCCTGGTGCTTTCTGCTGTAGCGAACAGCCCAGAGTAGTTGCTCAGGATTTCTCCTGGAAAGAATGCACAGTAGCATTCTGCATTAAGAGACTGGAAACCCTTTCTGTTGGTTCTGGATAGAGCTTCCCGTGTCCAGGGTAGACCTTGTACCAGCTAAACTGTACAGCTTGACAATTATGCTCTCGGGAAAATGAAAGATGGCGAAGAGAGGAAAGGTCTCTTTCACAGGACAAGGACTTTGCTCTCTGCTGTCTCCCTGCTGTCTCCCTGGGGTACCCTTTCTCTTCCTTACATGGCCTCTCCTGGGGTGATTGGATCACTCCCTGTGTTTCTTTATTTTTAAATAAATCCTATTTCTCCCTTTTTCTCAGTGAGGGTCATATCAAGGTTTCTGTCTTGAGCCCATTGATCAGTTTCTTAAGGTTGCAGGAAGTGCAACCCAGCAAGCCCTGATATACCTTGAATTCATAACAGATTTGATTTTGAATTCATTTTTGGTCGTCGAGATGCAGCAGGCCTAGATAAGAAGTCTCCCTGGGGAAGAGGGTGCACCTCTGGATTAAGACCAGCAAGGGAAGACCCTCGGCTGCTCCAGACACCCCTTGGCAGCCCTCTAGCAGCTCCAAGGGGCGGTTTGGGAAAGAGGATGTAACGCAACTGGGTGGAGGAAGGGGCACACGTGTGCACTCGTGTGGCCTGGTCGCTCGCTGTCAGTGCCCTTGTTGCCAGTTCCCATGCTGCTGGAGCATTTGTTGCCTGCCTTGGTGCCTCCCGTGTCTCCCCTCTTGAGATGCGCCCTCTTACCCTTTCATACTTTGGGGGTGGGGGTTCACACCTGGCGATGTTCAGGGACTACTCCTGGGGGTTTCCACTCAGGAATTACGCTGGTGGCGCGCGGGGGACCATTTGGGATGCCAAGGGTCAAACCTAGGTTGGCCACCTGGAGGGCAAATTGCCCTGCCCACTTGCTCTCTCCTGCCCCACTCGCCTACTTCAGTGTTTGGGCGTGTTCGGCCTCTCCACTCTGAGCAAAGTCTGCGTCTCTCTCGAGTACTTATCTCGCCTGTCTCTGCTTTATTTCATTTCACAGTAAAAACCCTGCTCTGCGTCTCTCTTTCTCTCCTCCTGAAATTATTTTCTGTAAGGGAAGGCAAGGAACTCACAAGGCCTGGGAAAGATCGGGACTGACCCTCCTTTCCTGCAGTTTCTTGCTCCCGCCTGAGTCCACGGCTCCCTGAGAAGTGGAGTGGCAGGGGTCATCTCCCATGTTGCACAGGACAAGTGGACCTCAGGGGCAGCATGGCCGCTGCCTGGGGGGCTGCTGGGATGCAGGTCTGTGCCATGCAGTGGCTCAGGGCAGACTTCCGTCAGTTCCAAATCTCCCAGGCACTTCCCTGGTGACAGAGAGGGGTAGAAAAGGGCGGTGGATTTCTTTCTTGAGCCTGCTGCCTCCTCATCTCCAACAACCCACCCGGGACCTGCGCCCGTAACACTGGGACCTGCACCCCATAACACTGGGGACCTACACCCATAACACTGGGTTCTAGGACATTCTAATTCTTCACACCCTGGACCTTTTTGTTTCTTACTAAAGCTTCAAATTTCTAGTTCCCTCTCGTTAATTTTATTCCTGCGGGGATACTGTTGCTTTTCTGAGCTTCTTCATGACAAGGATTTTCTTTGTAGGAAGCGAGTGTGGTGTCTGCCTTCTCTCCTTCGATGTCATTTCACGCTCCCCTCAGGCCCCCCAGGATCCTGGTTCTGTTGCTCAGTCAGTCTGCCTTTAGAGCAGGTTCTCGTCCTCATGCAGTCAAGACTGAAGGAAAGCAAGGGACCAGAAATCCAGGGGCTGAATTCAGAGAAGACTGCTGAAGGGAAGGGAAGGGAATGCAGAGAATTCCCCAGATGATGGCCTGGCCTCCTAAAGAAGGTTCTGGAGAAAGACAGTCTTTCCCCTCAGGTATTTTTTAACAAAGGGGTGGGAGTGGTGGATAAGCACTTTATTTTCTTCCAAGAATATGGATCCCTGAGGCAGGGGAAAGATGACTGTCTCCTGACTGCTTAGGCGTCCTCTTATCAGCACAGTCCAAGCCATCTGGGACGACGCATCCCCAGACATTCCACACTGGTAACTTTCTTGGGATCGCATTCCTGACTTCACTCTGCCTGTTCCCCTTTTGTCCTTATCATGCCCACTTTGAATATGAGTGTAATCATGTACATATCTGTTCATTTAAAGGTGTAAAAATGATAGCCTTTTCTGCATATTTGATAATAAAATTTCTATACTGAACTACAGGAAGAAAGACAACACAGGGTTATATTTGGAGAACTTTTTGCTCTTGGTGTTTTTGTTTTGTTTTGTTTTGGTTTTGAGTGAAGCAAAATAGTTTTTATTGAAACTTATTTACAAAGATGTAATGAGAGAAGTATGTGTTCAAGAAAGAACACTGGCTTCTCCAGAGGAGAAATTGGCAAGTGAAGGAGAGAGATATGCAAGGGCGATATATGTTCAGTGGAGAACATGGGCTTGAAGAGCGAGCGTTAACTCTATTTTTAGCAACTGATAGGACAACTAATCCAAAGAGAAGGCTGTCTAAAGCCAGTCATTCAATCAGACTGGACAGCTTATTGATCACTAGGCTTTTACGCAGCACCAGCAGACATGCTGCATTCACTGAGTGACCACATTCTTGACCAAAAATGAGTCTTAGAAAATGAAATCTCATAGACTCTGTCATCTGAAGAAAGCAAAATCAAAACAGAGCAGTGAGATAGAAAAATTTCAAGTATTTGGAAATCAGGACATTATGTTCTCACTAACAAATACATCCAAGGAGGAGAATTAGAAATTAGTTTTGATGAATAGCAACATGTAAAAAAATATGAAGTTGGACCCATACTTCATACTATTCATAAATGTAAGCTTCAAGTGGATTAAAAATCTCAAGTTTAAACCATAAACTAAATTAAAGAAAATGTCTCCAGGAAATGGACCGCAGAGGAGTCTTCAGCAAGATGACTGCATTGCAAAGACAACAAAAAATCTTTCAGAATGGGACTATGTCAAATTTAAAGCTTCTGCATAGTGAAGGAATCTTACAGTGAAAGAAACTCAAACAATAATAAAAAGAAACCCACTGAACAGGAGAAGATATTTGTACACAATGTATGTCACTGTCCTCCCATTGTTCATCGATTTTCTCGAGTGGGCCTGGTAACGTCTCCGTTGTGAGACTTTGTTGTTACTGTGTTTGGCATATCGAGTACATCACGGGTATCTTGCCAGTCTTTGCCGTGTGGGCCAGATACTCTCGGTAGCTTTCTGTGCTCTCCGAGAGGGGCGGAGGAATCAAACTCGGGTCAGCCATGTTGGCTGCGTGCAAGGCAAACGCCTTACCGCTGTGCTGTCATATCAGATAAGAAATTGATATCCAAGATCTGTGAGCTCTCATAAAACTCAACAACAAAAATGTACAATGATCCCATCCACAGAAGAGGCCAGGAAATGAACAGATACTTCCTGAAGAAGACATAGTTGACCGTCAGTTACAGAAGAAGTGCTCATTGTCACTCCGTGATTAGGGAAATGGAAATCAGAGCAACAAGGTATCATCTTACCTCTATGAGGACACACATGTAAAAGTATGAAGAAAGCTGGTGTTGGCGGGTTGTGATGAGAAAGGACCCTCTGGTACTGTTGCTGGGGGTGTCATCTGATTTAGCTTCTGTGGAGGCAATACAGAGTTCTAACCAAGAAAAAAATTATGGAAGAGAAGTACCGTACAGTGAAATCTCTTCTTGGCATTTATTCCCCAACACAAAAGCATTAATTTGAAAGGCTATAAGCACATTTATGTTCATTGCCTCATTTAGTACAATAGCCAAGATATGCAAACAACTCAGATGCCTAATTATAGATGAATGGATCAAGAAGTTGTGAGATATATATATATATGTGTGTATATATATATATATATATATATATATATGAATACACACAGAGGAATACTATGCAGCTCTAAGAAAAAATCATGCCGTTTGTCGCAGCATGGACTGGAAGATATCCTGAGTGAGGTCAGAAGAACAGTGATAGATCCAGAGTGATCACTCTCATGGTTAGGGTCATTGTAACTGGAATAGATGGGTAAACATAGTGTTAATATTTGGCATTTAAATTTTGACATTCACTGTATCACTGTCATCCTATTGGTTGTCGAATTACTCGAGTGGGCGCCAGTAACATCTCTATTCCTCCCAGCCCTGAGATTTTCGCAGCCTCTTCTTACTCGTCTTTTCCCGATGATTGGAGACTCTTTCAGGGTCAGGAGAATGAGACCTGTTGAAATTTTGACATTAAGTAGAATAAGAATCTTAGCTTGCTTGTTGACTATCAAAACAGTGTTTTGTTTTTGCCATCTATCACCATTTTTCTGTAAACCCAGGAATAGAAGTCATACAGTGATTGAGATCTTCACAGAGAAAAGTGAGAATGCACAGGAATGCAGACCAGTGCAGCTGGTCAGCTCCAGTTAGGACTGAAGTTACAGTGTTCCTGGATGCGTTGTGAAGAGCATGGGTTCTGCTTTTTTAAGAAAGTGTTTCCCTGCCCCAACTAGGGAAATAATGATGAATGTCACAGGCAGTTTCCGGGGTGGGTACCTGGGATTATTTATTCAGTACTATCTGTGTTCATTCCTGATCCTCAGTGCTCGGCTCAGAGCTTATAGGCTCTCAGAAGATGTTCGTTGGTAGTGTTCAGTAGATGCTCAGAGAGAGATCACTAGAATTTCAGTCTTAGCTTTTCAGACATAGTAAAAAAGCTTTCAGTAGCTTATTAAAGAACTTATGAGACATAGGATAAACTGCTAATCTTTTTGATTTCAGAGAAAATTATTTCATGGTTATGTGAGAGAGGATGTCAGCTTGGAACTGGAGTTTCGAAGAGTAAAGCATAGTATTACTGTGTATGATAGTCTGACTTGGTCTAACTCAGATACGATCTGTAGCTCAACAGCAGTGGACGTGAACAGAATGCAAACCAGAAGACCAAGGCTGGGTCTTATATCAGAGCTTCAATTTTATCTTGATTCTTTTTTGTGTATTCTAAGACAGTGCTTAGGTATTAGTAGACAATATTGGTGAAAACCCAATTGTACTCAGGGCAAAGTTTCAGAGATGGTCATCCAGCTAATATTAGTGTTTTAAGGAAAAACTTGCAACTGATTTCTTAGTAAGGATGCTGTTGTTAATAAGTATACTTTAGTATATATTCAAGATAGTAATTAGGAAATGGAGGGGAGGTTTTATTTAAAAATTATTCCTTTTGACTATGAGTTTGAAAAAGAATAGGAAATTATAGTGTTAAAAACAGCTAGGACATCAGCTCGGTGATAGTGGTGTGTAAGCACCTGTGTGCTTGCTGGGGGTTCCACAGAGCTGAGCTGAGGTGCCGTAGAGCTCTGCAATTTTGTAATGGGCCATATTGGAGCGCAGCCTGGCTCCAAGGGCTTTCCTGCAGTGGCCTACCGCAATTAAAACCATCCATCACAGAGCTCTGCACCGTGAGCAAGGCGTTTTCATCTGGTTTGGGATTTTGAGGCGGAAGAACTAGGGGGAAATAGAAATAGGAAATGAACACAGAGGACGCGATGCCTCCCTCACCGGGTACTTGGTGTGGGTAGGAGGACGCAGAGATTGGAAAACAGAATTTGAGGGTCGCATCTTTAGTTCACTCAGGCCTCTCAGAGAGCGTCTTAAAGTCACTGCGTCTTGAGGCAGACATTTTTGTCCCACTTTTGTTTCCCCCACTCAAACACGGCCTGGTTTACAAAGATTTGTTACAGGCATTCAGTATTCCGACACGAGTCCCACACCACTGCCACCTCCCTCTGCCATTGTCTCCATTTTCCCAACCTTCCCTCAAGCTGCCCTCGCGGCAAACCCACAGCAATTATTTTATATTGTTCGTTACCATTAAATGGCTGATAGAATCATAAAAAAATTTTCTGTAGAAGAAAATTGTTGTATCTCACCATGGAGAGATCAAGTCCTTGTCTGGGGGTTCATTAAACTGCTGTTGCAAGTTAAGCCTTCAGTGTTAATGTTTTTGTTAGCCAAGATTGGTTGACTTCGATGTTACGTTCAGTGTTACTGCTACCGGGATGTTGGTGTTGTGGATTTTGGAGAGGTCGCTCCAGAGAATCCAGAATAAAAGCTGGGAAGCTGACCAGAGGCTTGGCAGCGGCCTTGGGGCTGTTCTGGGCCTGGCTGGGTGGTGGCTGCCTGCCTCTCTGGAAGCGCCCTGGAGGCCTCAGCTGGGAACAGGTATCCAGGGAATCTTTGTGGCTGGGCGATCTCCCTCATTTATTTATGAGTCTGGAGCCAGGCTGGTAAGTGAGCTCACATAGCGGCAGAGCAGGGTGTGGCATGACTGCCTGGTCTTCCCGAGGCAGGGGGTGGGCTAGGGGATGGTCACCCCACCAGACCCCGAGAAAGCTGGAGTTTTCAGCCACCAAGACCTGCTTAATAAACCCCAGACCTTCACAGCTAATCTTTACAGATGCCAAGCTGATGTAACTTCCATGCATTTCAGTAATAGAATGTACGTTTTCAGGAAGAAGATTTTGTGAGGCAGCTCATTGTGTGTGTGTGTGTGTGTGTGTGTGTGTGTGTGTGAGAGAGAGAGGGGGGGGGGGTCTGTGAATAGGGATCAGATGTGCCCTCTTCAGGAGAGGCCTGGTCATGTGAGAAATGACAAAGGTTTGAACACTGCAAGTCACTGCTGTGAGATGTTTGCAGAATTGCAGTAAAGCACTGTTGCAAGAATGAGGCAGAGATATTCTTTTAATAGGAGTTTAGATATATAGCTACTTCATATCATTTTATTTTTAAAAAGTCCTATTGTGTGCAGACATTTCATTAGCTGTTGTGCTAGATAAAAATCCAAAAATGCACTCCAGTCGGACAGTAAATTCTAGAAGTAGTGACATGAATTGAGTTTAAAACTGTTGTGTGGATGAATAGAGCATGGTGCAATGTTGAGTTTATACGAAAGACCCTCTGTAAGCTCTCCTTAATGCAGAAGACCACCTGATTTCGTCAGCCATATAAGCACTTTTTTCCTAAATCTTAGTGATCTTTCTGTTTTGTGTATAGTTTTAGCTACTCTTTGGAGTAGTAGATACTATACCCGTGTTGCATTATTACGTTTTGACTTTTTTAGAAATGGAATTGTCTGGCAAATGGTGACCATATTTCATGAGTTGTATCTCTGAAGTCTTCAGGACTGTGCTTCTTTGGTCTGGCAGTTCTTCGAACAGGGCCTGTGAGGGTGTGTGGGTAGTGTGGTTGCACCTTGGTTCATGAAGACGGGTGAACATGGTTGTTCAGTACTGGATTGGCTTGCTGACTCTACCGTAGAACACACCCAGGCATTTGGAGCAACAGAAAACACTGGGATATATTACATTCATGGATGTTCTCATTGAAAGAAAAAGCCTGATGGTTTTCTAAGCTGTCAGTTAAAAAACATGGAGATGGACTGGGATGTGATTTAGGGACAAGCACATGCCTCACTTGCGGGAGGCCCCTGGTTCAATCCCCTGTACCATAATAAATACAGATGTGTATGTGCAAGTATATTACATGTATATGTGCACGCGCGCGTGCGCGCGCACACACACACACACACACACACACACAATTTCCAAATGTTGACGTGGAGATGTCTGTTCAGAATGCTCTGGAGTGCCTGAGACACTGAGACACTTTGCCGTCTGTTAAGAATAGGGCTATAGACCAAACATGAGTGTCACCCACTGCCTCTTTTGCAAACCACAACACCCAATAAGAGAGAGAGAACAAAAGGGAATGCCTTGCCCAGCATGGGATGGGGGGGATGGGGGGTGGGAGGGATACTGGGATCCGTGGTGGTGGGAAATGGGCACTGGTGGAGGGATGGGTACTCAATCACTGTATAACTGAAACCCAAGCACAAAAATTTGTAAGTCTACAAGTATACCTCATGATGTCTCACTAACAAAAATTAAAAAAAAAAAGAATAGGCATTCAAAGAAGGTGGCTAGTAACTTGAAGCAGCTGGAGAAGCTTTTCCCTGTTTCTGGTTATTCTAAAGACAATAGTTGCTTTCGAGGATGCCTTTGGGCCTGCCCCTCCCCCCTCAGAGGGTCGATGTGGTCCCGGATAGCAGGGTGAGGTTCTGACTTTCGTCTAGAAGCGGAAGTCCAGTGAAGGGACAAGTCAGGGCTTCGTTTCCGTGGAAAGCATGTCTGCTCCTTGGTGGGCCCCACCCAGGCTGGGGCTGGGACCCAGAGCATCGCTGCTACAGGGATCTCTGGTCAGGAGATGTGTTTCATCAGAGGACAGGGGTTTGGTTCAGCTGCATTTCAAATTGAGGGTTGTAGAATCAGACAGGTATTGTCTACGATGTTGGATTCAGCATCCGTCACGATCACTGTAATGTCACGATCACTGTCCTCCCGTTGTTCATCAGTTTTCTCGAGCGGGCCCAGTAATGCCTCCATTGTGAGACTTTGTTGCTACTGTATTTGGCATATCGAATACATCACGGGTAGTTTGCCAGGCTTTGCCGTGCGGGCGAGATACTCTCGGTAGCTTGCCAGGCTCTCTGAGAGGGCCGGAGGAATCGAACCTGGCTCAGTCAGACCGGCCGCGTGCAAGGCAAATGCCCTACCACTGTGCTATCTCTCCAGCCCAGCATCCGTATGTGTGATTATTGTGGTTTTTATACTTTTTCATTGTAGTTCTATATGAGAGAGAAATCGGGTTTCTCAGTTTCTCTCAACAATATAAAAATATCCTTTCCCCTGGTCACATACAATAAAAAGGAAATTATTTGGACAGAGTCAGCATTAAGTATTGTTTCCAAAGTGCGTGGCACAAAATTGTTCCTAACTCATGCTGGTGAGCCAAGCTTGACAACACTCCTGGATTTCTTTGCAGGTACATGTTGGGGCTTGCGGCCATCCCTGCTGTGATACAGTTCTTTGGCTTCCTCTTTTTGCCTGAGAGTCCTCGCTGGCTCATTCAGAAAGGACAGACTCAGAAGGCCCGTCGGATTCTGTCTCAGATGCGTGGAAACCAGACCATAGATGAGGAATTTGACAGCATCAAAAACAACATTGAAGAGGAGGAGAAGGAGGTCGGCTCAGGTAGGCCGTGGGTTAGCTGCCGAAGGGTTCAGGCTTCTCGGTGGGTTGATGGAGAAGTCCCGGGCCTGCAGCCCTGTTGGGCCTCTACACAGCACGCGGGGGTTTTCTGCGTGCCACCAACCAGACTAAACATGTTTTACTTTTGAAAGAGGCATAATGATCTTCTAAAAAATGAAGAAAACACCTGCCGTGGCTCTATGATCACAGATCACTGCCTCTTTGTGTGATTGTCTTATTCTGAATCACACACACTCAGTGCCACCGTTTGATGTGCAGGGCTGTTTTAAACGTCTGTTGACATGTGGAAACCTGAGGAAGCCCAGGCATTTTACTCAGGAGAGACTTTCTGCCCCCTAAGTCAGGATTGCACCCCCAACCCTGCGAAGTGGACGAGGGCAGGAGGGCTGCGAAGCCACCCGGCCTGGACTCCACACAGCCCCGGCCCGGCAAGCTGAGGAAGCTCAGGAGTCAGGGGCCCGGCATTTTCCTCAGGACTGACATTTGTACCCCCACAAGGCCCCCCAGATCAGGATTGCACCTTGCACGAGAAGTGTTAAGGAAGGGGAGGGCTGTTAACAGACATCCTAGCTGTCGGCACCCAGCAACACAACAACACACACACACAAACTCCAGACTGCAGAGTCAGGATGGTAAAGCAATTCAGAAGCCCACCAGCCTTAGTGAAGATGCTGGCCTGGAAGACTAACCCCCCGCCCCCATAATAATGAGCTACGTAGCCTCTCTGAGAAGGGAGGAATTGTTGAGGATGTATAAAGAGCTCAAAGAAACAGTGGAACACATCACCAATAAAACACAAGCGGATCTGAATGTAGAAATGAGGAAAATACAAGAGCAACGGCAGATCTGAGGACCTTGGTGAGTGAAATGGAAAGCCACGAGAGGCCTCAGCAGAGTAGCAGCTGCTGCTGGCAGAGTCAGTGACCCCGTGATAAGGTGTATAAAGTCTCCAGACAGCAGATGGTGGAAACAAAGCCTCTAAAGACGCCAACGGATGACAAGAGAACTCTAGGGTGAATTGAAGAGGAACGGCCCCATAATCACTGGGGTCCCAGATCCAGAAGCAACAAAGACGCTGCTCAGAATCTGCTGGAGAGCGTGTGCACCCAGGCCCAGGAGCCCGGGAGAAACCAGCTGAAAACAGCCTAAGTGAAAATACTCTGAGACACGTCCTAATCAGATGAAGAAAACCAGATAGATAGAATACTGAGAGCAGCAAGATGAAAGAAGGGAATTGTGTACGAAGGAGCAGCCTCAGGAATCACAGCAGATGTATCGGAGGAAGCCCTCCAGGCCCAAAGGCGGTAGCGGGATACAGTGAAAAAGAAACTCAGTGAGAAAATCTCTCAGAAGAGAGCAATACAAGAGCAACACACCGCAGAGATGCCTCCTGACCCCGCACCAGGCTGGGCAACCCGGAGGGTGACGGGTGAGTTCCCCATGTGCCCCGACAGAGCCCTGGCAGCCAGAAAACCTCCAGAACTCATTTGGAAGCAAAGATAAACAAATAGGACTACATTAAATTAAGAAGCTCCTACACTTTAAAAGAAACGTTGACCATAATACAAAGACATCTCACGATGAAAAAAACTACCCAACACTCATCTGATAAGGAGTTAATATCCAATCTATATATATTAGGCACTGGTAGAACTTTACATGGAAAAAACATCCAGCCCCATCAAAAAATGGGAGAAGAGATGAACAGAAAGTTCCTCAAAGAAGAAATGCAAATGACCAAAAGACAAATGAGAAAGTGCTCTGCATCACTGCTTAATCAGGGAGATGCTAATCAAAACAATGTACTATCTTCTCATGTCGCAAAGACTGACACACATCAAAAGGGCAAGAAGAACTAGAGCTGCTGGCGTGGGTGTGGAGAGAAGGGGACTCTCGTTTACTGCTGGTGGGAATGCTGGTTGGTCTAACCTTTCTGGAAAAACTTCTTCAAAAATACTAGAAACTGAGCTTCCATGCAACCCAGCAGTACCGATCCTGGGAATATGCCCCAAGAGCCCAAAAATAAAATGCAGAAAAGCCATCTGCACTCCTTTGTTCAAGCAGCAGTGCTCACAAGAGCCAGAGTCTGGAAACCACCCAGTGCCCAAGAACAGACGACTGGATGAAGAAAATATGCCACATAACCATGCCGCCGGACCCTGTGCCAGTCTGTTTCACTCTGGGCGCCCTGGAGGGGGGTGGGTGAGACCCTTCCCCACCCCAAGGGCCCCAGCCCCAGCAGCCGAAAACCTCGAGAACGCAAGTGCCGCCATGGTCATGGCCACTCTCCACATGCTCGGGCCAAGCCTCACCCATGAGTGAACCTACTCCTGGACACTTCATACCACACACCCTACCCATCCTCCAAGAGTACTGCACCACATCTGATGGGGTTCAGAGTAGTAGGCAACCAATCGCAGAGGGAAATATTTTTTTTTACAGATATACATGTATATAAAAGCACACAAGCTCAACCTTTAACAGCATGTTAGTGATCTCTTACAGAAGGGCTTAATGGCCACTGGGTGAAATAGAATAGTCTTCACACTTTTTCCTCTAAGGATACTTTTTTATAGCATTTTCAGCAGTTTGACATAACAAACTATACAAAATATATTATTTCAGTTCGGCTTTGGGGCAGGGATTAGGGTTCGGGATGGAAATATCTGAAATATGGTGGTGTAATTGGTGTTTGAATCACTTAATCACTTAATCACTTAACTTCCCGTTAGTCGTCGATTTGCTCGAGCGGGCGCCAGTAACGTCTCCATTTGTCCCTGTCGCGTGCTAGTGTAGCCCAATGGCATCTCTTTGCTCCGGGAACATGGAGGGCCTCAAACCGATCGTTCATGATCTTGACAAAGAAGTCTGACCATCTGGTAGGTGGGCGGCCACGCGGTCTCTTGACATCCCGTGGAATCCAATCAGTAACAGCTCTAGTCCAACGGTCGTCTTTAAATCTCATTACGTGACCAGCCCATCTGATTTTCGACACCTTGGCATATGAGACAGCGTCCCTGATCCTTGATCGTCGACGGATGTCAGAACTCCGGATTCGTTCTCTCATTTGAGTGAAACGTGATATTCCAAGCATAGCTCTTTCTATTCTTCTTTGGGAGACCTGAATGGCGTTCTCATCTTGAATATTAAATGCAATCAAATATTGTGAACTACTTTATAAAATAAAAAAATTAATAAAAGAAAGTATGGTACATCTACACAGTGGAACACGACACACTATCAGGAAAAATGAAGTCATGAAATTTGCATATGCCTGGATGGGAATGGCGAGTATTATGCGGAGTGAAGAGGGAGAGGCACAGACCAGAATGATTTCTCTCATAAAGAAATAGTATGTAAATGGTACCCAAAGGCAGCAGGAACAAGGGCCAGGAGGACTGATCCATGGTAGGAGACTTCCACGAAGAGGGAGGGGAGTGCAGTTATGACAGCGAAGGGACCACTATGACCATGGTAGTTGGAAATGAACTCTGGACCAAAAGGAGTGCTGAAGGGAAGTAAAGTGATATATATGCACAGCCTCTCAGTAGCAGTATTGCAGACTACAGTGCTGAGAGAGGGGGGAGGGGGAAGAGAGGAGAAAGAGGGAGGGAGAGAGGGAGAGAGAAGAGAGAAGAGGAATAGAGAAGAGGAGTGAAGTGTCTGGCATAGAGGTAGGCTCCTGGGGGAGTGGGGCGGGGGAGGGTCAGCAGAGGGGTGGGCAGGGAGAAAGGAAGAAGCCCTGGGACATTGATGGCAGGGAATGCGCACTGGGGAAGGGGTGGTGTCCGACTGTTGTATGACTGAAGCTCAATCATGAGCAACTTTAACTATATCTCATGGTGATTCAATAATGGTTTTTTAAAAGTCTGTTTACATGTATACGTCTTATAAAGATATGAATTATTGGCCGTCATTTTAGCTGCAGATATATTGTGAACTTTTGTCAAAATAAATGTTTATTCTAAGCAAATGCCCTGTTTACATGTATTTCATTAATTTCCATACTGAGTTTTGTAAGAACAGGAATACTTCCATATGTTACTTTTGGAATAACTTGAGACTTTACTGTTTTTATGAAAATGTTTAATTACTCAGTTGGCATTGTGCCACAGCAGGCCACCAGAGAACTGGAGTTTGTTTAACTTGTTGGCAACTTTGGGGAAGGAGGCAGGATTGCGCCTGCAGGGGCAGCGTGAGGGTGCGGTGGGGCCTGTGAGGGGCTCCCTGTGCCCCTGGTGACTGCCCCCCCACCCCACATCTCCCCTTTAGCCCTTGGGGTCTGCACTGGTTGCTGCCAGCAGAATACGGACCTAGATTAGCTTTCACAGGGAGAAATGTGGTGTGCCACACCCGGGCTCCAGAGTGGAGGCTGGCCACTCGCCTCTCCGGTTGGAGTGGAGGTCAAGCCTCAAGAGGCCTCTGTGACAGTCGGTATCCGACAGTACAGGTCAGCCCACACTTGCACCAGGTATCCTGGGCAGGAGCGTCACCAGCACAGGGCCCTTCCTGCAGAGCAGGGCCCCGACTGGGTCCCCATCCTGGGGGTGAGCATTCCTATGGATTCAGAGCTTCTGTCTGGGTTGCCTCCGGGTGATTTTGTATATAAAGTAGTGAAGAGAATTTTGCTTTAACAAAAACATTCACTTTTTTTTTGTTTTTGAAATCTTGATTTTTATTTTATTTTATTATTAGTGAAACCTTGAGGTACAGTTGTAGAACTTACAAATGTTTGTGCTTGGGTATCAATTATATAATGATTGAGTAGGGCACCCTCCACCGGTGCCCATTTTCCACCACCACTAATCCCAGTATCCCTCCCACCCCCCCAAGCCCCCCATCCCACTCTGCCTTTGTGGCAGGGCACTCCCTTTTGTTCTCTCTCTCCTTTTGGGTGCTGTGGTTCAAAAGCATTCACTTTTACTGAGTTCAACATTGTGTTAATTTTTAATTCCTATTTTAAACTATCACAAATAAGTCCCTTAATGTGCCTGCCAGATTCCTCCCAACAGCTTGAATGCAATATGAGGATCTTGTTAATCAGCTCCCCTGAGACCTACATGCATTGATATTGTGTGAGTGGGGAAACTGTGAAGGGATTCCTTAAGTGAGATGCTATTTAGAGCTTAAGGGATAAGATGGCAACATAATTATAAGATCCCTCGTGCTGGAGCTGGAGAAGAAAAACGGGGTTTCTGGTGCATTCCTTACATGCCACTGGTCCTTGTCCTGTCCCCAGTATCACGTGGTCCCCTCAACTTCACTGGGGTAGCCCTGAGGACCCTGAGCCCTGCAGGGGAGCCCCGCAGGGTGTGACTCTTTTTTTCTTTATGTAGGAGTATTGCTATTTATTCAGCCATTGATTAGGCTGATTGAATTGGGCATGAACTCCACCTTACTTTTGTTTTTCCTTTTTTATAATTTTATTTATTGAATCACCCTGAGAGCAGTTACAGAGCTTTTGGGTTTAAGTCTCTTGAGCGCCACTGCAGTGATTGATAGTGGCTGTCTGGCATCGCGGCACCCAAGAAGCATCTCTTCTGGACCAGATGCTGAGACTGCTTGGGAGAGGAGAACCTTCTCCCCAAAATAAAATAGAAACCTCTTGCTTAGGAGTGTGATTACATTGATTTATTCCAAAATTCCATTTTTGACTTCTTGGAACTTTGCTGCCTGGTCTGATCCCACACCCTGTTTGGTTTGTGACTCTTTAAACTGCACAACCCATCATCCCACCACCAGTGTCCGCAGGGTCCCTGCCACCCAGCAGCCTGCCCCCCGGCAGGCATAGAACACGTTTTTCATACTGCTTACTCCAGCAAAATTAAAGAAATGGCACGTGGAATTACCAGAAGATAAGTCAGCAAAAGTCAGTTTGTAATGATTAATTGCTCTATGATTTTAACCTATGTAAGTATCACTGAATCACTGTATCACTGTCATCCTGTTGTTCATCGATTTCCTCGAGCAGGCACCAGTAACGTCTCCATTCGTCCTAGCCCTGAGATTTTAGCAAGTGCCACATCGGAGGCTCCTTCAGAGTCAGGGGGGTGAGACCCATCATTGTTATTGGGTTTTGGCATATCGAATACGCCACAGGGAGCTTGCCAGACTCTGCCGTGTGGGCAGGATACACTCCGTAGCCTGTCGGCTTCTCCAAGAATAAGAACTAGACAGTAAGAGGTCACTGGGCCGCGAATGCTGTTCTCTTCCGGGAGCTGGGTTTTATAGTCCCTGGGTCTTGGCCGTTGATGGGATAACACGGCGCCAGGGGCAGTGGTGGGTGTAACACCTAGCTACTGGAAGGTGGGGGATCTGGGTGGAGGAGGTCCAGTCCCGATCCGAGCAGGCTTGGAGATCTCAGCCCCGGGTCCCGCACACCTGGGTGCCTCTGCCGGTTCCTTCTTGTGTGAGGCTCGTCCAAACCTATGTAAAAAGGGGAATTTAAATAATTTAATATCGTATATTATACTGCCTGTTCTCGTTTACATAACTAAGTTTTCAGCTCTGGCATCTAAAACACATGGCATTGCTTTATTTTGTGCTTGAACCTTATTGTGGTACTCAATATCACTCCTGTTATAAATGAGGTTTCTCTTTCCGCTCCCCGCCTGGCAGGCATATAGCAAATTTATTTCCTATGACTTGCTCTGAAAAACTTAAAGGAATGGCACATCGAATTATTAGAAAATAAATCAATAGAAGTCAATTTGTGATGACTGTTCTGTTTCTTGATCTAATAGAGGACCCCCCTCTGCAACTCGTCTTCAGTACCACGTGGTGGGAAGTTTCTCCTGTCTGTTAAAGGAGCTCTTTTAATGCTTCTTGCAAAACTGGTTTCACGGCTGTGAATTCCCTGAGCTGTTGCCTGTCCATGAAGCTCTGTATAATTCCTTCAGATCTGAATGATGATCTGGCTGGTTAGAGAATTCTTGGTGAGGTGTTCAGTTCGCTGGGTTTTCGTGCTGTATCTTTCCATATTCTTATGGCGTGTAGAGTCTCATTTGGCAGATCTTCAGTACATCTTGGGGGCTGTCCTTTGTATGCAAGTTCGTTTTGATCTTGCTGCTTTCAATATTCTATCTTTCGGTTTTTGTCGTTTTGAGTATGACGCGACTTGCAGTCTTCCCAACAGCCTGTTTTCACTGGAACCTTGGTGCCTGTGATTCTCAACTCTGGGCCGTTCTTATTGATGATGTGTTTAACTGTTGTTTCTTCACGTTTGCCTTCATGTTCTTCAGGTGCTCCATGATTCTTATATTGTTTCTCTTCATCTCATCCCGTAGTTCTCCGAAATACTGTTCATTACTTTCCAGACTGTTTTTCACTTTCTGCTGTTTCCTGTTGGTTCCTCATTTTGACATGGACCTCATCGGTCTTCTGCTCAGCTTCTGTTATTCTGCTGTTCAGAGCTTCTATTGACTTTTGTTTTTTAATATCACCTACCGTGTTCTTCATTTCTGTCATCTCTGCCTGTAATCGTTTTTCAGTTCAGCTCTGATGCTTTCTTGTGCTTTGCTGATTGCCTATGCTGTTGTTTCTTTGAACTCGTTAAACGCTCTCACCTCAGTGTCCTTAGTTTCTGAGATTTCCTGGTGCTGTTTATGTGTTTGGTGTTGATTTCACTCATTGGGCGTGGTGGGTTTTACGTATTCCCCGTTGGTTTTCTAGTGTTGTGCGGGGGAGAGTCTCTGTAGTTTTTCCCTGGGAAGGTGGTGCGGGATCAGCTCGAGGTGCTCCCTGTCTGTTCTGCCTGTCTTCACAGAATGACAGGAAGAACTGTGAGCAGCATGGAACTTGTTGCGTATATTCATCGTATGGCCTATTTTTAATTAAAATTAATTGTTTATTAAACATACTTTATTGATTGAAATTCTGTGTTTTACAATACTGTTAATTGTGATGCATACATACATATATATACAAAAGAATACTATGCAGTATATTTTAATAGATATGCACAAAATAATTCTATGCATTTCTAAGAAAGAACAAAATCGTGCAGTCATGGATGGAACTAGAGTATATTTGCTGAGTAAAGTCATTGAGAAGGGAAGGGATCGGCACCAAATAGATTTTCTTATAAACTTGGGTAGATAAAGTTGCATCTCTGGCATCAGCTTTAGTTCTCCTGATGCAGCACTGGGGGGCCACCTGGCACCGAACCAGGGGGCTCCTGCTGCAAAGTGTGCCCTGACCACTGAGCCATCTCACCAGCCCCAGAGGGTCTAGTCACTTATGTAATTTCCCAGAACCACCTTATGTGCACATTTGGCACTGTTTCTGAAAGCGCTAACCATGTCCAGTGAACCCTTGTAGCACCTTGGGTCAGTCTCAGAAATGTCAGTGAAGACGTTGATAACTTACCCGTTGCTGCACTGGTGTGTGTGTTTATCACTCTGCTCTTGCTTGGTGTACAGCTGCCCTCCTGTTCTGTGCAGAGTGGCGGGTACTGCACTGGATGCTGAGGCACGGGTGCAGGCCAGTAACTCATCCGCTTTGGTTTTGGGGTTGGGAAGTTGGATCGTGGCAGAGGATGTTCTCTGTAAGGGTGAATCCCTTCACTTTGGGGCGTCTAGGAGCTCTTCGGTGTCTGGGCGCTGGGAAGTAAAGGCCAGAGCTGCTTTTGTCCTGGAGTCACTTTTCCCTGGGAACAAGAGCTGGTGGCCATTTGTGCATGGGGCAGAGCTTCTGCTCGAGGGCGTCCTGCCCAGGTCAGGTGTGTCAGTGTTGTGCCACTGTGTGTGTGTGTGTGTGCGTGCACGCGCACTCACGTGCACGTGCCTCTACGTTAATCAGCAGCATATAGAAGGCAGCAGAATGGCTGTAAGAGGCGGAAACAGAAACATCTTCTCTCAGCGAGTCTCAGCCTTCCTCTGCCGAGCAGGAGCGGGGACTTGAGAAAGTAACGAGAGGGTCTGAACTGTGCTTGCTCACCGCATGTCCTCTCTGATGCGGTTGTGTGCACACATGTGTATGTACGTTGTTACATACACACACACAGTGTACTCTGCTCTGTGTGTGTAGATCTAACTGCCTAGAGAGGAAAGCAGGAGTTATATTTGCTCAGTCTGCAGGAAGCTCTGTCGCCTAGAGGTGTTTCTCTTAGTTGGCAAATCATTCATGTGCAAAGTCTTTATAAAACCTATGGACCAAGGGATATAACATGCCAAAATTCATAAAATAGTATTGATTTCTCCTAAATGTTCTTGGGTAGTTTACTCTTTCTTTCTTTCCTTTTGAGGTAGTGGTTATTTTAATGAACTTTATTCAGTGGTGAATTGTGTTCTAGGTGTAATGTGTGATCTCGTCGTGTAAAGTTGTGTTGGGCGGAGGAGATGGCTCAGAGGGCGGGAGTGCACGCTTCATGGGCAGGCGCCCTGGCTGCAGCCCCCACTACATGATTCGTGAGCACCGTTTGGTCTGGCCCCAACCAATAGAAGTAATAGTAAATAAAATAGCGGCCCTGAGAAGGACCTGCTCCTGGGCCGAGAGCTCTGAGACTGCCCTCGGCACCTGAAGGGTGAGAGGGCCGCAGCTCACCTTCCCTGCAGGAGCGCGCGCACACACATGCACAGACACATGCACACATGCGCACACACACAGATACACACACGCACACACACATGCACACACACATGAATACACACAGCTGAGACTTGCACTGACACTGCACTAGGATGTGTCCTAGGACTTTGTGAAAAAAATTCTATAAGTGCTTTCAATGTTATTTCTTGCAGAGTAAAAGACTGATCCATTCTAATCCAGAGTTGTTTTAAAAGTAATCTTCTTGGATTTTTTAACTTGGTGCCTTTTCACTCTTCTCTCTTTGTTCTTTTCAGTTTTGCTAAAAGTAACCAGATGGCGTCTGTAGAGAAAAGCATAAAACTGCAGCACTGTCGCATGGTCCTCCCGTTGATCGTCGATTTGCTCGAGCGGGCCCAGTAACGTCTCCATCGTGAGACTTGTTGTTACTGTGTTTGGCATATCAAATGTGCCACGGGGAGCTTGCCAGGCTCTGCCGTGCAGGCGGGATATTCTCAGTAGCTTGCCGGGCTCTCCAAGAGGGGCGGAGGAATCGAACCCAGGTCGGCCACGTGCAAGGCAAATGCCCCACTATGTGCCATGGCGGTAAAGGGATCCTTTCCTTACAGAAACCCACTCGCTTTTTAGAATTGAGACCAGCCTCCCGCACCTCAGGAGATCAAGCTGCCTTTTCAGAGCTGCGTGCTCAAGGGCTCCCTTGTGAGGAGGGGCTTAGCAGTCCTGGGATCTGGGGACTGAAGGGCTGCATGGCGCTTGGTGGTTCTTTCTTTGCTTTTATAAAGTTGTTCATGATTTATTGCATTGACTCTTCCAACATCAACCCCTCCATCAGTGCGCCTTCCCCTCTGTGTGGTTCTTTAACGCTTTCTCTGGAGTGTCTGTCGGTTGCTGGCTGTTGACTTCTCATTCAGGAAGTAGGACGATGAGGCAGAGGCCCAGCCAGCAGCACTAAGCCCCACCCAGAGCAGGAGACTGGCTCTCTACCTACCCCGTAAGTCTTGTCAGCCACCGTGTCCATGGAGAGCACCCAACTGATGTTTGCTCAGACCCGACACCCCAGGGTCCTCTAGAGGAAATGGAATTCATGCTTCTTGGTGAGACGCAGGCCAGCCAGGCTCTGGGAAGCATGCGCTCAAGAGGAAGTTAGGGGAGGAGCGTGATGTCTGGAAAGTAGTGGGAGTCTGTGGGAGCACCCTTGAGGGCCGGCTAGTGAAGTGTCTTTGGGGGGCAGGGTGGGAGGGGTCCCTGAGGTCCAGGGGCCACTCACAGTGCTACGTGGCCAATAGGTGAGAGTTCAGCACTCTAGCCTAGCGGTTCTAGGGGCCATGATGCTAGGATTGGACTTACAGTAAAACCCAGAAGGACAGAGGGGCGACCTGAGCAGGACGTCTGGAGCCGTCCTCGGTGTCACCGCAGACTGATCGACAGCTTGGTTTCCGCTGGTCCCGTGTTGGAGGGAAGGGCCTGGCCCAGAGCAGTGCTGCCTCCCCCTTTCCATCTTACAGCGTCAGCCCTCAGGCTCCCTCTGGAGCTCTGCGTGCAGGACTGTGGAGCAGGGTGGGCTCTGAACGGAGTGGGAAGGCCGTGGCTTTGCATCTGTGTCCCTGTGACCCTGCAGGCACGCGTGCCTCACCCGCCTGTCCCTCACCCCAGAGCTCTCCATGCCCGCCCTTCTCTTGACTCCGACTCGAGTCTGTCAACAAGCTTGGCATTTGCAGTGCTTGTCTGGCTGGTGTTTGTGCTGTTTCTTATTCAGCCGAGGGAAGTCTGCTGAGGAAACAGACTTCAGCTGTCAGATTTAATGAAGGTTCTGTGACTCTCCTCTCGTACCTTCTCGTGTTCTCATTGATTGGTGCTGAATCTAGTCTGTGAATCACCGGATCTTGTCTTTCCTTTTCCTTCAGATCGATTTGTAGCTGAGCTCCCGTGGCCACCATAATCCCAACAAGTCCCGTGGCTTACACAGGTGTAAATGAGTTTCACTGTTGGGTGCCCGTTGGCTGGAGGTGGTTGCACGGGGTAGAACAGGGTGTTGGCAGAAATGGCACACGCGGGGCACCGTCTCCCTGCCCCAGGCTGCTCCTCTTGGGATGACAATGCTTAGGGTCACCTTGGCATGATGTTTGAGGTTGCAGAGGGTGCTGAGTTCCTGACCTCTTCTGCTGTATGTGTTGTACCCCATTTCCAACCTATGTGGTTGTTTTGGTTTATGTTGTATGCAATTTGTGTTTTAAAGAAAGAGGTAAAAAAATAAGTGAATATATCTATAAAATGTTATTTACAAAAAGTTCTTGAATATAATTCAATTTTGACAAAATTTTATTTCACTTACACTCAACCCATTAATACAATTGTTAGATTTTTTTCCTGTCTCTTAGTTTTATGAGAGAAGATTAATGTTGGTTTGCGTTTTTATTTTTACTGCCCAATCAAACTAAGTTTATGATTTCACTGAAAGGAAATTCTTTAATGTTATTTTGCAGAATCAGATACGCAACTGCTGTGACCAAAACTTATCTGTAAAGAGAAAAAAAAAATCTAATAAGGGAACTGCCAGTGCCCTTTATTTGATGGGAAATCTAAACCAAAAGTATCCATGGTTCAAGTTTTTTGAAAACTAGTAAATAAGCATCATGCCCTTTCATAAGAGATTAGTAATACGTTGTTAAAGGTTGAGCCTTGTATGCTCAACTTTTAACATATCTGTATATTTGTATTTCTACATGGGCCAGAGAGATAGCATATGTGTAGGGCATTTGCCTTGCACACAGCCGACCCAGGTTTGATTCCTCCGCCCCTCTCAGAGAGCCCAGCAAGCTACCGAGAGTATCTCGCCTGCACAACAAAGCCTGGCAAACTACCCATGATATGCCAAAAACAGTAACAGCAAGTCTCACAATGGAGATATTACTGGTGCCCACTTGAGCAAATCGATGAACAACAGGAGGACAGTACAGTGCATATATGTATATATGATTCCCCCTAAGATTGGTTGCCTTCTACTTTAAACCTTATCAAATGTGGTGTGCTGCTCTTGGTATATCAGAGGTATAAGGTATAAGGTATAAGGTTGCGCAGCTGCGTGGTCCAGGAATAGACTCACTCCTGGCTGAGTCTCGTCTGAGCGTGTGGAGAGCGACTGTGAGCAGGGTGGCAGTTCTGGAGGTTTTCGGCTGCTGGGGCTGGCTCTTTGGGGCAGAGGTGGGGAGGAGGAGAGGGGAACTTACCGCCCCTCTCCGGGCTGCCCGGGATGGAACAGCCTGGCACGGTGTGAGCTTCACATTCTTAGCTTTACAGGAATGTTCTAGAATTCTGACTCCAGGGTATGTGCTTCAGAACTCAAGTCTGTTCTGACGTGATCACTGGAGGGCACATGGAGAACTGTCTGTGGTCTAAAATATACATGTCGCCGGCCACCATGTAGGAAACTGTCCACATCTAATAACACATTTCTCAACCAGGTTCTCGTAGCCCCCAAAAGCCCCCAGGATATCCCAAAGGTGTCACAGGAAGCAAACAAGGCCAGAAGGGGTCGTAGTCAGTAGAAGATTGAAAAACACTGATGTAGAACACAGAACTGCTGGCCTTGAGGGGAGCTGTCCATGGTCTTGACACGGGCTCCTGTCCACCTACTGGGGAACTGTTGACAGCCCAGAACAGTCACTGCACGTACTCTTTTGTAGATGTGTTAATGGTACACAACTCCAGTATTGTAGCCCAATGCCTTCAGTTCAGTTGAGTGGCTTGGAATAGATTTTATTATTTTAGTCAAATACGTTGGAATTAATTCTGCTCTTTAACTTTTTAATGAGTGTTGTTTCTTTGATTTAAGCAATTTTCCCACTTACTTCATGCATAGTCCCACATCAGATGAAATCTAATAATTAATCTTGAAGGTAGATGAAGAATAAATAGTGGTACACAACTCTTGGTATTTAAGGAAGAATGAGTTCTGACAACTTAGTAGGTTTCTACTATCAAAAATTGTTTTGAGTTCAGTCCTTTTGTGTTCTTCTGTGTTTTACAATTTAAACTGAAATGCATACAAAGTTTGTTTTAAAAATAAGCATCACTTATGCCCATATTTCTGTAAAAATGTATGTTCTCTTTTAAAATGCCTAGTCATGTTGATTTATGGAAATGAGGGGGATTCATCCTAATGTGAATAATTGCTGTGAGAGCTAAACAGTAATAGCTGTGTCCTCTTTTTCTTTCTTTTCTATAAAAGCTGGGCCTGTGATCTGCAGAATGCTGACTTACCCCCCGACTCGCCGGGCTTTGATTGTGGGGTGTGGCCTGCAAATGTTCCAGCAGCTCTCAGGCATTAACACCATCATGTACGTATGACTTTCTGGCTCTCTTACTGAATCAATCGTAAGAAATTGTTTTACATGCAAAAATGATAAGTCTCGTGGTGACTTGTAATAAATATGTAGACCGCTCCTTTTGGACGATGCTTAGTGACTTTAGAATTCTTCCAGCTTGATTGCTTGCTTGGTGCAGTGATCACGGACGGGAGCCGCAGACCCTTTCCCCTCAGTGCCAGTCCTGTGCAGATGTGCATCCTCAGCTCAGATGTGTCCTTGCAGGCTGTTTCTTCATGTAGACTGCACAGCACATGGGAGTGGTTGGTTGTGATGTCCACGTTTGCTTTCAGGGCGTCAGTCATATGTACGCTGGCACATACACACCCTTTGCGGATCTGACGTACTCAGCATCTGACTGGGTGTCGCCCTGTGGACTGTGTTGAGGGTGAGTGTCCTTTCACTCTCGCCTGGATCAGGTGTTGTAGGGGGGTTGGATTCTAGAGGTCCCTGGATCTGGAGGATCCCGTGTCCTCTGAGGTCTAGAGAGGCCAGGGTGTGTCTCGATGTCCTCTTGGACTTCTGCATGAGCACTGGCATGACTGTTGATTTATCTGCCTGACATGCTTCTTAGTTTGATCTAGACATTTACATTAACTAGTTGGAAAGTGGAGGGAATGTTTCCCGCACTTTTGCAGTTGTTGTTTTCTGTGCACAGGCGGGGAAGTCATGTGGAGTCCAGTGTGGCGAGCTGCTCACAGGCTCTTCACACCCCTTTGCGGTCAGTGTGGCAGGCCCTAGGGTGGCCCACAGGTTTCGGGAGTGCACTTTTTGGGAGCCAGGTCTGGCTCTGCTCTGAGAGATCAGGGGGTGTGCTTGACGAGGAGATTGGGTGAGTAGGGGTCTGGGTGTTGGTGAGGCCACAGATTCAGGTGTTTGGGAGGTAAAGAGTGTGAGTGTTGGTGAGATCCGAGGTGCCAGCCCCATGAGACTGGAGTGCAGTGTGAGGCGTCTGGCACCCTGATCTGTGAATGGCCCTGGCCTGTTCTCAGTGCACGGTACAAGTGAAGTGGTCAGATAGCAGGACTGAGTGTGAATCCAGACAGTGAGGACCAAGAAGCCAGTGTTTTGTGACAGTGTTGAGATGGTGTCCAAATGGTGCCACGTGCAAGGGGCTCCCTAGGGAGTTTACAGGCCATTATACCCTAGATGTGTTTGGCATATCGAATACTCTCGGTAGCTTGCCAGGCTCTCCGAGAGGGGCAGAGGAATCGAACTCGGGTCGGCCATGTTGGCCGCGTGTAAGGCGAACGCCCTACCACTGTGCTATCGCTCCAGCCCAGTCCAATGGAGACGTTACTGGGCCCGCTCGAGCAAATCGACGATCAACGGGAGGGCCTTTACCTTTACCTTATACCCTAGATGAGGGTTGACCCTGAGTGACCCATGTTCAGAGCTCAGACACTTCCCCTGGGGCAGGAAGTCCCGGCAAACCCTGTTTCCTTGACAGGAGCAACTCCAGTTCCCACGCAGGTGGGAGCATGTCGGATGCTACATGTGAGATGCTTCTGGCTGGCGGTGCCTGTGTATAAGGCACTTCCTCTCGTTCTGCAGGTTTCAGTGAATAATCATGATTTTGTCTCCTCCAATTTATAGTAGGTCTTAGTTGGGGAAAACATTAATCATTTTGTTTTGTTTCTAAAATGTTGCTCTGTGAGTCCAGAGTTCTGAGTTTATGGATTTTTCTTGGTGTACATTTCAGTGCCTTTGAACTTCTTCCTTCTAAGTGGGATGGTATGTGGGCACCCTTGATCCATGGCCCAAACCTAATCTTCTGAAGAAATTTTTTTAACTCCATCTTCTACTCCTGAATTTGTGTAAACTTGAAATACGAGGCATTTTGAATTTCTCAAGAAGTTTATTCAAAGATCATGTGGAAAACTTTTGAAAGATAAATAATCTTCCAAATGCGTTTTGAAATATTATATTTATTTTTCCCCCTTCTTGGCCTATTTAATGCCCTGTTTCCTAGAAGGAAAGATTTTCTTCTTGGAAAATGTAATTTTCTCATTTTCTACCATGAAAAACTACTCTGTATATGTAAGTATTTTAAATTTGTATAATAACATTTTGTGCCCCAATCCACACCTTATCACCTTTTATCTTATCCATCAGTGGTGTTTTGAGTGCTTAAAATCATCACATCCTTCAAATACATTAACTTTATTTTACTTTATTGACTTCAAAAAATAACTGAATAGATTTTTCTCTATTCACAAGAGAGAGAAAAATAGCACCGAAACTCAAAGTGTGAGTTTTCCTGATAGATAGTTGCCGTTATTGCTCTGGCCTGTACAGATCTACAGTTTATTTCCACAGGTGTCAGGAGAAAGGGAAGTCGTAGGCAAAGATGAAAGGTGGGGGTGTGAAGAAGACTCTCAGATTCTCATTGTCATCTGTTCTGAACCCGACCTGATGACTCACTCACAACCTCAGTGCCACACAGCATGTGGGTGAGGTCGGTCAGGTGGGCAGGAGCGGGTGGGTGGGTGCGTGCCTGGTGCTTCCTCTCTGGTTTCACGGTGTTCTCTTCCTTGGAGAAACAGTCAGCTGTGTGTGACACACTCTGACAAGCACCTTGTCCTTCTGGACGAGGGATGTGTCAGGTTGTCCCCTGGAGGAGCATTTCCAGAAGACAGCTCGTTCTAAGGCTACGCAGAAAGTCAGTAATCAATAGAAAAAGGGAATCTCGAATTCCAAGTTTTGTGTGGGAATATTGGGGGCCTGGACCCTGTTCCACATCTCTACTTTTAATCAATTCTCTACCAGATTGATTCTTCCAGATTACCTTTTCCTGTCTCTCTTTCCCATCAGCTAAAGCAGGTGAAAAGCAACCAGTTATATCAGATGGGCAGGCCATTCCTGCTTGACCTGCAGCCCCTGGAGATCATGTTCCAGGGCATTTATGAGATCGCAGATACCTGTGGGAAACGTGGCAGATCAGGTTACTTGCGGACTTTATTGAACACTGAGTACCAGACATTGCTGATTTTATGTAATACTAACAGGAAAAGGAAAAAAGGGTGACAGAGTGGTGAGCTTCCTGCTGGTGCTAGTTTGCACCTTCCTGCTTCTCCACACACTGTCACTGCCGCACTGTCACCCCCAAGATGCTGATCTCACAGGATTCCACCTAATCCTGTGATGTGCTGGTGGGTCACAGCAGTGCATCAGCGCTGATGATACTGAGTTCCCGTCCCAGGCCCACCCTTCACTTTAAAGACTCAGAGTTGGTGCCATCGTCCTCTTATCTGGGGAGCACAGCTAGTGGGATTTCATAGCGTCTAAGGATAAAAAGGGTGGGGTGCTAACAAGACTGTATCCTTCTCAATCAAGATATAGAAAACTTACCCACTGTCACTGTCACTGTCCCTGTCCTCCCATTGTTCATCGATTTGCTCGAGCGGGCCCAGTAACATCTCCATTTTGAGACTTGTGGTTACTCTGTTTGGCATAACGAATACATCACGGGTAGCTTGCCAGGCTCTTAAATTTCCTGGTATTTGGTTAAAGTTTTGGCTGTGTTCCCAGGGAAGCCAGCATTTGTTCATTGTACTTAATTAATTTAATTTACTTTACTTACTTTTGTGAGGATAGTATTTTGAATCTGTTCCATGCTTATATTTTAGTCTCAATGAGATCTTCTCCCATAAAAATTACCATGCAGTCAGGAAATATGGCCGAGCCAGTGGACATGGCCAGATGGTGGGTTACTCAGAAAAAAAAAAACACACTTAATCACTTAATCACTTAACTTCCTGTTAGTCGTCGATTTGCTCGAGCAGGCACCAGTAACGTCTCCATTTGTTCCTGTCGCGTGCTAGTGTAGCCCAATGGCATCTGTTCGCTCCGGGAACATGAAGGGCCTCAAACCGATCGTTCATGATCTTGACGAAGAACTCCGGATTCTTTTTCTCATTTGAGTGAAACGTGATATTCCAAGCATAGCTCTTTCTATTCTTCTTTGGGAGACCTGAATAGCGTTCTCATCTTGTTTGCGTAGGGCCCAGGTCTCTGACGCATATGTTAATGCAGGAGGAACAGTGGAATCAAAGAGATGTGCCTGGAGCCAGAGGTTCTTCGTCCTCTTAGCTATTTCTTCGATGTTCTTAAAGGCGTTCCAAGCCACTCTCTTCCTCCTGCGCAGCTCGGGTGCCAGGTCATTTGTCATGTTGACCTCTCAACCTAGGTACACATAGCTGTTGCATTCGGAGATGGTCGTTCCATTGAGAGCGAATGGGGCATCAGGAACAAGGCTGTTTCTCATAAACATTGTCTTCGTGAGATTCAGCTGTAGTCCTACCTTTCCACACTCACGGTCAAAGTCGGCCAGCATTTGTGCCGCTTGGCTGATGTTTGGTGTTATTAAAACAATGTATCAGCAAAGCAGAGGTGGTGTAGTTGCCGACCATCTATCTTCACTCCCATTCCTTCCCATTCCAGTTGCCGCATGATGTTCTCGAGGGTGGCACTGAAGAGTTTCGGTGAAATGGTATCACCCTGCCGCACCCCTCTCTTAACATCAACGATCACTTCTTTGTAGAATGGTGAGATCCTGGTAGTGAATCCGCAATACAGCTCACGGAGGATCCTGATGTATTGGGTTTGAATGCCCTGATTGGCTAGGGCTTCAATGACCGCTTCCATCTCAACAGAATCAAAGGCCTTCTTTAAATCAATGAACGTTAAACAGAGCGGCATCTTGAACTCCCGAGAAACCTCAATGAGCTTGGTTATCATGTGGATATGGTCGACGGTGCTGAATCCTTTGTGGAACCTGGCTTGCTCGCATGGTTGTCCTTCATCTAGTGTTCTGCCAATCCTATTTAGGATGACTTGAGTGAACAACTTGTAGATGACAGACAATAGGCAGATCGGGCGATAGTTGCCAATGTCATGGATGTCTCCCTTCTTGAACAGTAGTACGGTCCTGCTGGTTTTCCATTGGGACGGAACCTTGCATTCAGACAGGTAGCGAGTGAAGAGCCGAGCCAGTGTATTGATGAGTACTGACGGCAGGTTCTTCAGGTGTTCAGGTCTGACCTTGTCTGGGCCGGGTGCTGTTTGTTTCTTTACCGCCGAAATGGCGTGTCGTATTTCGGAAGGGAGAACATTGGGAACGACATATCCATCCTGTGGAATTTGGTATGTCGGCAAGTGGACATGGCTATCGAAGAGATTTGAGTAGAAGTCATGGATAATCTTCTCCATTGCCGTTCTGGAGGATGTGATGGATCCATCAGGACGTCAGAGGGCAGTCATCTTGGTCTTGTAGTTGGCGAAGGACAGGCGGGCGTTACGAATACTTTTCCCGGCTTCTGCCGCATCTACCAGTACTTCTGCTCTTCTCTCTTTGAGGTCTTCCTTGATCGCATCTCTGCACTGCTTTGCGAGCTCGGACGTTAGCTTGCGGTTGCCTGAGGCATGCACCAAACCACGCTGGCGAATTAGCTCAAGAGTTTTCGAAGATAGGCGATTTTTTGTGGCTATCTCTCTCTTGGCGTTCCTCGCACATTCATGGAGGTGCTGAACCAGTCGATCGTATTCCTCGTCAATGTTGTCAACAATGGCATCTTCCCATGTTGCCGCAATAGTACCAAAGAGTTCCCAGTTGGTGGTCATTCTGGGAGTTCTCTTTTTGAACTTTGCAGCCCTTTCTCCCCGCTCTGTGAGGTAGAATTTTGCACGAAGGAGACGGTGGTCCGATCCCGTTCGAAATTTTGGGACAACAGCGACATCAGTCAGGCAAAACCGTCGATTGAATATGATGTGGTCTATTTCGTTGTGGAATCGTCCACCGGGAGACTCCCATGTCCATCGTTTAGATTCTGCCTTCTGGAACTGTGAGTTACCATGAATGGTCTTGGTCGACATGATGAACTCAGACAGTCTCTCACCCTGTTCGTTCCATTCTAGGCCATGGGTCCCGATGTGAAGTTCTTCAGCTGATCTTCTCGGTCCTATCTTGGCATTAAAATCACCCACAATGATCTTGTAGAAGGTGTGGTCTTCTTTATAGAACTTCTCTAGCTCCATGTAGAACTTCTCGATTTCTCTTTCATCATAATGAGATGTTGGTGTGTAGACAACAAAGATAGAAACTGCAAGCAGTGAGCCACATCTATTCAAATGTAAACGTCTGATTCGGGTTGTTAGGCATTCGAATGAATCAATGCTCTTGGCCAAGTTTGTGTTGACAAGGACACCGACGCCTCCAACACCTCTTTTATCGCATGTTCCGAGGAACAGTTCTTCTCCAGTGTCGAAAACTGGACAAGAACGGCATGTGAACGGCATGGTGAGATTCGTGCCTTCTTGTCTCGGTCAAACCAATGATGTCGTACTTGATCATTCGCGCTTGTACCATCAGGTCCTCGATGGATGCATCTGATGCTAGCATACGTGCATTGAAAGTACAGACGATCATTTTTGTCTTCCTTCGTTGTGGCAGCCTAGGTCGGCCTTGAGATTTTGTCGGCCTCTCCTTTCTCATCCTTCTCAGTGCTGCCATGTCGGTGAAGCCTTCAGGGTCAGGTGAATGAGACCAGTTGTAGTTACTGGTTTTGGCATATCTGCACATAACCAAGTCAGTAGCTGTATCAGCGCCCACACACAGTTTCTTCAGATTTTTGGTTTTTGTTTTGTTTTAGGGGCCATGCTCAGTGGTACTCAGGGCTTACTCCTGGCTCTGCACTCAGGGATCACTCTTGGCAGGGTTTAGGGGACCATAGATGGTACCAGGGATCAGACCTGGCCACACTCAAGGAAAGTGCTCCACTGTGAGTTCAAAGGTGGGTGCATTCGCTGGCCGAGATCCGCCTCCCCAGGCCGGCCGACAGCAGTGGGTGAACGGAGGCCGGGGCCATAGGCTGGCTGGTAATCAGTGACCGTCTATTCAGGTCTCACAGTGTAATTATATAGAAATCCTAAAGTTGGGGTACACATAGGTGGGGGTGAACATTATCGTAACAATGAACAGATGTAAAGCCCCTCCTTCAGGGGAAGTTCTTCGAGGAGATTAACTCAAAGACAAAATCTCATCTGGGGCTTCAGCACTCTGGATTACTAAACCAAGTTCTCAAGGGTGGGATTCCAGGCCGGAGTGGTAGTAGAGTGGGTAGGGCATTTGCCTTGCACGCAGCCAGCCGACTCCGGTCCAATCCCCAGCATCCCATATGGTCCCTTGAGAAATGCCAGGAATAGATCCTGAGTGCAGGGCCAGGAGTAACCCCTGAGCATCACTGGGTGTGACCCAAAAAGAAAAAAAATCAAGGGCAGATTTCATCTAAGGGCATATTACTTTCTCTTAGCTAGTATTCCATTTATTTCTAGTCATTTTGTCTGAACACAGTAAGAGATACATCAAGCTTAAAGTTCGGCTCTTCCTGGGGACGTCTCGCTATAGGTCCCAGACCACAGTCCTCAGGCCAGGTCAGTCTTTCCTAACCCCAGCAGGGTCCTTACTCAGTCATTTCTTTTTGGGTCATGACAGAGTTTGTTCCATGACAGTGCTCTGAATTTATTATATTCTTCATGGCACTTGGCCTGTCCCTTTTTGATGCCGGGATAGTCTACAGCCTGCCCTGGGTCTGTCCAGTTCTTTGCTGGGACTCTCCTTTGGGTGATGTTAGGAACTAAAGGCATCTGAGGCTTATGTCAAGAAAATACATATGAAAGATGCCAGGAGCAAATATTATTCAGAGTCAGTTTACTCCCACGTTACAAAAGCACAGCATTAGCTGTCTTCCTGTGCCTATACAGAAAGGACATTGCTCTGAAGTAAACTGTAAAAGATGTAAAGGAAAGAGAAGAGCTCTTTCACTTACCTGTACAAAATCCAGAGTCCTCAGAAGAATTTGACCTTACAAGTCCCGGGGTCTGGTTTGGGGATAAAAGTGATTAACAGATAAGGGAAGAAGAGGGCAGAGGAGAGGCTAAAGATAAGCACAGATTGGGAGCACCTGATGGAATTGAGTGTGCCTCGAGAGCACTGTGATGGGAGTAACTCAGTAAACTTGAGCTCTCTGCAAGGGGAGAAAGGAGAAACCAATGTTATCCCATACCCTACGTGCTGTTCTCTCTCTCTCTCTCTCTCTCTCTCTCTCTCTCTCTCTCTCTCTTTCTCGCATTGTCAGTCACTGTCCTCCTGTTGTTCATCGATTTGCTCAAGTAACGTCTTTTGCTCAAGTTCACCGATTTTCCCAGTAACGTCTCCACTGTGACACTTGTTACTGTGTTTGGCATATCGAATCCATCACGGGGAGCTTGCCAGGCTTTGCCGTGCAGGCAAGATATTCTCGGTAGCTTGCCGGGCTCTCCGAGAGGGGCGGAGGAATCAAACCCAGGCCAGCCAGATCGGCTGCACGCAAGGCAAACGCCCTACCTGCTGTGCTATAGATCCAGTCCCTCTCGGGCATTATGATTTGCAATACAGATACTGACAGGTTATCATGTTTGTTCCTTTACCTCTTTTCAGCACACAGTTCTTATCCAGAGTGAGCGTTTCCAACTATCTTTGCATAGTGGCCCCTTCTCTATCCCAACTGCCTTCTCCCCCAGCACTTGAAGCAGGCTTCCAACCATGGACCAATCCTCCTGGGCCTTGTTTCTGCTGTCTCTGGGTATTAGTCTCAGATATATTTTTATATCCCACAAATGAGTGCAATCACTTTATGTGTTTCCTCTCCTTCTGACTCATTTCACTAAGCATGATACTCTCCAGGTCCATCCATTTATAAGAGAATTTCATAACTTCATTTTTCCTAACAACTTGGGATTAGTCCCATACTATGTTTTTTTTTTAATATCCCACAAATGAATGCAGTCATTCTATATCTGTCCTCTCCTTTTGACTCATTTCACTCAGCATGATACTCTCCATGTCCATCCATTTATGAGTGAATTTTATGACTTCATTTTTCCTGGTGGCTGCGTAGTATTCTATTGTGTAGATGTCCCATAGTTTCTTTTTCCAGTTGCCTGTTCTTGGATACTAGGTTGTTTCCAGATTCAGGCCATTGTGAATCGTGCTGCAATGAACATAGGAGTATCACTGTCATCCTGTTCATCGATTGCCTCGAGCAGGCACCAGTAACGTCTTCTTCATCCTATCCCCGAGATTTTAGAAAGTGCCACATTCGAGGCTCTTTCAGGGACAGGAGAATGAGACCCGTCATTGTTACTGGTTTTTGGCATATTGAAAATGCCACGGGGAGTTTGCCAGACTCTGCCGTGTGGGCCGGATACTTTTGGCAGCCTGCCAGGTTCTCCAGAGTAAGAACTAGTAAGAACTAGATAATAAGATGTTGCGCGGCCACAAATGCGCGCTTCCAGGAGCTGGGTTTTATAGTCTCTGGGTCTTGGCCGTTGATGGGATTACACAGCGCTGGGGGACATAAAAAGAACAAAGGAGTATAGATTACCTTTCTGTTGTGTATTTTCACACCCCTGGGGTATGTACCCAGAAGTGGTATGGTAGCTCAATTTCTGGTTTTATGAGAAATGCCCGTATTGTTTTCCAAAAGGCTGGACCAGTTGACATTTCCACCAACAGTGAATGAGTCCCTTTCTCTGCATCTGTGCCAGCACTGATTGTTCTTGCTCCTTTTGGCGTGTGCCAGTCTCCGTGGTGTGAGCTATCTCACTGTTGTTTTGATTTCATCCCCTTGATGATTACTGAATACTTTTTGCATTCTGGATGTTTGTCCAGATATGTGGTTCCTCTCATCTATCTGTTATTTTGTTGTTGTTCTCTTGATACTGTCTTTTGATGCACAGGTTTTCACATTTTTCGTGAAGCCCAATTTGTCTTTCTTTTGTTGCCTCTGTGTATGGTTTCTTATTTGAAAACTCATTGTCAAATCCAGTGTCACCAAGCTTTTGCCCTGTGTTTTCTCCTCAGTGTCTCATTTCAGTTTTAACATGTGGTTGTTGTTGTTTTATTGAAACACCATGAGAGCAGTTACAAAGTTTTCGGTTTAAGTCTCAGTCATACAGTGATAAAAACATCCGACCCTTCACCAGTGCACATTTTCCGCCACCAAAAGCCCCAGTATTCCCCCCATCCCAGACCCTCCCCTTGCCCGAGTGGCAGACCATCTTGAGTTCGTCTTTGTATGCTTCATTAAGTAAGGATCTATTTATTTGCTTTTGGGTACCATGTTGCCCTTCTTCTGTTTGTGGAAAAGCTCGTTGAGAGTCTGTAAGTTTAAGATGTGTTTTCTATTTTTTTGAAAGGGAAAAAATTGTGATTTTGGTAGTGATTGCAGCTGAATCTATAGATCACATAATACTGAAAATATTAAATCTTATAATTTATGAATGTAGCATATGTTTTTACATCTCTTCTTTAAGGAAAAAATCACTTCTTGTAATTCAGATTTTTACCTCCTAATTTAATTCCTAAGTGTTTTTATTGTATCTTACATGAAATTGTTTTTATAATTTAATTTTTATTCTGTCGTCGCTTTGCAAAAATGCTACTGACTTTCGTGCATTGCCTTTATGTCCTCTTTACTAAATTCACTCATTTCCTCTAACAGATTTTCAGGAAATCTCCCAGATTTTCTATATTAAAAAAATTAGGTCATCTGTGAACAGAGATTATTTTACTTCTTCCTGTCCGATTTGTCACTCTTTACTTTCCTTTTACGCCTGATTTCTCTGGCTTTATGTTGCAGCACTGTGTTGAATAGAAGCGCAAAATGGGCATTCTTTTTTCTTTTTAAATTTTTTTAGTCTCTGTGAAATTACGAAGTTCTTCATGATTGGGTTTCAGGCGTACAGTGTTTCCACACCATTCCCCTCACCCCCTCATTTGCTTCCCACCCAACAGTCTGCTTCTAGGAAAGGCACCTAGAAAACAAACAAACATGTTTTGCAATGTGATTTCCGGCACTGTGTTTGTTAGGATTTCGTACCTGACACTTGACCACCTTCCGCACCTCCTCCTCCCCCAGATGGAGCAGTTCCCTCCACCATAGATGTGGCTCCCTCCTATTCTCTCTCCCAACACCCACCCCCCCCCCCCCCAAGGCGTATTCCCTACTGAATACAGGTCTTCGTGTCCATTGCGTTCCTTGTTTTTGAGTATTGGCTATTGCAGCTAAGTTTCTGTGTATGCCGTGTGCGAGAGAGATCATTCTGTGTCTGTCTCCCTCCCTCCGGCTGACTTCACTCAGCATGATACTCTCCAGGTTCCTCCATATATCAGCAAGTTCCATAACCTTAACTTATGGTTGAGTAATATTTCATTGTGTATGTGTGCCATAGTTGTTTTTTTATCCAGCCATCTATTTTTGGACAACTTGGATTGTTTCTACATTTTGGAAATTATGCATAGTACTGCAAGGAACACCCAACTTCAAATTGTCCTGCACAGCAGTAGTGATTAAAATAGCATGGTAGTGGAATAAAGACAGACCCTCAGATCAGTGGAATAGAGTTGAATACCCTGAGACACAGATCCTTAGATATATAAGTTAATCTTCAATAAAGAAGCAAAAAATATGAAGTGGGACACAGGAAGCCTTTTCAAAAAGTGGTGCTGGGAAAACTGGTCAGCCACACGCAAAAAAAAAAAAAAAAGTGAACTCAGATCAGATGTCTTTCTGATGCCATGCACGAAAGTCAAATCAAATGGATTAAGGACCTTGATATCAGACCGGAATCCATAAGGTACGTAGAGGAAAACGTAGGCAGAACTCTCCATGATATTGAAGCTGAAGGCATCTTCAAGGATGAAAAGCCACAGACCAAGCAAGTGGAAGCAAAGATAAACAAATGGGACTGTATTAAACTAAGAGGCTTCTCAAAGGAAATGACCAGGATACAGAGATAGCCCAAGGAATGGGAGAGATTATTTACTCAACACCCATCACATAAGGGGTTAATATCCAAGATAAATAAGGCACTGGTAGAACTTGACAAGGAACAAAGCACCCAACCCTATCAAAAATGGGGAGAAGAGATGAGCAGAAACTGCCGCAAAGAAGAAACACAGATGCCCAAAAGATACATGAAAAATTGCTCTACATCACTAATTATCAGAGTGATGCAAATTAAAACAAAAATGGCATAGCTCACACCACAGAGAAGATTACGTGATGACTGTTTTTAGATCAGTTGGGATTGGTGAGTGGCATGTCGTGGTCTGGCTTGGTAAAGTCCTCTGTCAGCTTCAGAAGAGGGTGTCTGTTGCCAGGGTTTCTGTCCTTCAGGTTTGGCTGATTGTGTACTGCCCTATCTCCTTACCTGCCATCTGGCTGTGCCCTTAAGATGGTGATGAAGTTTCCCAACTGGAATATAATAACGCGAAAGTCTTAAAGATGAAACTAATATATATCTATTTTTTGATGAGTGCCAGATGTGGTTTTACGTGATCAAGAATGAACATGAGGCTGAAATAATGGTAAGGAGAAAATTAAGCAAGTAAAAAAAATCAGCAGCCACCAGTTCTTCCCAAGGTGGGTGAGGGTGACTGTAATGAAGGGGCAGTGGTTATCGCACGGTGTGAGGCTGCCCGTGGCTTTGGTGGTGTTTGGATAATTGAAGAGACTGACTATAGGCATATCTAAGTAGGTTAGGGTTATTTCGTGGGCCAGAAGAATAAGCAAGTACCCGAATACTTACCTTTGGATTTACTTTCTTATGGGGCCAGGGATCACATTTAGCCCGACACAGCATTGCCTGGGATCAAACCCAGGCCTAGCAGATGTGTTATCTGTCTCTGAGACACACCCTCAGCCCCTGAATCTTATGCTTTAAAGGGGAGCAATTGGTAGGAATTTCTGAACTCTTCCTATGAAAAAGCACCAACATATAGACAAGTGAAGAAGTAACTCCAGTGAGCGTAAAACAGCAGAGACTAAGAAATGGGCTTGAAGTGGAACAGAGGATCATACTGAATACTCATGTTCTTCTCATAGTGAAGCCCGAATGACTTTTAAAAAAGTAACTAAGCCAGGGCTGGAGCAAGAGTGGAGTGGGCAGGCCACTTGCCTTGCATGTGGGCGACCCAGGTTTGATCCCTGGCACCTCTGTGGTCCCCAAGCTCTGCCAGGAGTCAGCCCTGAGCACTGCTGGGTGTGGCCCAGAAACAAACAAACAAAAAACCAAAACCAGTGAACGATGAAAAATCAAAGTTTTTTTAACCTAAGTATGTGGATTTTTAAAGTATTTCCTTACTCTCATTTAAATACTTAATTCTTTTTTTAAAAATAGTATTTGAAAGGCATACAGAGTACGGATTGTGTGTGCTCAGCAGATGTAAGAAATGCATTCACCGATCTGTTACTATGGTTACATTTTAAGGAAGAATTGATGTTCGCTGGTAAAAAGAATTATCAGGAGGTAAGAGATTGAAGTGCATTCATCCAGCTGCTGTGGTTCCAGACTGGCCTGACGGGCCCCCAGTGGGAGACCCTTTGCCCCCCGTCTGCAGTGCAGCGAGACGCCAGAGAGATGTTTCTCGGGAACAGCCCTGGGAGGCCTTCTGCAACATGGGTCCAAGTGAACAAAATTGTGTTGTTGATACTGGACATCTGGGTGACCTCAGTGCAAGGTGGGCACCTCTGCACCTGGCAAATGACTAATCACTTCCCACGTCTTTCTAATGTGGAAATAACCAGAGACGCCTTATGCTGGGGCTGGCAAAATTATTCTTTCTAGAAAATTAGGGATTTTTCAGTGAAGAAAGTTTTAGGTTTTAAGACCACTAAATGTTATAGGTTATTTTGTGAAAACATCTTTTTTATTTAAGTTTCCATGTTATTGATATATTCCAGTGAAATGTGAATTATCTTGGTATTCCCCTTCCAATTCTGTATGTTTTTACTGTTTACCTTGATAAAGTATGTGCAGTACAAGTAACATTACAAGCCTTCCATGAAAATAGAAATCACTTCACTTGATCACCTGACTTCCCGTTAATCGTCGATTTGCTTGAGCAGGCACCAGTAACGTCTCCATTTGTCCCTGTCGCGTGCTAGTGTAGCCCAATGGCATCTGTTCGCTCCAGGAACATGAAGGGCCTCAAACCGATCGTTCATGATCTTCACGAAGAAGTCTGACATCTGGTAGGTGGGCGGCCACGCAGTCTTTTGACATCCCGTGGAATCCAGTCGGTAACAGCTCTAGTCCAGCGGTCGTCTTTAAATCTTATTACGTGACCAGCCCATCTGATTTTCGACACCTTGGCAAATGAGACAGCGTCCCTGATCCTTGATCGTCGACGGATGTCAGAACTCCGGATTCGTTCTCTCATTTGAGTGAAACGTGTTATTCCAAGCATAGCTCTTTCTATTCTTCTTTGGGAGACCTGAATAGCGTTCTCATCCTGCTTGCGTAGGCCCAGGTCTCTGAGGCATATGTTAATGCAGGAGGAACAGTGGAATCAAAGAGATGTGCCTGGAGCCGGAGGTTCTTCGTCCTCTTAGCTATTTCTTCGACGTTCTTGAAGGCATTCCAAGCCGCTCTCTTCCTCCTCACAGCTTGGGTGCCAGATCATTTGTCATGTTGACTTCTCGACCTAGGTACACATAGCTGTTGCATTCGGAGATGGTTGTTCCATTGAGAGCGAATGGGGCATCAGGAACGAGACTGTTTCTCATAAACATTGTCTTCGTAAGATTCAGCTGTAGTCCTACCTTTCCACACTCACGGTCAAAGTCGGCCAGCATTTGTGCCACTTGGCTGATGTTTGGTGTTATTAAAACAATGTCATCAGCAAAGCAGAGGTGGTGTAGTTGCCGACCATCTATCTTCGCTCCCATTCCTTCCCATTCCAGTCGTCGCATGATGTTCTCGAGGGTGGCACTGAAGAGTTTTGGTGAAATGGTATCACCCTGCTGAACCCCTCTCTTGACACCAACGATCACTTCTTTGTAGAATGGTGAGATCCTGGTAGTGAATCCGCAATACAGCTCACGGAGGATCTTGATGTATTGGGCTTGAATGCCCTGATTGGCTAGGACTTCAATAGAAATCATGATAGTTATAATGAACAAATGCAAATCAGTAATATATTTGGATTTTTGATTTTTCCTCACATGTATAAAGTAGCTTACCTATTTATGGGAGGGTTTTTTTTTCCTAACTTCCATCACCAATGTGACCTTCCGTCCACCATTGTCTCCAGTTTCTCACTCATTCCCCAAGACACCCCCTCCCCTTTATCAGGACAGAATAATTTATTTTACATTGTTAATTACAATAAAATGTGGGTGGAACTGTCAAAATATAGTTCGGTAACAAAAGTTTTGTGAAAATTGCTATATCTCACAATGTTGCTATCAAAGTCATTGATATTTGGGGAGCATTTGTGGCTGGTCGTGTCTCTGTGACTGTTTCTCTTACTGAGCTGGGTTGGCCTCTCTGCCCTTCCTGCCTCATTTGGTGTGTTCCCGCTGGGCTGTCGGTGTTGTGGAACTGGGAGGGTTGTGAGGCTGCATCCATGGCCACACACCCAGAGCTGTCGAGCTGGGCTGATTCTCTGTCTTTGTGTCTCATGAGATCAGCCCAGGCTGCGGTGGGGATGCCGTCTCCTCCCTTCTAGAGTCTTAGCCCAAGACTGGCTAGCCTGTGAGCTCCATCGGCGTGGTGTCTCCTCTGAGATTAGTCATGAAGCCAGTCCGTTACATGATGGAGACTTCTGGGGCTTCTGCCGGAGCTGGGCAGCGGGGAGCTGCCAGGGGAACAGGGGAACAGCTGGGCCTGTTCCGAACCTTCAGCCCAGGGAAGAGCTCACTGCTGCCTCATCAGCTCGGCTTCTCTCCCAGGACCAGTCAGGAAGCCGAGTTTCCTGTGGTGGGTGCTCTGGGGGCTTTCTGTGGTAGGGTGTGCAGTGTGGGGGCTTCAGCAGGGTAGAGCTTGCCCCCCCACCCTCTGAGTTTTCAGCTGCAGACTAGCGTGCCCAGGAGTGTCCCAGCCGAGGGGCTGTGAAGCTGGAAGTCAGTCAGCTTGATGTCGTTTCCGAGATCAGCTGTGAAGGCGTGGAGCTGGCTGCTTGTATGAGGAGGGCTGTGGGGGCCAGCTTGGGGACTTCGGCAGGTGGGGATTCAACCTGCTGTCCTCCCAAGCAGGCCCCAGGGTTTTCAGCCTGGTATTCCTCTGCGTCCATCAGTGTGGTTCTCTCTCTTCAGTTCCTAGCTTGGCTGGGAATAGTCCTTAGCACAGAGCCGGGAAGGGCCCTGAGCACCGCCAAGCGTGGCCCCAGCAGAGATTCTTCCATTGTCTGCTTTAGAAACAGGCTCCGAGTGGAGCTGGCAAGATAAGAGGCAGCCCAGAGAGGATGCGAGGCTTCTCCTGGGCTTCTGCTTTCGTAGGTGAGGTTTCTGCTCATCAGCGTCCAGCTTCCTTGGACCGTGTGGCCCTCACCAGTGCCCTTCTTCTGCCAACCTTACCCATCCATGCTTTCATAGCGAGGAGGGAGAGGTGCTGAAGCCACCCGTTACCACAGTGCTTTCCTGGGGGCAGAGTGCATGTGGGCGTGCAAACACCATGATGTGTTTGGGTTGTTGTTTTCCTAGTTTGCTTCTTTTATAATTTGAATGTTTTTTCTGTAATAATATATTTGTTTCCTTAAGTTACCATTTCTACCGGGCTGGAGCAATAAGACAGCGGTAGGGTGTTTGCCTTGCATGCGGCCGACCCGGGTTGGATTCCTCTGCCCCTCTCGGAGAGCCCTGCAAGTTACTGAGAGTACCCTGCCCGCATGGCAAAGCCTGGCAAGCTACCCGTGACGTATTCGATATCCCAAACACAGTAACAACAAGTCTCACAATGGAGACGTTACTGGGCCCGCTCAAACAAACCGATGAACAACGGGAGGACAGTACTGCAGTGCTACCATTTCTACCTTTTTAAGTGTTTGGTTTAATGGCATTACTGCTTAACAGTGGACCACCACCAGTGCCCCCTTCCTCTCCAGAACTTACCATCACCTTTGAGCAAAAGCTCCCCAAGCCCTGCGAAATCCTCCCCCAGCGAAATCTGTTTCATCCACCTTACGGATTTGCCTATTGTAGAAGTCCCACAAAAGTGGCTAACTCACTTGGCTTAGTTTCCTGTTTCTAAGATTTCTCCTTGTGGAGGCAGAATCACACTGGTTTGGGGGTTGAACAGTACTCCATGGCATAGACGAAAGTGCCACATCTTGTTCATCAGCCATGGTGGGCACTGACTTAGGTCCACGTTCAGGTTGTTGGGAATCATGAGGGGTGGACTTGGGCATGCAAGTGTCTGTCTGTCTGAGCACCTCTTCAGTTCTGCCTGTCCTTTTGAGGGCAATAATGAGACTAATCCCTCTAGGATAAACCATGGTACAGGGCTAGAGGCTAAGTTCAACCTGTCTGACTCAGTTTTGCATGGCAGGAAGCTCATTCAAAGCAGAGAAGGGAAACAACGCCCCGTGTTGGAAGTCAGGGCTCAGATAATGGCCCATTTCTTTAGGGCCACACCCAGGGATGCTTGGGGCAACTCGGGGATTTCTCCTGGAGGACTTGGGACCATACGGGGTGCTGGAGATCAAACTCAGGTCACTGCACTATGACTGCGGCCCCAGATAAGGCCTGTTTCTGCACTGCCTGTCTTTCTGCAGGCTCTCTACCAGGAAGGGCAGCAATACCTGCCTAGTGAGAGCAATCCCCGTGGGACGAGCACTGCATCCCAGCTGGGCAAACACATCCTTGTGGGTCAGCCCCAGTGCACCCAAGGAGGCATCAGCAGCTCAGCTGGATCAAGAAAGAGTCTCTGTGTTGAAATCCAGAGGCTCAGAAGATGCCACAGATATAGGGGTCTGGGGGGATCTAGGCTTTGGCGAGAGGTTCCTGGGCAGGATGCCAGGATATTCGGTCCAGAGAGGCTCCTTCTGGGGGAGTCGTGAGAAAGGGTACGAGGAGACTGCCCTGCCTGCCGCAGCTGTCAGGAGCACCTGGGCACCTGAGGCCCAGGAGTGTTCCCTCAGGGTCTGAAGGACGGGCAGTGCTCCTGGGCACCTCCTTCTGGATGTGCCTCTGCAGAGGGCCGCAGCTCCCTGCACACCTGGCAGCTTCTGCCTTCAGGGCTCGCCCCTCTGCCTCAATGGCTCCACGTGTGGACCACAGCACCCTCCTCTCCTGGACAGGGTTCTCCAGAACAGCCCTGTCAAGGACTCTGGGTCCAGGTGTGCCATTGTGTGGGTGCTAGGTCAGTCACTTGACAGTTGTCAGATGAGTATTTGGAGATGTGAGGAGTAAGAAAGGTCTAGTAGATTGATTCCAGCAATTGTTTAATTTGTGTGAAGAAAACCCACTTAAATGGAGGTCTGGGGAAAGGGTGAGCCGGACCCCGCATCTGCCAGAGGCCATGCCTCGACCCCAGGGCCCTGCACTGTGCCCCCACATGCTGGTCTCTGCAGAAGAAGAGCGGACTGGGTGGAGGCCCTCGAGGCTGTGACCATGCCTGCTGAGGGCAGGAACACCCAGCTGCGCTTCTGCCCCACAGGGCTAGGGCTGCCCTAGCCTGGTCTTGATCAAGCAGAGCCATTCAGGCTGCCCCACATGGTCTTGGGCACCCTGGGCGCAACCAGGATGTGGGACAGGCCTCCCCTTCCCTCCCGGGGACCTTGGCTGCCGGGTTCACCCCTGGAACCAAGACCCCAAGACTGCTCTCACTGTGTCAAACTCGATGCTCTTTGGACTGAGGTGCCCGCTGAGGGTTTATTGCTTGTTCCAGGTGGAAGTTTGTGGAAGTGAGGTGAGCTTCCAGGGCCTTATCTCCATAGGAGGGAAAGAATCCTTAACCTTTGCTGCCAATCCTGTTCAGCCGAAGTGACAGTGTGTGACTGACAGCTGACTGAGGTTCTAACAGCACTACAGCAAGGTCGTGTTTGACACTCTGGGCCCACTCAGCAGTGTGGAAGGAAGCCTGTCTACACGGTTTTCATGTTTTGGCCACTGTCACTGTCCTCCCATTGTTCATAAGTTTGCTCGAGCGGGCCCAGTAACATCTCCATTATGACACTTGTTACTGTGTTTGGCATATCAAATATGTCATGGGCAGCTTGCCAGGCTTTGCCATGCGGGCGAGATACTCTCGGTAGCTTGCTGGGCTCTCCGAGAGGGGTGGAGGAATTGAACTTGGGTCGGCCAGGTAGGCCACGTGCAAGGCAAACGCCCTACCTGCTGTGCTATCGCTCCAGCCCATGTTTTGGTAAAAAAAATTCAGAGGCGCCCTGACCTAGAGCAGAGGGAGCAGACGCATGGCGATGCTTATCGGTACCTGTGCTAGCCCCATGACCGGCTGCCCTCCACTGTCAGCACCGCGCACTGACCTCTGCAAAGGCTCAGAGACACGGTTCTGCTGCAGTTTCTACTCCGTGTTCGTGTTGTCTCTGCATAGTTGTGTCAGGAAGTTGCAGAACATTCCAGAAAGTGGTTTTTTACTGGGCTCCTTTTCAGCTCCCAAGGCAAGATGCTTTGAATGTTCTCAGTGGGTCATCAGACTTTTGGGAACATCAGGGGTAGGAGGCAGGTGTTCTGTGACTGACGCCATAATCAAGTCTCTTTGCTTCTCACCGGCAGCAGCCATGACTCACAGCCAGTTGCTGAGCTCAGGTCACACGCACCCTGACTCCCTGTGCCTCAGTGACGCTGGCCGTGCGGAGCTGGAATTCGTCACTGGGTTATTTTAATCCGTGACTCCTGGTCCCTTGGATGAGCCAGCATGGTTTTGGTATTTTTAACCCTGAATTCTGTGCTTCTTCCTGTGTGATAACTCGCATCAGTCCTGGTTACTCACTGGCTATTTTTAAATTCCCTGAGAGATCACAATGAATGTCATGTCTGTGCTGAAAGTTGATGGCAGCATTTTTTTTCTATTATTTGGGGGCCACACTGAACTGTGCTCAAGCCTTACTCCTGGCTCTGTGCTCAGGAATCACTCCTGGTGGACTGGGGGGACCGAAAAGTCTGCTGGGGATTGGACCCCAGTCTCTGAGTGCAAGGCAACTGCCCGATTGTTCCACCCCCTGATGGGAAATCCTTTACTACGTAGACTCCCTGTTCCAGATCCTGCTCTGACCTTAGCTGTTCATGGGGGCTTGTTGTTCCCTATGAATTTCAGGAGTGTTTGTTCAATTTTTCTTTTTCTTTTCTTTTTGGGTCACACCTAGCAATGCACAAGGGTTACTCCTGGCTCTGCAGTCAGGAATTACTCCTGGCGGTGCTCAGGGGACCATATGGGATGCTGGAAATCGAACCCGGGTTGGCCGCTTGCAAGGCAAACACCCTCCCCGCTGTGCTATCACCCCAGCCCCTGTTTAATTTCTTTGAAGAATATCATAGGTATCCTTTTAGGAATTGCATTGAATCTGTACAGTCTGTACAATGCTTTGGGGAGTATTGCCATTTTGACAATGTTAATTCTCCCAACCCATCAGCAGGGATTGTTTCCATTTCATTGTGTCCTCTTTTATTTCTAGGAGTAGTGTTTTGTGGTTTTCTTTGCACAGGTCCTTTACCTCCTTAGTTAAGCTGATTCCAAGGTACTTGATTTTCTGAGGCATGATTGTGAACGGGATTACTTTTTTTTATATCACTTTCTTTTCTCTAATTATTTGCATATAGAAAAGCTATGGACTTTTGGGCATTGATTTTATAGCCTGTGACTTTACCATACAAGTCTATAGTTTCTTGGTAGAGGCTTCGGGGTTCTCTAAATATAGTATCATGTCATCTGCTAATAGTGAGAGCTTGATTTCTTCCTTTCCTATCTGGATGCCCTTAGTGCCTTTTTCTTGCCTAACTGCTATGGCAAGTACTTCCAGTACTGTATTGAATGGAAGTGGTGAGAGCGGGCATTCTTGTCTTGTCCCTGATCTTAGAGGCAAGGCTCTCAGTTTTTCCCCATTGAGAATAAGGCTTGTAGGGATGGCTTTGACCATATTGAGGAAAGTTACTTCAATTCCCATTTTGCTGAGAGTTTTCATCATAAACAGGTGCTGGGTCTTGTCAAATGCTTCCTCTGCATTGATTGATAAGATCATATGGTGGTTTTTATCTTTTCTTTTGTTGATATGATGGATTATGCTGATTGACTTGTGAATGTTAATCCATCCTTGCATTCCCGGGATGAATCCCACTTGGTCATGAGTGGGATTTTGATGAGTTGTTGGATTCTGTTTGCTACTATTTTGTTGAGGATCTTCGCATCTGTGTTCATCAGGGATATCAACCTTAGTTTTCTTTTTTTGTGGTCTCTCCGTTTGCTTTTGGTATTAGGGTGACATGTGCCTCATAGAAACTGTTTAGGAGAGTTTCTGTTTTTCAGTTTCCTGGAAAAGCTTGAAAAGGACTGGCAGTAGGTCCTCTTTAAATGTTTGGACCCAGCCAAAGCCATGCTGAGACCACTCTCCACACGCTTGGATGAGGAACCGGAAGAGGAACCCAGGTGTGTGGGACCCGGGGCTGAGATCTCCAAGCCTGCTCGGTTCAGGACTGGGCCTCCTCCACCCAGCTCTCCCCACCTTTCAGTAGCTAGACAGTTATACCCACCAACTGCCGTGTAACCCCATCAATGACCATCCAGAGACTATAAAACCAAGATCCCGGAAGAGAACAAGGCAGAGCCTCCTGCCCCCGCGCCTGCCTGTCCTCACTGGGGCCCCTTGGAGGACGGTGGGTTGAGTTTCCCTCTCTGCCCCAAGCAGAGCCCCGATAGCTGAAGATCTCTGGGACCCAGCCAAAGCCATGCTGAGACCACTCTCCATATGCTTGGATGAGGAACCGGCAGGGGAACTCAGGTGTGTGGGACCCAGGGCTGAGATCTCCAAGCCTGCTCGGTTCAGGACTGGGCCTCCTCCACCCAGCTCCCCACCGTCCAGTAGCTAGACAGTTACATCCACCAACTGCTGTGTAACCCCATCAATAGCCATCCAGAGACTATAAAACTATAAGACTATAAAACCAAGTTCCCAGAAGCTCCCGAACTCTTATTCTCTAGTTCTCTCTCTCAGAGAACCCAGCAGGCTACTGAGAGTATCATACCCACCTATATGCCTGACTAGGAACACCTGTAAAGGTGATTAGAGGCTGCCCCCAAAGCCTCCATCCGTCTAGGAGAGCCCGGCAAGCTACCAAGAGTATCCCGCCCGCACGGCAGAGCCTGGCAAGCTACCAGTGGCATACTCGATATGTCAAAAACAGTAACAATGATGGTCCTCATTCCCCTGACCATGAAGGAGCCCCCAATATGTCATCGGGCTACACTTGAATGTGACAGGGACAAATGGAGATGTTACTGGGCCTGCTCAAGCGAATTGAAGAACAACGGGGTGATAGTGATAGTGAAATGTTTGGAAGAATTCGCTAGTGAATCCATCTGGGCCTGGTCTTTTGTTTTGGGGAAGGCTTTTGATTACTGTTTCAATTTCCTTGATAGTGATAGGTTTATTCAGGTATTCCAAATCTTCTTGGCTCAGTTTTGGAGGTTATAGGATTACTTTACTTTTAGGAATCCAGAAATTTATCCATTTCTTCTAGGTTCTCTTGTCTCGTGGCACATAGACTTTCAAAGTAATCTCTGATGATCTTTTGAATTTGTTTGGTTTTTGTTGTGATATCCCCCTTTTCATTTCTGATTCGGTTTATTAGGGTTTTCTCTCTCTTTCGAGTCTTGCTAGTGGTTTATCGATCTTGTTTATTTTCTCAAAGAGCCAGCTCTTGGTTTCATTGATCTTGTTTTTCGGTTTTCCATGTTGTTAAGTTCTGCTCTAAGTTTTATTATTTCTTTCTTCCTGCCTAGTTTGAGCTCCTTTTATTGGTCCTTTTCTAAGATCTTAAGCTGTGAAGTCAAGTTATTTATATGGGCCCTTTCTTCCTTCCTGAGAAATGCTCTCAGAGCACTATGGTAACGATAATTGGAAAAGATCACTCTGGATAAGAACTACCTGCAGAAAATAAGTAAAAGAACAAATGTGATAACCTCTCAGTACCTGTATTGCAAATCATAATGCCCAAAAGGAGGTGTATGTTGGAACATTGTATGACTGAAACCTGATCGTTAACAGCGTTGTGACTGTGTATCTCACCGTGATTTAATAAAAATAATAATAAACAGTTGTTTTTTTTAGGGGAGGTGGTTATGGAGTTCCCTATTATGCTTTTGTTCTCTGTACCTTCAGTTCTGTTGATGTTACATTTGAATGCTCCCGTAGTGGCTACCTAAGCATTTACATCTAATATATACGGTACACATTGACCCTTTGTCCGTTGTTTAATGACCTTGTTAAGTTTTTGATTTGTCTGCCTGTGGTATAAAGAGTGCTATCCGCAGTTTCTTTGACAAGGCTGTACCTGATGGTGCTCGAGGCCATGTGCAGTGTCTCAGGCATAGGCTTCACCTCACTGTATGCACTCCCCGTCCCCGCAATGAATTCTTCCAAGTTCTGTTTGTTGGAAAATCATTTATCGTTCCTTCTTATCTGAAGAACAGCTAACCTTGGCTGGTAGAGTTTTATCGGTTGCCAGCCTTTTCCCTTCGGCCCCTTAACTCTAGCACCCCATCCCCTCTGCCCTGCAGAGCCACTGCTGAAATGTGCGTAGTCAAGAGCCTCGGGATCTCAGAGGCTGAGGGGACGCACAGTTTATATTGAGTGCCGTCTTCCCTCTAGCCCCCAAGGTCTGCGTTTTCCTTTTACTGATTCATTATCCTGTATCTGAGTCATGTTATTTGGTGCTTCCTGAATCAGGATCTGTTTCTTCAGCAGGTTGAAAGGCTTTCAGCATCGTTTCTTCCCGCAGTCTCTCGGCCCTTCCTCCATCTCTGTCTCCTGGCAGTCAGTGAAGCATCTAGGAGTTCACTTGGTGCTGAACCACCAGTCCCTTAAGCTTTTGTCATTTTTGTCACTGCCTCCTCCTCCTCCTCCTCTTCTTCCTGCTTCTCTTCTTCCTCCTCTTCTTCCTTCTCTTCTTCCTCCTCCTCCTCATTCTCTTCCTCCTTCTCCTCTTCCTCCTCCTCCTCATTTTCTCTCTCCTCATTTTCTTCCTCTTCCTCCTCCTCCTTTTCCTCTTTCTCCTCATTATCTTCCTCCTTTTCCTCTTCCTCCTCCTCCTCCTCATTTTCTCCCTCCTCCTCCTCATTTTCTTCCTCTTCCTCCTCCTTCTCCTTTTCCTCTTTCTCCTCATTATCTTCCTCCTCCTCCTCTTCCTCCTTTTCCTCTTCCTCCTCATTTTCTTCCTCCTCCTCCTCTCCCTCTCCTTTTCCTCCTCCTCATCATTCTCTTCTTCTTCCTCCTCTTCCTCCTTTTCCTCTTCTTCCTCCTCCTCCTCCTCCTCCTCTTCCTCCTCCTCGCCCCTTACCCCACTCCCCTCTGCTACAAAGCTGCCTCTGCTGATCCTTCTTTCTTGCGTAACTTACCTGGGATGCAGAGCCCCTCTACTGAGTAGTTTTAGTTGTTTTCTTCCGTTGTTTGCTTCCTGGTTTGTACTTTTTTTTTCAATTGGATCACTGTGAGATACACAGTTACAAAGCTGTTTATGATCAGGTTTCATACAATATTCCAACACCCATCCCTCCACCAGTGCACATTTACCACCACCAATGTCCCCAGTTTCCCTCCCAGCCCTCCTGCCTAACAGGTCTCATTAATCTGTTCTCTAGTTTGGAATATTATTTTCTACGTCTTTGTTTTTCTTGATTCTCCTCCTTTAAGAGTTGCTATATATTTTGGTGATTTTATATTGAGTGCATATATATTATTAATATTATGTCTTTTTGTCATTTCTTATTTTATTACTTAAGGTCTGTCTTTGTCTCTGTTCAATTTTTTTGGCCGAAAGTCTGTTTTATATGAGCCCAATATAGCTTTTCCTAATTTAAATATTTTTCCACAGGAGGGCTATGGTACATTGGTCAAAGCAGTTAAATACACATCCAGACCCTGAGTTTGACCCACAGCCCCACTTGGCCACCTGGGGCCATTTATTCTTAAGAACACCAGTTGTTCTTAAGAACTCTTGACCAGAATATCTTGTAAGAGCCTTGTGGTAGACTCCAGCTTCATTTGTCTTGGAAAGCCTGTATTTCCCCTTGTGTCTGAAGGCACGTCCTGAGGATAGAGCTGTCGTTGGATGTAAGGATGTGTCATCGCACCCCCCCTCGCCATGGAATCTGTGCTGAGATGCTTTATGAGAGCCAGCTGGGAGAGCCTCCACGAGACCCCTCGCTGCCCTCAGGACTCCCCCTTTCCTTCCGCTCCTGCCGGTTCCTCTCTGTGTCTGGGCATCTGTCTCTGCACAGAGGTAGCGAGTGTCAGTGTCAGTGAGTTAGATGTTCAGTTCCTGCTTCCATTTTTGAAGTTCTCTGCAATAACTGTTCAAAAAATGATCTCTTTTTTGAACAATCCTTTTCTCTCCCCCTTCCCAAATACCCATTTTCTCCATGTTGCTTTTCCTTTTGAAGTTGAATGGTTCTTATCAGGTTTCTTCTTCTTTGTATCTGTTTCTCTCTGTTCTCTTGTTCTCTGCTGGTGGTGTCTGTGTTCAAGCTCAATGACTTGCTTCTCCACAGGGTCTGTTCTGTTGCAGAGCTTTCTGGAGCCTCTTCATCTGGTTGACCGAGTTCTTAACATCTTGAGTCTGTTAGTTTCCTTTTTAAAGCTTTAATTTCTCCACTCATTAGTTCTATTACTAGGACATTACTCCACCCTGTCCCCAACCCTGCCACCTACGGTTCTCATTCTCTAGTGTCATACTGCCCTGAGGTCCAGTGTGCTGGTGCTATATTTTTTGCTGACCTGTTGGAAATTTGGAGTAACTACTTAAAATGAACTTCTTAAAACTACCAAGCAATAGCACAGCAGGGAGGGCATTTGCCTTGCACACAGCTGACCCATGTTCAATCCCCGGCATCCCATATGGTCCCCTGAGCAATACCAGGAGTGATTCCTGAGTGTAGAGCCTGGAGTGACCCCTGAACATTACCAGGTGTGACCCAAAACAAGTAAACAAAAACAACCAGAAAATGAACTGCTTTGCTTTATTTTATTTTTTTAGTCACTGCTGGTGCCCTAGGCTTGGAGGGGTTGTCTTAGCCACCCTGGATTTGCACAGATCTCATGTATTTAACAGCATCGTTGAAATAAAATAAAGTTAAGCACATTCTCCTGAAATATTCCTGGTAAAGCATTTGAGATCAAATCCCGAACGTTGGGTGATTCCTTACTTGCTCCCTCATCGTGGACAGATACAAGCTGTTCATGGGTTGTTGTTGGGTGAACCTGTGCCGCCTTCTGCAAATGCTCTCCTTCGGCTGTGTGAATGGAACTGCAGAGAAGAGAAGTCCGTGTGAAGTAGCATCTAGCAATGCCTGTGCAGGCCCTGCTGGACGGGGAGCGGTTGGCATGAGGAAGGTGCGGGGAGGAAGGGTCTGGCGGAAGTTCTTTGTTTGAAAGTGATAATCACTGATTTTTATGGTGTTTCCTGTCTCTGTCCTGGAGGTGCCTGGACCTGGAGCATGTCCTGTCCCAGCCTGGGACCTGTCCTGGGTGAATCCCTTTCTTCTTTCCATCTCACCAGATCAGACACCTCTTAGCTGCTCATGTTCTTCCACAGAAGACTGAGAGTTTCCCTCAGATGCTCCCTGCTCCTCCTCACTCACAGCCTCTACCTGCTGTTTTGTCTCCTGGAGGGCAGATCTGCTCTCCGGCCAGCCCCCGGGCTCCAGGCCGGCTGGGTGCTTGCTGAGGGTTCGGGAAGGGCAGACTTCCTCTGGTCCTGGGAACAGGGTGATCCCCGCCATCTCCACTGAGCTGAGCCTCCTTAGAACCAGGCCAGTGAGAGGCTCCCTTGATAGGCTCAGCCTCAGCCTTTCAGGGGCTCTCTGGGGGACGTGTCTGTTTCTGTCTCCATGGTGGCTTTGGGGGTGTCATCTCAGACTCACAGTAGGTTGTTTACTGTAGTACATTAAACATCAAGGTATCACCCTCTGTGACAGACAGTTCCTGAGGGCTGCTCGTACGCACAGACACACCACAGAGGGCTCTGTGAGAACCCTGGGCCTCCAACTTCCATTTTGATGAGAGAACTTAGCCTGGGTACTGCACGCATAAATATTTTTGAATCTTCTAGATAGGGAATTGCTAGGGAACAAATATTTTGTTTCTCAATTAAGAAAGTTAAATAGGAAGAATAAGCTGTTCACTAGATCTGTAAATGTTCTGTAAATGTTATCTGTATGTTCTCTTTCATCGCTTTATTCCTATGGATGTTTGTGAATATGTACATATGTATACATATATACTTTCAATGCTGACTCATCTTTGTGAGAGCATCTACATAGAATGACTTTCCTGTGTACCAGGTTTGTGAATTTGTGGAATTTGCAGGACAGTCACAAAGGATTAGTGATTAGTGCAATGCAATATCTGCTGCTAATGAAATAATAACATGATAGTATTTAAGCATAGTTAATAGTACAGCGGTGGGGCTTTTGCCTTGCATGCAGCTGGCCCGGCCGAGCCGGGTTCAATTCCTCCTCTCCTCTCGGAGAGCTCAGCAAGCTACTGAGAGCATCTCACTCGCACGGCAAAGCCTGGCAAGCTACCCATGACATATTCCATATGCCAAACACAGTAACAAGTCTCACGATGGAGACGTTACTGGGCCCACTCAAGCGAATTGATGAACAATGAGAGGACAGTGCGACAGTGCAATACTTCTTCTTCTTTTTTTTTGCCTTGAGGTTGTGGGTGCCTCTTCTAATTCCCTCTTTGAAAACAGTTCACTGTAGCAATGGAAGAAATCTAAATAAGAAGCCAACGCAAAGCCGTGGCTTTTTCATTTATAAGACAGTTTGGTAAGTTTGGTACATACACATTTTTATTCCCAATGGAAAAAACAGCTCATCTCACTTTCTTTGTCTTGATTCTTTGGCCTGTCCGTTGCTTCCAGCGGAAGTGGAGCAGCCGTCTCCATTGTATGCGCCTCTCATTTAAAATAGCCTCAGCAGACACACCACCTCCTTTGTTTAAGTCGCTCTTTCATAAGAATTTTTATAATTGGTTTAATATTTACTTGGCCTGAATCAACGCAACTGGGATTCTAAGCTTCCACCCAGCCTCAGCCTCTTGGTTGCCTGGCAACGTAGGAGAGAGCAGAGACCCAGAGAACAAAAAAATAGGCCAAACTATCTCAGAAACCAGTGAAATGAAGCAGTTGCCTCCAGAGTAAAGACACCATGGCAGTCACGCGGTGATCCCCAGCAGATCGAACACTGTCGTGGGTGACTGTGAGGGTGTGTCACAGACGTCCACGTCGCCTAAGAGGAGGGGGAGAGTGATGGTTATTGCTGATGGAATTGAATCAGCAAGCTTACCCACTTGGTCAAATTGAAATCCCCTAGTAATTCAGCTTGTCCTTTGCCCATGACGGCTGGCCATGTGTTGTAGTCACTGCCGAGGGGCTGGAGAAGGCTTCACGTTAAGGACAAGAGCTTGCTTATGTAACAAGTGTGTCTGTGAGGACAAAAATGAGGTGCCTTTAGAATTTAGGATGCTTTTCAGATTATAAGAATCTTCTTAATCAGCTGCTTGATTTCACTTGAAAAATAAAATTATAAGTATACTGTGGGTGCCAGATATAATTTTGCCGAAATTATTACTCATCACAGCCAAAGAGATTTTGATTAAAACTCTCAAGGGATCATTCATCTCTAAGAGGCAATGGGAGGGGTTGCCTATGGAAGCGTGGAGATTGTACTGGAAGTTTTTTAAAAGGCCTAGTGCTATATCAACAGGATTTTTTTCTTTAGACTGAAAATATTAAAAAGATATACATGATTGCTCCTGAAATTTATCTGGCTCTGTGGCTCAGTGTTTCTGAAATGTTTAAGAATATTAATATTTATAGGTTTCAGTGGCATAAAAGATAGCATTCAGCATTAAAATCAGTAATGTTGGCAAAACATTCCTCAGAAAGTCACGACACACACAGTCCTTTGACCTAAACGCCATAGGAGAGTTAGCATTCTGAAGCCTAATTTATCAGTAAGAGAGGGCCTGCGTCCAGTAGACGCTGCTCCTCTCAAAATGTGATTGAGACCAGATGACTCATGCACCCAGGGCTGTCTCTGTTCAGTCTTCCTCCTGCAGAGGACCCATCGGTGCCCGTGTCAGACCCCACAGTGGAAGTCTTGAAGTTTTCCTTGAATAGAAGGAATAAGACCAGTCTCACCGTTTTTGTTAAATGCTGCGTTGAAAGCAATAGCAGTTAGACCGCCCCCCAAAAAAACCCAAGAAAAGTAAGAGGGGCCCGGAGCACAGCACAGAGAGCTGGGGTGCTGCTTTGCACGTGGGGGTCCGGGTCTGATCCACAACACCCCGCGCTCTTCCGGGGTGGCTTCCTAGCAGCATCAAATCCACACAAAAGAAAAACAAAGACTCAAGACCAGAAGAAAAGTAGCAGTGTAATTGTTTCTGTTCATAGATGATCCCGTACTTCATCTAGAAATGTCTACATCTAATCTGCTAGATAGAATAATCTCTTACCGTACCAGTAAAATTGCAGGATCCAAAATGAACTTGCAAAAATAAATTTTGTTTCTAGACACCATTTAAAAAAAAAATCATTCTCTGAAAATGAAAGTGAGCAGTCACGTCTATAATGGTCAAAAGGAGTAAGATGCCTCTGGGCAAATTTAAGGAGATAAAATATCAGTACATGGAAAACTCTAGGACATTGATGAAAAAAAATTAATCACTTAATCACTTAATCACTTAACTTCCCGTTAGTCGTCGATTTGCTCGAGCGGGCGCCAGTAACGTCTCCATTTGTCCCTGTCGCGTGCTAGTGTAGCCCAATGGCATCTCTTCGCTCCGGGAACATGGAGGGCCTCAAACCGATCGTTCATGATCTTGACAAAGAAGTCTGACCATCTGGTAGGTGGCCGGCCACGCGGTCTTTTGACATCCCGTGGAATCCAATCAGTAACAGCTCTAGTCCAATGGTCGTCTTTAAATCTCATTACGTGACCAGCCCATCTGATTTTCGACACCTTGGCAAATGAGACAGCGTCCCTGATCCTTGATCGTCGACGGATGTCAGAACTCCGGATTCGTTCTCTCATTTGAGTGAAACGTGATATTTTCTTTTTCTTTTTCTCTAAGAAAAAAAATTAAAGACACAAGTAAATGGGAAGATACACATGCTTATGGATTAAAAGAACCAGTGTTGTTAACATAAAGGTCATTTTCCTTATTCATCTATGGATTTGTTGCAGTGACTAGGTAAAGTGGGGGCAAGGGAGGTAGCCTCAAGAGAGTGCGTCCACCTTTCTGCCTCACCCACCGTCGCCACCCAGCAGAGGCCTGGTGTCATCCAGGCAGAGCTTGCTACAGGGCCCTCCACAGCACAGACGCCCGTGTCCCGCCAGCCCCGAGAGACATCCCCCGCAGAGGCTCACGTGTGCTCACCACAGACTTCAGACTCGGTCCCTACCACCCGAGCTCTCAGGGAGCTGCGGACTCAGTGTGGAGTGAGGAAAATGCAGGAGGTAGAGTCAGACCTAAGCCCAGCACCGGCAGCCCAGGTCCGTCACCTCCCCTCACCGAAAATAATCTCAGCAGAAAGCAAAGTCGCAAAGCAGTTTATCTTTTATTGAAAGAAATTTAGAAGTGAGGGGAGAGAAGCAGAGAGAGCGTGCACGCAAGAAAGAGAGGCAGAGGAGATGTATGTCCAGGCGAGAACACGTTCTCCTCCAGAGTGGAAGAGGCAGAGAATTGCTTCTGGGAGAAGATTATAAACAGTTTCTCTGAATTGTCTTGGTCTGGAGTTCCCGTCCACGTGATCGTTAATCTGCATTGTCATTGAGGAAGCCTCACACTGCCGCGGTGCTTTCATAATCGTCGCCCAACCTTTAGATTCTCCTGTAACCTCTGGTTTTCTGAGGGGTCCTCTCTTGTGGGTGGGCCCTCAATTTCCCCATCTCCAAGGAACTCACGATTGCATCTCAGAGGGATGTGATCTTCACGTCTTAGGCTCCCTTAGGGCTCGGCAATTTCTTCCAGTTTTATTTCCCACACATACATGGCCAACTAATATTTCACAAGGAGGCATGAATACTCAATGGGAAAATGAATGTTATTAATAAAAGTACTAACAACTCCCACCCCCTTTTTGGGATGCAGGTGATAGGACCTGGGTTGGCCAGGTACAAGGCAACACCTTACGTGCAGTACTATGGCTGTGGTCCCAAACTAATAACATTTCCACAGAATGAAAGGATCGGAATGGTTACCCATTCATGAAAATTAGCTCAAAATAGGTTGAAGACTCAAATTCTGAACTTAAAACCATACAGCTATTTGAAGAAAAAGCCACAGCAGCAAAAATCAACAGGTAGGTTGGCATCAAGCAAAAAACCTTCTGCTAAGCAATAAAAAACATCAACAAAATGAAAAGACAACGTGTAGAAGAGGAAAATTTCTGCAAACTATACATCTGCTAAGAGGTCACGGTCACGGTCCTCCCGTTGTTCATCGATTTGCTCGAGTGCGCCCAGTAACATCTCCATCGTGAGTCCTGTTGTTACTGTGTTTGGCACATCGAGTACGTCACGGGGAGCTTGCCAGGCTTTGCCATGCGGGCGAGATACTCTCGGTAGCTTGCCTGGCTCTCTGAGAGAGGCGGAGGAATCGAACTTGGGTCGACCATGTTGGCTGCATGCAAGGCAAACGCCCTAAGAACCCAAATTGTAAGAAATCGAACATCTTAACAGCAAAAAATGAAATATCTAATCATAAAAATGATTGAAAGGTCTGAATAGACATCTTCCCAAAGAGAAGATGTAAGTAGCCAGTAGGTTCAAAGTTCACCATCATTAATCACCAGGAGAATGCAAATCAGAATCACAGTGAGCTATTCCCTTGCACCTGAGCGATTGGCTGCTGTCAAAAGAACTGAGGACATACGTGTTGGAGAGGGATGGGGAGATGTGCGTGAGGGGTGAGGTTGTGAACTGGCATGCCCTCCGTGGAAACCATAAGGAGTTTCCTCAAAGTACTAAAAATAGAACTTGCACAAGTCCAGTTACTCCACTTGTGGGCTTAGAGGCCAGAAGGACTTAGGATGATGGGATACCCATCCCCTCTTCATTCCTGCTCTGGGCATGACAGCCGAAGTGTGGAATTGGAACGCAGGCACTGTGGGCAGGATGTGATTGAGTCAAGGAAACATGGTTGATGCAGACATGTATGTTTCTCTAACTGTATTGCTAGTAAGAATTAGAATAGTATGCATTCTTAGAAAAGAAGAAAATTCTGTCATTTGCAAGGGCAGGAGCGATAGCACAGCGGGTAGGGCGTTCGCCTTACAAGCGGCCAACATGGCCGACCCGAGTTCGATTCCTCCGCCCCTCTCGGAGAGCCCGGCAAGCTACCGAGAGTATCTCGCCCGCACGGCAGAGCCTGGCAAGCTCCCTGTGACATATTCGATATGCCAGACACAGTAACAACAAAGTCTCCAATGGAGACATTACTGGGCCCGCTCGAGCAAATCGACGATCAACGGGAGGGCCTTTACCTTTACCTTTACCTTGCAAGAACAGGGAATCTTTATTGCATTATGTTTAGTGAAGTCAAGTCCAAGAAGACAAAGACTGTGTGATATCACCTATGTGGAATCTGAATTTCTAAACTCATAGAGACACAGCAGGTTGGTGGTTCCACATAAGAGCTTGGCGTGTCAAGGAGATGACAGTCATCTGTGTTCTGTGTATAAATATTTCTAAGGGACTAGATCTTAAAACATCTGCTCCATCCCAGGAGGGAAAAATGGAACTATGTAAATTGCTGAATGTGTTCAATAACCTTATTTCACAACATGTCTACATACCAAATAAAAAATCAGTGGCACACCTGATAAATTTATGACTGTGTCTTTGTTATTGATGTGCTTTTTGGAAAACTCCTTTAAGTCTACAACTGAACTAAGAGCAGCAGTACCATATTCAGATTCTGAATGTCATTCGGACTTTGTAAGCAACTGATCTACATCTGTCAGGCCAATTATTTTTTTGCTTGCATATTTTTTTAATTACTGTGAGCTACAGTTAGAAAGCTTTCATGTTTGAGTTTCAGTCATACAATGATCGAACACCCATCCCTCCACCAGTGCACATTTTCCAACCACCAATGTTGGGCCACCTTTATCTACTTTCAGCACACATCTCCCATCCCGAGCGATCCCTCCAACCATCACTGACTTAGTGGTCCCTTCTCCATCCCAGCTTCCTTCTCCCCCAGCTCACAAGGCAGGCTTCCAGCCGTGGAGCAATCTTCCTGGCCCTTGCGTGGTATCAATGTCAGGCCAATTTAGACTTAAGCTGTAGCTGCCATTCAGAGTTGTTTATGGGACTCAACGCCGTAGTCTGTTTCCATGTGGTCTTTATTCCTGCCTCTATCCCTCTTATTCGTTGCTCATTGCGTGTCTTACTTTCCCTTCGTCCTGAATCAGGGACAGACCATCTCCTGGAGCTGTAGCTCAGCAGAAATCAGACTCAGAACTGTTGGGAAGTATTCACATGCCAGTTGCTAGTTTCTTCTGAGTTTGAACATGAAGCTATCTGCTGTCTGCTAGTAACAGGAGATAGCTGAGGTTATGTAAAGGAGGGGGGACTAAATTAGCCTGAAGGTAAACTAAGAGGACTGATGCATGTGGAGTACAAGGGAATACTGAGCTCTCCCGAGATGGCAAACCTCGGTTAGACATCCTTTTCTCCTGATTTCACTTTGGTAATAAAAAACTGTTCCATCTCATTTGTTAATTTAATTGGGGGGAAGAGGGGCTTGGGGCCGTACCCAGCACTGCCCCAGGAGCTACTTCTGGTGATGCACAGGGAAAGCACACGGTGCCGTGGATCCCGCAGGGGCCAGCTGCACACAGGCAGCGCCTTCGCTCCCGCCTTATTTTAATTTTCTCATTTTTTTGTTTTATTGTGGTTTAGGTTTTCTCATTTTTTTGTTTTATTGTGGTTTAGGTTGAGTAGTTGTCATAGCATTAGTACTCAGAGCTTGATGTATAAGTTTATTGCCCCTTCACCACAGCCCTACGTCTCCTTCACGCTGGCTCTTCCCCCCGCAGACCCCCACAAGCTGGTAGCCTCACTTAATCACTTAAGTTCCCGTTAGTCGTCGATTTGCTCGAGCGGGCGCCAGTAACGTCTCCATTTGTCCCTGTCGCGTGCTAGTGTAGCCCAATGGCATCTGTTCGCTCTGGGAACATGAAGAGCCTCAAACCGATCGTTCATGATCTTGACGAAGAAGTCTGACCATCTGGTAGGTGGGCGGCCACGCGGTCTCTTGACATCCCGTGGAATCCAATCAGTAACAGCTCTAGTCCAACGGTCGTCTTTAAATCTCATCACGTGACCAGCCCATCTGATTTTCGACACCTTGGCAAATGAGACAGCGTCCCTGATCCTTGATCGTCGACGGATGTCAGAACTCCGGATTCTCTCTCTCATTTGAGTGAAACGTGATATTCCAAGCATAGCTCTTTCTATTCTTCTTTGGTAGACCTGAATAGCGTTCTCATCTTGTTTGCGTAGGGCCCAGGTCTCTGAGGCATATGTTAATGCAGGAACAACAGTGAAATCAAAGAGATGTGCCCAGAGCCGGAGGTTCTTCGTCCTCTTAGCTATTTCTTCGACGTTCTTGAAGGCGTTCCAAGCCGCTCTCTTCCTCCTGCGCAGCTCGGGTGCCAGGTCATTTGTCATGTTGACTTCTCAACCTAGGTACACATAGCTGTTGCATTCGGAGACGGTCGTTCCGTTGAGAGCGAATGGGGCGTCAGGAACAAGGCTGTTTCTCACAAACATTGTCTTCGTAAGATTCAGCTGTAGTCCGACCTTTTCACACTCACGGTCGAAGTCAGCCAGTATTTGTGCCGCTTGGCTAATGTTTGGTGTTATTAAAACAATGTCATCAGCAAAGCGGAGGTGGTGTAGTTGCCGACCATCTATCTTCACTCCCATTCCTTCCGATTCCAGTCGTCGCATGATGTTCTCGAGGGTGGCACTGAAGAGTTTCGGTGAAATGGTATCACCCTGCCGCACCCCTCTCTTGACATCAACGATCACTTCTTTGTAGAATGGTGAGATCCTGGTAGTGAATCCGCGATACAGCTCACGGAGGATCCTGATGTATTGGGCTTGAATGCCCTGATTGGCTAGGGCTTCAATGACCGCTTCCATCTCAACAGAATCAAAGGCCTTCTTTAAATCAATGAACGTTAAGCAGAGCGGCATCTTGAACTCCCGAGAAACCTCAATGAGCTTGGTTATGGTAGCCTCATGTTTATCAAAGTCTAAGGTTCACTCTCACTCGGTACTGCCTACTCCCTTGTTCGGCTTCTCTGTGTTCCATAGATTAACTTAATTTTAGAACTCCTAGGGGGCAAAGCCGAGAGCCTTTGGTCGCTGCATGTCCGGGTTGGAGGGTTCGTGGGTGCATGCTGCAGATTTGTTACAGTCAACAGCTTGTTGAGATAACCCTCAGTCCGAGGGGTGAGGGGAGGACAAATGGATAAGACTGGCTCTTCCGTGCACAGATACTTTCACACCTTCAGTTCTGAAGCCACAGTTAGCAGCCCCTAGGTACTGATCTGTGCTCAGGGACCACTCCTAGCAGTGCTCAGGGTGTGCGTCGAGGTTGGGCAGGGATTCGTCACATGCAGGGCAGGCGCTGAACTCCAGCAATCTCTGCTCTTATTCGGTTCCCTTTCCATTTTCTTCTGCTACATGCACAAAGATGAACAATGTGTTCCGTAACCTGTGCAGTGAAGCCGCAGCATCTGGACGCTTGCCCACCACACTGGGAAGGACTAGAGAGGGTGGGTGCTGCTCCACTCGGGCAGGCCCCTGGCTGTGCCCGCCCCTCGGTCCCCTGCGGCTCAGGTGTGGGTGCCCGTGATTTAAACCCTGAACTTCCCCAAGCCCTGCGCCAAGCCCGCTTGTGTGACTGGAGATGGATTGTGTTTGTGTTGGGGGGCGGTATGGGGAGTTGGGGGTAGAGACCAGGCTGTGCCGTGGAGAAGGTGCCTCAAACATCGAGACAGCAGAGGCAGAAACAAACGAGATGGGGATTGTGGATGTTAGTGTGGACAGAGCAGGCGTGGAGAAGGATTCTGATGCGATTGGGACTATGGTGAAGACGGTCAGACCCACCAGCCCGCCAGTACTCAGAGGCATTGGCCCCTTGCTGGCCGCAAGAGATAAACACTGGACCCTGTGCTCAGTGCCGAGAACCCAGACGCCACTGGCTTCGGCTCTGGACCCTTATTCCCTGCAGTGTCATCTCAGCATCTTAGCCAAACCTGGAACTTGCCTTTGCCCATTGTAGCAAGACTGCCAGCAACAGCCCTTTGGGGGTGAGTGCCGTCTCGGAACACAATTCTCAGTGCTTTATTGTTTTTCCTTTGGCACTGGGTTAAAAACAAATCCTGGGGCCAGGATGCTGACCCCAAGGGATGGTGCACAAGCTCTGCAGGCCTGAGACCTGGGTTCGCACCAGATTGTCCCCCCAGACACTGCCAGGGCGACGGTGAGCATAGAGCAGGGAAATAAAATTTTCAAAAAATAAAAGAGTGCGCTTGGCATGAAATCCTCTTAAGTTGTGATCTTCAGCCTGTGGTGTGAATTGAGTCATTCCAGGACTTCCCATCTCCCCTGGCTGGTTCGGTCTGTGTGACCCCGTCCCTAGCCCCCGACGCCCCTGGTTTGCTCCATCTGTGCGGAAACTCAGCCGTGCTTCTCCCACAGGTACTACAGCGCCACCATCCTGCAGATGTCCGGCGTGGGAGACGACAGACTGGCCATCTGGCTGGCCTCCGTCACGGCCTTCACCAACTTCCTCTTCACGCTGCTGGGCGTCTGGCTGGTGGAAAGGTTGGGCCGCAGGAAGCTGACCTTCGGGAGCCTGGCAGGTGGGTGGAGGGTCGGGGATGGTCCTGGCTGGTCTCTGAGGACAGGCCCACAGAGGCGCGCACTGAAACGCTAGCCAGAACGACGGGAAGAACTGGGTCTGTTCTGGGAATGAAAATAGAAACTGGAACGCGAGACGCTGAAATTGTTAGAACAGTTTGAATTTGTGAAGGCTATTTTGTGATATAGTCACAAAAGAGACCAGGATAATTGTTTTGTTCTGTCCTTCCTTGGCTGAAAAACTTTCATAAGTATTCATAAGTCACACTTTAACCTGTCTTATTTTTAATTTTAGGATAATATCAAAGCACTCGTGGAGCATTTTCCCAAAACACTCAGCAGTGGAATAGTGGAACAAAACAATTTCTACATTTAGAAAATTTAAAATCACAAAGCAGGCACAAATTGCTTTAATTTGAACCTGGTTTAGGGCAAATTAAGATTAGACCAAATGTGTTTTCTATATTAGTAAACAAGAAAATGTTTCTCATTTTTTCAAGTGCCTTTTTTCTTTAAATTCTGCCTACTTGTTCTGTTCTCTCCCTGAAGCAAGGGCTTTTTTGTTGACCGTAACGAGGCCTGTCTGTGTTGTCTTCATATGGTCGCATCAGAGAACTTTGTGACATATTTCAAATGTACAAGCAGACTCCTTCTTCCTCTATACATTCATTTTAGAGTTAGGATAACATTTTCCCATAGAAGTACAAAGTTTGGGGACTGAAGAGGTGGTGCGTGAGCTAAGGCACTTGCTTGCACATACATCACATACATCAGTCCTGGTTTTACCCCGACCCCGCGTATAACTCCCAAGCATGGTCCGAGCACAGAGCCAGGAGTGAGCTCTGAGCTCTGCTGGTGGCCCCCAAACAGTTTCCAGGCCAGATTTTACAAATTCTGTTTTAACCAATAATACTTCGGTCTCCCCTGTGGTCCAGGAACCCTCTCTCACTCATCGTGATGCAGGGATCGTCTCCCGCTTTGATTGAGGAATCATCTCGCTCCACCATGGCCCACCGATCTTCTCTCCCACCATGAGCTGTGAACCCCTCTTTCCCACAGAGATCACGAGTATTCTCCCCCACCACATTCCAGGAATCCTTGTTCCCCTCCTGGTTCAGGGTTCCTCCTCCCACTGAGACCCATGAACCCTGAACCCTCTCCTCCCCACCATGCTCCATGAACTCACTCTCTTTCTCTCTCTCTCTCTCTTTCCTCCCTCTCTTTCCTCCCTCTCTTTCCTCCCTCCCTCCCTCTTCTCTTTCTCTTTTCCTCTCTCCCTCTCTGTCCACTGTCTTTAAAATATATCTGAGTGTACCTTAACACCTCCCAGGATAAGGAATGAAAACTTCACTCTGTGAAGTTCCTATTTTAAATATGAAATAATCCACTCAGCATGAAAGTTAGTGCTGACATGTGTGTTCCCCTTTCTCCTGTTTTCTGCACCGTGGCTGGAACAGTAATCCAAGCTCTGAAATATGGTTTCCTGTCAGAATGTCCGTCAGGGACTCAAGCAGAACTTTCTATGTGATAAACATATCACTATTCCTGTTCATTAAAATTGAAGACACAGGGCTGGAGCCATAGCACAGCGGGGAGGGTGTTTGCCTTGCACGCGGCCGACCCAGGTTTGATTCCCAGCATCCCATAGGGTCCACCTGAGCACAACCAGGGGTAATTCCTGAGTGCAGAGCCAGGAATAACCCCTGTGCATCGCCGGGTATGGCCCAAAAACAAAAAAAATTGAAGACATATCTTCTTTATTCAGGTACAACCAGGATGGATTGATCTGTTCCATTTCTGGGACCCAAAAGTCTTCAATACCTCCTTAATAAGAAATGTTCCAGCCCCTTCTGAAATGCCATATTTGTTCCTCCTTGGTCCCAATTGGATCTTTCCAGATCAGTGGTTGGGGTGGTTCTGGTAACAAGAGAAGCCTGTCTTGCAGGCCCAGCGAGGGTCCTAGCCCAGCCGACAGGTAAACACTCAAGCCCGCTCTGTCCCCGTGGAGGGGCAGCAGGACCCACAGATTGGGGGTATCCTTTCAGCCCAGTGAAAGGGCGCCTTAGACCTGGCTTGCCACACTCTGCCCACTTCAAGTGAAGGCTTGCTAACCTGAGGGCTGGACAGACTTTGTGCCTCTTGTTTCAGGGACCACCGTAGCACTCGTCGTCCTGGCGCTGGGCTTTCTGCTGTCAGCCCAGGTGTCACCACACGTCACTCTCCAGCCAGGGGCTCCCTCGGGCCAGAACACTTCTTGTACGAGATACAGGTGAGAGTGCCTCTTCTCTACCCTGGGAAGCTTTCAAGTCTAAAATTTCACATCGGAGTGGCAGTGTGTTAGGCATCCAGGCTTAGACAGAAGGGCAGAAAATCAGAGCAGCTGGAGAGAGAAGAAGGGGGAGAGGGGCCATGGGAGGAGAGACCCCCAGGATGGGGTCAGGGAGAGAGACCCAGGGAAAGAAGGGCCCTAGACAGGTGGGGAGGGACCCAGAGGGAGGAGGAAGAGCAGGGTAGAGGGAAGGTGCCCACGGGGCAGCTGGGAGGCCCACCCGTGGTATCCCCTGGAAGCGGCAGCACTGACTGGAGCCCAAGTGGTGCTGTGTGACTCAGTGGCACTCAAGGTCCAACTGCGATCAGGAGCTTCTTCAATCCTGGGGCTCTCAGTGCTGGCGGCCCCAGCTCCGTTGCCAGGAAACTCCAGCAAGAGTTCTCTACTCACGGAGTCCCGCAGAGAGGACATCCCCGCTCCTGTGGTCTTACCCGGGAGACGAGAGAGGCCCCGGACACACAGAGGAGTAGGGACAAGCCAGAGTCGTTGTGTGGGGCAAGAATTGGTGGTTGACGTTATTGGCGCGGATGTGGTGAGAAAGGGACACTCCTTCACTGTTGGTGGGAATGCCGACTGGTTCAGCCCTTTTGGAAAACAGTATGGACGAGTCTCAAAAAATTAGAAATTGAGCTCCCATTTGACCCAGCGATTCCACTCCTGGGAATATATCCCAGAGAGGCAAAAATGTGTAGCCGAAGTGACATCTGCACTTGTTTGTTCATTGCAGCACTCTTTACAGTAGCCAGAAACTGGAAGAAACCTGAATGCCCGAGAACAGATGACTGGTTAAAGAAACTTTGGTACATCTACACAATGGAGTGCTATGTAGCTGTTAGAAAAGATGAAGTCATGAAATTTACATACAAGTGGTACAATATGGAAAGTATCATGCTAAGCGAAATGAGTCAGAAAGAGAGGGGTAGACATAGAAAGATTGCATTCATCTGGGGGATATAAAGTAACAAAATATGAGATTAATACCCAAGAATGGCTGAGATCAACACCAGGAGAATTACTCCATAACTTAGAGGCCAGCCAGGTATTCTAGGGGAAAGGACAATTCAGATAGAAAGGGCAACACCAAGTGGAGGGTGTTTGGAGGATCCTCCCAGGAGGGGAGATGCAGGTTGAAAGTAGACTGGACTGAACATGTTCACCACTCAATGCCTCTTTTGCTGATCACAACACCCAAAAGGAGAGAGAGAACAAAAGGGAATGCCCTGCCACAGTGGCAGGGGGGGATGGGGGGATGAGGGGGAGGGATATTATCCTGGTGGTGGAAAATGGGCACTGGTGGAGGGATGGGTATTTGATCGTGGTATGACCGAGATCCAAGCACAAAAATTTGTAAATCTACAACTGTACCTCATGGTGTTTCACTAATAAAAAAAAAAAAAAAGAAGAATTGGTGGTTGAGTGACCCGACAGGGCCCGGTAGAGTCAGGGAGACCAAGAGACACTTGTGTCAGAGCAGTGACCAGACATGGAGTCTGGCACACACACGGCAGCTTTCTGGCACTGATCCCTTTCATCACCGTGTGCTCTGATGTTTTCTAGAAATTACTGGGTGTTTTCAGTCATTCTTTCTCCCACACACTGGCAACACACTTTTTCCAAATGGGCACCAGTTAAGGCCTGGGAATGAACGGGATCGTAGCTTCACCTCCCGAGTCAGAATGAATAAGTAGATCCAAGTAGGAACGGTTCAGCTGCTGGTCTTGGCTAAGCAGCCACACGGCAGCCCTCGTGCCCAGTGCTCCCATGGGCACTAGTGCCGCCCTGATTACCAGGAGCTCCCAGCAGGCTCAGAGGCCTCACAGCCGCTTCAGGATGGGTGGGGCCACACTGGGAGTGGGCTGGGCTGGAGCAGGAGTGCTGTGGTACGGTGACTTGGGTCTGGTTCCCGGTGTCCCATGTGGTCCCCCAGCAGCACAGAAGGGGCCCCTCAGCACAGAGCCAGGAGTAAGCCCTGGGCACCACTGGGTGTGTCCTCAAAAGTCAAATGGAGGGCGCTGTTTGCAGAGTAGGGGTTACACCAAGGTGAGGCGGGGACTGGCTTAAAGTACTGAGCAGAGGCACCCGAGGGTATTCCAGGCCTGCGCCTCAGGGCGGCCCGAAGCCTGCTGCCCACTTGGGGACACCCACTCGGGGGTGCAGTCCCCATAGCTGCAGGGAACGCCCCTGCCGCTTCCGTGACCTCCTACCTTCCCGCTGCCCCCGTATCTCCCTGGCCCTGCGGACGTGGCTGGCCTCTTCTCTTTCAGTTTCTGCGACGAGTGTATGCTGGACCCCGAGTGTGGCTTCTGCTACAAGGTGAACAGATCCACCATCACCGAGTCGTCCTGCGACCCCATTAACAAGGCGTCCATGAGTGAGGCAGCCTGGGGCCGGTGAGTCGCGGGCACCTGCACACATCCAGTGGTCCGGTCGGCAGTGCCATCACAGTTGCCGCACTGCCCCCCTCAGACTGTCCCTGCAGTGTACCCTGTGGGCGAGGGGCTGCACCTTCGGGCAGGAAACCCCCGGACTATAGGCCCCTTGTCGCTAGTGAGGATGGGAGTTTGCACTTTTAGGGAGGAAGGTTTGGTCATCACGGGAGCTGGTGTGAGGCCAGAGTGAGGCTGTGGGGTCGTTCGCCAGGTGCTGCTTCACTCGGGTGAGCTGCCACCGAGGCCTCCGGCCAGCGGCACAGATGCACAGGCGTGCCAGTGTTAGAGCCCTGGGAGCTACAGCTTAACCTCAGCAAGGGGCACACTGCCAGCCGCACAGGAGATGCCCGTGCCGGTGCCCCCACCCCATCATCGGGGGGAAGAGAGGGCGACTCTCGAGGGAAACCCAGTCTGTGAACTAACAGTCAAATACTTGGACACAGACTATCCGAAAGATCTCGGAGTTGGCTAGACGCTCTGTGCTGAAATTCTCATGTAAAGAACACGGCAGGGGCGGAATTGCTGGGGAGGGACCTCAAAAGTTAGTGCGTGCAGGAGGCCTCAATTCAGTCCTCAACACACAGCGTCTTCCCTGAGAACCTCCGGAAGCACCCCCCCCCCAGCACTGTCTGGTGTGACCCCCAGACAAAACCAAACAGAAGCGTATGGGCCGTCATCTGCCCAGAGGAGGGTGGTGAGAAGCGTCTGCTCTTTGGTAGGAGACTCCGAGGCCATGGTTAGAGGATGGTTGTGTGTTGTATGTCCGCGGTCCTGTGAACACCCTGTGGGTTTCCCTACCTCCCTGGGACCAGATCGCTGCACTCTCGGATGCCCTGTCCCACAGAGGAGCTGCATCGGTGGACAAAAGGTTAGCCGACAGCCAAGTCCACTGGCACATGTACGCTCCAGGGTTTGGAGACGAGAGTGTCCTGATTGTGAGGGGTGACAGAAGGATGCTCACTCCACACAGCAGAGGGGACAGGTAGCGTGGTGTCACGCACGGCCTGTGACCCAGTCAGCTGCGGGTCTGAGGGGCGTGGGGTCCTGACCATGGGTTTGAAACTTTGCTGGCTGCTCCCATGTCCAGGACAGTCGGTAGCTTTGCTGCCACCTCCAGTGTTCTTGGCTGTGGGAGTCTCCCTGGCTTCCTTTGTAAGATCACCTAAACTGACTGTCCCACCCGACATTCTTGATCACGGAGGACAGCCACACACCCGGCGATCCTTTGCACAGTGGATCCTTTGCCACAGCTGGCAGGGCGTGGTGGGGCTCCTCCTGTTTGGACACTCGCTCTCCTTGCTGGTGGCAGCACATGGGCCTTCCCACTGAGGTGGCACAGAAAAGCCCAGAGGCAGCTGGGGCAGCTCCCAGGAGGCTAATCTCCTTTTGTCTCTCTGGAGAATCCTTCGATCCTCCTGTTCTGGGTTGTGACACAAAAAGAAAGGCAACTTTAAGAGTTGTCCTCAAACCTGGGGACCCAAATCTTGTTTCTGAAGACCTTCCCTAATAATCCGGGCAGGTGTTTGCATTAGGATTTATAAACACATAAGCAGAAGAGGTGTGTGTCTCTGATCAGGGCATCGTACCTCTCACCAAACCCAAGACTTCTTGTTGCCAGGTGCCTGTTGCCATGAAGGAGGGGACCCCACTTCCATGGGTCATCAGGAAGCCACTGAGTAGGTGAAAGTCCATGAACCAAAGAACCAGTGTCTCATGGGTAACAGGCCAGGAATGTTCTGCATAGAATCACCAGCAGGAGATAAAAACCTCAAGCCCGGTGCAGAGATACCAGCCCTGGGTGGAAACCCACGGATGTGCCCCCATCTAGAGAATACCCCTGGGAGTGGCCTTGGGGGCTGAGACCAGAGGCTGGAGGCATCTCCCCCCAGAGCCGGGAGCTCTGCTGAGCCAACTTCACCGTGTCTGCAGGTGCAGACTCAGAAGCAGAAGCAGCAATCTGGGGGCCAGGAGTCCCACAAGGTGGTTCTTAGTCAGGGACTTGGAGAGTGAAAGGGGATGCACAATCTTTGCCTGGTGAGCGAGCACCTGGGGCTGAGATCAGGCACTCTCAGTGGGCATACACCAGGCGGTGAAGCTCTGTGACCAGGAGGAGGCTGAGCCCGTTTGTTTCCTCGGGAACAGGGGAGGAGACCGATTCCCTCTGCCTCCCCCCACACCATGAGCAGAGGATGAGGCTGAGCTGAGAACTGGGGCCTCCTGGGCAGCACCCAGGGGCAGAGGCAAGACTGACTGCCCTGTGGGCATGAGCCTGAGGGTGGGCTGAGAGCCACTGCTCTGGGAATACAGGCAGCAGGGCAGGGGGTCGCAGCCTTATGGGGCAGGGCTGAGCGCGAGTGTACACCCAGGGAAGGCCAAGAGCTGTTTCGCAGGTAACCTCTGGTGATGGAGGAGGTGGAACCACGGCCTTCTACAAGCATGTACAAGGAAGGGACACAAAACCTACGCTTTGTACACCAGAACAAACAGCAGCCCAATCTGCTAAAAAAGAGTGCACAGAAACCCCTAATTGTTGCTGTGAATTTTACAGGGTTTGTACATCATATTGGCCTGGCCTGTTTGGGCAACTCTTGGGACTAGTTCTGCAGACTGTGTAGACCAGTAACCCGGTTCCATCCCCTGAGGCTGCCTGCTCCGGAGGGTCCCTTGGGCAGTACGGAGAGGGGCTACTCAGAGGGGATATACAGATAGAAGGAAGTGTAGGAAGATGAGGAAGCCCTGGGTCCTGTCGGCCTTATTTGAATGTTTGCCGAACTTCGAGAAAGACTCTTAGGCTGTGTCTAGGTAGAGCACCTGTGTATCACCCTAGAAATTCAGTGGCTGCCTTGAAGAGGCAGATCCCATAGGGCCATCAGTAGAGCCTTGATACAAGAACTTCCATTCTGGTTATCTTCCATCTGTTATCTTGACGTCTGTTGTCCCCAAAATTTGCCTTTCTATAGAGCTCTCCAGATAGCTGTTTGGCTCCTGCGACAGAAGGTACTGAGCGAACAGCTCTGGGTTCTTGTGGACAGTGGTTCTTAGGAACCAGAGGTTTTCTGTGTCACAGCTTTTACTAAACAGCTCCTTTTATAACAGCTTGTCTTGGTATATCTCTGCGAACTGCACCAGCCTCAGAAACAGGAACCTGCATCCTGGGTTCAGTTACTGTTCCTCTCTCCCCATCTCTCTGTTCTCTGTTCGTCATGACCTACTCACTGCTTATTCTCTCTGCTTCTCCTCCTTCCACAGTGCGCTCCAAGAGTGACCTGCATGTGTCCCCACCCCTTAGTTGTTCCTGCTGATTGGTTATCCCCTGTGAGGTGTTCCAACTGGAAAGACCAATCAGATCGTGTATGTAATACGGGGTGACCAAGGATCGTATATGCCCTTATACAAAGAGGTTTGTAGGGCAGTCAGCTGGACTTCTGCCAAGCTCCATCAGAGGTCTACCCCTCCTTCCTCCTTCTAGCCCCGCTCCACAAACAGTGTGCCGGCTAGAGGGACCTGTGAGTCAGGTCTCAGGAGTATCGTGCTGCAGAGTCAGTCAGTGTGAATTGTGCATCAGGACCATGATTATCCCCACCAGGCCAGAGGGATCATCGTTTCCGTTTACACACCATTTGTTGAAGACATATTCCTTGTGCCATAAATTATTTGCCATATGTGTGTGGGTCTATTTATGGGTTCTTGGTACTATTCCATTGACCTCTGTCATCTTTTATTTCAGCACCATGTTGTTTTAATTACTGTCATTTTGTGTTATTGCCGGAAGTCAGGCATTTTTTGATTTTTGCTATTTGAGATATTTTTTAAAAATAATTTTTGTGGGGGTTTCCCCCTTCTGTTCCTGTAAGAATGCTTTGGGATTTTGATGGGATTTCATTGAGTCATTACATTGCTTTGGGTAGTATGGCCATTTTGGCAATGTTAAATCTTCCAATATATGTACATGAAATATTTTCCCTTTTTGTGAGTGTCTTCTTTAAATTGTCTTAATATTTTCAGTGTTGAAGTCTTTAGTTCTTTTGGTTAAATTCATGGCAATGCATGTAATTTGGGGCTGCAGTTATGAGTGGGATTATTTTCCGGTTTTCTCCTTCAGCTGTTGTGTATAGCTATGCAGCTGATTTGGGGATGATAATTTTGTAACCTGCCAGTACTTTACTGTAGTCGTTTGTTATTTTCAAGTAGTGCTTTTAGATCATCTTTGATAGTCTTTTGGAATTTTCTGACTGCACACAGTAATAGTTTTGCTTTATTTACATTTGCATACCTTTTCTATTTTTGTTGTTATTGTTGTTGTCTAATTGCTCTAGCTACTGACTTGCAACACTGTTGAGTAGCAGTGATAAGAGTGGATATCCTTGTCTTAGAGTAAAATCCTTCCATTTTTCAGTATTGGATATAGTGCCGACTGGATTTGTCACATATGGTCTCCTTCATTATGTTGATATATTTTCCATCTATCATCATTTTGGTGTGTAATTGTCAACGAATGAATCTTGTCGAAAGCTATTGCTATATCCGTTGAGATGATCATAAGACTTCTGTCCATCTGCTGGATCAAGCTTATTGAATTGGGTGTGCTGACCCCCTCTTTGTATCTCTGGAATAAAACAACTTGATTTTGGAGTATGAATCTTTTAATGTAATATTGAATTTGTTCTGCTTGTATTTCACAGACTTTTGCATCTATGTTCATCAGAATACTGACTGACCTATTGTTTTTCCTTTAATGTCTTTGACTAGTGCTGGAATTGGGATTATAATTGGCTTTATGGAATGCATTGGAAAATTTTACAACCTTTTCAGAAGAGTTCTAGAAGAATAGATATTACTAATTCTTATTTGACAGTGTGTAACAATTCCCCTGTTCAGCCAACAGATCCTGGGCTTCTGATTTTTGTGAGGGCTTTGATTGGTTTCAGGTTTTTTTTTTTTTTTTTTTTTTTTTATTTATTTATTGAATCACTGTGGGAAAGGTTACAAAGCTTTCAGGTTTATGTCTCAGTCATGCAAATATCAAACACATTTCCCTTTACCAATACTTATTTTTTCCCATGAAGAACCCCAATAAAACCCCACCCCCCACCCCTCCCCGTCCCTGTGAGGCAGATGAATTCTAGTTAACACTCTATCCGCTTTGATTAGATTGTTTCAATATAAGATTCGCCACTATTATTTAGAGTTTACCCCCCCCCCCCAAATCAGACATGCTGAAAAAGCATTGTGAAGTGATTTGCTTTCTACAGCTGGGTTCAAGAATTAAATGTTGGTTTTGGATTTCTGCTATTTTACCTATTGACCCTGGAAGTATTTCTACTGAAAGTCAGATAGTTAAGAAATTGGTTTCTGTGTTCTGGAGTCGTGGCCGTGCTGGAGAGCCGCTCGTGGGGGGCAACTGGTGGCCTCGGTAGGGCGTGAAGGGCGGAGCGAAACGCCCCCCTTCCCATGAGGTTTTAGTCGCCCCCACACTCCCGGCTCATACCTGCTGTCCACAAGGCTCCCATGTGGCCGCCATCTTTCTTTCCAGAGAGGAGAGGGCGAATGGGGCAACACCCTTTCCCCTCCGGCAGACTTGATGGGCTGGATCAACGCATAGTCCATTCACTTTTCTGCTCCAAGCTGCTGGGTTCTGCATTAAGTCCTTGTGCTTCTGGGGCCATGGCCGTGCTGGAGAGCCGCTCGCGGGGGGCGACTGGTGACCTCGGTAGGGCGTGAAGGACGGACTGGAACGCCCCCCGACCCATGAGGTTTTAGTCGCCCCCACTCCCCCGGCTCATACCTGCTGTCCACAAGGCTCCCATGTGGCCGCCATCTTTCTTTCCAGAGAGGAGAGGGCGAATGGGGCAACACCCTTTCCCCTCCGGCAGACTTGATGGCCTGGATCAATGCATAGTCCGTTCACTTTTCTGCTCCAAGCTGCTGGGTTCTGCATTAAGTCCTTGTGCTTCTGGGGCCGTGGCTGTGCTGGAGAGCCGCTCGTGGGGGGCAACTGGTGACCTCGGTAGGGCGTGAAGGACGGACCGGAACGCCCCCCTTCCCATGAAGTTTTAGTCGCCCCCACTCCCCCGGCTCATACCTGCTGTCCACAAGGCTCCCATGTGGCCGCCATCTTTCTTTCCAGAGGGAGGAGGGCGGAAGGGAGCAACACCCTTTCCCCTCTGGGCAGAAATGATTGCCTGGATTAACGCATAGTCCTTTCACTTTTCTGCTCCAAGCTGCTGGGTTCTGCATTAAGCCCTTGTGCTTCTGGGGCTGTGGCCGTGCTGGAGAGCCGCTCGTGGGGGGCAACTGGTGACCTCGGTAGGGCGTGAAGGACGGACCAGAACGCCCCCCTTCCCATGAGGTTTTAGTCGCCCCCACACCCCCGGCTCATACCTGCTGTCCACAAGGCTCCCATGTGGCCGCCATCTTTCTTTCCAGAGAGGAGAGGGCGAATGGGGCAACACCCTTTCCCCTCCGGCAGACTTGATGGCCTGGGTCAATGCATAGTCCGTTCACTTTTCTGCTCCAAGCTGCTGGGTTCTGCATTAAGTCCTTGTGCTTCTGGGGCCGTGGCTGTGCTGGAGAGCCGCTCGTGGGGGGTGACTGGTGACCTCGGTAGGGCGTGAAGGACGGACCGGAACGCCCCCCTTCCCATGAGGTTTTAGTCGCCCCCACACCCCCGGCTCATACCTGCTGTCCACAAGGCTCCCATGTGGCCGCCATCTTTCTTTCCAGAGGGAGGAGGGCGGAAGGGAGCAACACCCTTTCCCCTCTGGGCAGAAATGATTGCCTGGGTTAACGCATAGTCCTTTCACTTTTCTGCTCCAAGCTGCTGGGTTCTGCATTAAGCCCTTGTGTTTCTGGGGCTGTGGCCGTGCTGGAGAGCCGCTCGTGGGGGGCAACTGGTGACCTCGGTAGGGCGTGAAGGACGGACCGGAACGCCCCCCTTCCCATGAGGTTTTAGTCGCCCCCACACCCCCGGCTCATACCTGCTGTCCACAGGGCTCCCATGCGGCCGCCATCCTTCTTTCCAGAGAAGAGAGGGCGAATGGGGCAACACCCTTTCCCCTCCGGCAGACTTGATGGCCTGGATTAACGCATAGTCCTTTCACTTTTCTGCTCTAAGCTGCTGGGTTCTGCATTAAGTCCTTGTGTTTCTGGGGCTGTGGCCGTGCTCCAAACTTAACTCTGACTTTCAGGGAGAAAGATTGGGTGGTTTACTTCTCATTGATCACTTTGTATATAGAGAGATGTCGCGCGGCCGCATAAGCGGCCACGCGGTTTTGAGAAAAAGTCCTCGTTCCCGCATACTTGAGCTGTGTTTGTAGAGGCTTCTGGTCACCGGGGTTCCATCTGGGGGAGGCGAGATGCGGCGCCTACTCCATCTGGAACTTGCGGGTGAACTTGGCTCTTTTTGGAACCTGTTTTTCTTTTTTTTTTTTTTTTTTTTCCCCCTCCGGGATCCCGCACCCTCCATGTGTTCTTTCTCTTATGCTTAAGGCTTCAAAGATGGCGCTGGGGGGCGGGCTGTGGGCATGACTTCCGGAATCAGAGGTTACCTGGGAGGTGTAGTCCGGCAGATTTGAGAAAAAGTCCTCGTTCCCGCATACTCGAGCTGTGTTTGTAGAGGCTTCTGGTCACCGGGGTTCCATCTGGGGGAGGCGAGATGCGGCGCCTACTCCATCTGGAACTTGCGGGTGAACTTGGCTCTTTTTGGAACCTGTTTTTTCTTTTTTTTTTTCCTCCGGGATCCCGCACCCTCCATGTGTTCTTTCTCTTATGCTTAAGGCTTCAAAGATGGCGCTGGGGGGCGGTTTCAGGTTTTTTTAGACATTTTTATTGAAGTTCTGGAGTTCACAAGACTGTCAGTCACACTTTCATACATCCATCATTCCAAACACCAGACCCATCACCAGAGTGGACTCTTCCCTCCACTGTCCCAAAAACCCCTTCCTGCCCCCCACTCCACATAAGATTTAATCCCCATTTTTTTTCTTTTTTTTTCTTTTTGGGTCACACCCAGCGATGCTCAGGGGTTACTCCTGGCTCTGCCCTCAGGAATTTCTCCTGGCGGTGCTCAGGGTACCATATGGGATGCTGGGAATCAAACCCAGGTCGGCCGCGTGCAAGGCAAACGCCCTACCTGCTGTGCTATCGCTCTAGCCCCTTATCCCCATTTTTTGATGATGTTGGATGTATTTTTGTAAAGTTGTACCAATGCCTTATATATCTGTGATCCCATTCCGTGGGTTGTCTTTATATCCTGCTCATCATTTCCTTTGAGGTGCAGAAGCTTCTTAATTTAATGTCGTCTCATTTGTTTATCTTTGCTTTCACTTGATTTTAGGATTTTATAAGTACAGTATCATGTAATCTGCAAACAATTAGAGCTTGACTTCTTCCTTTCCTATCTGGATGCCCTTGATAACTTTTTCTTGCCAATTGCTATGGCAAGTACTTCAGCACTATATAGAACAGAAGTGGTGAAAGTGGACTATCTTGTCTTGTGCCTGATCTTAGATGAAGGCTCCCCCACCCCACCCCAGTCCCCACTGAATATAATGTTTGATATGGGCTTGTAAATGGCTTTGACTATATTGAGAAAATTTTCTTCAATTCCCATCTTGTTAAGAGATTTCTTTTTTTTTTTTATTGTGAATACATGCTGTATCTTGCCAAATGTTTTTTTCTGCATCTGTTGATGTGATCATGTAATTTTTTCCATTGACATGGTGTATTATGTTGATTGACTTATGTTTGCTTTCCTGGGATGACTCCTACTTGGTGATGATCTTTTTGATGGCTTATTGGATCCTGTTTTGTTGAGGATCTTTGCATCTGTGTTCATCAAGGATTTTGGCCTGTAGTTCTCTTTTATTGGTGGTGTCTGTTTGCTGCTTTTGGTATCAGGGTGACATTTGCCTGACAGAAACTGTTTGGGAGCATTTCTGTCTCTTAAAATTCCTGAAAAGGCTTGAAAAGGATTGGCATAAGATCCTCTTTAAAGGTTTGAAAGAACTCAGTAGTGAATCCATCTGGGCTTGGGCTTTTATTTTGGGAGAGACTTTTGATTACCATTTCAATATCCTCGATAGTGGTACAGAAATATTGATTTCTCTAAACGTTTTCACCCAGTGACACCCAAGTATAACTGTGAGCATTGTCAAATTTGCTGAGTCTATCTGTTGCACTGCTGCTTCAGGAGATGTGGCGTAGGTGGAGTTTGGGTGTGGAGGCTGCCGGGACCTTGCCAGACTGAGGTTCCGAGGGGGGCCAGTGATGTCAGCCAGAAATTCATCTCACCTGGAAAGGTAGAGCTGCAAGCAGAGGTTCCTTTTTGAGCTTCTGCTTTCTCATGGGCCTGATCAGTTTTTTCTTTTTCTTCTCGATTCAGTCTTAGAATGTCAAGTTTCAAAGAATTTGTCCATTTACCCTACACTGTGTGATTTGTTACCATGTAATTGTTCATGAATCACTCATATTTTGTATTTATATACTGTATTGAAACCTTTTTTCAAAGTACCACCCCTTGGGGCTAGTGAGTAAGGCTGTTGCCTTGCTGGGTGTGATCTGGGTTTGCCCCTCAGTACCCCATAAGGTTCTCTGGGCTTGCGGGGATTGACCCTTGAATGCAGAGCCTGGAGTAAGCCAAATACTGCCAGTCCAAAACAAGCAGAAAAAAACACATGCACAAAGTAGCAACCCTTGGTTTTGTTGCTCTTTGGAACTGACTTTTGTATTTATTTCATTAAATATTGCTCTGATTGTTATCATTTTCTTCCTTGTACTGACTTTTAGCTTTCCTTTCTCTAGGTCATCAGTATATGACTCAGATATTTAACTTGTGATTTTTTTTTATTCCCTGAAGTTGACCCATATTACTACACTATTCTGCCCTCTTTGCACTTGGCTTTGCAGCCCTTCCTTGGATTCTGATAAGGTGTCTCCATTTCTAGCCATTTCCTAGTTTTTATTTTCACGCTCACCTTCTTCACTGACCCAAGGGTTATTCAATAGCAGATAGTTTATTCTCCAGAAACTAGTGTTTCTCTTCCCTGTCTTCTTTTGATCTTAACTTCCATTCAGCTATGAAATGTCTGATACGATTTCAGACTTCATACATTGTTTGAGGTATGTTCCTCAGCCTGAGTCCTGCCCTGGAGATGGCCTCGTGTGCACTTGAGAGGAACGTCTTCTGGATTACTCGGGTGCAGGAAGGCCTTGAGCTGGAAGTGGTTTTTCCGTCTGAATGATCTGTTCGTTCAGCGGTCGATGTGGGAGTCTGTGCTGCTGTCGTGACCCCCTCTAGTCAGTTCGTACTTGCTGTGTATACTGTGGCGCTCCCTTGTTGAATGCGTACACAGTGGCGCTCGCTACACACCCCAGCTTCATCTCGCACCTCTTTGGGCTGGACGTCTGTTGCCATCAATTGCCAGCTCCATTTCTTGACAGATTTTCTTTTACAATTTAACATCTTCAAGAGCAAAACTGCTGTGCTAGCTCTTTGGAATTCTGTGTCTTGTGGCTGCAGACTGTTGGAATGAAACCTGTGACGTCAGACGGTGACAGGTCTTACAGCCTTAAGCTAAGAAACACAAACCTGTGCTCATGCTGATGGAGTTTCATCCCTGAAGCCTGGAAGCTACCTTCAGGACGCCCTTTTAAATTGCATAGCATTTGCTTTGGTTGCCTGGTAAAAAAAAATTACCAAAGGGATATTCTTTCTGTTCACTAATGAGCTCTTTCCATTTCCTAAGCTGTGACTTTGTGGCGCTCCCTATCCATGGTTCATCGTGCCCAGTGAGTGACAGGATGCTTGGTGGCAATGCCCTTGCTGGTGGCTGCAGGGTGTAAGCGACATCTTCCTCGCCCGCTCAGCAATGGCCCCGGGACCCCTGCCTGCCTGCTGGTGCTGGAACTTCTCCTGTCCAAGCAGCTCGGCCTCCTGAACATGCCTGTTTGTGCACAGACTAAATCCTGACGACATTCGGGGGCGTAGAGCCACTCCCAGAGCAACTCATTAGATTTAGGCCGGGCTGGCGTGGGAGAATGTCCGCCGACTCCTGTCAAGTCCGCTCTGCGCCCAGCTCTCTCGTCTCTGTGTTCAGCTGCCTGTCTCTGAGATTGTGCAAAGCAGGAACAGTACCAATTTTAAACTCACCAGTGCACCCAAGGTGGTGGCAGAGACGGGAACGTCCCCTCCAGCAGCCGTCCTGCCTCACTGCTCCTGTGTCCTTCTGCGGGTCATCCCCACTAAACCTCCTGTCTGTCGCCCTAACCCAGGCGAGCCTTGCTCACGGAAGTGCTTCCTGTTCGTGTCTCTCCGGCTTGGTACACGTTCTTCCCTCTGCCTATGCTTTCTTCTCCTTCTTTCTGTTTCTGGGCCACACCAGGGGATGCTCATGGCTAACCCCTCGCTCTGCACTCAGGAATCTGTCCTGGCAGAGACCAGAGACCAGGGGAACCGTGTGTCGTTCTGGGGGTTCACCCAGGTCAGCCACACGCAAGGCAACCACCCTGTTCCCTGTCACCTTTCTCTGGTCCTGTCTGTGCTCCTCAAACTAGCCCAAGTGATCCCCCTTCTGGGGACTGCAGTGTAGAGCTGGGGTTACCCCATGCTCCTCGCAGAGCAGAGGTGATGTTTCAGCAAGTGCTCTTAAGGACTCTGGGCATGGATGTGTGCAAGTGGGCGTCCATCTCCTTGTGCAGTGAGCTCCTCTGCAAAGGCAGAAGCAGGCCCCTGGACTCTGCGGTGCAGCTGAGTGACTGTGTGGACAGTGGCTCACCCCCGGATCTGCCTGCATGACTCAATAGTGGTGGGGCACACCTCTCTGAAGTGTGGGGGCCACTTGGTGCCCTCTGGGTCAGCCAGCTGAGACTGCCTTCCCTGGGGGGGACCAGGCCTGCGTGAGGGCAGCTGGGAGTGGCAGCACCTGCACCTCCACATGGGGGTCAGCACCCGGCATCTGCGTGTTGGCGGTGGTTCGCATGGGGCCACCTGGAAAGGGCCTGGCATTCGGGGACAGAGGACTAGCAGTGAATGTCCTGATGCAGCCTTCACCCTGACAGTGCCTTCCAGAGGGGCACACGGGCTTATCAGAGGCAGGAGCCAGATGATGGGAAATCCAATGCTCTTTCCGGATCTCTTACTGCTGCCTCAGTCTCCATCTGCAGTGCCTGCGGGAAGGACAGCCCACCGTGCTTCTGAAGTGGAGTGGAGGGTGGGAATCACTGGGGGACCTTGGTGGAAGGACGATGGTACTGGTGGGGTTTGAGTTGGGACATTATAAACCTGAAACTATTACCAGGATTCTAATCGCAGTGCTTAAACTGTTTTTTTCTCTTAATTCTGATTCCTGAAGTATTTCTACCCGAACCTGCTCTCAGGGGGCTTCAGGAACTGACTAGAAATCATCTGATTTCTGAGATAACTTACAGGAAATACATCCTGTATTTCTTGGTGTTGCTCTTGAATTGTATCATTCTAAAAAGTTGTGTGAGGGGCTGGAGAAATAGCACAGGGTTGATGCATTTTTCTTGGACCTGGCTGACCTCAGTTCAATCCCTGGCACTGCATATGGTCCCCAAACATGCCAGGAATGGCCCTTGATCCCAGAGCCAGGAACAAGCTCTGAGCACTGCTGGATGTGACCCCAAAGCAGAAACAAAAGTTGCTTTCTAATACTATGTGCTTTTTTTATGGTTTCAGGATCACACCGAGGTCGTCCACAAGCCAAGCGCTTTGTACCACTGAGCTACGTCTCTGCTTTCGTGTGTGTGTGTGTGTGTGTGTGTGAGAGAGAGAGAGAGAGAGAGAGAATCTGACTTTTTAAAATATGTTGGACCCTATTCATTAGAGATGTAAAGAAATTTTCAAATCCTACCAAGATGATCACATTGAGTTTATTTAACTATACATGAAATACTAACTTAATACTTACATTGCATTTTTTTTCCAGGTGTGCAAACGAAACCAAATTCAAAACAGAAGATGTATTTTGGGCTTACAATTTCTGCCCCACCCCCTACTCCTGGACTGCACTCGTGGGCCTCATTTTATATCTTGTTTTCTTCGCACCTGGTAAACAAAGAATTTGTTATTACTGTGAATTAAATACTCTCTTTTTAGATGAGAAGAACTACTGTTTCTCAAATCACTTCCTGCTTTACCTGATAGTAGTGTGTGTTTTCAGGAATGGGACCAATGCCCTGGACTGTGAACTCTGAGATCTATCCCCTCTGGGCAAGAAGCACAGGAAATGCGTGCTCATCTGGAGTAAACTGGATTTTTAACGTCCTGGTTTCGCTCACGTTTTTACACACAGCAGAGTACCTGACATACTATGGTAAGAGGAAATCGTCCAACACGTTGCTTCTGCTCTGGGGTAAGCAAACGTCTCAGGCAGCTTTTCCCAGCCAGGGGCCATGTGGCCGCCTGGGCGCCCCCTGGATGTTCCAAGGGGGCCACGGGTGAAACCATGTAACTGAAGGGCCGGCCGGAAGGACAGAGGACCACAGGAGAGAAACAGGGTTGGAAGGGGCTCTGGTGGGGAGGAGGTGGCACTGGTGTAGTTTCCTAGAATGGGTGGCACTACATCCCCCAGGGAGGAGGGGCTGGGATGACCCAGGGAGTAGGCAGCAGCTTTGGGTGCCACTTTGTTCACTTAAAGGAAGTAGATTTCCCAGAGGAAGGGAGGTGGTGAATGATTTCTCTGAGAAGGGGGTAGCAGGTCATATCCTAAGTGTGGGGACCTCCGGGCTAGAGAGAACACAAGTTGGGTGTCTGCCTTGCACGTGGCCAGCCTGGGTGCATCCCGAACAATCCATATGTTCCCTGACGCTCTACCAGAGTGATCCCTGAGCAGAGCTGGGTGTGGCCCAGGAATAAAGGGTTTGGGGACCTCTGGTCTAGACGATTCATTCTATTTTTTTTTCCGCTGTTATAGGAACCCCCCCCAAATATTCAAGGGTCTGCCTTCTGCTTCAGTCACATTGTCCCATAAAATATTACAGACCTCTGAGAGACCACAGTCACAGACTCACTGTAGAGTATTGTCCTAATTGTAGCTGATCTCTTACTGTGCCTGATGTGTGAATTAAGTTCATCACAAGTGTACATGCTTGGGGGGTTGGGCCAGTCTGTAGAGGGGTCTCGAGGGGTCTGGTGCTGTCTGTGGTTTCAGACGCCCGGAGTGGAGATTAGAATCTGTCCCCAGGGAGTAGGGATGGGAGAGCTCTGTAACATTTTTCTTGGGATTTTTGTTCCCCAGGGGCCTTGAAACTGGGAGGGGAATTCTCATCTTCCAGGCAACACTGCAGCTCACATCCCTCCCTCAGTGGCTTCAGTCTTGTACAGACGTGACTCGGTGGCTGCAGACCACTGCTATGACTTCCCTCGCACCCGTTCCTCACCGCCCTCTCCCCAGCTGGTTCCCGAGGTTTAAGGAGAATCGATATGTGATATGTGGGCGTGGTGTTGGGCCAAGGCGTGGAGCTCCCCCTGCAGAGGGGTGGCGCTGCGTGGGGAGGGTCTCGCAGGGTTCGTGGTAGGGGGAAGAGCCCCTGCTGTGCTGTCGGTATGGCGGGTCACTGAGTGGTCGTGCCCAGTGTCAGGAGGGGCTCGGGAGGGGAAGGGGCAGCTGCTCGTCGTCAGCACTGGACGAAGACACTGTTCCGTGCTTGGGACTGAGTTCTTCCCCCACCACTCCATCCCGGCCCCCTTAGGCCCTTGCCGCCCCCTTCCCTGTCCCCCCTTCTCCCCCTGCACCCAGGACTGGACTGGACAGTGAGCTCCGGCCAACACTGTGTATTTCATATGACAGTCCTGGCGTTCCCAGGGGAACCTGTTCACCTGTTGGCAGTGAGAAGGTGTGAAATGAGTAAATGAACAGATGGATTTTGTAGACAGACGATAAAGCGGAAGTTCCGTACAGTAGGAAAATCTGTTCTTCCTCCCTCTGCGCATGTCGGATTGGTCTTTCTTTCCTCGTTTTCTGATCCTCTGCTGTGAAGTCATAAACCGCTGTTGAGCAGCCAGGACCCCACGTGGGCGTTTCTCTGGAGCACCTGCGTCCTGATGGGACCGGTTTCCGGTGTGCATCCCTTTGCTCAGGTCGCCCCACAACCGCCACCCCTCCCTCTGATAACACTAATTGGCCTTAGGCCCAGATGTTTGTTTTCACTGTTTGTTTCTCCCTCGGGGAAACCAGTGTTTGTCTTTCTCCTTATGAGTCGTTTCACTGAGACGCTTTTTCAGTCCGTACCTGCTGCAAGTGGTCGGGATGTATGAGCCCAGGTCGCATATATACCTCTTCTCTGTCCAGGCTCCAGGCACGGCCACTCAGGTTGTCAGAAATATTTTTGGGAAAAGGCATTTGAAACTAAGTATTTGGGATGCTCGAATTTTTTCACCAATTGGGGCCAGAGCAATAGCACAGCAGGGAGGACATTGGCCTTGCATGCGGCTGACCTGGGTTCGATCCCCAGCATCCCATAGGGGCCCCTGAGCAACACCAGGAGTAATTCCTGAGTTCAGAACCAGGAGTAACCCCTTTTGGGTCAGGTGTGACCCAAAATGCAAAATAATAATAATAATAATAGAAGTAAATCTTTTAAAATAAAATGTTACTATTTGAACAATTTTTTTACTAAGAACCTTACCTTTGTGATATACTTACAATGAGATAACATATTTAAAAGTATTCCATTACTTCTGAATACTAAATATAAACATCCCAAGGAAGCACTTTTTATAGAAAGTCTTGGACCAAATAATGAAAGTCTGCATGGTCAGATTTTGATAGTGAAGCTCCCCTTTCTCAAACGGATGCTAACACATGAGGTAAAATGTACATGGGGAAAGGAGAGAGAGAACACAAGGGATTGCCCTGCCACAGAGGCAGGGGGGGATGGGGGGTTGGGGGTGGGAGGGATATTATCCATGGTGGTGGAAAATGGGCACTGGTGGAGGGATGGGTATTTGATCATTGCATAATCAAAACCCAAGCACAAAAAATTGTAAATCTACAACTGTACCTCATGGTGTTTCACTAATTAAAATATATATATATATTTAAAAAAATGTACATGGGGACAGTGAGGTTTCTCTCAGAAGCGTGCAGTGAGAAGTAGGCTTCTGCTTCTGCAATAAGCTAAACTGGCTTGTGCCTGTGCCTGAACCCTGACATTACTGCTGGCAGTTTCAGCTTAGTTTTTCTATGGGTTTGTGAGTTTCTTTGTGACGTTTTAGCCTACATGTTGATTTACAGATGGTTTATATTTATAATCCTGATTTCACAAATATGCAGCCCAGCGTTTTATTTTTTGGTTATACCTACTTTTTTTGTTTCCCTTTTTTATCGTTTTAAGATTTTTATTTCTTCTAAACCACTGCTGAGGCCTCCTCACTCGTGTTTTTACTGAAACTCATCCTGAAAGTGTCATCATGATTCCACTTGGTGTTGGTGTGATGGCAAATGGCCTGTGTTGAGTCACTGAACTCAGCTCAGATAGGGTCTTGGATGCTCTCGCATTCTGCAAAGGAGGCTTTCTGTGCTTTTCACTAAGCAGAACCTGGTCGCGTTGAAAGGCAAAGAAAAGACACAAGTCTGTAAGCCTAGGTCTTCCCCCCCGCCCCTCCCAGACCTAACAAAGGAGAATGCCACCCCCTTTGCCTCACCAACAGAGCCTGATGTACAAAACTCCAAGACTAGAGCCACAGTGCCACCTGCTGGGAAGAGAAGGCAGTCCATGCCCAGAGGAAAAGCTGCACAGGTGCCAGTTCAGTCTTTGGTTTGGGGGTCACACCCGGCGGCTCTCGGGGGTTACTCCTGGCTCTGCAGTCAGGAATCACTCCTGATGCTGTTCAGGGGGGCCCTGTGGATGCCGGGATCAAATCCCGCCCACACTGTGCACGACAGGTGCCCTCAGTACTGTCTCCCGGCCCCAGGATGCCGATTCAGAGATCACAACAAAATGGAGATGCTGAAGAAGACTAATAAATACACAGAAATCCAACCTAACGATGTGGAATTGGGGGCCAGGGAGAGGACAAGAATTAGGGCACTTGGTCTGGAGCTGCAACTGTGGTTTGAATCCCCTGCGCCACGTAAGTTCCCCTGATCACGGTCAAGGGTTGTGTCCGAGCACAGAGCCAGAGCAGTCCCTAAGCACCACCAGGCCTCGCTACCCCCATCCCAGAAAGAAGACTCGGACTTGTTTGGGATCTAAGAGACAGTGAATAAAAACCTGCCCTTGGGGATCCCAGTCACGTGCAGAACCGTACATAAGCACAGAATGGAAAGCCAGGAACCTCAGGAAGAAAAGAAGGGTTCCTCAGCCGAGTCGGAGTTGAAGTAACCATGTGTTACGGCAAGCAGACTTCTTTCTCTTGCTCAGGAAAGGGTCGCTGAAACGGTAGAAATGACTGAATTGGAAGAGGAAAGACACGAGTTAGGAAAAGTGAAGAAACTCTCCAAGATGTTTCCGCTTGTGAGAGAGTGTGAGTGAGACGGGGCGACCCAGAGGAGGACGCAGACACAGGCCCCTCTGGGACTGCAGAGCACTGTCAGGCTCTCCCCTCGAACCCCAGCCAGAGGAGATGAGGAAAGGCAGAAGCCACCACAGGAGTTCTCAGCCTCGCCAGACTGTCAGACCTGATAGAGAGACGGTCTTCCCCAGGTGAACGGAAACTCACTGCCGACAGACCTGCTCTGAAGCATCGACCTCAGGGCCCTAGGCGATTCGGCCTTCTTAGGGGGAAGAAGCCACACAGTGCTCCCTGGGGGGTGGTACTGCCCCCTTTCCAAAGCACCACTGAGAGAGATGTTTACTAGGAGTTAGAAGCTTTAAAGCAGAACAAGACAGCAGAAAGCATCAACCATGAGGGAGGAAGCAGACGCCATAGGCCGGTGACAGCAAGTGATGGCACGTATGGCGCTTCCAGCCCTGCTGCTGGGCACAAAGCAAAAGTCGGGAGCTGAATGGATGAATCAAGCAAAGAGTCAGGAAGAGAAAGATACCAGATTTCATTTAGACGCACAGTATAAACAAAACACACTAACCAATACAAGAAAAATAACATTTAAGCCCTGGTACCAGGAGATGATTGCAGGAAGGACAGGATGCAAGGAAGGGGTCGAGAAGGATTTACTCCAGAGTGGTGGATGGTGCTAACGTTAGTGGTTGTGGCCTATACTTCTACCAAGACACGAAGCTGAATTCCTGAAACAAAACAGTCTTGTAAACTAATAGCAGCACTGTAGCACTGTCCTCCCGTTGTTCATCGATTTGCTCGAGCGGGCCCAGTAACACCTCCATTGTGAGACTTGTTGTTACTGTGTTTGGCATACTGAATATGTCACGGGTAGCTTGCCAGGCTCTGCCATGCAGGTGCAGGTGGGATACTCTCGGTAGCGTGCCAGGCTCTCCAAGAGGGACAGGAGAATCGAACCCGGGTCGGCCACATTCAACGCAAATGCCCTACCTGCTGTGCTGTCACTCCAGCCCAAACTAATAGTAAGATCAATAAAATAAAATATTTTGAAATAAAACTTAGGGTCTGGGGATAGCTAGGTGTTCATGCTCCCTACCCAATTTCTGTGTATATATACAGTACTAACAAATTATCAAAAGGAGAAATTAAGAAAATAATCCCATTGAGATGCATTCACCTGATTTCTCTGTGAGGTAAACACACACACACACACACACACACACACACACACACACACACACCTTCCAGAAAAACAAAATATCCCAATAACCAAAGTAACCCTGAGTAAACAATAACAAAGCTATCAAAGCCACACCACCAGATTTCAAATACTGCCAAGCTACGATGCTCCATCTTTATCTTACAGTATGGTAGCACTGTAGCACTGTACTCCCGTTGTTCATCGATTTGCTCTTGCGGGCAACAGTAACATCTCCATTGTGAGACTTGTTACTATTTTATTTTATTTTTGCTTTTTGGGGTGCATCACACCTGGCGATGCACAGGGGTTACTCCTGGCTCTACACTCAGGAATCACTCCTGGTGGTGCTCAGGGGATCACATGGGACGCTGGGAATCAAACCCGGGTCAGCCGTGTGCAAGGCAAACGCCCTACCTGCTGTGCTATTGCTCCAGCCCCTTGTTGTTACTATTTTTGGCGTATTAAATACGCCACAGGTTACAGTATGGTATTGGACTAAACACGTAAATGCATAGTAGACACAGAACCATGGAAGAGAAAGGAGAGCCCAGTGCAAAGCTACACACACGAACAGCACAGGTCAAGGACATCAGTGGGAAAACGTGCTGCTCTGGTCAGTGGGGCAGTGTCAGCTGGAGGCCACATGCAGGACGAGGCTGGACCATGACCCGCGGGGAGGCCCACCAGAGGGTCTTGCCCAGGCAGAGGCAGGGTCAGACTGTAGGGGCGCCCAGGTTACCACCCCAGGGTCCTCACCAGCAGCTACAGGAGAACACAAGGGGAGAATTCTCTTGCCAGAATAGTGAGTAAAAATCCTTCAAAGCAGAAGTGACCCTTGAGTCCATCCACCATTCTTGGGCTTGGTACAGTCCTTGAATTTGGGGAGCTAACGTGAATTCTATTCTCGGGGTTAGATTGCTAACAGTCAGCCAAGCCAGCAGTGGTGTTTCGGTTTGGCTCCGTGTCAGAACACGGGTAGGCATGGTTGACCAGAAAGAAAAGCCCACGCCTTGTCCCGAGAGCGAGTGGTTGTGTACACTGCATCACTCACATGAGTCTGTCCGATTGCAGGCGCCTTCTTCCTTTACGCTGGATTTGCCGCTCTGGGACTCCTCTTCGTCTACGGCTGTCTTCCTGAGACCAAAGGGAAAAAGTTAGAGGAAATTGAATCTCTCTTTGACCACAAGCTTTGCACGTGTGGTGCTTCGGATTCCGAGGAAGGGAGATACATTGAATACATTCGGGTGAAGGGAAGTAACTACCATCTTTCGGACAACGACGCTTCTGACGTGGAGTAGCTGTCACTGTGCTGTCTCTCGCTGTCTGACGGCCTGGGGTGAGAGCAGCGAATGGTGGCCTCAGTGCCCTGCTTCTCACCCGGCTCTTTCCAGTCCCGCCAGAGTGACTTCAGGAGGAGACAACTGTGGCAGCTGCCCACACGAAAGATACGGAAATCATATCCGCAAAGACTCCAACCTACATAATCTAGAACAAACGTGTGATTCCTCCCTGAGTTAAATGAGTATCGTATCCAGTGACTTCAGTGATGCCCCATGTCACGCTCAGTGCCCAGTCAGTGCTGACCTAAGTCCTGTGCGGTGTGGCCCGGCGTGTGTCACGTCACCCCCTCCTGGCCCTGCAGTGCCCTGAGGACAGTAGCTGGGCTGGGCCCAGCTGTGAGAAAGTGCCATCCGCCTGTCATCAGCAGACCCCAAGCACCTTTTGTAAGGATTCCATCGTCTGTGTCTCCTTTGACTTCCACGTTTGGGTTTCTTTCTCCAGTTCAGATCCGAGTGTTTTCAGAAACTTCATGGACTCTTTCGAACACTGTAAAAAGCAGGTATTTGAAGGATTATTTTCTTACATATTTTTTGCATCAGTGAGAAGTGTACATTTGCACAGAGAAGCTTAGCAAGCTATAGTAAGTATTTTTATTGCTAGATTTTTATGGATTTCTGATTGAATTGATCACATAATTGCAAACACAAAATAGTGCCAGATCTTTGCCTGTACTTCAGGGTCAGTGTGTGTCCATGCCCAAATTGCCGACGTTCAGCATGACTTCATTCGTGACTCTGGAGTCTACTCTCTGTGCCTTCGCTGTGTTATAGGAATAGCATCAAGCAGTCCTGTACTTCTCTTCTTTTAGCTACATTCGTGGAAGTAAAGTACAAGAAGTAAACCTGCTATTACTGATATTCAGTCAGATAGTGGGGCTTCCTTCTTAGCTTTTTTCATACTCATCCTAAAAGCATCATCACATTCATGATTTATTGGTACTGGTTTTTATTTTGTTCACTCTTTCTCACTTTCCCTAACAAAATCGGGGAGGGGGGGCTACAGTTCATAAATGTTGGTCTGTTTCTTTCTCACATACTTGATTATCAATATTTAGATTTTCTGTTGAAACCAATAATTCTTACATAGCACATCTGATAAAATGCCAACTTCCCCACCATTCTACAAAGTAATGCTCATTCATCAGTGAACCCTAATTTCTACTCTTACATTAGAAATTGCATAATATGTGTAAAAATTACGTACAAGCTTATTTGCAGTTACAGTGGAAATACAAACAAGTTTTCTGTGGTTGGTTAGGAATGCCTAAGTTTGGTGCATTTAACATGCGGCTAGATAGCCAGTGAGGTACTCCTTGGAATTAAAAGGTGGGTCTCTCGACATGCAGCATTTCTGCCTCTGTCCAAGATGTCTTGTTTCACTTTGGGGGGGCAGGTGGAAAGACGTGATGATGTTACTCCGGGTACTACCAGGAGTTATTCTGGTAGAGAGCCAGGATTATTCCCTCAGCACATCTGGGTGGAGCCCAAGTAATTATTTCATATTAAGTTCATTATTTTTGACATTATTTCTCTTGAATTAGCTGCTTTAATGATTCCCAAGGGAATCCCCAGGAAAGATGTGATTTAATAGATTATTTTCTTGATATTTGTATTCCACAAAAAATTTTTAGCTCTGCAATAGGTAAAAGGAGGTAAAAAAAATAAACTGTAAAGGAAGAAAATCAAAAAATGATGAGGGGAACTATTCTAGTTCAGTAAAGTACCCTCTTCAAAGATGCTTTTCCATTCGTCCAGACAGTTGCCTCAGTTCTCTTTTATTATATATACAGCCTTAACTTTATGCTTGTTTCTATGACCAGCTAGGCTAAATGCACAGGAACTTGACTATTTCCTAAACCAGGATATGGCTAACATAGCAAAGGGTATTTTTGACTTTATATCCACAAATACACGATTCCAGGGAAAATTAACCACAGTTCTCCTCCCTGAGTCTCCTCGATCTTTCTTTAAAGAACTATTTGTTACTTAGTAAGGAAGATAATTTTCAATATATCTTTGAAGTATGACAGAGCACAGTATAACATAATTTTTAGAAAAAAATTTGTTTTTTGAAGAAAAGGAACCTAATAAAACTGGATATTATTTTTAGATAAAAGTATTTATAGAACATTAGAAGTTAGATGCTATGGTTTTTCAGTTTCCAAATGCCACACACCTTTTAGGGTCACAGCATCTCCAGTTGCTGTTTCAGTGTGAAAATAACCCTATCCTCTGTGTATTGTGTAGAACAATTTATATATGGTAAGATTTGACCTATTATCTTGAAATCCATTCAACCTGATGCTTTTAACTGAAATTGTAGACTCAATGCTTTTAACTGAAATTGCGTGGTTTTTTCCACGTACGCTGCCAATGCGGCGAGTCTCCCTGTTTGAGGCAGTGCAGCTGAGGAGGGGTCCAGGCCCTGACACTTGCCTGGCTGGACCACCTGACTAGACTTGCAAGAGTGCAGCGTTTCATCTGCAGTCCAAACACACAAGGCAAGATGGAATGCCAAAAGGCTTTAAAGATCAAACACTAATTTACCTTTACATTTCATTCTTCTACCTTCGTCACCGATTACACATAGTGTAGTTTTTAGTGTACATATAGATGATGTAAGTAAAAATCTAGGTTCCATTCCCTTAGGGTTCCCTCCCAAAAGAAAGTGCTTCCTTGGAAATTCTGTCCTGAGCCACATGTAATAAACACTTCCTTGCTTGGAAAGTTCCATGGGGGTACTGCTAACCAACGGCTTTTTAATAATTTTTTAAAATATTTATTTATTTATTTATTTTGGGGTCACACCCGGGGATGCTCAGGGTTACTCCTGGGTTTGCATTCAGGAATTGCACCTGGCAGTGCTTGGGGGACGATATGAGATTCCAAGGACTGAACCTGGGTCAGCTGCGTGCAAGGCAGATGCCCTCCCTGCTGGACTATCACTCTGGCCCCCTCATAATTTTTTTTAATCATCAAACACATGTCAGTAGAAGAGTGAAAATGTTATTTTAAGTTATTGACTTTAAAATGGGGAATCCATTAAAGCAGATGACTTAAATTTTCTTACTGTAATTTCAAACAAAATGTGTATTATCTGAAACAAAAAATAGGAAAATTTACAACTCTGTCCTTTTGCTTTACACTAGAAAAACTGAATTATTGTTAATAATCCATAGATTCTTATGGGAGTGCTTAAGAAAAAGACTTAAGAAACAGAAAAATACCGTTCCTAGGTTATCTGAGAGTCGCCCAGAGCCACAACACTAACGGGCAGCCCCACGAGACAGCAGGTGGCAGTCACTGTGCCACGGCCTCCTCAGCATGCTCGGATGAGGGAATTTGGTGTTTTATTATAATCTGGGTCCTGGTTGTAAGACCTAGAATTATGGGCAGGGTGATAGTTCAGCAGGTAGGGTGCCTGCCTTGCACACAACTGACCCAGTTCAGTCGCTGGCACCCCATGTGGTTCCCGAACCCACCAGGAGATTCCTGAGTTCAGAGCCAGGAGTGAGCCCTGGGCACTGCCAGGTGTAGCACCCCAACCCCCCACCCCGCCAAATCTAAGATTATGTAAAGAACTAACAACTTCCTTTCATTCGGGTGAATTTTCAGTTACCTAATTTAGACCTTTTCGTGAAATGAAATGTTAGCGGACATACCAGGCCAGGAGAAGAGAAAGGGCCTGTGCTTTGTAGCAAAATGTAATGCAGCGTAGATATCCTGCAAAGAGAAGGTGTAGCTGCTCCCGCCAAAGGCCCCAGAATTACTCTCTGAAAATGTGTCGAACTGTAGATATACTACAAAGAGAAGATGTAGCTGTTTCCTTCAGAGGCCCCAGGATTGTTCTCTGGATTAACTGGAGTGGCCTGTTTTCTGTCACTCTCTGTTCAGTTTTCTTAGCCTGGTGTACAGTAGCGTTCAGCTAATTTGATGAAGTGATTTAGACTGATAGCCCTATCTATTAGCTGTCTATTCAGAGTGAACTCTGTTGCTATTTCCTGGAAACAGCACTCATTTTTAAATGCCAGACCAGCTACCTGTTACCAGCTCTGTACGGTCTCTTATAAAGGAAACGTTTTAAGTGCCAGTGTTCATCACATGTTTTCTAAGGGTATTAACAATGTTCAGAATGCAGCACATAAAATCACTTTGTCCTCTTTTCACTTGTTTATATGAAACAGTATGCTCATGAACCTTCATGTGTATAACAATGTTCTACTTGAGTGATTTAACTTCTGGAATATTACATACCCACCTTTCATGAGTGCTCTTTAGACATCTTTATTTCAGAACATGAATGTGTTTGTCCTTTTCTTATTTTAATTTCGAAAGAAAAATGGACCATGCCGCTTGCAAGTACCTAAATTTTAAAGTAAACAATTTGTAGTCATCTCATTTGAAGATTTAAAAAAAATGAGACCAAATGCTAACCCAAGTAAAGAATTCCGTCTTTTGAACTATATCTTAATTGATGTCATGATAGATTTATTTGTAATAAATGTTCCAGTTTCTATTTAGAACAATGTACATCTAGACATTTTAAGTTTTATGCTTTGAACTGTTACTTCCAAATGTGTATTTTCATTTCTGATTGCATGTTATATATTACAGTGTTTAATATTTCACATGTCAAAGTATTTATTATTATAATGACAAATAGAATATATCTCTTAAATATGACTATCCATTTCTTCAAAATCGTTCTATCTTACCGCTGTATCTAAAGCATTATATATTTTATGGAGTGATGTATATGTAAATGTTTTTTATTTTATTGAATTTTAGCCTTTACATAAAATTTAAATCTTTTTTAAAAAAGTGTCAGTGCCAGAATTGTAAGTGGAAATAATAAAAGTCGAAACAATTTATTACTCATTTATCTTCCTTGCAGTTTCTTCTCTCTCTCCCTTGAGTAGTAGGGTCTAAGTTACTTCTAAGCAGAAACTGCGTGGTCCCCCCCAGCCGTGCGGGGGCTACCTGGTGCTTACCCCTCAGGGCTGCCCATCCCCCTGGCCTCAGCACCACGTCCCCTCGTGGCTGTCTAGGACTTGGAGCTCACCCTCGCCCTCCAGGCCAGCTGGGGCTCCGTGCCACCTGTGTCTGCCTGACCATGCCTTACGACTGCCACCAGGTGGCTTTGGAGAACTTTGCCAACTATTTTCACCAATCTTGTGAGGAGAGAGAACGTGCTGAGAAGCTGTAGAGCCAGCAAAGTGGTCGGATTTTCCTTCCAGATACCAAGAAACCAAACCATGATGACGGAGAACGGGCTAATGCAATGGAGTGTGTGTTACACGTCAAGAAAAGCACAAATCATTCAGTACTGGAGCTAAACTGGCCACAGGCAACAGTGACCCAAGCTGTGTGATGTCCTGGAGACTCTACCTGGATGAGCAGGTGAAGGCCTCCGAGAATCGGGGGACCACGTAACCAACTTGGTCTGGGTCTGACTTGGCAGAGAATCTCTCCAGCAAGCTCTGGGGTGAGTGACAAAGGCACGACTCATGCTCACGCCCCACAGCTACAGAGGACCCCTTGGGGGCCAGGGCAGAGCATCCGTTACCTTTAACTTTTCTATCAGTTCCAGAACATCTATTTCAGCCTTTGATTTTTATCAATCCTTCAAATGATGTGCAGCCCTGACCTCACCCCCCCAAAAAAGAGCATCAACAGAGACTGCACATGTTGGTATTCTCAGGTATTCCTCTTCTCCTTTCATCATACCTGACATAGTTTAAAACACTTTTGATACCTAAAACTTGTTCCAAGGAGGGGCTGGAGAGGTAGTACAGCAGACATGGTGTTTGTCTTGCACATGGCCAACCCCCACTTCCATCCCTGGCACCCCATGAGGTCCCCTGAGCCCCACAAAGTGTGATCCCAAGCACAGAGACAGCAGTAAGTCCTGAACACTGCTGGGTGTGGCAGAAATTAAACTTTGGAATAAAGTTCTTGGAAGCCGTTGACCTATGAGTCACTGAGCGGGTGACAGCTGGACTTCACAGCAGGATGTGCGTCCTGAACACACCAGTCCCACCTGAGAAGAGCCTGGAGACTAAGCCACATACCCCCACCCCAAATGGAACCAAGGACCCTGATGCCAGCAGGCAGAGAGAGACCCAGTCATCAGACCACCTATGGCAGTTCCACTGCCTGTGCCCCGGGTGCTTACCTGAGAGTGCAGCTGAGAGCACAGTCTGTGTGTCCGTGGTCAGCCCAGTGCTGGGGACACTGCTGTCTTCGTGGACGTTTTGGACCAGCCTGGAATCAAGCACTTCCTCTGCAGACTGTCCGCCAGTTTTCCTCTCCTGGCTCTTCCTTAAGCTCTTCTCGCAGGCCCAGGCAGGAGAACGGCGAGTCCAAGCAGGGCGCCACCCGTGCAGCAGAGGGCAGCAGCTGTTCGCCTGGCCCCACTCAGGCCTGGACATTCTGAAGGCAAGATGTGAGGAGGATCCAGCCTCCCTCCTCCACTCACTGCCTGTCAGCTGCATGGTCATTCTCTGCCTTGTTTCGTGGTCTGCAGTGTGATGTCATTATGATCCATCTCTTCTACGTGCCATGGGGTGACATCCCTGCATCGTGTGAACTATTAGTTGCAGCATCCCTGGAAGGCGTCTTGTGCCTGCAGCAACCAAGCCTGGGATAGGCCTGGCCTGAATTCATCCCACCTGGCCTCATGAAGCCCTCCATTCTCTCTCTGTTCTGCGGTAGCATGTCGGACACCCAGGAAAGTTAAAAACCAGTGTGTTCAAGGTACCTCTTCTGTTCAAGTAGAAAGTGAATTTGAACACAGTGAAGTAATGAAGGGGTAATGCTAGTTTTCTCTGGAGAGGGTTTTTAAAATTATGTTGTAAATGCTGGAAGGAGTAAGAAACTTCTCATGTTCCTCCAATTTGAGAGTGCAGAAACTCCCTATTCAAGTTGAGATTCCTGTCCCCACTCACTCCCAGAAGAGTCACCTACAAGCCTAAAGTGTCTATTACTGTGTCCATACAGAATGGTAAGTATCAGGAAGGAGAAATAAAGATGCTAATTAAGTTGCAGGTCTAAGGAGAAGAGACACACGTTAAGGGCTGTTTTGCCCTCGTGGGCTGCAGGTGGTCGGGAAGACTGGGAAAACATTTTGATTGTGCTTCCCGTTGGTTGGGGGAGAAGTAAAAGAGTGAGTGAGACAGAGAGAGATAGAGGAGATGGATACAGCAGGAGGAAATAGTTGCAGGGTTACAGCGAGAAGAGAGACGGTTAAGGAGACACAGAGACAGAAAGAGGAGTAGAGTGAGGGAGGGAGAGAGAGTTGGAGGAAGACTGAGGGAGAGGCAGAGAAGAGACGAGAGACTGAACAAATGGCAACTAATCAGCAACCAGCTTGGCCCTCGATCCTCCTCCATCTGTCCAAGGCAACAGCCGTCCCCAGTGGAGAAGCGGCTCAAACGTGGGCAGCGAGAGAGAGCGCCCGGAGAGCCAGCGAACATGCTTCCACGTGCAATCCCCCAACTCGCCTGGGCAAAAGGAGAGTCCGGAGCTCTGGCCTGGGGTGGAGGGGGGAGGCCAGGGGGCCAAAAGGGAATATTACAGGGGTCAAACGGGTTGGCTAGTGCAAGGCCTTACGCCCTGTACTATCTCAAGTCCCTGCTCAATTATTCTTTGAAAAAAGCATCAAAACATGTATTGAGTCTTGAAGAGAAAATACCTTCCTTTGAATACAAGCACTAAGAAAAATTTTGGTGTACAGTAGAAGATACATTTTGTATAAAAATCAGTGCCAGAAACTGTGATAGCTAAATAAAATGTAGTAATAAAAACAATGACAGAATGTTTAATGGGAATAAAATAATTTATATGACAAAATTCTTATAATAAGGCTATAAACATATTTTGTCCGTTGGTGGATGAGAAGGTACAGTAACTTTGTACAACAAAATCATAAATGTAACAATATTGTAACTATGTTGTCTAAATCTAAATTACAAAGCATTTCTGATGTTCTGTAATATTTTGTTTGAAATCTTGGATGGAAACATTTCTCAAGGATACAGCTTACTAAATTTTAAGATAAGCACAAAAGGGAAGAAGCAGCCAGGCATTTTAATTCACATATACTGTATCATAACATAATCATATAAAGAATGACGACACTAACATTTGCATTTTCAAGAAATCTGAAGACACGTAAAAGCGATTAAAGAAATAGCTGTGTGAACTTAAATGTGCAATATTAAAGTGTCTTCAGACAAGCCGGCTATAAACCAACGCTTAACTCCATTTCTCATTATGATGCTAGTGGGATTCTGAGCCCTAACTGCACGGTTACATCTCAGGCTGGGATTTCCGAGTCCTGGCAGTCCCTGGGGACACCCTGCCCTCCAGGGTACCCTGACATGCCTGCCCACTTCTCAGTGTCCCGAGACAGCCCCCCGCTCTGCACGGCCACGTCCGCCTTTGCGGGGCCCCCACGCCAGCCTTCAGTCTGCACCCCTGCATCACAGAGACCCAGAGACACCAGTCCCCCGCACTGCACGGCCACGTCCACCTTTGCAGCCTCCCCAGGCCAGCCCTCTGTCTGTGTCCCCGCGTCGCACCTTGCCCCCTGTGGAGGGAGCTTCCTCATGCTGTCCTTCTGCAGTACCTGCACTGAGTTACTCTGAGACTGTGAAAAATGGGTGGGATTATTTTTCACTGATAACTGGTGGAAATGATCATTTTGTTGAATTCCAGGGCTGCCTCGGGTTTCCTTCTCCCCTGGAAGTCTAGTCTCCCGTTCCAGATAAACATTATTGGGCGTCTCCTTGGTGTTGATGGATCTCTCAGGCGGTTCCATTTGCTGCGATACTGAACCTTCATCTTCAGATAGCTAAAAAAGTAGCAACTGTTGTGTAAACAATACTGAATCTTTTTTTAAAAAATTCGTTAAGGCAGTCTTAAACTGTTGTGTAACTGTTGTGTAAACAATACTGAATCTTTTTTTAAAAAATTCGTTAAGGCACACTTTTTCTATCCATACTATAGAAAAATTTCAAAATACATGAGACTGGCAGGTCACAAATCAAAGATAGTATAACAGTCTTCCAACAGACATCAGGGAGTTTTCAAAAACTGAGAACAATCCTAATGGCACAAAGGACAAAGCAACCCCAAGAGCGTGTTTCTCAGGAACAGCCATCCACTGCCTGGGGCATGGGCCACACTCCCAGGCCCCCAGGAGCGGTGCAGGACATCAGGAAGAGCACACAGCGCTCTGACGGGTCTGAGCCTCTGGGAGGCCTTCAGGGGTGACTTCCTGAAGCTGATGAACGAGAAAAGGGCAGCGGAAGGTTCCTGCCCTGCACACGCCAACCACTGGTCCTCTGCACTCCATTGTGACTCCTGAGCACAGAACTATGAGTAAGCTCGGAGCAACGCTAGGACGCTCCCAAAACCAGAAAGTCAAAGGGATGAAGGTAACTGGGAACAGGATGTAAACGCCCAGAGAAGAGACAGACAGCAAGGGCAGGTGTAGTCTGAGGAAGGACATCCAGGGGGCTGCAGTCCCTCTGGGCAGTCTCAAGCAAAGTGGAGATGAGGGACGGCAGGTGCAGGCAGCCACGGGCAGCAAGGGCGCGTGCGGGGAGAGCCGTTGGGAAACACGGCCGCTCAGACAGGAGTGTGGCCCTGAAGGCCCAGGGGCTGACGCCAGCCTTAAGGAGTGAGTAAGCATGCAGGTAGTCTGGACTGGACAAAGGGCCAAGAAGGGGGTGAGAAGAGCACGGCCCAGGAAAGCAGAGATGCCGGATGGAGCGAAAGGGCAGAGCCAGGGTTTGGCCCCTGGCAGCCTGTAAGTCCCCGAGCACAACCAGGGGGGACCTCTGAGCTCAGGCGTGGAGTAACCCTGAGCACCACCAGAAAACAAACTGAAACAGAAAGGCAGAGCGGCCAAGAAGAAGCAACATCCTACTGCTGGGTTTCTGCTGTGGGCGACTAGAGAGAAGGCTCCTGACTAAGACGGTAACATGGACCAGTGAAAGGCTGATATGGGAGGGAACAGAGGCCTTCAGTTCCGGGGAGGATGAGAGACGGGGTGTGACTGCCCAAGAGCAGGGCTAAGAGGGTGGCCATGGGACTGACTGCCGAGTCTAGAGTCAACTAGACGTAAGTGAAACAGGGGACATGGTTTAATTTGTATTCTAGAAGACAGGAAGGAGTGACACACTATGGTGACACACTGAGGAGAGTAAGGACAGCAAACCCTGCAGGACACAGACAGGAGAGGGAGGGACAGCAAACCCCACAGGGACACTCACAGGAGAGGGAGGGACAGCAACCTACAGGTGACCACATTGGGTAGTGCTGGAGAGGGATGGGAAATACCAAAGCAGAAGAATGAGCATCCAGAGAGGAACGAAAGAAACGATTTAATAATTTAATCGTGAGAAAATTTTTACCAAAAAGGAAAATAATAATTTTTACCCAAATTACTAGGAATTTAAAGAACTGTCTGACAGATGTCTCAAAGGGCTGGAGTGCACACCTTCACTCCACTGAACAGATACCCAGGTTCAATCCCTGAGCACCTCAGGAGTAACCTAAAATCCACAACAGAGAACAGACGTTTAAAGTGCCAGTGAATTTGGCAACACAAAGTCATTTGCACGCTTCCTCAGCAAAAGCAATGTTCACAGATAAAGGGAAAAGACTGATGAATGGAGAACCAACACGAGAAAATTCCTTCCAAAACTGTGACGAGATAAGTGCCCCATTCCCTCTCAGAAGAGCAGAAATCAACTTCATTATTTACTTTTCAGCCTTCAAAAACATGCTCTAGGTTTTTCTTCATGTAAACATTAAAACATTTCATTTATCTAGATGGTTCTAGGTGGTTCCAGAATTTTTTTTATCACTGTGTCTTCTTATAAAACAAATATAGCATCTATAGGCAGAACTACATTTTGATAACACACACATTACCTTTTTAAATGTGAATGATCATATGTATGTTTGTATTCTTAGTTTAACTGCATTTTAAACCATTCTAGCTACATCACATTTATTTCCACTATTTGCTGTCCTAGTTATTTTTTCAGAACGCAAATTATATAAATGCAAATAATTATAAAGTAGCAGGTCATACATAATCAAGAGTCAAAATGCAAAGCATAACTTACCATCTCTGAACTAGAACTGAAGTCGCTGTCTGTCTGCCTTGGAGAGTAACTGGCAGACTGACTGCTCTCCGGAGAACCAGGATCTGTAAATAAACGTTCCACAAAGAGAAAATCACGATTCACTGAAACTTTAGGTAGCCGAGAGGTCCCGTCTGACACTCCCACACAGTGACGTGTCTCTGAGGCACCGGAAACCTGTGTTTGGGTGCGGACGACCTGCATTCCCAACTGCTTGCATTTTTGGTACATTCAATGCTTAAAAGACTCCAACTGACAAATTAAATAAGGAACACAATAGTTAGACTTGTTTTTTCCCTATGTGAAACACTTTTTAATGCATAAATAATCAAGTATCAGGTTGCAGGAAGAGGAAAAAAAGCTGACTTTATTAACAAGGAATCAATTACTAAATTAGAAATAAATTTTCAGTGTGCAGTGAAGAAAGAAAGAAATATCCCATATGATATTGTTTTTCCATCTCCTTAGTAGATTCTCTCTTTTTTGTTTGTTATTTTTTTCTTTTGGGGCCACACCCGGCAATACTCAGGGTTACTCCTGGCTCTGCACTCAGGAATTACTCCTGGTGGAGCTTGGAGGACCATGTGGGATGCTGGGAATCGAATCTGGGTCAGCCATGTGCTAGACTAATGCCCTATCCGGCCCCTAGGTTCTCAAGGTGCCAGAAAAGCCTACAGGAGAGTGCCCTGGAAAGGACCTCATGACTCGCCCACATGCACAACTGCCACGAACAAGAGCATCCACAACTCTTCCTCTCATCTGTGAAAATAAGGAAACGCGAAGCAACCACCCATGCAGATCAGACAACCACCAAGGTACACGCACCAGGACTCCAACTACGTCACGCCAGAGGGCAGGACTGACGCCCTGAATCAGATCTAACCCATGAGGGAGAGAAACCACAGGGTCCCTCTCGTCCCTCCTGAGGCAGGACTGACGCCCTGAATCAGATCTAACCTTCTCAAGTGCAATACTTCTTAGGGCAGGTGTGATGCTCTCTGCAAGGTTCACTGTTACGGAACGGTATAAGGTGGTTCCTAAGAAAATCAACCAAACAAAAAACAACTGCCGGGTGATTTAGCGATCCCCCGCTGGGTCAGCAGGCAAGAGAGGAGAGCAGAGTCCCTGCGATCCTGCACGCTGCGTCACCGCAGCATCACCCACAGACGGCCACACGGTGGGAGCAAACACAGTGTCTCCTGAGTGACTGGACTCAGCACAGGCTGGCTAGGCCATCCATGACAGCAGTCACCCTTCCAGGGAAGGAAACACTGTTCCATGCTACAACAACATGGATAAGCCTTGGTGACACTGTTGTAAGTTAGAGAAACTGACCACAGAAAAAACGAGTACCGGATGCTTCCACTCAAGCGCTACCTAGATGTCTGAACCCATAAAAACAGAAAGTAGGTTGTGGCTGTGCTTGGCTGGGGTTAGGGTCTGTAGAGGTCCTAACTCTTAGGAAGGTGGATTTAACCCTTTTCCATTATAAAAATGATAAAGACAAGTTATGAATCATTTCTTATCTATGATGAATCAATACTCCTCCAAATTACTGTTACCTCCAATCACTTTTTGGGGGGTTCACACCCGGCAATGCACAGGGGTTACTTCTGTGCACTCCTGGTGGTGCTTGGAGGACCATGTGGGATGCTGGGAATCGAATCTGGGTCAGCCATGTGCTAGACTAATGCCCTATCCGGCCCCTAGGTTCTCGATGTGCCAGAAAAGCCTACAGGAGAGGAACCCTATGGGATGCTGGGAATTGAACCCAGGTCGACCGAGTGCAAGGCAAACACCCTGCCTGCTGTACTATCACTCCAGCCCCGAGTCCCAATCACTTTTATTTTAAAAAACTAGTGTGTCTAATTTCAAAATCCAAATTATACTCCCTGTAGTAATGCAGAGAATGCAGTCACACTAAGGTAGCTATAGAAACAGCTAAGGATGCCTACAGAAAAATCTTACAAAGCCATACAGATCAACTGGAGCCCTTTAAAATGCTTCAAATTTTTTCTAAATAATTACAAAAAAATCAGATTGCTTATACAGAAAGATACCCCCTGTTTTAGGTAAGTCTACCCTTAGGATGGAAATTCCTACATAGTAAGATCACACATAAAATTTCCATTTTCCTGCTAAAAGCACTACTTTGTGGGTCAGGAAAAGGCTCAAAGAAAGGGTGAAAGGCAGAGCTCCAGTGATCCCCACACACCCCAGGGTCCCCGGCAATCCCAGGGCCAGGGGCCGGTTCTGAGCTGCCCCTCAAAACAAAACAAAAACAACCAAACTCCCCAAAAGACCTTCTCTGAACTTAAACATTCATAATGATGAATGAAACAGCAACTACCATCATGGATAAATACATAGTGTATTTCACGTTCTTAGGGGGGTTTCAGTCACACCCGGGGGTGCTCAGGACTTACTCCCGGCTCTTTGCTTGGGGTCTCTCCTGGCAGAGCTCGAGGGACAACATGGGGTGCTCTCTGCACTGCTGTACTATCTCTCCAGCCCCCTAGAGTGTTTTTTCAAAATAAAAAGATTCATTTTCAATTCCTTTTTGAAATATTCTACATTAAATATCTTTAAGAAAGGCAAGGAACTAACACTCATGTTTATGTGATACACACACATACAGGCTCTATTTGGAGGGATAAGTTACACTGGAATGAAAAACTAACAAACATAATTCTTACGAAGCAGAAGAAAATCAGACAGAATAGGGTGGAGAATAATATTTTACATGTTAAAAATTAAACCAAAAGGGAGAAGGTCCTTGAAAATTTCTAGGTATCCTACTACACTAGATATCCAGGAAACTCACTCTGTCACAAAACAAAGGTGTGAGAACCTTTTGTACACAAGGATACGGTAAAGAATGAAAACACTGTTCAGATATAAAGTATTTTCTACACACCAGTACATGGGTAATCAGTATTTAGGATGTATAAAATACATACAGAATAAATACACATACACATCAGACATTTCCCACAAATAAAGCTGAAATTTCTGTAAGTAACACGGGCAACACTATGAGAGGCATTTCACAGATGAGACGGATGATCTGTCAACCTAACTACTCATCAGGGAAGTATAAAATTACAATGTGATACCAGATTTCAAACAGGCAGAAAGCTGCCCAGTGTTTCTAAGAACAGAATAGGTAACTAAGATGCTAACATCTTGCTAATGAGAGTTTAAACTGGCACAACTATCTTGGCAATAATTTTACAATGCCCTACAGAACTGAAGGCATGTATGTCATATAAGCTAGCCAGTTCTACTTCTGGGGCAACATTTTACATCTGTTATAAAACGTAAAACTGTAAGGAAAACTTTCACGAATTGCCAGGATAACATCATGTATCATCACAGAACATGCAAGATAACCTAGACAAGTTGTTGCCAGAAGATGCCTAGATAAATTGTGGTAAATGATACAAGAAAAGGCTGATAGTTACACGGAAGTACTATACAGAATCCAAGTATGAACGTGATTAACTCAAAATATATTACTTGTGAACAAAACCCTAGCAAGCTGCAGAAAAATAACATAGTCTTCCTTAATTTATAGAAATTCAGAACCAACCAACAGAGAATTAAATTTAAATAACAGCAGAAAGTGTGAAGGGGCAGAATAGAAAAGGCAGCTGGGAGGGTCTCTACTGGCCACACAGTGTTTCTGGGTGTTTCTGCAAAGTGGATGAAGTGATCTGTACTATTAGTGAACTGTACCCATACATTTATAAACACGTTAAAATGTAAATGACCAATTACATTACTAGTACATATGCTAAGATATAGATGAAACATCTCTGATAAAGATACGTTGCAAATCTTAAAATTTTAGCTTATTTCTATTTCAATATAGAATCCTAAGAGAATGAAATCTGCTGATACGGTCCCCTACCTTTCATATAGCGTGAGCATCCTCCTCCCATCGGAGTCTGGAAGAAAAACAACATTTTGACTGCTAGCTCTGAAAACACGTATTCCTGTCACCCCTAACCCCAGCTCCTTTGGCAGTTCTCAGCCTTCATATTACTTTAAAGCCACGACCATTAGTCGATTGCCTCGAGCAGGCCCCAGTAACGTCTCCTTCATCCTAGCCCTGATATTTTTAAGAAAGTGCTATATTCAAGGCTCTTTAGGAGAATGAGACCCATCATTGTTACTGGTATTTGGCATATTGGGTACGCCATGGGGAGTTTGCCAGACTCTGCCATGTGGGCAGGTTACATTCGGTAGCCTGCCAGTTTGTCCAAAGTAGGAATGAGATAATAAGATGTCATAGTAAGATGTCGCGCGGCCACTGAGACCATTCTCCGCACACCTGAAGGTACCGGCAGAGGAACAAAGGCAAGCGGGTCCGCCCGGGGCTGAGATCTCCAAGCCTACTCGGATCAGGGCTGAGCATCCTCCACCCAGATCCTCCGAATTCCAGTAGGTGGGGGTCACACCCACCAACTGGCCCCCTGGCGCCGTGTAATCCCATCAATGGCCAAGACTTTAAAGCCACAAAGAAAAATTTTTCTGCAACAGACAATAGAACAAAATTTGGACTGACTTAGATGCAAGAAGCAATAAACACTTGCTAAGAAATGGATTACTAGCCTGCTAATATAGTAAGACCAGTTCCATTTCTTTTTGTTTCTGTCCATCTAAGGGGTGTGAGCCAGGTGGAGTGGGGGGGTACCAGGACACACCCAGCAGGGCAGGGGACGTACAAGGACCCCGCCCAGGGCTCTGCACGTGCTCGGTGTGTATTCTGCCGGCTGAGCTATCTCCCCAGCCTCTATTCTGCTTTTAAAATATACAAGTTCTTAAAGTACTAGTTTTCAATGACCATATTAATTTTTTAATTATTTTTAAAAATTTATTGAATTATCATGAGATACACAGTTATAAAGTTGTTCATGTACAATCACTTATTAATGGAGAAGGCAAAAAGATTAACTGGCAGCATCAAAAATAAAACATAAAGCACACTGAAAACTTTTTTCAACTTAAGACAGTTATAAATGTAAATTTATACAGAAGTTGCTTTATGTAAGTTTAATATCCAAAACAAAAACGTATAGTAGATAAACGAAAGAGAAAGAAATTAGAAACCAATAAAAAATCAAATCAAAAAAGGAATAAAAGAATAGAATACAGGAGTTACAGAACAGAAAACAACGAACTAAGTAATGAAAGTTCATCCCATAGAATTACTGGAAATAGAAATGGACCAAATGCCCCACAAGAGAGGCCAGCTGAATGGACAAGGACATCTGCATGCTGCTTATAATGCAGCTCACTGGAGATTTAGACACAGACTGAAATGAAGATGGGCAAAGACACTCCTTGCAAGCTGAGTATTAGCTGATATATAGCTATATGTCACTGTCCTCCCATTGTTCATCAATTTGCTCGAGCAGGCACCAGTAACATCTCACAACAAATTGTGAGACTTGTTGTTACTGTTTTTTGGCAAATCGAATACATCATGGGTAGCTTGCCAGGCTTTGCCGTGTGGGCGAGATACTCTCGGTAGCTTGCCAGGCTCTCCAAGAGGGGTACAGGAATCGAACCTGGGTCGGTCACATGCAAGGCAAACGCCTTACCCGCTGTGCAATGGCTCCAGCCCACAGCTATATGTATACCAGATAAAATGGCAAAGAGACTATGCTGAGACCAAAAAAAGGGCAACTGTACAATAAAAGTGGATCCAACATTGGAATGAACCATCTGTAGCTCCTACATACTACATACAGTACCACCTGAAAACAAAGCAAACAGGGACAGAAACTGGCAGGAAGGACTGACTGCCATCCAGATGGAAAGCCCTGGCCATAAATAAAGCCCTGGCACCCTAGACCAGCCAGACTGAACAGGCATACGCACACTTCCTCTATTCACCCACATCTCAAGCACACACTGAGCATTCTCAAGGACAAGCATACACTGCTGCTCCCTTTTCGAAACTGTTCCCTGTCAGTGATCAGACTCAGGGCACCAAGCAAGAAGGGCCCTTGTTCTGCTGCTGAGCGACATCCTGATCCAAAACGACAGCAGAGGTTACAACAAATCTTAGTCAATTTAAAAATATTGAAACCAGAGAGCAAAATGCTGCAAAGATGTCTCCGGATTCCGTGCCAGGCTATCTCATTTGGGGCAACCTGGGGGTGCAGGGGTGAACCCCTCCAATTGCCCCAACAGAGCCCGGCAGCCAAAACCTGCAGAACTCAATCGCCATCATGCGCGTGCTCCTCAGGCTTGGATGAGCCTCATCCATGAGTGAATCTCCTGAAAAGCTCAGGTATGTGGGACTTCTAACTGAACTCACGGCCATGATCCAGGGACTCACTAATAACTCTCAGAAGAGAGCAACACGAGAACAACAGGCCAGAGAGATGCCTCTGGACCCCAAGGTCACCACTTATCACTTAACTTCCCGTTAGTCATCGATTTGCTCGAGCGGGCGCCAGTAACATCTCCATTTGTCCCTGTCGCGTGCTAGTGTAGCCCAATGGCATCTGTTTGCTCCGGGAACATAAAGGGCCTCAAACCGATCCTTCATGATCTTGACGAAGAAGTCTGACCATCTGGAAGGTGGGCGGCCACGCGGTCTTTTGACATCCCGTGGAATCCAGTCAGTAACAGCTCTAGTCCAGTGGTCGTCTTTAAATCTCATTACATGACCAGCCCATCTTGGCAAAAGAGACAGCGTCCCTGATCCTTGATCGTCGACGGATGTCAGAACTCCGGATTCTTTCTCTCATTTGAGTGAAATGTGATATTCCAAGCATAGCTCTTTCTATTCTTCTTTGGGAGACCTGAATAGCGTTCTCATCTTGTTTGCGTAGGGCCCAGGTCTCTGAGGCATATGTTGATGCAGGAAGAACAGTGGAATCAAAGAGATGTGCCCGGAGCCGGAGGTTCTTCATCCTCTTAGCTATTTCTTCGACGTTCTTGAAGGTGTTCCAAGCCGCTCTCTTCCTCCTGCGCAGCTCGGGTGCCAGGTCATTTGTCATGTTGACCTCTCGACCTAGGTACACATAGCTGTTGCATTCGGAGATGGTCGTTCCATTGAGAGCAAATGGGGCGTCAGGAACGAGGCTGTTTCTCATAAACATTGTCTTCGTAAGATTCAGCTGTAGTCCTACCTTTCCACACTCACGGTCAAAGTCGGCCAGCATTTGTGCCGCTTGGCTGATGTTTGGTGTTATTAAAACAATGTCATCAGCAAAGCGGAGGTGGTGTAGTTGCCGACCATCTATCTTCACTCCCATTCCTTCCCATTCCAGTCGTCGCATGATGTTCTCGAGGGTGGCACTGAAGAGTTTCGGTGAAATGGTATCACCCTGCCGCACCCCTCTCTTGACATCAAAGATCACTTCTTTGTAGAATGGTGAGATCCTGGTAGTGAATCCGCAATACAGCTCACGGAGGATCCTGATGTATTGGGCTTGAATGCCCTGATTGGCTAGGGCTTCAATGACCGCTTCCGTCTCAACAGAATCAAAGGCCTTCTTTAAATCAATGAATGTTAAACAGAGCGGCATCTTGAACTCCCGAGAAACCTCAATGAGCTTGGTTATCGTGTGGATATGGTCGATGGTGCTGAATCCTTTGCGGAACCCGGCTTGCTCGCATGGTTGTCCTTCATCTTGTGTTCTGCCAATCCTATTTAGGATGACTCGAGTGAACAACTTGTAGATGACAGACAATAGGCAGATCGGGCGATAGCTGCCAATGTCATGGATGTCTCCCTCCTTGAACAGTAGTACGGTCCTGCTGGTTTTCCATTGGGACGGAACCTTGCATTCAGACAGGTAGCGAGTGAAGAGCCGAGCCAGCATATTGATGAGTACTGGCGGCAGGTTCTTCAGGTGTTCAGGTCTGACCTTGTCTGGGCCGGGTGCTGTTTGTTTCTTTACCGACGAAATGGCGTGTCGGATTTCGGAAGGGAGAACGTTGGGAACGACATATCCATCCTGTGGAATTTGGTATGTTGGCAAGTGGACATGGCTATCGAAGAGATTTGAGTAGAAGTCATGGATAATCTTCTCCATTGCCATTCTGGAGGATGTGATGGATCCATCAGGACGTCGGAGGGCAGTCATCTTGGTCTTATAGTTGGCGAAGGACAGGCGGGCGTTACGAATACTTTTCCCGGCTTCTGCCGCATCTACCAGTACTTCTGCTCTTCTCTCTTTGAGGTCTTCCTTGATCGCATCTCTGCACTGCTTTGCGAGCTCGGACGTTAGCTTGCGGTTTCCTGAGGCATGCGCCAAACCACGCTGGCGAATTAGCTCAAGAGTTTTCGAAGATAGGCGATTTTTTGTGGCTATCTCTCTCTTGGTGTTCCTCGCACATTCATGGAGGTGCTGAACCAGTCAATCGTATTCCTCGTCAATGTTGTCAACAATGGCATCTTCCCATGTTGCCGCAATAGTACCAAAGAGTTCCCAGTTGGTGGTCATTCCGGGAGTTCTCTTTTTGAACTTTGCAGCCCTTTCTCCCCGCTCTGTGAAGTAGAATTTTGCACCAAGAAGATGGTGGTCCGATCCCGTTCGAAATTTTGGGACAACAGCGACATCAGTCAGGCAAAACCGTCGATTGAATATGATGTGGTCTATTTCATTGTGGAATCGTCCACCGGGAGACTCCCATGTCCAACGTTTAGATTCTGCCTTCTGGAACTGTGAGTTACCATGAATGGTCTTGGTCGACATGATGAACTCAGACAGTCTCTCACCCTGTTCGTTCCATTCTAGGCCATGGGTCCCGATGTGAAGTTCTTCAGCTGATCTTCTCGGTCCTATCTTGGCATTAAAATCACCCACAATGATCTTGTAGAAGGTGTGGTCTTCTTTATAGAACTTCTCTAGCTCCATGTAGAACTTCTCGATTTCCCTTTCATCATAATGAGATGTTGGTGTGTAGACAACGAAGATAGAAACTGCAGGCAGTGAGCCACATCTATTCAAATGTAAACGTCTGATTTGGGTTGTTAGGCATTCGAATGAATCAATGCTCTTGGCCAAGTTTGTGTTGACAAGGACACCAACGCCTCCAACACCTCTTTTATCGCATGTTCCGAGGAACAATTCTTCTCCAGTGTCGAAAACGGCATGGTGAGATTCGTGCCTTCTTGTCTCGGTCAGACCAATGATGTCATACTTGATCATTCGCGCTTGTACGATCAGGTCCTCGATGGATGCATCTGATGCTAGCGTACGTGCATTGAAAGTACAGACGATCATTTTTGTCTTCCTTCGTTGTGGCAGCCTAGTTCGGCCTTGAGATTTTGTCGGCCTCTCCTTTTTCATCCTTCTCAGTGCTGCCATGTCGGTGAAGCCTTCAGGGTCAGGTGAATGAGACCAGTTGTAGTTACTGGTTTTGGCATATCGAATACACAGCGGATAGCTTGCCAGGCTCTTCCGTGCGGGCGGAATACTCTCGGTAGCTTGCCAGTCTTTCCGAGAGGGATAGAGGCTTTTTGGGCGACCTCTAATCACCATGGTAGGTGTTACCATATTTGAACCTTATCAAATATGGTACGACAATTCCAGAAGATGGGTATTTAGTGTCTTATGATGTATCGCGCGGCCGCTCCGGCCGAGACCCATGCACGACTGAAGACCCACAGAACAAGATAAGCGGAACTCTCTGAGACCTTGGACTCCAGGCTTGGCGGACCCAGGGACAGAGCTTCTCTGCTTGCTCCCACCACCACAGGTGACAAAGGGATTCTAATCAGGAGCCCCACCCTACCCTGCCCTGTCTGCTTCCATCAACCACCCAGGGATCGAATTGTGCACAGGAGACCCACCCTACCCAGATAAATACCCCACTGGCAGACTTCCACTCTCGACACTACTTCCACTACCCAGCCGTCGCCACACTCCAGGACGCTTTCCAAGGTTACCATCCAGTTAAAAAAATTTTTTTAATTAACTCAGCTGTATCACTGTGGTAAAATTTTAGAATTCTTAAAGTCCACAGCCACATTTGCAGCCATGTGGCATCTCATACTCTACGCCACTGATGTGCCAAAAGCAGCACGCCACATTTGAATAACATATATATTGGCACACAGGACTCAGCTTTTAACAGCCATGTTAGTAATCTGGTATACAAGGGCTTAATGGGTGCAGGATGAAATATAACAATCTTCACACACTTTCCTCTAAGGAAACTTCTTTTGATCATTTTTAGTGAATTATTCATAACAAGCAATACAAAATAAATTAGAGCCTGCTCTGGGGGCAGGCTTTGGGGTCGGGGTAGAAAAATTTGAAATGTGGTGGTGGGAAGGTATAAAAGCATGCTTCCTGTTCTGGTGTCTCTGTAGCTTGCAGAATCTCAACAGAGAATAGCAACTTCACCGCAACCAAAACTATGCGGTGGTGGTTGCTGTTTATCATCCATCATATGCAAGTGTGTTTGTAGCGATAGTCAATCAACATCTATTAAATCAGTTCATTATCTGTGCTCAATGTACACTTCAATTAAGGATAAAAAGAGGAAGCAATTGCCACAGTTAAAATATAGTCAGAAGAAGTGAATCCTCATTCAAGTTTGTGATCCTGGAAGACTCAACTCAGTCTCAACTCAGTCTCCCTTCTCGAAAGTGTCCTCAGAGTCAGGCTCTGTGACCTGGGAGGAAGTTAGCAGAGCCCAAACCACAAGCGAACAAGCACCCTCAGGGAATGGGGTTGGGACAAGCACGCTCACGGAAGGGGTTGGGAAAAGTACTCAGGGAAAGGGGTGGAAACAAGCACACTCATGGAAGGGGTTGTGACTTACATAGAGGACCTTTAAAGATATTTCAGTATGTAACTATTCTTCATCTGTAGCCCACTGAAACCTAAAGAATTTTCATCTTGCAGGTAATTTTATAGGGCTTAAGGGATTTTAAACTGGAGCCCGAGAGAGAGCACAGAGGTGAGTGTGCCGTGTGTGCAGCTCTTCCTGACTGGCTCCTGGTGTCACACAGTCCGCAGACCACTGCCACGCTCACTCCTGGGAAGAGGGCCAGAGTGGCACTGAACACTGCAATGTGGCCCAGCACACCCCCCCCCCAAGGAAATTAAATAGAGATCAGTCTTCCCAAATTAGGCATATTATGGTATCTGAAAATTTAATTCTACATCTAAACTGTCATTTCCCCAGGGGAAAACATATGAAAGAAATACAACTGACTTAACTGGAAAGATAATGAAAGCTGTACTTTACCTCGCCAAGTCCAAAGTCCCATGGAAGCTTAGGATGCACTTCTTCCAAAGGATTATTCCCCCTAGGGTCACAAAGAAAACAGTGCTCAAGTGCCTGTTCCCTCTGAAAACTGCTTCCAAATTAAGGCTCCCGGAGTTGGTCGAAGATCAGAATTATACGGGGAGCTTCCATAATACGGATTCCTAAGCTCCATCCTAAGGAACCAATTTATTACATGAGTGTCAAACTTGACTACTAGGAGTCAGAGAGAAAGCACAGAGATTGAAGTGCTGCAAGTGGCTGACCCACCACAGACCGTTCTCTGACACTTGCAGGGGTCACTCCCAAGCACAGAGTTAGGAATAGTTCCTGAGCACTGCTGGGTGTGGTCCCAAAATAAAACAACAGCAACAAAAGTAAACTTTAATTTTAAATTCAACCCCTTAAGTTTGAGTATAATGTTCTAAATCACATTCATAAAATATCACTGTTTCACTGTCATACTATTGTTCATCAATTTCCTCGAGCAGGCACCAATAACATATCCTTCGTCCTAGCCCTGAGATTTTAGAAAGTGCCACATTCGAGGCTCTTTCAGGGTGAGAAGAATGAGACCCATCACTGTTACGGGGTTTTGGCATATTGAATATGCCACGGATGCCACGGGGAGTTTGTCAGACTCTGCCGTGTGAGCAGAATGCTTTCAGTAGCCTGCCGGGTTCTCCAGAGTCAGAACTAGATAATAAGATGTCACGCGGCTGCACGTATTTAAAGTCATAAAATATGTGACTTTAAAATTTAAATATTTAAAAATTGAAAGGTCTAATATGAAATTTTTCATTCCTAAATTTCTGACATTTGGAGAATATTCAACAGAAACTAATTTGCTGGTTTTATCAAGTAAGCTATGAATCTCCTTTTATTTTTTAAAAAATTTAATAAATGTTTTTATTTTTAATTTTTATTAGTGAAACACCATGAGGTACAGTTGTAGACTAACAAATTTTTGTGCTTGGGTTTCAGTTATACAATGATCAAATACTCATCCCTCCACCAGTGCCCATTCTCCACCACCAATGATCCCAGTATCCCTCCCACTCCCCAATCACCCCATCCTCCCCCGCCTCTGTGGCAGGGCATTCCCTTTTGTTCTCTCTTATTGGGTGTTGTGGTTTGCAAAAGTAGCATTGGGTGGCAATCATGTTCGGTCTATAATCTACTTTCAGCATGCATTTCCCATCCTGGGAGGATCCTCCCAACACCCTTTACTTGGTGCTCCCTTCTCTATCTGAGCTGCCTTTTCCCCTAGCATGTGTGGCTGGCCTCCAAGCCATGGAGTGAACCTCCTGGTATTTATCTTGGCTATTCTTGGGTGTTAGTCTCCTATTTTGTTACTTTATGTTGCCCAGATGAATGCAATCTTTCTATGTCTGTCCCTCTCTTTATTACTCATTTCACTTAGCATGATACTTCCCATGTAGCACCACTTGTATGTAAATTTCATGACTTCATTCTTTCTAACAGCTGCATAGTACTCCCTTGTGTAGATGTACCAAAGTTTCTGTAACCAGTCATCTGTTCTCGGGCACTTGGGCTTTTTCCAGATTTTGGCTATTGTTAACAGTACAGCAATGAACATAGAAGTGCAGATGTCATTTCGACTGTACTTTTTTACCTCTCCGGGATATATTCCAAGGAGTGGTATTGTTGGGTCAAATGGGAGCTCAATTTCTAATTTTTTGGGAATCATCCAAACTGTTTTCCAAAAGGGCTGAACCAGTCGGTATTCCCAACAGCAGTGATGGGGAGTTCCTTTCTCGCCCCATCCATGCCAACACCATTTGCTTTTGATCTTTTGGCTGCGGGCCAGTCTCTGTGGTGTGAGATGGTATCTCATTGTTGTTTTGATCTTCATCTCCCTGATGATTAGTGATGCAGAGCATTTTCTCATGAGCCTTTTAGCCATTCGGATTTCTTCTTTGAGAAAGTTTCTGTTCATCACCCCATTTTTTAATGGGTCCAGAAAGCGTCCTGGAGTGTGGCGACGGCTGGGTAGTGGAGGTAGTGTCGATAGTGGAAGTCTGCCAGTGGAGTATTCATCTGGGTAGGGTGGGTCTCCTGTGCGCAATTCGATCCCTGGGTGGTTGATGGAAGCAGACAGGGCAGGGTAGGGTGGGGCTCCTGATTAGAATCCCTTTGTCACCTGTGGTTGGTGGGAGCAAGCAGAGAAGCTCTGTCCCTGGGTCCGCCGAGCCTGGAGTCCAAGGTCTCAGAGAGTTCCGCTTATCTTGTTCTGTGGGTCTTCAGTCATGCATGAGTCTCGGCCAGAGCTGCCACGCGGGTCCGGAAAGCGTCCTGGAGTGTGGCGACGGCTGAGTAGTGGAAGTAGTGTTGGGCTGCAAAGTTCAAAAAGAGAACTCCCAGAACGACCACCAACTGGGAACTCTTTGGTACTATTGCGGCAACATGGGAAGATGCCATTGTTGACAACATTGACGAGGAATACGATTGACTGGTTCAGCACCTCCATGAATGTGCGAGGAACACCAAGAGAGAGATAGCCACAAAAAATCGCCTATCTTCGAAAACTCTTGAGCTAATTCGCCAGCGTGGTTTGGCGCATGCCTCAGGAAACCGCAAGCTAACGTCCGAGCTCGCAAAGCAGTGCAGAGATGCGATCAAGGAAGACCTCAAAGAGAGAAGAGCAGAAGTACTGGTAGATGCGGCAGAAGCCGGGAAAAGTATTCGTAACGCCCGCCTGTCCTTCGCCAACTATAAGACCAAGATGACTGCCCTCCGACGTCCTGATGGATCCATCACATCCTCCAGAATGGCAATGGAGAAGATTATCCATGACTTCTACTCAAATCTCTTCGATAGCCATGTCCACTTGCCAACATACCAAATTCCACAGGATGGATATGTCGTTCCCAACGTTCTCCCTTCCGAAATCCGACACGCCATTTCGTCGGTAAAGAAACAAACAGCACCCGGCCCAGACAAGGTCAGACCTGAACACCTGAAGAACCTGCCGCCAGTACTCATCAATATGCTGGCTCGGCTCTTCACTCGCTACCTGTCTGAATGCAAGGTTCCGTCCCAATGGAAAACCAGCAGGACCGTACTACTGTTCAAGGAGGGAGACATCCATGACATTGGCAGCTATCGCCCGATCTGCCTATTGTCTGTCATCTACAAGTTGTTCACTCGAGTCATCCTAAATAGGATTGGCAGAACACAAGATGAAGGACAACCATGCGAGCAAGCCGGGTTCCGCAAAGGATTCAGCACCATCGACCATATCCACACGATAACCAAGCTCATTGAGGTTTCTCGGGAGTTCAAGATGCCGCTCTGTTTAACGTTCATTGATTTAAAGAAGGCCTTTGATTCTGTTGAGACGGAAGCGGTCATTGAAGCCCTAGCCAATCAGGGCATTCAAGCCCAATACATCAGGATCCTCCGTGAGCTGTATTGCGGATTCACTACCAGGATCTCACCATTCTACAAAGAAGTGATCTTTGATGTCAAGAGAGGGGTGCGGCAGGGTGATACCATTTCACCGAAACTCTTCAGTGCCACCCTCGAGAACATCATGCGACGACTGGAATGGGAAGGAATGGGAGTGAAGATAGATGGTCGGCAACTACACCACCTCCGCTTTGCTGATGACATTGTTTTAATAACACCAAACATCAGCCAAGCGGCACAAATGCTGGCCGACTTTGACCGTGAGTGTGGAAAGGTAGGACTACAGCTGAATCTTACGAAGACAATGTTTATGAGAAACAGCCTCGTTCCTGACGCCCCATTTGCTCTCAATGGAACGACCATCTCCGAATGCAACAGCTATGTGTACCTAGGTCAAGAGGTCAACATGACAAATGACCTGGCACCCAAGCTGTGCAGGAGGAAGAGAGCGGCTTGGAACGCCTTCAAGAACGTCGAAGAAATAGCTAAGAGGACGAAGAACCTCCGGCTCCGGGCACATCTCTTTGATTCCACTGTTCTTCCTGCATTAACATATGCCTCAGAGACCTGGGCCCTACGCAAACAAGATGAGAACGCTATTCAGGTCTCCCAAAGAAGAATAGAAAGAGCTATGCTTGGAATATCACGTTTCACTCAAATGAGAGAGAGAATCCGGAGTTCTGACATCCGTCGATGATCAAGAATCAGGGACGCTGTCTCATTTGCCAAAGTGTCAAAGATCAGATGGGCTGGTCATGTAATGAGATTTAAAGACGACCACTGGACTAGAGCTGTTACCGACTGGATTCCACGGGATGTCAAGAGACCGCGTGGCCGCCCACCTACCAGATGTCAGACTTCTTCGTGAAGATCATGAACGATCGGTTTGAGGCTCTTCATGTTCCTGGAGTGAACAGATGCCATTGGGCTACACTAGCACGCGACAGGGACAAATGGAGACGCTACTGGCGCCTGCTCGAGCAAATCGACGACTAACGGCAAGTTAAGTGATTAAGTGATTAATTTCTGCTCTAAGTTTTATTATTTCTTTCCTTCGGCTAAGTTTTGATTCCTTTTGTTGGTCTTTTTCTAAGATCTTGAGGTCAGGTTATCTATGTAGGCCCTTTCTTCCTTCCTTCCTTAGGAATGCTTGCAAAGCTATAAATTTTCCTCTTAACATGGCTTTAGCTGCGTCTCATAGGTTCTGGTAGCTCCTGTCTTCATTCTCATTTGTTTCCAGGTATCTTTTGATTTCGTCCTTGACTTCCTTCCTAACCCACTTGTTGATCAACATTGAGTTGTTTAATTTTCAGGTGTTTCTCGGTGTCTTTGTGTGATTCTCTTCTGTCTTCAGTGCATCATAGTCTGAAAAGATTGTTGATACTATCTTACTGATTCCATTGAGGTATGTTTTGTGGCCTAACACATGGTCTATTTTGATGAATGTCCTTTTAAATCATATCCATCTGTGGTGGGAAAGAGAACCCTGGGTAAGGGTGGAAGGGTCATGCCACTGGCAGTGGGCAGAATAAAACAGTAATGTCAGTTACTATACCATGAAAGTTTTTTTTTAATATCTCTATAACAAAGTACTTCCAGGGGCAAGTGTTATAGTTCAGTGGTGAAGTGAGGATACATGTGAGACCCTGGTTTCCATCCATGGCATTACAAATAAAGTACTTTCAGAGTAAAAGTGTGTTCTAGCCCGTGATTTTCAACCAGATGATTTAATTCACTCTGATGAAAAGATGTAGTTTCAAAGCTACTCTGAAACTACAGGTTTCCTTTCCCTATAAAGTGCAGCCACATAAACTAGGGTCTGATTATGCTGCTGACTTCCGAACTCATTTTCTCCTCTGGCTCTCTACCAACCAAGCAACCTGCTCACGTTAGGTCAGTGAAAGTCAGGAAACATGCTGTGTAGGAACATCTGCTGGCATATCGCCTTCAAAATTTTTTGTGTAAACTGATTGACAATGAGGGTGAGTATATGAAGTTTCTTGAACATATCAGTCAATTTCCCCAAATCTAATTCCACTAAGACTCAGATAAGGTATGTTCCAGTGGAATCTGAGTGAGTGCCCTCAGTAAGGCTGCCAAGACCCTCCCAAGCAGAGGTCTCCTCTGGGGCCAGCCGTGCAGGTTCACACATCACTGTCCCTACCTCACTCTGAGTAGCAACACCTCTAACACACAGTACCTGATTGTACCGAGAACTTACATGCAGTGCAGCGGATATTTCAGGGGGGAGTTCTGAGGCATTTTTTCTTGGCAATCATTTCCAAATATCCCTTTAAAAATAAAAGTGTCCATCAGACTAAAAAGTGAACATAGGCTTTAAAAAGTATACATCTGTACCCTATTCTCATGATCCTAATATAAGGAACCACTAATCCACAAGTCACACACCAGAAGATCATACTATTTCCATATTCTTCCAGATACATACGACTACCTGCATGCATACATGAACACAATATGCCCCGTAGGGTGCACCCTTTCCAACGTAACACAAACCGTTTTGAGAGTTCGCTGGGTAAGAGTCTTTCTGAAGGAATGTGCCATGCTGATTCACTTTATTATTGCTGTACTCTCTCTGATAGGTCCTGTTTGACCAACACTTTTCTGGATAAATTTTTTCCTTAGGAGTAGAAGTACTAAAAGTCAACTCTGGCCCAGTAAAAATCCGACTAATGCAACTGTCAGTGGAACGGCTATTACCACAACTAACTGCTGCATGAACACCCCTCATGCAGTCAAAGGTTGTCTTGACTGTTTGTTGGTCTACATTTAATAAATTGATCAGATTTGGACTAATGAAAGAGTCACAATTTTTTGACAGGAGACTTGGAGTTGGCTGGTTCATATATTCAAGAAAATTTGGAGCATCTTTTGCATTCTCTGCCCAGAAGCTCTGTGCAAGATTCTTGTCAGTAAGAAGGTCTGACTGTCTTCGCTCCTTCAAGCTTCCACCACCTTCACTGGTAACCTCAGGTCTCCCAAAGAGATCCCTGTTTCCTGGACTGTGAGAAAAAACATATTTAGCAAGAACAGCTTTTCATTCAACTTGAAAATATTTTAAGTAGTAACTAACACTTGGGCTGGAGCGATAGCATGGCGGGTAGGGCATTTGCCTTGCACACAGCCAACATGGCCGACCCGAGTTCAATTCCTCTGCTCCTCTTGGAGAGGCCGGCAAGCTACCGAGAGTATCTCGCCCACACGGCAAAGCCTGGAAAGCTACCCATGACGTATTTGATAAGCTAAACACAGTAACAAGTCTCACAATGTTACTGGGCCCACTCAAACAAATCAATGAACAACGGGAGGACAGTGACAGTGACAGTGAACTAACACGTACCTAGTCTCAGTCAGATAAAGAGAATAAACACCATATAACTTCACTCATATGTGGTACATATAGAAACCAATGAGTGAACTAAATGAACAAAATAAACTTTAAGACACAACTAGTGATAACCAGAAGGACAGGGAATGGAGAAAGGATGTAGGAAAGTGGCAAAGGGGATTATTCACACAATGAAGATTAAAAACTAAGCTTTTAGAGGAAAGTACAAGGATGGTATCCACCAAAAATGCTGAAAAATAATGCTGTACACTGAATCTTACATACTAGAAACCACGGTCCCCTCAACACTTATTTTCAAAGGCACAACTTAGGGCCAGAGAGATAGTATAGAGTTTAAGGTGCTTGCCTTGCATGCAGCTGAACCCAGTTTAACCCCTGCACTGCATATGGCTCCATGATCACTACCAGGAGTGACCCCTGAACACTGAGCCAGGAATAGATCTGAGTACCAACAGAGTGCCCCTCCCCCCCCCCAGTAAAACTAGTAAGACACAGTTCAGGGCCAGAGAGAGCTAGTACAGGAGGTGCGGTGCTTGTGGCTGTGGTGGCTGGACCCTGGGGCAATCCCCTGCCCCATGCATGAGCCTCTGAATCCCGCATGGCTCCAAAATAAACAAAAGATTTAGTTCAGAAAAGCACAATAAAGATTTTAAATTGTAATAAGGGAAAACTAACAGACTGAAATTACAAAAAAAAAAAGATGGAAATCTACATCTACACAAAATAATGGAGAGAACAATAAAAGATAAGCTTGTGCTCAAAAATAAAAACCATGCTATTCACAGCAATGTGGATGAAATCAGATACCGTGCTAAGTGAAGTAAAACAGAAGGACAAACACCCGATGATAGCACTGATGTGTGGTATTTAGAATAACTGGATGAGGGGATGCAACGTTTTAAAGAGGGGATGCCCAAAGCAACCTTGGCCCTACAGAACACAGGGAGTGGAAGAGAAGGGGAGGGGCGAGGAGAAGAGAGAGATGAAAGTTCTGGGAAGTAACAGAACCGTGACATGATGTGGAAAAAAGTCACTGCCACCAGTTCTTTTCCAGTCCCAAATCACAAAACAGACCTCTTTTCAGATGCAGGAACGGGAGTCCACTATGAGCAAGTGGCAGTCAGAGAAAGGCGGATCCCTGGCAGAAGAGAAACTCCAGCCCTAAAATACAAATATGAAGGAAGACCCCCAGAGGCTGAAGTCCTTCACTATGAAACACCCGGCAGTAACACCTATCTGCAGAGACATGAGGCTGTGCCAGACTTCCAGACCCTTCTGTCTCTCTCTGTCTCTCTCTGACTCTCTCCCTCTCCCCCTCCCCCCTCACAGCCTGTTCTCTCTCAGACATGAGATCTTCTGTTTATTTCCTGGTTTCTTTAGGGGCCACACCCAGAGGTGCTCAGGGCTGACACTCAGGGCCCACACTCAGGGCTCTGGGGGCTGCACAGTGGTGGGCTGGGACCCAGGCCCGCCACACTCTCTCCCTGCCACTGCGTCTCCTCCTAACACTATTTCCTGGCAAGTAGGGCGCCATCTGGAAAGCGGCTTGGGTCAGCGTGACTTCTTTCTCGTGGCAGGGATAGGCGCCATACCACGGTGTGGTGTGACCACTGCCTGGTGGGCCCGGTGAAACTTGAGCACCCCCACTTCCACCCGGGTCCTCGTGTCCCAGGCATGGAACTCCCCAAGTCCAGTGAAGCGGGAGAGCCGCGGCACTTTAGGGTACTGCCTCCTCCCTACCCTCCACGCCTCACACCAGCAGCACGTGAAAATCAGACACGTTATGGTAAAGAGAACTTCACGGAGATTATGGAAAAGGTACAAAACACCTTAGCACCTTAACAAAACACTGTTTTAAATACAGATAGACAGCACAGTGGACAGGGTGTTTGCATTACACAGGGATAACCCAGGTTCGATCCAGCATCCCACATGGTCCCTCAAGCACTGCCAGGAGTAATTCTTGAACACAGAGCCAGGAGTAATCCTGAGCACTGCCACATGTGGCCCCAAAACCAAAAACAAAGGAAAAGTAGACATATACACTAGAGAGTAATTACTTAAAGTGGTTTTAATTAAATACTTCATTTTACTTTATTCCCCCCAGAAGAGTTCTTTTTATCATATCCTGTTTCTAACTGAAATTACTTTTGCCCAATAAATGAAATTAATAACCTTAAAAAATGTTACAACTTCTTTATTTCCTTCAACAACTTTGCTTACCTGTTTAAACTTTCAAATGATGTTCCAGATTGCACAGTCTTGTAAGATGAACTGAGGACATCTCTACTGTCATATAATTTGGAAGCCAAGGAATTAGAATAATTAACATTACTAAGCTGGAAACAGAAAAAAAAGAAAATGTCAAAATGATCAATGCAATATAGTTTGTATGTTTTGCCATGAAATCCATTTAAGGGAACACATCCATTCAAAATATGTAATTTTTATTCTAAAATTGGATGCCCTTATTGAAAACAAAACCATATTCTAAAAATGAACATAATATCAATATGTGAATGATTGCTTAAAAATATAGTTGATACTCTGTTGAGCTAACCACTTTCTCTAAAATAAAAGAAAAGCAAAGATTATGGAAAATACCAAGGACACCAGGATAGCTAGTAAATTAAAGATGCATTCTGACTGAAAATAATGGTTTCTCCCAAGGAAATAGCTTTACTTGCTCAGTTCTCCTATCTAGTAATTTTTACTGCTATTAAAATTTTTTGGGGGGGGCGAAGCGATAGCACAGCAGGTAGGGTGTCTGCCTTGCACGCGGCCGACCCGGGTTCAATCCCCGGCATCCCATATGGTTCCCCAAGCACTGCCAGGAGTAATTCCTGAGTGCAAAGCCAGGAGTAACCCCTGAGTATTGCTGGGTGTGACCCCAAAAAGCAAAAAAAAAAATTTTTTTTCTGAATAAGAATATGCAAAATGGATAAATAATATGAAGATGTATACAATAATGTGATAATTCACTTTTTAATGTGGAAGGTCCTATTTAAATATAAGGTATCATAGGCTATCACGGATCTGACAATGATATATTTATGTATATAACACATTTTATTTATAAACCACAAACAGAAATGAGAAGCCCAGAGACAACCAATGACAAATATTTTTAAAAAAAAGCCAAAACCATACTGCAAGCACTTTTTACACGGGGTAAGCCATAAGCCTGGGGAACCTGGGAATCACGTCTCCCGACTCGTCTGACCCTGAAGACACTGGCAGCTGTGCCAAGACACAGGCATCCTGGCCCCAGAAGCACAAGGACTTAATGCAGAACCCAGCAGCTTGGAGCAGAAAAGTAAACGGACTATGCATTGACCCAGGCCATCAAGTCTGCTGGAGGGGAAAGGGTGTTGCCCCATTCGCCCTCTCCTCTCTGGAAAGAAAGATGGCGGCCACATAGGAGCCTTGTGGACAGCAGGTATGAGCCGGGAGTGTGGGGGCGACTAAAACCTCATGGGAAGGGGGGCGTTCCGGTCCGTCCTTCACGCCCTACCGAGGTCACCAGTTGCCCCCCACGAGCGGCTCTCCAGCACGGCCACAGCCCCAGAAGCACAAGGGCTTAATGCAGAACCCAGCAGCTTGGAGCAGAAAAGTGAACGGACTATGCATTGATCCAGGCCATCGAGTCTGCCGGAGGGGAAAGGGTGTTGCCCCATTCGCCCTCTCCTCTCTGGAAAGAAAGATGGCGGCCACATGGGAGCCTTGTGTACAGCAGGTATGAGCCGGGAGTGTGGGGGCGACTAAAACCTCATGGGAAGGGGGGCGTTTCGGTCTGCCCTTCATGCCCTACCGAGGCCACCAGTTGCCCCCACGAGCGGCTCTCCAGCACGGCCACAGCCCCAGAAGCACAATGACCTAATGCAGAACCCAGCAGCTTGGAGCAGAAAAGTGAAAGGACTATGCGTTAATCCAGGCCATCATGTCTGTCCGGAGGGGAAAGGGTGTTTGTCCCTTCCGCCCTCCTCCCTCTGGAAAGAAAGATGGCGGCCGTATGGGAGCCTTGTGGACAGCAGGTATGAGCCGGGGGTGTGGGGGCGACTAAAACCTCATGGGAAGGGGGGCGTTCTGGTCCGTCCTTCACCCCCTACCGAGGTCACCAGTTGCCCCCTGCGAGCGGCTCTCCAGCATGGCCACGGCCCCAGAAGCACAAGGACTTAATGCAGAACCCAGCAGCTTGGAGCAGAAAAGTGAATGGACTATGCATTGATCCAGGCCATCAAGTCTGCCGGAGGGGAAAGGGTGTTGCCCCATTCGCCCTCTCCTCTCTGGAAAGAAAGATGGCGGCCACATGGGAGCCTTGTGGACAGCAGGTATAAGCCGGGAGTGTGGGGGCGACTAAAACCCCAGGGGAAGGGGGGCGTTTCGCTCCGCCCTTCACGCCCTACCGAGGCCACCGGTTGCCCCCCGCGAGCGGCTCTCCAGCACGGCCAGAACTCCAGAACACAGAAACCAATCTCTTAACTATCTGACTTTCAGTAGAAATACTTCCAGGGTCAATAGGTAAAAGAGCAGAAATCCAAAACCAACATTTAATTCTTGAACCCAGCCGTAGAAAGCAAATCACTTCACAATGCTTTTTCAGCATGTCTGATTTGGGGGGGGGGAGTAAACTCTAAATAATAGTGGTGAATCTTTTATTGAAACAATGAATCTAATCAAAGCAGATAGAGTGTTAACTAGAATGCATCTGCCTCACAGGGACGGGGAGGGGTGGGGGGTGGGGTTTTATTGGGGTTCTTCATGGTAAAAATAAGTATTGGTAAAGGGAAATGTGTTTGATATTTGCATGACTGAGACATAAACCTGAAAGCTTTGTAACCTTTCCCACAGTGATTCAATAAATAAATAAATAAAATTAAAAAAAAAAAAAAAAAAAAAAAAAAAAAGACACAGGCATCCTTCGAACTGAGAGGCATCACATCACCTAGCTGGCTCAGAGGATGTCTCGGGAGCCCAGAGAGTCACAGACAACTTTCCTTCTTTATAGTTTGAGTTTAATCTGCCTTGTTTTTCTGAAACCCTCCCAAAGAAGCAGAGCGTGGCTGCACAATGATACCATGCCGTGATCCAGCCGTCACCAGCCGAGGCTTTCCTCTTCTGCAGTGCAAAGGGGAGCAGCCCTCACTGGGCTCCCCAGAGGTAGAGATTGATCCTACCCGAAAGACAGAACCAGCACACACTCTAAGTGACAGGAAATATAAGAGTTAGTCATCTAGACATCACGCGGAGAACCATCACAGGGCCTCAGCTGCTAGAGCCTGCAGACAGACTGACAGCCCAGGAGGAACACAGAAAATCAGATGCAAAAGAAGCCCACTAAGCTCAAGGAGCGAAAACAAGAGCACAAAAGGCTCACCTAGTACCTGACAGCTCAGCAAGTCCGTGGACGATGACTTAAGACAAAGGTTGTAACAAGCAACATAAAGCAAACTGTTTCATGCCGCTAATGGGGCAGGCTGGCAGGGTGGAGGGGGAGCAACCTGAGACACTGTTGAAGGGAATGTCACACTGGAAGTGGGATTAGCACTGGGATATTGAACACCTGACGTGACTGCACTGTGAACAACTTTGTAAATCATGTTTAAATAAAGTTTCAAACAGAAAAATAAGTAAAACAACTCTTCTTTAAAATTTTACCTGGGGGGCATGGTGCCGCCAGCAGGTCAATCTGTACCTGTGAGGCGAGTGCATCAGCAGCCTGATGGCGCCTTCAGACTTCCAGATACCCCCAAATTGCTGCTGCGCCTTTGGCCAGACCTCAAAACTTGGGGCAAAGTTTACCAAGAAAGTAAACGGCCAAAAGTTAGGTATGTGGGAGACACACCCACAAACCACCTCCGGCTCAGCTATATAATCGGAGGCATGGCCTCTCTGGTTCCTGATTGAACTGCTTAATGGCCATGATCCCAGAGACTCAGAAACAAATCTCGAAACCCAGCAGCTTTTGGCAGAAATGCGTCCAGTCCCTGCAGTAGGTTACCAGCGCCAGGCCACCCCAGGTGGGAATAGGTTTCGTGTCTTGGCCTGTTCCCCCTGCCGGCCCGGTGGCCACCATCCTCCGGAGGCCACTGGACAGTCAGGTTTGGGCCTGCAGTGACGAGACACGCAGGGCCTCGCCAGAGGGGGGTAGAACTGGCCCTTTCTTCCCCATCCCAGTGAGACCTCAAGTCGCCGCCTACAAACAGCCTCTCTGGATCATGATCAAGCTGATTAATGGCCCTAATCCCAGAGACTCAGAAACAAATCTCGAAAGCCAGTGGCTTTTGGAAGAATTGTGTCCGGACCCTGCAGTAGGTTACTGTTGCCGGGCCACCCCAGGAGGGAAAGGGTGCTGTCCCTCCGCCTGCTCCTCCTTGGCGGCTTAGTGGCCCCCATCCACCAAAGGCCATTGGACAGTCAGGTTTGGGCCCGCAGTGACGAGACACGTGGGGCCTCACAAGATGGGGGTGGAGCCGACCCTTTCCTCCCCGCCCCAACGAGACCCCAAGTTGCTGCCCATGAACGGCCTCTCTGGCTCCTGATCAGGCTGCTTAACGGCCATGATCCCAGAGACTCAGGAACAAATCTCGGAACCCAGCAGGTTTTGGCAGAAATCCCTCCAGATTTAATTGTTAAAATTTCAGAATTTCAAAATTGTGTGGCTACTACTGCAGCCACACGACATCATATGTTATTCATAACCTGCAACAGAAAATAAATTGTCTACTGTTGCCTTTTTGGCAGATCCGAGTATTGGAGTAAAATCCCAAATAATAATGATGGGTCTGATGTCAAAATGTTGAATGTAATCAAAGTAGAGAGAGAGTAATGTGGAAATCATCTGTCCCACAGGTAGGCGGAGGGTGTGGGATGGAGGTATACTGGGGTTTTTGGTGGTGGAGAATGGGCACTTGGTGAAGGTATGGGTGTTTCATTGTATGACCGAGACTTAGACCTGAAAGCTTTGTAACTGCTCTCATGGTGATTCAATAAATAAAATTATAAAAAATGAAAAAAAAAAAAAGTAAGGTGGAGTTCATGCCCAATTCAATCAGCCTAATCAGTGGCTGAATAAAATAGCAGTACTCCTACATTAATAAAAAAAATAATAAACAAATTAAAAAAATAAAATCTTACCTGCACTGGTCCATGTTCTTCCTTTCTGCCGTGTATTTGGTAATGTATACTTATGAAAAAAAATTTAAGGTTAAAAAATCAGCACTGAAATTGACATTTATGTATACTTAAAAAATCATGCTGTTCTGCACTAATACACAAAAATATTCAGAAGTAAGTTGTGAATCATTCCCAGATCATTATAGAGGTTACATTACTAGAGATAAAAAATTTTATAAGGAAAGTCAAACTGTACATATAACAGCATAGATATGATCATTTAACGCGTCTTAATAATTTAATTATACTGATAATAGCCAAACAAAAACTCAAGCTTGAAGGACATGTAGAACTTACCCTTGGAATAACAGTGTCAATGATGACCCACTTAAATATCTATTGTGAAATTCATGTAAACCTACTTGGTTTCTAGATCATCAATGCACAGTTTAGATGGTCTACGGGGAGGTGACATTGGAAGTTCTAAATCCTGCTTTCTGACGGGCATTTTTATGTCCTTATTCATATTCACATGAATTGGTTTTCTCACAGTTTCTACAATAAAAAATTGTCATTTAAAAATAAGAAATGATAAACTCTCAAGGGCATTTTTATCTACCATGCTCATTAGAATTCTTAGAAGTTACGTTTACTAGAAACAGTTATATTCTTTGCTTGCTAGAAGAAATTGTCAGAATACTAACCAACAGAAATCATACACTTCTCGCGGAAGCCGCTCTGCAAACCCTGTTTTTCTTTCTCCCCCTCCCAGGAGCCCTGACCCCCAGACCTTCCGAGGTCCCCCATCGCTGCCCCCTTCCCCACTCCACGTGCCGCCACAGCGCTTCCGCCCTGTGCCACCACCTGGAAAGCGGGAGAGGGACTGCTCAAAACATAAAAACTGAACTGGTGTTTGATCTGGCAATCTCATGCCGGGGTTTGTCGCCAAAGGAAACAGAAATGGGGTCTCAGAGGAGCATCTGAACCCTCTGTCCCGTGCAGTGTCATTCACAGTGGGCCAGAGAGGACAGTCCATGTGCCCCCAACAGAGGAGACGTGCAATACAGGACCTTGGCCTCTGACGCCAGAAGAAAGAAGAAACCCATCCATGGAACAGCACGAGGGAGCCTGCAGGCGTTAGGCTAAGGGGCAATAATTCCTGCCCAGGGGCTGGTCCCAGTGCCACCAGACCTACACCCAGAAACATTCAAGGATGTATGTAGTGCCTGGAACTGAACTCAGGATCTCGCATATGCAAGGCAGATGCTCTACCGCTTAAGCCAAATCCCGTGCCCCTGGTATGTTTCAAAAAGTCAAACAGCAGGGCCGTAGAGACGGGGCAGGAGAGAAGGCACTTAACTTGCCTTAAAGCAGTCGAGCCAGGGTCAATCCCCAGCACTGGTTCCCGGCATGCTGCTCGGGGTCATGGCCAGAGCACAGAGCCAGCAACAGCCCTTTCATACCACACGTTGTGGCTCAAAAACAATAAAAGCTGACTCCCCCCCCCCCAAAAGAAGAATTTATGGGCCAGAGAGACAGCACAGGGGTTAAGGACTTGTCTTGCATATAGTAGACCCTATTCGATCCTTGGTGCCACATACAGTCTGCCAAGCACTACTGGGAGTGATCCCTAAGCACAGAGCCAGGAGCAAGCCCTGAGCACCAACAGGTGGGCCAACCCTCTCCCCCACTCCAAATAAAAGTAAACGGCAGGCACAGTTTCCCTTTGAGGGAGAGAAAAACACAGATTAAACTTATAGATCAAAAGGAATGTATTCGGCGGGAGCGGCGGGGACCTCATGGGAAGGGGGGCTTTGTGGGCCGTCCCCCACGCCCCACCGAGGTCGCCGGCTGCCCCCCACGAGTGGCTCTCCGGCACGGCCACGGCCCCAGAGGCACAAGGACTTAGCACAGAGAACCAGCCGCTTGGAGCAGAAAAGCAAATGGACAATGTGTTAAACAGCGCCACCAAGCCTGCCCGGAGGGGAAAGGGTGTTGACCGGCCCGCCCGCTCCTCTCTGGAAAGAAAGATGGCGGCCGCACAGGCACAGAAACCAATCTCTTAATTATCTAACTTTTAATAGAAATTCTTCCAGGGTCAATAAGTAAAATAGCAGAAATTCAAAACCGCGCGGCCGCCGCGCGACATCATTTTATCCTTAAACCAAGTTGTAGAAAGCAAATCATTTCACAATGCTGTTTCAGCATGTCTGATTGTGGGGGGTGGGTCGTAAACTCTAAACAATGATTGTGCATCTTCTGTCGAAACAATCTATCTGGTCAAAGTAGATGGAGTGTTGGCTGGAGCTCATCTGCCTCACAGGAATTGGGAGGGGTGGGGGGAGGTGGGGGTCTATTGGGGTTCGGGGTTAGGGATGGGTGTTGGTAAAGGGAAATGTGTTTGATGTCTGCATGACTGGGACCTAGGCCCGAGGGCTCTGTAGCTTTTCCCACGGTGATTCAATAAATAAATAAATTATAAAAAAAAAAAAAAAGGAATGTATTTTGAAATGTTGAATTACTCAAGTTAACATTCAGGGGATAACAAAGAAATTATTCACATTATTTACCTTTTTCTTTCAAATTCTCTAAACATTGTAAGATGGTAAAGATACTCCCTCAGTTAAATTTTGGTAAAAATCTGCCTAGGTAGAATAATGTGAAAACTGGAAGGAACTAAATCATGAGACATTTAACTACAGCTTATAAAACCAGCTGCATATGCCACAAAACCTATAAAGTTAAATTACACACATGAAGCAAAAAATGATTTTAGCAATAATCAGGCTTCTCATTTAAGAGAGCAATCGAAATAGTTTACTTTCCATGTCCTTAGAGCTCTTACATCATGGAATTAGACACCTAAATGTTAGGCTCACATCAGAGTTAGACAAATAGTAACAGAATGACTACTCACCAGGCATCTTCCTCTGGCGAGATATCTGATTTACCATGTACAGGTTAAGTAGGTCCAAACTGACCGCAGAATTTTTGACAGGGGACAAGACTCCCAGCAATTTCATTTTTGATTTGAGTCTTTTCTTTTCAAAATATTCCTAAAGTAACATTTGAAAATCATAAGAACTGTGTCAGAATCATGGTCTGAATCATTAATAATTTAAAATTCAGTTGTGCTGTTAAATATTTGACCTAATTTTTTTTTCTGGTTTTTGGGCCACACCTGGCAGTGCACAGGGTTATTTCTGGTTCTGCAACCAGGAATCACTCCTGGAAGTGCTCAGGGGACCCTATGGGATGCCAGGGATCAAACCTGGGTCAACTGTATGCAAGGCAAATGCCCTCCCCCACTGTACTGTTAATACAGCCCCTTCACTTTTAAAGTATCTTGGGGATCTTATAAGTTCACATATACTAAATTTAACCACGATTTTGGTAATCTGAAGAGTCACAATTTCACAGTCTTATAATCAGTCTTTTGTCAAAACATTATGTCTGTAATAAAAGTCATGCAATTTGTTGCAGTGTGGAGGGATCTGGAGAGCGTGATGCTGAGTGGAATCAGGCAGAGGGCAAGGAAAATACTCAGAATGATCTCTGGATGTGTGGGATACAAAGAAACTTTCCAGGAGAATATCCAATGCTCAGTGGCAGTAGAAACGAAGAGCAGAACTGGTCTTCAGTTCTTGAAAGTGGGGCAGGGTAGGGGTAAGTCAGGAAGGGAACTCTAGGATGAGGAGGAGGGGGAGTGTGCCTGCACAGAGGTAGGCTGCGGGGTGGGAGAGAAACTGGGGACACTGGTGGAGGGTGGTGGGCACTGGTGAAGGAACTGGTGTTGGAATAATATACTCCTGAAACTCAATCAAAAATATCGTTCTAACTTTGTAATTCACAGTGATTTTAAAAAATCAAGTAAATTTTAAAAATGTAATAATGCCTTCAGAATACAACTTTACAAAACCATTCCTAAGTACCAAAAGATTAAAGCTTATGTGCAGACAGTTTAAAAATCTGAAAATAAATCTGACAGGTTATAAAGTGTGCTGAGACGGCCTGACCTGTGCTCTCTCTTGCTCTCTTGAACATGTATCTTTATCTCAGTGTGCTTCTTACTTGAACTTTCAAGCTCCTGCTCTTTCTTCAACACTCCTTTCCTTCTCACCTCCTCCCACCTTTCTAAGTATGTTTTCATTCAAAAAAGCCGGCTCACTTCACACACACACACACACACAGAGCAAGCTAAGGCTACAGCCATAAAACACTGCAGAGATCAGACAACTGAGTGTTCTTTAAAGACCAATTGAGATGAGAGGGTTAGTGAGAAAAGGAAAATGAACTCCCTTTGTTAAAGCTTCCGAGCTATTTCTAAAACCAGACTTAGACAGCCATTACTTTAAATCCAGGACTCGTGTCATCTTTATCTTCAGATCACACCCTTAATTTACCAAGCTCAAAGTCTCCTATTGGGTTGACTTGCGAGGGACACACTGCAGGCTCAAGAACTGCTCCCGACAGTACCTATCAGACACTGCAAGCCTGATGGTTTGGTTCTTGGGCCTAGGAATGCAGCGCTGAGGCCACCCAGATAGTGCTGGGGGTCCACGCAGGCTACCCCCAACAATGCTTGGAGGGCCAAAGGATGCTAGGGTTGAGGTCAAACTCAGGTCAATGCCTGTGCTCAAACCTTTTGAGCTATCTCCCAGGTGCTAAAAAGTTTATTGAGAAACTATGTGTGGAAACATGTTCTGCTCTATTAAATAACTTGTAACAGACTGTCATCGGCATGGCTGTTAAATGTGAGATATCAAAAGTGAGAAAAGCCCAAGGAGGCAAAACAGTGAAATGTCAGAGTAAGCATCATCTTGGAAACTGTTACAATCCTTTCACCTGAGTGTTTCAGAATGGTACCAATAATAAACACTCTTGGGGCAGAGAGTTTGTACAGTGGGCAAGGCACTTGCCGTGGACTTGAGTTCATTCCCTGGCACCACATATGGCCCCTGGAGCACCACCAGGAGTGAGCCCCGAGAACTGTCCTCCCGTTGTTCATTGATTTTGCTCGAGCGGGCCCAGTAACGTGCCCATTTTGAGGCTTGTTGTTACTGTGTTTGGCATATCGAATACATCACGGGTAGCTTGCCAGGCTTTGCCGTGCGGGCGAGTACTCTCAGTAGCTTGCCGGGCTCTCCGAGAGGGGTGGAGGAATCGAATTCAGGTCGGCCATGTTGGCCGCTTGCCAGGCAAACGCCCTACCCGCTGTGCTATCGCTCCAGCCCAAATCACTTCACTTAATCACTTAACTTCCCGTTAGTCGTCGATTTGCTCGAGCGGGCGCCAGTAACGTCTCCATTTGTCCCTGTCGCGTGCTAGTGTAGCCCAATGGCATCTGTTCGCTCCGGGAACATGAAGGGCCTCAAACCGATCGTTCATGATCTTGACGAAGAAGTCGGACCATCTGGTAGGTGGGCGGCCACGCGGTCTTTTGACATCCCGTGGAATCCAGTCGGTAACAGCTCTAGTCCAACGGTCGTCTTTAAATCTCATTACGTGACCAGCCCATCTGATTTTCGACACCTTGGCAAATGAGACAGCGTCCCTGATCCTTGATCGTCGACGGATGTCAGAACTCCGGATTCTTTCTCTCATTTGAGTGAAACGTGATATTCCAAGCATAGCTCTTTCAAAATAAAATGACAAATTTTACAAACTAACAAAATTGAGAGAACTCAAAGAGATGAGCAGGGCCTCTGACCATCTCGATGAAGTACGCTCCCACATTGAGCAAAGGTGGGGAACTGGTTTGCCTGAGAGGGTGACTCGAGCTTTCTTTCAGTTCTCATTCAGAAGAAACTTGCAGGCAGTGCTTTGGAAGAACCACGCGCAGAGGGGTCTCAGGAAGTAAGGCCGTACTTGTTCCGAGTCCACACGGAGGAGAGCCCCTTCCCTACAGTCCAGCGACAGGAGAGGCAGGGGCAGAAGAACCAAGAGGGCGTAGTGACCTCCAACAGGAGAAAACCCGCATCTCACACTCTCAACAGGAAACTCAAGGGCTGGAAGAGGCTCAAGACACCTATGCAGGGTCAAGGAGGCATTTCCACAGTGGACCCAACGTGGCTCTTCCACAAAGGGTCACTTCCTGTGAAAACAAAGGTCAATCGAGGTCCTGGCACAGGAAAGTGGATGAGGACTCCAGAGACAGAGAAGAGCTCTCTCGTCCCTATGCCCTGTCCCTTCCTGTACCTGCGATTCCTTGTCTAGAAGAATGCGGTTTGGGGTCGTCACCCAGATCTGAGTTTCTCATGAACAATTCCCCCTGTGCTGAGAAACTCATCCCCTAACAGAGGGGAGATGGAATCACCCTCTCCTGTTACGCGCTCCCCCCTTTTCTCAGGATATACCCCGGGTCTTCCCCATTTTACTTCAGAGGTGGCAGCCAGCTCAATTCATGTAGTTTATTATTAAACTTGTTTCCCTTTGCTAAAGCATTCACTGTCATTTTGACCACTCATACAAAAGAACCCAGAGGGATATGTGATTTTCCCTGGACTCCAACAGGGAGAACAGGAGAACAAGAAGGAATGGATGCAGTGAGATTCCCGAGAAAGCAGCAGACAGAATCTACATCACAGACAGAACTTCCTTAAACAGGAGAAAACCACTCATACAGAGTTCAAGGATCTGGTGAGAGAAACCTGAGGTAAGTCTTATGTGACTGCTTTAGTTCATCTGAAATGACGGTTTGTACGTTTGACGGGACACAAAAAGCATTTTGAGAAGAGATACAGGGAGAAAGAAGAGTAAGATTGGAAAGTGATGTGACCAGAGTCCCACATTTTGGGGGGAAGGGCTTTCTTTACATGTCTCTGCTATATATATGTTTTTAACTTTTTTTATTGAATTGCTGTAAGATAGACCATTACAAAGCTGTTCATGATCGGATCTCAATCACACAGTGTTCCAACACCCATCCCTCCACCAGTGTACATTTCCCAGCACGGGTGTCCCAGGTTCCCTCCCATCACCCCGCATAAATGAATGCAGTCATTCTATATCTGTCCCTTTCCTTCTGACTCATTTCACTCCCCAAGTCCATCCATTTATAGACAAATTTCATGACTTCATCTTTCCTGACAGTTTCATAGTATCCCATTGCATAGATGTGCCATAGTTTCTTTGTCCATTTGTCTGTTCTTGGTCACTCGGGTTGTTTCCAACTATGGAGAATAATGCTGCAATGAACATAAGGAGTGCAGATGGTGTTTCTTCTGTGTGTTTTTGGGCCCCCAAGGTATATTCCCAGAAGTGGTATTGCTGGGTCAAATGGGAGCTCAATGTCTAATGTTTTGAGAAATGTTCATATTGTTCTCCAGAAAGGCTGGACTATGTAAACTCAAAAAAAGACAACATTGGCGGTCTATCTCTCCCACTGCCCGCGTCAGTAGTCTCACGCCAGTTCCCCCACCCCAGGGAGGGTGAAGGAAGAAAACGAGGGCCAGGCTGGTTGGTCTCAGTTGCAGTTTATTCCAATCCCATCTCCATTCTCCTCTGATTCTCCCCCTGCTGCTTCTTCTTTCCCCATGCTACTTCATTCTCCTCCTCGATCCCCCTTCATTCTCCTTCTGGCTCTGGAATCTGGATCCCCTTTCTCCTCCTTCTGGAGTCTGGATCCTGATCCCCTTTCTCCTCCTTCTCTGGAGTCTCGATTCTGATCTCCCAGCCCACTCTTACAGTACAGTTAAATCCCAAAGCATGAGGGGTTGGGGCTTACACATAGGTGTAGTCACAAACAATAGGGGTAAAGTTCTTTCCCTCTGGGAAAGCAGTTTCTAGGACAGATACTCCTCAGCAGGACGACCCACTCTAGAGCAGAATCCTCCAGGTGTGTTTCTCCTCTCCTTGTCCAACAAACATATAAGCATACATAATATAAATCTTTTTTTTTTTTTTTGCTTTTTGGGTCACACCCGACAATGCACAGGGGTTACTCCTGGCTCTGCACTCAGGAGTTACTCCTGGTGGTGCTCAGAGGACCGTATGGGATGCTGGGAATCGAACCCAGGTCGGCCGCCGGGCAAGGCAAATGCCCTACCCACTGTGCTATCTCTCCAGCTCCAATATAAATCATTTTGTATGGCTACAGTAAGAAATACATATAGAATTGCTCTCCTAGGGCCATCTCAATCTCAGACTACAGTGCTCAGGCCAGATAGTCTTTCCTATCCCTAGCAGGGTCCTAGTCTCGTCGTTACTTTTGGATCATGACAGTATTTGTCTATGATCAAGCTCTAAACTTATAGTTAAGAATCGTGGCACTTTGGCCTGGCCCATTTCGATGCCAGGGTAGCTCACCGCTTGCCCTGGGTCCATTCAGTCCTTCGTCAGGACCCTGCTTTTGGGGTGTTAGGAACTAAGGGCAACCGAGAAAGCAGATGTCCGGAAGTGAATAATATTTAAAGCCAATTAAATCCTAAGTTACAAAAGCAGAATATTGTCTTCCTGTATCTATACAAAAAGGACATTGCTTTAAAGTCAACTGTTCAAAAGACATAAGGAGAGGAGAAAGGCAATATTAACTTACAATTCAGTTTCAGTGTCCTAGAAGGATTTGACCTTACAAATTAACAGATTCTGATTAGGGGGGAAAGCTGATTAACTGGTTGGGAAGAGAGCATAGAGAAGTGGTTACAGATAAACAAAGGAATGGGAGTGACTCAGGAGCACTGTGATGGGTGTAACCTGATAAACCTAAACTCCTTGTGGCAAGGGAGAAAGAACAAATCAATTGTTATCCTACACAGCTGAAGTGCCAGCAGTGTTTTTTCTTGTAGAGTTCAGCCAGTGCCTTGTATGCCTTTGATATTAACCCCTTATCAGAAGGGTATTGGGTGAATATCCTTTCCCATTCTGTAGGTTGTCTTTGTTTCCTGGTCCCTGTTTCCTTTGAGGTGCAGAAGCTCAGTCATTCAATGCTGTCTCATTTGTTTATCTCTGCTCCCACTTGCTTGGTCAGTGGCGTTTCATCTTTGAAGATACCTTTAGCTTCAATATCATGAAGGGTTTTGCCAACCTTTTCTTCAATGTACCTTATGGATTCTGATCTGATGCTGAGTTACTTGATCCATTTTGATCTGACTTTTGTGCATGGTGTTAGGCAGAGGTCTGAACCCATTTTTTTGCATGTAGCTGTTCAGTTTTGCCAGAACCACTTGTTAAAGAGACTTTCCTTGCTCTACTTTATATTTCTTGCTCCCTAATCAAAGATGAGATGATCATACATTTGAGGATGTGTATAAGGATACTCAATCCTATTCCTTGTTGTGTGGATCTGTCTTTGTTCCAATACCATGTTGTTTTAATTATTACCACTTTGTAGTACAGTTTGAGGTTGGGGAAGGTGATGCCTCCCATCTTTTTTCCCCCAATAACTGCTTCGGGCCGGAGCCATAGCACAATAGGTAAGGCCTTGCACATGGCTGACCCGGGTTCAATACTCAACATCCCATATATTCCCCATCAAGCACCACTTGGAGTGATTTCTGAGTGCAGGGCCAAGAGTATATATAAAAGGCCCTCCCGTTGATCGTCGATTTGCTCGAGCGGGCCCAGTAACGTCTCCATTGGAGACTTTGTTGTTACTGTGTTTGGCATATCGAATACGTCACGGGGAGCTTGCCAGGCTCTGAAGAGCATATATACTTTTAAAAAATGATCCAAAAATAGCTAAAACAAATCTTGGAACAGACCACATCTAGTTTTTCTCTAAGTACTAATGTCACTGCTAGATGTAATTCTAGGCATAAGATATACAGAATGAATAAAATTAAAGGTGCAAATATATCCCTCTTCTCACGAATATATTGATAAAAGAATAAATAAAAGCACAGGAAAATTATTAAAAGAATGGAGAAGATACTTTTACCTGAGACTCAACTGAATAATCCCAAATCCAGACAAAGCGCAAAGAGAAGCTTAAAAGAAATGGATGTGGTTGGAATGACAAATGGTGAGGTAGGGAGTTGTCAGAGAAGCAAGTTGAGCACAGACTGTTCAAGGTCTTGTAGGCTAGACTTTATTATAAATGGGGAAAACGAAACTTTTAAACGTGAAGATAATAAACTCGTGCTTTTAAAATGCCATGCCGACTGCTACATGGCAGACTAAAAGAGAGTCAAGACAGAATATATAAAATGATCAATTACATTAAAATTAACTTTTCAGAAGACAGCATTAAGTAAAAATGAGAATCACTGAGCACACATGTAGCTGAGAAATAATCACAAAGGAACCAGACCCAGTGAGAAAAAGCCAAGCCAACTAAAACACAGGGCAGCGTGTGGGAAGAACAGCGCAGTAGGAGGAAGCCGGGAGAGAGCCAGCCAGTGTCACTGGCAGAACCAAGAAGGACGCGCACTCAGCCCGCTCTCAGCTTCCAGACGGCCACTCTTTGCTCTGCTCTCTCTCAGACTACCTTGAAGCATGGGCCTCTGTACTGGAACTTGTGAATGGACTTGTGTCAGGGGACTTCTGTGAAATGGGGAGGAAATGTGACAACCTCGAGGAGGACTCGACCTCTCTCCTCTAGATCCATCCTGGGAAGTGCCTGGAGGGCCAGGGCTGTAAAAGTCTGCTTTGACACAGACCTCGCATCTCCCCCAGCTCTGCCTGACAGCTGGCAAACTGCCCCTGAGTTCCTCTTGATCTACATGGCCTGGGCACTCATCCCTGCCAGCCGCTTGCTCTGGATGCTTGGGATTCAGGCTGAAGTAAGGAGCTGCTCTTTCCGGGAAAAGAAAAACCAGTCTGAGCCTCTCCAGTTCCTTCTCCTCTGCTCTGGTGCCTCCCCTCACAGAAAAGAACCAAGACGGAGAGAAACAAATTTACCTGGGAAATGAGAGGAGATAAAGCGAGAACACGGGCTTGTCAAGAGTGGAGAGAGTCAACACACATCGCAAGCAAAGCTGCCGGCATATCCCCAAGAAGGAGAATGTGCCAGGAGTATACTTCCTACGCAGAGATGTGGGCAACCATAGCCGGCCCCAAACAGGGAAATGAACGATTTTATCCCTGCGGAGTCGTCATTTTTACAGTTTTCCCAAACCGCCACCCAAAGTCTGTGGCTAGGGTTGTAACCAAGGTGGCGCATTTACAATTGATGAATCACCTTGGCATGGCCTTTGTTCCAGTGCGGGAGTCTCTGGGGGTCCAGAGGTTGTCCGGGTGCTGTCCGAGCTGCTGCTTCACTCCCATGTCTCTGAGGCTCATCTTTGTAACGTGCACACTGTAGGTACCAGGAGCTGCCGTGCTGGGTGGGACCGGCCACTGTTCGGCAATGCTCACAAGTGCAGCCCTGTGGACCGTCTCCACCTCACCTCCCTCCACAATGATCCAAGAAAGCCTACTATGTCTCGAAGGACAAGGGAAAATCCGCCAGGGTATACAGGCCATACCACTATGAGGTATGTGTGTGCTGAGTTCTGCCTTGTGACAAAATGAAACCGAGAAAGAGGAAGAAGTACTCACACAGCCATGACAGGGTTTCTTACACTTTTTCTCCATAAGACTTCCTTTCATCCAAGAAACTCATCAAGGTGGAGTGCTGACAGATATCTGGATTCATTAAACAGTGGATTCTGAATGAATTTTTTGCCACTGAGCGTTCAGAAACCTTTTACATTGCCCAATTCTTCACAACCACCACATTCAACTGCCTGCCCCCCAATATGATGCTGTGACCCAGTGTAAGAAGCAAGGGTCTGGGCAACAGATGACAATGAGATGATCTGAACAAGATACTAAGACTACAGCCAGTGAGACATGACCCAGACTTGAAATGTATTTTTGAAAGTACCGAAACAACAAAGTAGCAATGATCCTAAGCTCCTGGCTGAGAAATGTGACTAATCAGACTATTACAAGGACAGAGAGAAAGGAAAACTGGCCCCAGGCTCACTCAGGAGTGCACTCTCCTCAGAAAAGGCTTCAGAAGGGCACCATCCAAGTAGGCTCACGCTCGGCTATTTTTTCTTTACCTTCTGTTTTCTCCTCTCCTGTTTGATGAGGATCCTGGACCTAAAAAGAAAAGCAGAATAAAAAATGAATAATTAAACTAAGAAATGGTCTTGTCCTAACACCCAAGGACAGTAGAAACAAGGACCAGGACAAATGGCCCACAACTGGAAGCCTGCCTCAAATGCTAGGGGAGAGGGCAGCTGGGGTAGAGAAGGGACTATAATGACAACGATGGTTGGAAGCGATCACTCCGGATGGGAGATGTGTGCTGAAAGGGGCCAAAGGGCCAAACATGACGGCCTCTCAGTATCTGTACTGCAAATCATAACACTCAAAAGCAGAGGCGGGGGAGAGAAAGGGAGAAAGAGAGAGAGAGAGAGAGAGAGAGAGAGAGAGAGAGAGAGAGATGCCTGCCATAGAGGTAGGCTGGGGGTGGGGGAGGTTAGCAGGAGGGACACTGGGTATATTGGTAGTGGGAAATGTGCACTGGTGGAGGGATGGGTGTTCAAACATTGTATGACTGAAACCAAATCACCAAAGCTTTGTAACTGTATCTCATAGTGATTCAAAACAAAAAAAAAAAAAATTGAAGAAGAAAAACAACAGAAAGAAATGGTCTTGTTTTACTGCCACTTGAGCTGAGCTAAAGATTTGGAGTTAAATTCTTAGAATGTAGCAATAAATATATTATCTTCTGAAAAGAGAACTAATAATTTTCTTTTGGAGGGGGCACACATGGCTGTGCTCAGGGCTTACTCCTGGCTCTGCATTCAGGGATCAGGGTACCATATGGGGTTCAGGGTAAACAACCCGGGTTGGCCGCACACAAGGGCAAGCGCCCTACCCTCTGATTCTTGATAATTTTCTTAAAATTACTTGTTGTACATAAATTTTTACAAAACTTCCTTATAAAATCCAGTAATACAAAAGACTGTCTGTAATAAATAAGCATAAAATACATAACATAAACACACAATTACAGAAATACCCCAATTTTTTAAGAGCCCTGGTTCTCATTATGCTGTCACAAGAAAAGGAAAAATCGACCCTATCTCTGCTCGGGGTCCAGGTCTTACCTTTTCATCATATGAGAGATTTTCAGGAGACAATGAAGCTGAATGGTCTGACTATGGAATTGTTTGAGAGGAGAGAGAACCCCATAAAGAAAAAACGTAAAACCCAAGTTGAGAAGTATGGCCCACTCAGGCAAAAGTGCACAGAGATACCTATGACCCCAGGAAGGAGCGCCACAGAATGAGAAGCTACACAGGAATCACGGTGTCTACGTTTCATCCCACTAAAGCTCTCAAATTCTTTCATCTCCAACAAGTGCTCTGTGATTTCCCATTTTACTGATCACTATTTCAATTCAAAGAACAAGGCAAGGGTATCAAAGTCTGAACAGAATATGTTCCCATTCCCTAGCTACAGTTCAATCAAATACATCACCTCAGAAATCTGACCAGATGCGTCAAGGCCGCATCCTTCTAGAAGCACAAAGGACAATGCAGGGTTTTCATTGCCAGAAAAAAGGTAGGACAGTGATTAGCAAAAAAATAAATAAATAAAAAAAATTTAAAAAATAATAATGTGGAGGGGGGGGCCAGGATTATTTCAGGGAAAAGCACAAGATTTACTAAAGGAAAGGGGTGGAGATCTTCAAGTAAACACATCGCTGGTACCACACAGTGATCTGCAAAGAATTGGCTTAGACTTCACTCTGGGGAGATGTGGAAAGCGCAAGGAGATTAGGCATTGCATCTGGGTGGGGTCACAGCATGAACGACTCCATGTGGGGTCTTCCCACACACGCCTATGTTGAGTGTTATAAATAAATGAAGTACACTGGATCCCCCTCCCTCCAGCTTCTACAGACCGAGATGGCTGTGCCTTCACCAAAACGCATTGATCAGAAAATACTCCAAACACAGAGGCTGCATATGCTCGGCTGCCAAAATGTGCACAGGGACACGTTACAGAGGTCATGCCAATGAACTTGGCTGATGAATCAAAGCTGACTTCCTCAGTTCCATGAGACAGTGAGGTCTAATACACACTCCTGAGTTGCTCTGCTCTGCAAACTGATGGAATGATGCGCGGGGAGTGGAGTGGACGCAGTAGAGAGTGCCCTGCCCCCAAGTGCCAGCAATAGTCAAAGTCAGCCACAAGCACCTGCACACCAGGGATCAGCGAGGCAGACATCAAACTGCACCTATGGTCTACCTGATCTATGCAACACAGGAAGTGGTACAGACCCCTGAGTGTTCAGGAGCCTGTGGCCTCACTGTCCTTTGCCAGCAAAGGAAAGGCAGTCCTGACCTTTGGCCCAGGTTCCCTGGTTCCAGGATGAGACAAGTAGGGATGTAAAATATTTTATTTAGGAAATTTGGGAAGAGAGAGAAAAGGTAACACGTTCAATGGAGCTTCACTCTGGCTTCTCCTAAGGGGAGAGTGCCTACATGACTTTTGGGACGGGGTTGAGGATATACATGAAGAGTCTCCGTATAGCAAAGGCTGGAGTCTCTGCGTAAGGAAGAGTTGGCAGAGGGGAGAGCTCTGAACTGTGGTGGTCTTCTTTTGTTCTTGCAGTTCCACTGCTGCTGAGGGGTCTCCTCTCCTGGGGGGTCAGCTTGCTCTGGGAAGACACTAGTGCCATTCAGAATCTCACAGACTCACTCCAGCTTCTCCAAAGTGGAGGACCAGTTTCTCAGTGTTGGTCTCATGACAGTCTCTGATAACAGTCTCTCGGTCTTGGTCTTCCCCTTGGGTCATACCTTGGTTTTATTGCTTAAAGCTCAAGGCCACGGGTTCTACCTGCCTTCCTCACAAATATGGAAGTTAGGTAGAATTGTTCTTTTTGCCCAAAGATAGACCAAGACTGCAATATGAAGCAAATGCCTGACTCCCCACTTTCCTGACACACCAAATATATAGTGAAACTTGAGCAAAATATGGCATATGAATAAAGCACCTAGCCAAATTCTCCCAAAAGCAACGGGGACATGGGTGTGTATAAGAATTCAAACTTGGGGGCTGGAGTGACAGCACAGTGGGTAGGGTGTTTGCCTTGCACGTGGCCAACCCAGGTTTGATTCCCAGGATCCCATATGGTCCCCCAAGCACCGCCAGGAGTAATCCCTGAGAGCAGAGCCAGGAGTAACCCCTGTGCATTGCCGGGTGTGACCCAAAAAGCAAAAAAAAAAAAAAGTATTCAAATTCAAATTTTTCTAGCTAGGAGGTACCTGGGTCCCTAACATGCTAGCTTATACACTGCTCTAGTCTCCAGCAAGGCTTCAGCTTGTTCTGGTAGCTAGTTAAGTCAGATCTGAACACACTGGTTTCTAGAGCGGCGCCAGAGCAGTAAGACTCCCTTGCGCCTTGGTTCCATGAAACACACTCCACCTTGCCTACAGGCCTAGAAAAGTAAAGTGAGGCCTCTGTGCTAAGGGTAAACTGGAGTCCACTGCCCTACCTTTAGGCTTTGGAGCAAGGACAGCTGCCCTTCCTAACATTAACCTCCAGCCTAGATGTGATCAACATGGGTCGTCTCCTACTTAAGATGGTCGTGTCAAAACTGGGACAAGCAGTTTGTTGTTGCCGCTGTTGTTGTTTCACCTAATGAGAAGAAACCTATAAAAAAAGTCAAGGAACAAAAGAAACAGAGGCATATTTCCCAAGCAAAAGACCAAGGTATACTTCCGGAAACACATCTTCATGAAACAGATGTAAATAACTTCAACGTAGAGTCATAAAGTCAAGAAGTCATAAAGATACCAAGGTTGGCAGAGAAAATCATAAACAAGGCAAGAATTTTAATAAAAATAGAATATTTTAAAAGTGCCAACAGAAATCAGAGCTGAGCAATACAATATTTAAACTAAAACAAATCAATAGAAAAGTTCAACAATAGACCAGATCAATTGGAAGAATCAATGAACTCAAAAAAAGGGTAGTACAATTCATCCAGAGGACAAAAAGAATGGAAAACAAGAGAACTTTAGGTACTCAAAGGGAAATCACAAGCATTTCTTTCCGTATAACACAGACACCCCTGAGGAAGAGAGAAAGGGGAAGAGCACAGAGGCACAGAAATAAGGTTAAAAACCTGGGAAAAAAGTAGCCCTTAGTTCCAAATGCCCACTGAGTACCAATATCAGAGGAACCCAGAAACTAACATCAATACGCATAATTAAGCTACTAAAATTTAGGCCTCAAGAGATGGTTCCAAGGCTGGAATACATGCTCTGTGGAACAGAGGCTGGGTTCTATCCCCAGCACTGTAACCGGAGGACCATGCCTGGAGTAGACACCAAACACTGCTGGGTGTAAAACAAAAACAATCAATAAAAATGTTTATCATGTTAAAAAAAAAAAAGCAGATAATCTAAAAACAGCCAAGGGGATCGGACAGATAGAACAATGCGTGGGCCGCTTGCCTTGGACAGAGACGCCTTGGTTTGATCCCAAGCATAAGGTCCCCAACCGACAGTAAAACCACATGTCATATACAAGGGAATCCACATACAAATTTAAACACAGTTTTCAGTAAAAACTTACATACCTGAAGTGAGTGATAATGTATATTCAAAGGAATGAACAAAAAAAAAGTTTAATAAAAACCCACCCAACAAAGTTATCCTTCGAATATGAATGCTAGTTTTCTGACAAACAAAACCTGAGCAAGTTTATCATCACTAGACTAGTTTTCCCAGAAACAGTAAAACAGCTCTTCAAACTGAAATAAAGGGACACAATTAGTAACATAAGAAACATAAGAAAAATGAAAAACTCACCGGTAAAAGTAAAGACAGTAAGTATATTTAATACTTATATATTTAACTTATATAAATATATACAAAAGTAAAATATATTTGAATTTTAAGGGATTAAGAATTAAGAATCATTAAAAGAAAAACATAAGAAAAGTGAAAAATTCATTGGTAAAAGTAAAGACAGAGTTAAGGTTATAATATTCTAATGCAATCTTTCCCAAAGTGGGTGTTCCTGCCCACGAGGGGGCCTTGGGTGCAATTGGAAGGTGCTCTCTGTTCACTTCCAGAAGGCAATTTCCAGGGGGACACTGAGGAAATCCTTTTCTGAAAAGGGGCAGCAGGCCAAGTTAAGTTTAGGTTAGAAATCTCTGGATGTAATGGTGGCAGATAAATGACTAGCACCTCTGGTAGAAAGTTTAAAAGATTAGTAAAAATAACAACAATCTTTGGATAATAAATTCAAAATAAAAACTATGCAAAGGATTTAAAAAGCAAAATGTAGGAGAGATTTAATACTGAATTTGAAGTTATTATCAGCTTAAAACAGACCGGAATATACATTTATGTGGAAGATGTTTTATGTAAACCTTAAGGTAACCACAAAGTACAAACCTGCAATAGATACAAAAAAGAGAAAGAGAAAAAAATTGAATAAGTAACCCCCTGCAGAAAATCATCAAGTCAAGGAGAAGAAGAAAGTTAACATCAGAGAAATAAAACTAGAAAACACGTTAGAAAATTAGCTAAATTCTCCAATCAAAATAAATGAAGTGACTGATTGTATTTTTAAAAAATAATCCAAAAATGTTGCCTACAAGAAACTCACAACATGTATAAGAACACTCAGGTTGAAAGAGAAGTCAAAATAAAGGAATCACGTCACAGTTTTATCACATGAAAAGATTAAACCCAAGATTGTAACAAAAGCTAAAGAAGAATATTACATTATGATGAAGAGGTAATTTATCAAGTCTACAACAAGCAAAAATATCTGTATTTATCTGAAGCAGCATCACCTAAGTATAGAAAGCAAACGTAAAAGGCTGACTGAACAGTGATAAAGTAATAGCAAGGAAGTTCAGTACTATACTTTCAACAAGATAATTGCTGTTTATGTTCTGATATATAAGCAGAAAATACATATCTGGTAACAATGTATATTTAAAACCATCGACATTTCCTAATTTTTTTTTATTTTTTTTTTTATTTATTTATTGAATCACTGTGGGAAAGGTTACAAAGCTTTCAGGTTTATGTCTCAGTCATGCAAATATCAAACACATTTCCCTTTACCAATACTTATTTTTTCCCATGAAGAACCCCAATAAAACCCCACCCCCCACCCCTCCCCGTCCCTGTGAGGCAGATGAATTCTAGTTAACACTCTATCCGCTTTGATTAGATTGTTTCAATAAAAGATTCACCACTATTATTTAGAGTTTACCCCCCCCCCCCAAATCAGACATGCTGAAAAAGCATTGTGAAGTGATTTGCTTTCTACAGCTGGGTTCAAGAATTAAATGTTGGTTTTGGATTTCTGCTATTTTACCTATTGACCCTGGAAGTATTTCTACTGAAAGTCAGATAGTTAAGAAATTGGTTTCTGTGTTCTGGAGTCGTGGCCGTGCTGGAGAGCCGCTCGTGGGGGGCAACTGGTGGCCTCGGTAGGGCGTGAAGGGCGGAGCGAAACGCCCCCCTTCCCATGAGGTTTTAGTCGCCCCCACACTCCCGGCTCATACCTGCTGTCCACAAGGCTCCCATGTGGCCGCCATCTTTCTTTCCAGAGAGGAGAGGGCGAATGGGGCAACACCCTTTCCCCTCCGGCAGACTTGATGGGCTGGATCAACGCATAGTCCGTTCACTTTTCTGCTCCAAGCTGCTGGGTTCTGCATTAAGTCCTTGTGCTTCTGGGGCCATGGCCGTGCTGGAGAGCCGCTCGCAGGGGGTGACTGGTGACCTCGGTAGGGCGTGAAGGACGGACCGGAACGCCCCCCGACCCATGAGGTTTTAGTCGCCCCCACTCCCCCGGCTCATACCTGCTGTCCACAAGGCTCCCATGTGGCCGCCATCTTTCTTTCCAGAGAGGAGAGGGCGAATGGGGCAACACCCTTTCCCCTCCGGCAGACTTGATGGCCTGGATCAATGCATAGTCCGTTCACTTTTCTGCTCCAAGCTGCTGGGTTCTGCATTAAGTCCTTGTGCTTCTGGGGCCGTGGCTGTGCTGGAGAGCCGCTCGTGGGGGGCAACTGGTGACCTCGGTAGGGCGTGAAGGACGGACCGGAACGCCCCCCTTCCCATGAAGTTTTAGTCGCCCCCACACCCCCGGCTCATACCTGCTGTCCACAAGGCTCCCATGTGGCCGCCATCTTTCTTTCCAGAGGGAGGAGGGCGGAAGGGAGCAACACCCTTTCCCCTCTGGGCAGAAATGATTGCCTGGATTAACGCATAGTCCTTTCACTTTTCTGCTCCAAGCTGCTGGGTTCTGCATTAAGCCCTTGTGCTTCTGGGGCTGTGGCCGTGCTGGAGAGCCGCTCGTGGGGGGCAACTGGTGACCTCGGTAGGGCGTGAAGGACGGACCGGAACGCCCCCCTTCCCATGAGGTTTTAGTCGCCCCCACACCCCCGGCTCATACCTGCTGTCCACAAGGCTCCCATGTGGCCGCCATCTTTCTTTCCAGAGGGAGGAGGGCGGAAGGGAGCAACACCCTTTCCCCTCTGGGCAGAAATGATTGCCTGGATTAACGCATAGTCCTTTCACTTTTCTGCTCCAAGCTGCTGGGTTCTGCATTAAGCCCTTGTGCTTCTGGGGCTGTGGCCGTGCTGGAGAGCCGCTCGTGGGGGGCAACTGGTGACCTCGGTAGGGCGTGAAGGACGGACCGGAACGCCCCCCTTCCCATGAGGTTTTAGTCGCCCCCACACCCCCGGCTCATACCTGCTGTCCACAAGGCTCCCATGCGGCCGCCATCCTTCTTTCCAGAGAAGAGAGGGCGAATGGGGCAACACCCTTTCCCCTCCGGCAGACTTGATGGCCTGGATTAACGCATAGTCCTTTCACTTTTCTGCTCTAAGCTGCTGGGTTCTGCATTAAGTCCTTGTGTTTCTGGGGCTGTGGCCGTGCTCCAAACAACTCTGACTTTCAGGGAGAAAGATTGGGTGGTTTACTTCTCATTGATCACTTTGTATATAGAGAGATGTCTGTTTTTGAGAAAAAGTCTGTTTTGAGAAAAAGTCCTCGTTCCCGCATACTCGAGCTGTGTTTGTAGAGGCTTCTGGTCACCGGGGTTCCATCTGGGGGAGGCGGGATGCGGCACCTACTCCATCTGGAACTTGCGGGTGAACTCGACTCTTTTTGGAACCTGTTTTTTCTTTTTTTTTTTCCTCCGGGATCCCGCACCCTCCATGTGTTCTTTCTCTTATGCTTAAGGCTTCAAAGATGGCCGACATTTCCTAATTTTTTAAATAGGGTTTCTCGTTAGGTGAATGCCATCACTTTTGGAACACACCTAAGATTAGAGGCTGGTCATGGAGAGAACTGATCCCGTGGTCAGGTTCTGGGTTAGTGAGGACATGGCCACTTGGAACAGCAGTGCACCAGAGAGAATAAGGAACTCCATCTTTTCCCCATATCTTGCCCTGTGCAGTTCTTACTCTGTCCTGTGCAATTCTTTTATCTGGATGTTCATAGACTACTTTCTCTTATAATTAACTAGTGCTCTAGTATGCAACACATTCAAGTTTTGCAAATTGCTATAGCAAATTTTTCAAACCCAAGGCTGACATCACCGAAATCTCCAATATAGAGCCAGTTGGTCAGAGGCAAAGACAGACAATCTAGGCCTGCAACTGGCCACCTGGAGTAGTAAGCAGGTCAAGTCTTTAAGACTGTCCGTAACCAGAGAGAGTCCAGTGGGCTGGCGCACATGGTTTGGTGCAGGAGGCTCAGGGTTGACCTCCCCACGCTGCGTAGCTCTCCATGCATTGCTGGAAGTGACCCCCTGGCACGGAGTCAGTAGTCTGCTCCCCACCGACAAATGAAGACTGTGATGCTATCTCCAGGTATGTCGCCACGAGATATGAGCATGCTGTGTGTCCTGGACCTTATCTCTCCAAGACAAAAGAATTCACTCAGGAAAACCAAGGCAAGACAGTGACCGATTTTCTTAAGAAAAAGAATATAGGAGATACATTCCAATCTGGAACTGTCGACACCTCATCTTGGGGAGTATAATTCCTTTATATGTTTTATTTTATAGACTCTCTCCTCTTCTAGATAAGCCCAGGTTCTTTCAAACATTTAACCATTTCTTATTTTCCTTTTAATAAAATTTCTTCACATAGAGAACGAGAGGGAGAGCTCCAGAGAGACAGTAGTAATGGTTTAGGCGCTAGCGTGCATGAGGTGGACTCTGGTTCAAAGTCTGGTACCACATATGGTCCCATGAGCACCACCAGGAGTCATCCTTCAGCACAGAGTCAAGAGTAAACGCTGAGCATGGCTGAGTGTAGCCCACAAAACAAAAGGGGGGAAATTGTAAAAGGAGAGGAAAACAATACCCTCCTGGAGATCTCTGGGTTGGGATAGACCAAGAAGTGGGCAGCCCTGCTGAACACAGGGGAGCACCACATGGGGCTTCCTCGGGACATTTTCCTTGGTCCCCAATTCTGGGCATTCCCACCAGCTTTTCCCTCTACATTGCTTCTAGGCAGGAAAGTCCTGGTGCCAGGTGGCTTTACTGCTTAGGACGAAAGCCTCCAACAAGAAGGTCCTGCCCTTGGACCTACCTGTAAGAATCCTGTTAGGGAGAGCATTAGTATCGGCAGTATCAGAGTATTATTCCTGTTAGGAATGAGTAACAATTTTAGTGAAGTTTCAGGATGAAAAATCAACATACAAAACCTGGAATTTCTAAAATCGACAATTATCAATCAGAAAGAGAAATGAAGGCCAGGGCTGTCGCTCAGCAGCAGAGAAACAACATCACACACCTGACCCCTGGTGTGCCCATGCTCAGAAACAGGAAATTAAGAAAACAGCTTTTTGAGAATCCAAGAGACAAAATAATATTGAGTGAGATAGCAGGATGCTTCAGAATTCATAAAAGTCATAAATCTAATACCTTAAATATCACAGAAAAACCGCTGAACATCAAGGAGTCAAATCTTAGTAGCCACCAGAGAAGAGACACTGCTGAGTAGCAGAATGAGGCTCTAACAGTTTGCAAGTTGGAGTGGACCCCCAAACCAAAAACAAACAAATAAATACCCAGCGATAAAAAGGATATGATTCTATTCTTTGCACAGCAAACTTTAAATTAGCATACTCCATCGATAAATCTTGGAAAAATAAGATATACACAAAGGGACCTACAGAATAACAAAGGACCACAAGTCATGGCAAGAATGGCTGCTTCAAATCAAAAGAAGTATTATTCATTACCAAATATTTAGAAGATCATGCATTCAAAATGATCTAAAAAGAAATTATTAAATATATACTCTGAGAATCTTTTATAGTTGAACGAAGTGTATTTTTAAACAAATTTCAGTACGGTATGTTAGACTCTTCATCAGGCCGTTTTCACTCGGGACGCCCCAGAGTGGGGCAGGTGAGAGCCCTCCCCACCCCAAGGGACCCAGCCCTGGCAGCCGACCTCCACTATCCAACCACCGCCACGCTCCAGGCCGTTTTCCGGACACATTATAGATACTCCCTGTCCATTTTCCATAAATGCCGCACCATATTTGATGGGGTTCAGACAGCAGGCAACAGATCACAAAGAGAAATATATAAATATATGCCTCTTGGAGAGCCCGGCAAGCTACCAAGAGTATCCCGCCTGCACGAGCAGAGCCTGGCAAACTCCCTGCGATGTATTCGATATGCCAAAACCAGTGATGACAACAAATCTCATTCCCCTGACCTTGAAAGAGCCTCCAATTGTTGGGAAAAGACGGGTAAGAAGATGCTGCTAAAATCTCAGGGCTGGGAGGAATAGAGACATTACTGGCGCCCACTGGAGTAAACTGATGAACAACAGGATGACAGTGATACAGTGATTTGTTAAATTAGGCTTAAATATTGACAAAGGACAACCATGTGCTTGAAAGAAAAGATATATTAGCTATATTAGAGAAGGCATATTCTCCCTGTACGAGGACGATTAATAGCAATACTTTAGCAGGAAACCAAGAGTAGCCATTGATAGAAATTAATTTTTTAAGTTCTAGAGCAAGCTAAAAATAGAACTCAAGTGTGAAATGTATTAACTTAACAATACATAAACCATATCAATAATCAAGTTGAATACTAAGTTCACAAGATGTTAGGGTATCATTAGTACAATTAATTTTAGATAAGCTTTTTAAAATAATCTTTATAATATCCAAGGAAGTAGAAACAAGGCCCAGGAGGATTGGTCCATGGTTGGAAGCCTGCTTCAAGTGCTGGGGGAGAAGGCAGTTGGGATAGAGAAGAGGCCACTATGGCAAAGATAGTTGGAAACGCTCACTCTGGATAAGAACTGTGTGCTGAAAAGAGGTAAAGGAACAAACATGATAACCTGTCAGTATCTGTACTGCAAATCATAATGCCAGAGAGAGAGAGAGAGAGAAGGAAAGTGTCCGCCATCTGCCATAGAGACAGGTGGGGGGAAGTGAGGAGAGGGAAACTAGGGACACTGGTGGTGTGAAATGTACACTGGTGGAAAGGTGGGTGTTGGAACACTGTATGACTGAAGCCTGATCATGAACAGGTTGCAACTGTATATCTCACAGTGATTCAATGTAAAAAAAAAGTTGAGGTAGAATTCAATGTTAAAAATTTCATTACATTAAAATATTTGTTAGGAAAAAATGCAGTTTTTGTAATGTTATATAATAGATATGAGCTTGCCATTAAAATATTATGTTGGAAGTCAGAGTGATAGTACAGCAGGTAGAACATTTGTCTTGCACACGACCGACCTGGGTTCGATTCCTGGCATCCTATATAATCCCCTGAGCAACACCAAGAGTAATTCCTGAGTTCAGAGCCAGAAGTAACTCCTAAGCATAGCCAGGTGTGACCCAAAAAGCCAAAAAATAAAATAAAATAAAATATTAGGTTCCACACAGCAATTCATGGAAAATTTACTCTATGGGAAGTCAGACCAACTTCAGTGAGAAAGATTCCTGACTGAACATCTTCTGTGGTGAAGAACTGTTTCCTTGACATTAAATGCTATGCTACAAAGCATATAACACAGGAAAAATAAATGGGCTGGCGCAGGTACACGTGCCTTGCACATGGCCCACCCAGGTTTGTTTCCTGGCACTCGACATTGTCACCTAATCCTCACCAGGAGTGATTCCTGAGTACAGAATCAGGAGTAAGTCTTGAGTGTCACCATGTGTGGTTCCCAAACCCCATTTCTGTTTGTATTACAACCAAAGATACTTAAAATTAACTGAGAAGATGAAGCAACTACTTACAAAGAACTTTTAAAAACAAAAAAAAACTGAAGACAAAAATAAATGGCAAGATATATGGTACCAGTGGATTGGAAAAATCAGTGTTGTTAAAATGTTATTACTCAAAGCAACCTATATATTTTAACCGCAATACCTACAAAAATTTTAATGGCATTTTTCACAGAAGAAAAATATCTAAAATTTTATGGTACTGCGAAAGACCTCGAGTATCTGAAGAAATCATGAAAAATGAAACTGGAAGTATCACACTTCGAGATTTCAAGCCATTAAATAGCTGGGACCAAAGCAATAGTACAGTGGGTAGGGCACTTCCCTTGCACACCACCAACCCAGGTTTGAGCCCTGGCATCCCGCAGGATCCCCAGAGCCTGACAGGAGCGATTCCTGAGTACAGAGCCCAGAGTGACCCCTGAGCAACGCTGAGTGTGGCCCAGAACACAGAAAGAAAAAAATACTGGTAAAAAGTCGTGGTGATGGAAACAAACACAAAGATCAATCGAACAGAAAAGACAGCCCAGAAAGCAGCTTAGGAATAAACGGCCACTTGGGCCAAAAACGCAACAGGAAAAGAAGTCTTCCAAAGGGGCTGCTAGAGAATATGCGAATAAGCGACTTCCGAATAAAGCCAGGTCACTATCGAACGCCAGACACGAAAAGTGATGCAGAACGCATTTAAGACGCAAACGCCTAAACGTATACAGCTGCTGTAAGAACACAATGGCGGGGCTGGAGCAATAGCACAGGGGGTAGGGCGTTTGCCTTGCACGCAGCCAACCGGGTTCGAATCCCAGCATCCCACAGGGTCCCCCGAGCACCGCCAGGAGAAATTCCTGAGTGCAGAGCAGGAATAACCCCTGTGCATTGCCGGGTGTGACCCAAAAAGCAAAAAAATAAATAAATAAAAAAGAACACAATGGTACTGACATCTATTTTTTGGATCTGGCATGAAACGAAAAAAATTAAAGCAAAAGGAACCAAGTAGGGCTACAGTAAACTAAAATATCTCTGCACATAAACGAAACCTACGGTTAGAGCAATTTGCCTTGCACGTGGCCGACATGGCCGACCCAGGTTTGATTCCTCCGCCCCTCTCGGAGAGCCCGGCAAGCTACCGAGAGTATCTCGCCCACACGGCAAAGCCTGGCAAGCTACCCATGACGTATTCAATATGCCAAAAACAGAAACAAGTCTCACAATTTGTTGTGAGACGTTACTGGTGCCCACTCGAGCAAATCGATGAACAATGGGAGGACAATGCTACATAAAGGAAACCATCGTCCAAATCCTAGATTTTTTTAATGGGCCACACTCAGCTGTGCTCAGGATTTACTCCTGGTTCTATGTTCAAGGATCACTCCTGGTTGTGCTCAAGAGACCACTTGGGGTTCTGGGGATTGAACCCAAGTCAGCTGCATGAAATAAAAGCATCTTAACCACATTATGATCTCTGTGGCCCAAAATCTTAGCTGCTTAAACTGTGGTACGGTAACTGAAAGTGGTAGAGTCACTAAAATTTTACACATAAAATAAATCTATGGTTTATTATCAGTAAAATGTTTTATATGCATATCTGTTTTATAAACCAAATACTGTGTGAAATTTTCATGTAGTACCAAGTACCAAAGGGGCAGAAAAAGTTTTAAGAAGCCCTGATCAAAATGAAAAGACAATCTATGGTGTAGGTAGAAACATTCAGATGGAAATATATGAATTTTTGTTTGTTTTGGGGGCCACACCCAACTGTGCTCAGGGCTTACACCTGGTTCTGTGCTCAGGGGTCAATCCTGGTAGGGCTCAGTGGACCATGCGTGTTATTAGCCATCAAACCCAGGTTGGCCATGGGCAAGGCAAACACCCTACCCACTGTACTATCTCTCTGGCCCCTAATAGCAATCCTTTTATCTGCTAAGGAATATTCAAAATATGTAAAAAAAAAAAGCAGGAACCACCACATTAATAGACAACCCAGTTTAAACGGGAAAAGACCTCAGTATTTTTCCAAAGATAACATGCAAATTGCCAAAAGATACATGAAAATTATTCACAATCATTAACCAGGAAAGTGCCCATCAAAGTTACAGGGAGTTTGTGATCCACTTTATAGGATCAATTTCACCAGAAAGACAGGGGCAAAGGTGAGGATGTGGGAAAAGGGAACCCTTGCACATAGCTGGAGGGAAGGTGAATCGATAGCGCCAGTATGGGAAAGAGCACTGAGGCTCCTCACAAGATTTCAAATAAAGTTATAAACACGGCCAACCAGGGTTCGATTCCTCCGCCCCTCTCAGAGAGCCCGACAAGCTACCAAGAGTGTCTGGCCCACACGGCAGAACCTGGCAAACTCCCTGTGGCATATTCGATATGCCAAAAGCAGTAACAACAAGTCTCACAATGGAGATGTTACTGGTGCCCACTCAAGCAAATTGATGAACAACGGGGGGACAGTGCTATAGTGGAAGTGCTACAACTATATGAACCAGGAAAAACACTCTGGTATTATCTATCCAATGAGAAATCAGGGTCAAAAATGAGATATCTACTTTCCCATCGTAACAGCAGCTCTATTCGCAATGGCTAAGATCTGAATTAACCTAGATATTTTCCCACAAACAAACAGACCAAAATAATATGGTGTTTAGAAACATAATGGGGATACTTCAACCTTTAAGAGGGAAACTCTAGGACCAAGGAAATAGCTCCATGATCAAAGGCAGATGCCCAGCGTGCACCAGAACCCAAGTTTAAATCTTGGTACTACACAACCACCTCAGTACCACGGGGCGGAGCAGCACAGAATTACTGCGCCAAACTATCTGACCTGTGACAGGATAGTCCCCAGGCTCTCCCAAGCACTGTTTGGTTGCAACATCCCCCGCCAAACAAAACTGAATCCTGTTTTAACAGCAACACAAACTGTAGATTATGCTAAGTGCAGCAAGCTAAGCAGAAACAATTAGCTTGGACAGACAATGCAAATTAGAGTCTACTTAGGTAAGGATTCGCGGCCGCGCGACTATTTATTTACTTTTCTCTAAGTTTTCAGGGTACCTTAAATATCCAACCCGCATGGCAGAGCCTGGCAAGCTATCCGTGGTCTATGCCAAATAGATCAAATTGATATGCCAAATCCAGTAATAAATGGATCTCATTTCCCTAACCCTGAATATGCAGAGTCGAGAAGGATATGGAAGGAGAGGCTGATAAAACACCAAGGCAGACATAGGCTGCCAAAACGCAGAAAAACAAAAATGATTGTCTGTACTTTTAATGCTCATACGCTGGCATCTACTGTATCCATTGAAGACCTTATGGTACAAGCGCGAAAGATCAAGTACGACATCATTGGTCTGACCGAAACGAGAAGACATCAATCCCATCATGCTGTTTTCGACACTGGAGAAGAACTGTTCCTTGGAACATGTGATAAAAGAGGCGTCGGTGGTGTCGGTATCCTTGTCAACACAAACTTAGTCACGAGCATTGATTCATTTGAATGCCTAACAACCCGAATCGGACGATTACACTTGAATAAATGTGGCTCACTACCGGCAGTTTCTATCTTTGTTGTCTATGCACCAACATCCAGTTATGGTGAAAGAGAAACTGAGAAATTCTACATGGAGCTGGAGAAGTTCTATAAAGAAGATCACACCTTCTACAAGATCATTGTTGGTGATTTTAATGCCAAGATAGGACCAAGAAGATCAGTCGATGAACTCCACATCGGAACCCATGGCCTGGAATGGAACGAACAGGGTGACAGACTGTCTGAGTTCATCATGTCAACCAAAACCTTCCATGGTAACTCACAATTCCAAAAGGCTGAATCTAAACGTTGGACATGGGAGTCTCCCGATGGACGGTTCCACAATGAAATAGACCACATCATATTCAATCGGCGGTTTTGCCTAACCGATGTTGCTGTTGTCCCAAAATTCCAAACGGGATCAGACCACCATCTTCTTCGTGCAAAATTCTACCTCACAGAACGAGGAGAAAAGAA